>NC_140458.1:10501728-11247978 GCF_963576455.1 Neolamprologus multifasciatus | reverse complement strand
TAGCATAATATTTACATAAAGTGCATCTTAGGTTAATATTACAATTATCTGGTTTACACCCATAAAGCTTGTACATACATGTCAGGAATGACCATGAAATCAAATTATTTACAGTTTATGCAGTTTTTTTTTTTATTAAATATATATTTTTACTGATACCTGGTGATGTAATGCAGTACTCTGCCACTACAATGACTGGTGCTATGAATGCATCTAAACAACTAGAAAATGGGAGAACTACAGTCAACCCCCCCGTAACTCCAAATTATTTGCGGAAAATACTCCTATTCGTTTTTTTGGGGGCGGGGGTAGAGCATTTCTAAAATATTCGCTAATTATTTTCATTTTATTTTCGTGAGGGTCTAAAGTATTTGCAGATTTCAGCTATTCACGGGCAGTTGTGGTCCCTAACCCCCACGAACTCTCTGAATACCGGGGGTGGACTGTATAACCTGCCATGGTTGCTGGACTGGTTCAGTGTCATTGGTACTGTATAAAGCACACTGCTGCTTGTAGTCTTCGATCACAGGCTCAGAATCTGCTGGTTGTTCCGCGTATACAATTGAAGACTAGGGGAGACGGAGCTTTTCAGTCGGTGGTGCCAAAGCTTTGGAACAGTCTCCCATTACAATTATGTTTATTTCAATTTCCTTTTATTGTGATACTTTTAATTATTTTAATTTATTCTGTTTCTTACCGTGTTTTTATATATTTTTACTATCATTTATGTAAAGCACTTTGTGACCACTTGTCTGTGAAAGGCACTCTATAAATAAACATTACTTACTTCCTTTCTACGGCTATGAAAAAGTCTCTCTGCAGAGGTGTGGTACAATATTCAAAGCACAGTCAAAAAGTGGCCAGTGAATATGAAACTGTATTTTGGCTTGAAAAGTCAATCGCCAATACAAATGTAAACATGTTCCTCTGCGTTTTGTTGTTCATTGCAAAAAAGTTAAAATATATAGAATCTAAGTTTCTTTTCCTTTGAACTGCTTTTATCTGTTGCTCATACTGAGGCTGCTGGCGTGCAGTTGGCTCAGGTGGATATCTTTAGACACTTTGTTACTTTCTTTTAAATGTCCATGTTCAGTTAGATGAAGGTGATTTAAGAGCCTGATTAGGTTTGTCATTACAAACATTTTCATGGTATCTAAAAGATACATGGTATCATGTATCTTTCCTCATTGTGAGGCCCTTTCACACTAATGAGCATGTGGGCTATAAGTTTGTGTGAAAGTATTTGCCTGCACTGCTCTGCGCATATTGTGCATGCATGAAATAGAGTGGCTCATAATCAGGCATACAGCTAACCGACAGGTTATGGGTGAGGGCCGAGAACGCTGCAAAACAGCTGATTCTGGTCTCTGGCTGGTCAGTTTGTGCATCTCAAACTACATGTGTTAAGGAATTCTTTGGTGTTAGTTCCTATTAAAATTTTATCCTTCATGACACTGAACTGGGTGTAAATTTTTTTTAAACTTTTTCTCCTAATTTATATTTTGGATGAATGAGGTGAAGTTTGGAATCAAAATCAACCTTTGGATAGGTGACTACATGTAAGGCACGCACCATCTGTGAAGATCTTGAAGCATCGACTCTGTGTTATCTGGCAAAAATCTTGGCATTTTTCAGTTTTATGACCATTTGAAAGAACACGTACAGCTTCTGTGTTTGAGCAACTACAAATTCAATCAACAAAATTGATTAAAAATATGTATATTGTTCTTGCTACAATGCAGGTGTTCTTCCTTTGGTTCTTTGAGGGAGGTTTAAGCTGGTAAAACTCTGACATTGCACCACATTTATTACTTTTACATTTAATAGTGATCCATCCACTATTATTTGAGTTTTTCTTTGATCTTTAAACAAAACCCAAAAGCCCAGGAGCGTGATTATTCAATGAGAATACAGCGTGTGTTAAAAATCAAAGGAAAATAGTGATGTTATGTACCAATAAAGAGTGCTGGCTTTTGTGTCCTGCACAGGTGATTTATTACGCTTTACACTCTCAAAGATGTGCGTGATCTTAAAGTCTGAGCGCGCCTGCTAGCTGCACACAGGTTAAATTAATTCGAGAATAAAAGCATCAGAGCCAAACCAAACACTCCTCTGCTCTGTTTTGAATGAATAGCTGACTCACCACACTAATAACCAGTCTTGGGTTGAAAAGAAAGCTACTCCAAAGACAAAATAAAATATAGGCAGGGGATTGAAAGCCAGAGGCACGGTGGAGCTTGGGTGTTTGTGTGTGTAATAATGATGCCCAGAATATAGAATCAGACCCTGAGTCACTGGTTGTCAAAATAAAGAAGTAAAGATGAGAGGCAAACAAGAAAAGGTAGAGAAGAACCACAGGGCTCCTCGGGGGAGTACAGATAACTAAAGGCTTCATAGAGAAAAGTTTTTTTCTTAATTAGGGAGAAAAGACCAAAGACTATCCTGCGCTACTGAGATACCCACTTTGTGGATCTTCCATCTTTGTACCTGTAGTCTCAGTGTGGTCAGAAAAAAAAAACACTACAAGAAACACACTTATCCTCACCACATTTTGATTTGTACTTTCAGCAGCAGTAATGTGAAGGCTGTACGACAGTTTCTCCATCTCTTTGGTGGAGACTGAAAACTGAAAACAACTAGTAGATTGTGTCAGCCTCTGCATCAGAAATAGTATATATATATAAAAGAATTAGTATAGTGCTAATATTTAACCTCAAACATCAAGTATCAGCATGAGTATTGTCATTGTGAGCAAAATACAGGTGTGAGTCACGGAGCTGCTGACAAGGCCAACATGACTCTACGACTTATTCACAGTCTACAAATCAAGACCCACACCAGACGTCTGTCACTGCTGTGGTTATTTAAGATGGCAAATCTGTGTTTTTCAGTAGTTTAAAGAAAAATCCTGAGATTGAAACATCAAGCAGTTCAATAAATCCTCATATGAGAGCTGGCTTGTCTGAGGATCAATCTGTTCTCATACTTTCTGATTCAAGTCCCTTTTGTTTCCATTTATTCTTTAAAAATAGGCCACAATTAGGTGTACAAAGATTCTCATAATCCCCCATTTGGTTCATATCTTTTATTTTTTTATGAGGTGGGTGAATAGGGTGAATCATCCCGTTCTGTTCATGATCCAATCATGACCATCTGATCCTTCCGGCACAGAAAAAAAAGATATTCAAATGGATTTCCAGCACACTCTTTATCAGAAGGATGGTTAATCGCCACATTTTTCACCAATGTGGCATGCTTTAACCAGTTATTAAATACCACCACTCCAAATTTACCTTAACAACCTAATTTTACAACAATACAAAATACGCTCTAAGTAAAAAAGGCTAAACAATTATTTAAATACCAGCACAAAGCTTGATAATAAGCCTCAGACCTAGAGACAAAACACAGCGTCCTTGGGAAAAAAAAGTCTATTCCCCGATAGGCCGATAGCTTCTATCCGGTTGTGATGACGTATGAACCGTGCTTCCGGGTCCAAACTACACTGCGTTCATTAAGGCTGTTGTCTTTATAATGTGTTTTAATGCTTGGTGTCTTGTTCTATTTGATCTGAAGAAGCTCCTAAAAATAGTCGGTGATCACTGACGGCCTCTCTGGATTTTTATTACCACTATTCATCATCAGCAGGTTTCAAAACTCAGTTAACTAAGTTAGTGTTAGTAGTCTTCTTCTTCTTGTCCTTTAGCAGGCAACCAGCGGCGGTGGTTGGCCGCGCAACCAGTACGCTGCTGTAGGTGCCGCAGGTTCTCTTGCTTGACCAACGATTATCTTCCACGCTTTTCGATCTAAGGCAATGGTTCTTGCCTGCTCGAGGTCAAGTCGAAGGGCCTTCAAATCATCCTGGATTTGTTTAATCCATGTCTTTTTTGGTGCATTTCGATGCACCCTCCAATCGGTGGGGCGGGTCAACCAGAGTAGGCCATGGGGAGTCGGCCGCGCTGGATTAGGTCGCCGATCGTTGGTTGGCTGCCGCAGCTGGTGAGGATGGTGTCATTCGAATGACGGTCGCGAAGGGAAACGCAGAGAATGCATCTAAGGCAACGCATTTGGAAAACTTCGAGCTTGCTCAGGCCATGTTTGAGCATTGTCCACGTCTCCGTGCTATAAAGTAGAATGGGCAGGATCAGGGTTCGGTAAAGGCGGATCTTTGTCGCCAATGAGATGTTGTTCTTCTTCCAAATGCACCAGCGCAGGGAAGCGAACGCTGCCGCCGCCTGCCCAATTCTGGAGCGTATCTCCGCTGATGATGCCACTTTCTTCTCCTCAACGAGGGACCCCAGATATTTAAATTGTTGGACTTGTTTGATCTGCACACCGTTGAGGTGGACGATCGCTGGTGAGCCGTCGGTGGTCAGGACTTTGGTCTTCTCTGCGTTAATCTTGAGGCCGTACGGTTTGGAGTGCCGGGCGATGTCATAGAGGATGTGAGTCGCCTCAGTGTCGTCTTCAGCAAAAATGGCGCTATCGTCAGCGAACATTAGTGTTAGTAGTATTAATTATTAAGGTTATTTTTTTTTCAACTTTAATTTTTATTAGTTTTAGTTAACATTGAAATATTAAGGTTATTTTTATAGGACATCTGGAAATGAATACAGAGCCGTTTACTTGCTGAGAACGTGGTATATTGAGTGTTACAAAACTGGGATTACACAGACGTGATTTGATGCTTGCCAAGCATACACGATTTTAGTTTTGTTAGCTACTGAGTGAAATGTGATAGTAAACCATTAAACAAGAGAAGCTACACCGTCTCCTAGATTTTTCCCCCTCACATTAATATTAGCATTTATTCTGAATAGTGGACCTCTTCCACCCAAGGTTAGGTTTATATCTAACGTTTAAGATAAGAAATAATAAAATATATGTTATTTATTCTGAAAGTTAAGAATTAGATTAGATTATTAGATTAGATTAGAATTAGAACAAAACCTAATACAATTTAAAATATGTAGCGAAATAACATAGCTTTATAAGGTAAATAAATTAATTTAGATTAGTAATGTTTGGGTAATGCTAGGAAATAATTAAAAAAGTATCCAATTGAAAAAAAAATCCATTAGAATTCATCATTCATTTTAGCATGTGTCCAGAAAATTCAGAAAAAAAGTTTGTTGGGGATTCTTTTCAAGAATTACTGGCTGTACCTAAAAGGTTTAATTTTGGTCTTTTCAAGGCATTTGGTGACAAGAACAATAAAACTCACTACATGGCTGAACTATCAGGAGACTAACACTCTATCAACATTGCATTATTGACAAAAAAAAAAAAAGAAAAAAAAAAAAGAATAAAAATGTCATATCCAGTGCATCGATTGGCAGACACCTTGAGATGGTACCGGCTAAGAGAAAAGCTGTGTATGATGAACACTGTGTATGTTGTTTTAGACAAAAGTCCTCCTGACAGCTGTTAACAAAAGTTTTTCAGTGCTTGTAAAAATGAGTGTTTACCAGTTTAAATGTCAGAATTTAATGCATGTAGGAAACCATCATCTGTCTCTCGCCTTCCTCACCAGCTACATGAAATACTATTAAACCTCCCCCACTGCTGTGAGGGGAGTTTTTATCGATCATATTTGGAAATTTATCCACTAGCTCCCACACGATAAAAATATTTCTTTCCCTCCTTTATTTCATTCCTCCCTGGACTGCAGAGCTCTTCCATGGTTCCCTTGTGTCTCTTGAACTATGATGTTCTTTCCCCTGTGGACTTCACTCCATCTCCTGCCGCACTTCCCCACCCACCATTGCTTCATTTGATGAATATTTCACAGGCCAGTAGAGACAGTCGTCCTCCTCTCTCATCCTATTCCCAGACACTACTCAGCTCTCAGTACCTATCACCTTCAGAGACGATAACATCCTAGCGCTGGGTAAGTGGCACCTCAGGAGTCAGCTGGGTTTCTGGGAGCATGCCATATGAAGAAAAATGGAATTGTGTATTAACTTAAGCTCTATACGCCTATCTAAAACCATCTAAAACCTGACCTTAGGTTTTAGATGGGATTTAGGCTAAAGCTGGCAGATATTACAAAACAAAACGGCAACACCCATCAGGTGCGAAGAGGAAAAGGACCCGCATGGGCGCACCATGATACTGTCCAGTGGTGGAAGAATTATTTAAAGCTATTTATACCAGAGCACAACAACACCTAAAATACTCCAGTACTACAGTAGTGAAAGCAGCCAAGTGTACTTATATAGATAGATCAATACCAGTGATGCAAATGATTCATTAAGCAATTAATCATTTTTTATAATCACTAAAAAAAACTAAGCTGCACATTCACAGGGTCCAATTTATAAGGATTTAAGAAAGGATTCTCTTTTTGTTGCTTATTTACTTAATCCCTTGTTTGATTAATCCCTTGGGTCCCTTTTGACAAATTTCAATATAAAAAAAACAATAAATTAAAAATGATAAGTGATGAACAGAATTTTGCAGTTCTTTCTGATCATTAAGTTTTAACTCCTTTACATGTTTCAGAACAAGGATTCTGAACCTAGAGAGACACACCAATGGTCACAATTTCAAATTCCAGCATCACCTTGTTCTCAAGTTCTGAAGTTCACAAGATTTTCAGAAAAATTTGACTTCTGACTACGAGGTCATCGAGATTCGAACACGCTCAAGTTTTTTAGTAAGGTAAGGTGAATGTAAAAACCTAATAAAGTAGTTAAAAATCAATACAGTGTCAGTACTTAAAATGACTAAGTTGTCTGGCCAATAAATAAATCAATAAATACAGTATAGGTTTAACCTTCCAAAGGTTTAACCTACAATATAGAACCTTTACAGATTTTCTTCCAGCTTCTAAAAAGTAAGTATTTCTGTATTTTCTGTGTAAAGTTAATATGTAGGTTTTAGACTGTAGGTCTCCTCTTTAGAACAACTCGTAAAGGGCTTGTAAAGGCGGACTGCGTGGCTCGATGGTAGATTTTATACACCTGTGGCAAACAGACTAAAACACCTCAAAGATTAACAGATGTGTTGTATTCAATATGCACCTGCATATTTGCAGATGCAACTAGGGGTAACTGAAACAGGTGTCTTCACATAGTTTGCCCAGCAGAATGGCTCCGTTGTTTACAGTACTCTCACCACTGTCTGCAGCATTGGCAATAGAGTAAAGTTCAGAGCTCAGCAGGTAAAGGTGCAGAGTCAAGTGACGACTTCGTGGTAAGCTGCAACCTAGTTTTTGCAATATGGTGCAGAAAAGTTGGTGCAGAAAAAAATGACTCAATCATTTTCTGTTTTTAATATAACTAACACGCATGTATACATTTGTTTATATGTAAGAACACTGGACAAAATGTTAATATGTAACATGCAAGATTGTGTTTCCTAAAACTTTAAAACTTCTAGATTAACATGATAAACCAGAGTTTATTTATCCATCTTAGTGTATTTTCTATAAATTTCTAACTTGAAGATGTCAAACTGCATCTGTTCTTTGAAGTATTGTTTGGCAACAATGTAAACAAATACTTGTAGCTGATTTGTAACTAATAAAAGTAATGAAAATTCCACCAGGTTTGCATGAAATCATTGATGACAGTTTAGAGTACACACCATTATCGTCAGAGGCTAAAGACAGAAAACCCAAAAAGTTTATTTAAAAGGATTTTGGGGCAAAATAGAGCAGTTTTATTTGCAGTTTATGTAGACTAGTCAGTAAACTACATTTTTCAGGCAGTTTTTTTTTCAGGTTAGATATGACGTTGAAAGGTCCCCAACTGACCAGGAGACACAATATCAAAAGATTCAGGCCTAAACAAAAATTTTGTATTTCTCAGGCTCACATTGCTTATTTTTCGTCATTTTATTAATGAAATTATTAATCAAAAATGAAGAAACAAAAGAAAATAACAGACAGGCGGAAAACAATAAAGTAATATCAGAGGGTGGCACCAGTCTGTCAATGTCATTTAGATAGATGTGGCACAGTGGGATCCAAATCAGTGGAGAATTAAAGAGAGACCCTTCTTGTGAAAAAACAAAGGAGAATCACAACAAAACAACATAATAGCTGATCAAGAGGCGACAGAAGAGCCTACAGGCTGCAGTTTTTCCTCTGAGGAAAACTAATTGTTGTTTTAATGCGATCGCTGGTCTCTATGGTGGATGGACTTGGAAATGCACAACACACTGAGAGGAAATAACACCCCGGGGAAGACTGCATATAATTCCTCCCTCCTATGCCTGCTTTTCACTGAAATGAAGACAGAGGGAGATTTCTGTTGAAAGGCTTTTTTAAATGACTACTGAAAAATGACGCTTCCACATTCCTCCAGAGTGCCGGCTTCTCGGTGAATAATGGAAATGATCTTGTGAATTTGGATGGGAGACATAAATGTCTTAGAGTTGCCGGTTCACATTCATTCAGAGCTGTTAAATTTTCAGTTGAAGCTCTCACAGTTAGCAGAAACTCTCTCATTCTCCCCCCAAGTGAGCAAAGGAGAGCAAAGTGAGACCGTAAATAGCTGTACAAAAGGGCTGATACATTCGATATGAGCCAGTTACAGGATGTATTTATACAGTTCATTTTTATAATGCACTTATATTAGATTAAATAGCTATATGGCAGCTTAAAAGTACTTGCACTGCTCGCAAACTGTGACATGCAGCATTAATCTCTGCTTTGTTGTGCCCCTTCTCTCCCTCCCTCGATGCTTCAGATCCATATGGGATGTTAAAACCTCCTCTGCCTGCCTTTTCTCTCAATCATCATTGTCGCCTACAAATCTCCTGCCTACAAATCCTGTGTCAGCCATGTGCAGAGCCCACGCTCGCTCTCTGCTGAGGGGAAAAACTGCCAGGCAGCCGGAGAGGCCATCACTGTAGCAGCAAGCTTCGCTGTAACTCCAGCGTGCGCTGCCCTCTCATCCGCCACAGCTGAGTAAACATCGGGGGATAAACAGCCAGAGGGGCAGAGGCCTTACTACAGCTGAGGGCAGTTTAGTTTGCACACAGCACAGTGGGGTTAACTAGGATTAAATCATCATGTGTCAAGTGTGTCTATGTGTCTTCATTCGTCATGTACTTTAATATATCAGCACAATGTAAGAGAAACTATGAATAAAAGACTCATGGAGCGACAAAAAAGAAGGGATACTGTCGACTTACATGAGAACAAGCAAGGTGATAACGGATGAGACATTTGAACGTGACGTGGTGGATGTGCAGGATATATAGTGTAGTAATTAGAATATAAAGAGTGACAGCACACTGGGGGACCAAACAGAAAAAAAAAGAAATTTTAATGAACCAATTTTTGTGGCTCGAATGAAGGTCTGTGTAAAGGATTGTGATAGCCTGATGAAAGAAACCTACCATCAGCTTCTTTGAACTTCTCCTCAGACTACAGTAAAGCCTCCCTTACACACAGAGAGGGGTCAATGTTGGGAACCGTTTTCCTTGATTTGGTCCTAAATGACATCAGGTTTGGGTGATGCAGGCTTCATGGTGCACTTTAACTCTTAACCAAAGCATCACCTAAAGGCTTTTACACTGATGGATTTCTGATGCATATTCCAACCCACTATACTATATTTCCCATAACTGTGGTCACTGTGACTCTGTGGATACTGGTAACTCTTAAATGCACAATCAGTAACAAATTTGTGCACCTGAGAATTTGTAATTGATAAGATATGCCAATGAATCTTTTAAGAGTCCAAATTGGATTACAGAATGTATTTATATGGACACAGGCACAGAAACATTGCCTACTGGTTTGTCAAAGTCAGCTTTTCAAGCTTTGACCCGTGATTGTATTTGGAAACTTGCTTGGTTAGCAAACTGGGTTAGCAGGCTGCGTCAACAGACGTAGATATCTGCTAATTAGTGCAAAGCCACTCACTAAAACTAGAACACAGACTCCTTTGTCGATTTGTCAACACAATTAGATGCACAGCAAGCTGTATTGCTTTTCAGATAATTAAATTTAAAAAGGCACAAACATGACGCACACGGTCAACAGGTCCATGCTCAGTGACTTGAATTAGCTCAGGCGAACCTTAGCAGAGTGCCTGCCAGTCAAAGCAAACGTGCAGTCCACATTAAAAACTTTTAATTATTGTCACAAAGGCTGAAATTAACTATAAAAAAAACAAAATAATTTTCTGTATCAGGCTTTAAACGTGTGTATTTCATCTGTAATGATGAAAAAACATGGTAGTCTATGAGAAATGACTCACTCGTTACTTGTCGTTGTCGTCCTTGTCTCAGAAGATTATCTCAGGAGAGTCAGAGAAACAAAGTCTTTTAGGACTTTTTAGTACATCATCTACGTAACTCGGCCTGTGGATTGCTTACAATTAATGTAATCATTATTTATTTATTTTTTAATCCCTATATCTATTTTTATTTACTAGCTTTGGTGGCACAACGTTAGTTACGTGCTCACATATTATTTCTATGCCCATATCTCCCATGTTTTGTCTTACATTGAAGCAGTCTAAATGTTCTGTACAGTGCCACAGCCCACATGGGTCTCTGTGAATTGAGCTGGAGTGGAGCCTAATAATGACGGGTCATTTCTGTAGAGTTTAAATTAGTCTCCAGAGTCAAATGACAGCGTGTCTGTCTGCCTGCTAAGCCCGAGACAAAAGGTTAGCTGTGAATTAGGAATGATTAGCTATAATAGGACATATACCACTACCAATATTGGGTGGACATTTATCGATAGGTACAGTGTGTGTGGCTATATGTCAGACTGCCTGTTTCTTTTGAATGTTTAAATTTGCATGCAAGCCTCTTTCATGCGTGTCTAATAGTGAGCTGTAATCACCTTCCAACAGGAATGGGGTGGGATGGAGGGGGGGTTCATTTCACAAAGCCAAAAGGCTGTCACAGTGCATTTAACCTGACACCTGACTTGAACTTAGTAATGGCCTCGGAAAGCTGTTGAGATTGCATGTTTCACTTCGCACATACATCCCAGCTCCTCACATAATTTACCCCGACTTAAATCGATACTGTCTTTGCCTGTTTAATGAAATTTCATGCCGTGCTTAAGCTAGTCTCAGTAGTTTTTTTTTTTTTTTTTTTTTTTAAATCAAAATCTAACACGGTTTCCACGAGCACGATCACTTACTCCACTGCAATGCTGGGGCACAGTGATGCCTTTGTGATCCTGTCATGTGATGTGAAAACTTAACTAAATTTCACATTAAGAAATGCTGTGTGTGCAACATGCAGTCAGACAGCTTCCTAGGAAAAAACCCAGCATATAAATAAATCACACAGTTTGTTCCTGGGTGGGACGAGGATGGTATAGACATATGGTAACAGTATATCAGAGGGCAACAGTGCATATCCATGCATAGACACGTAATGGAGATATACAGACGGGTGATGCGTGACATATATATTCCTGCTGGATGCCTCTCGTAAAACATAGTTCAGTTGCACAATAAAGTACTCATCAGTTTATTTTAGGAATTGAGCCATGATTCAACATCTGAGTGGCTGTAATGAAAACGTTGAGCTCCTCGAGGGGGTGAATTGGGAACAGCTTGTACAGGAGATATTCTCTATGAGGTAAGGTGGACAGCAGTCATTGCAGTCAGTCTCGATCTTTTGCTCACAGGCCAATTTGTTCACCGGGACTGCATCGCATCTGCTGAGAAGGAGGAAACCATCACCCTCATTAATAAGAAAACATCAAAAGACAGATAGAGGCACTCCTGGAGAAGAGCACCTCTCTGCGGCTGTGCTGCTAACAAGCCCCTCTTTTATCAAACGTCTTTGATTTTGCAATTCCCAAAATACCACCCAGCGAAGGTGGGACGAACAACGATTAATGAATGCATTTATTACTTCTGTCACGTTATGGTGCAGTTTAGAGGGCGGGAAAACAGTCAGGAGGGAGAAAAGGCCCTGCAGCTGTACCCCTGGAGTGAACCTCCTCCATGTGACAAATTTCACAGTCTGTTGAGAGAAATCCGCTGAGGCTTTATGTTCCTTTTTCACTAGTACCTACTCGGTCGGCTCGCCATAGCTTGGCACCGTTTCCGGGTTTTTCTTTCCTAACATTTACTCTGCCAGGGTTCCAAACAATCCGGGTCGATCCGAAAATGTGACGTCAACAGACTGCATGCCACTGATTGGCTGGTCAGTGGCATCGTTTGGCAAGTCATGAGTATGTCCCCACGCCACTTTTGAAACCTGGCAACGAGGAAAAGGGCTACTAAAAACTAGATATGGCACGATACCACTTTTTAATGTCTGATACCGATTCCGATATCATAAATTTGGATATCTGCCAATACCGATATGAATCTGATATAGCGTATTTTGTAATCAATAAAACTGTTTTTTTTCTAAATATCTTGCTGCATTTTGTATAAGTTCATACTCAAGTTTTAAAAAACAAGAGAGCTATTCTGTTGTACCTGTATGCAAAAAATACACTCCACCCAAAACATTTTATAGTTCAGCAACACTGATCAATCTAATAAATTTAAACCTACACCATCCTTCCTATTCTGGTATTTTAAGAGTACTTACCTACCTAACTAATAGGGTTGCCAACTCCCAGCAAAAATATTAGGGAACCACAGCCCACCCATAATCGATGTAATCAACTTTAATTTAATCTATGTGTAAAACAAATGCACAGAAATCATTTATTTTTCTACAATATTTAAATAGATTCAACATCTTTCTTCAACAGAATTGCAGACTGCACAGATGGTACCTTCCCAAAGGAAAAAGTACTATAGCTTACTAGGTATATTAGACTTATTAGTTACTATATACAATAATGGATTTCTATACATTTAATCAGAAGACCACTTTTGTTGTAAGATTCAGATAAGTTTTTAAATGACATAACAAAGAAAAATATTTCTTTGTGCCCCCCTTTCCCAGTTAATGCCCAACCTGGCCCCTGACAAAACTTTGCCAGCCTTCAGCTAAGTTGAAAAGGATCCTGGTGTTATTTGTCTCTCAGAAACAGTTCATAACTTCCCTTCAACTCATTCATGTCACCTAAAAGGTAAACCTGTTTCTCCATCACCTGCTCAGCTCTGATGATTTAGTAAGGACATCTCCTAGTTTCATCTTCATGTTTCCCTCTCACCACATATCCAAATGGATATTGTGACCAGCAGCTTTTACAGCCGTGGCTCCAGCAAACCTCAGCTGATACTAGAAAGTAATATTAAATACATTCTAACAACAGCTTATCGCGCTTAAACGTGCTACTGTTGTTTATCCGCTGGTCTCCTCTTTCTATGCAAAGTGGGCAATAAACAAACAAGAATGCCGATCAGCTGATCATTGATCAGTTTCATGTTTGAAGTAATAACAGGAGAGGAAGGGGGAGTGAATGAGAGAAGTAGATGCAACTGCGCAGGAAAGACAGAATAACTCCAGCTTTGTGTCTATTTTTTTAATTCCAGCTGAAGTACCAGACAAATCGCTTCCTTTGCACCTCAATATGGAACTCCGATGGCCAGTCCAGCTGTGGCTCAATATATCAGTTGTTAAGCTTAACGTGGAAATACTATGCAAACATTCAGGGATGAACTTACACATTGCTTTACTTCTCTGGGATAGTTTTCGCCAAGATGAAATGCCGCGGTTAGGAAGCATGTAGCGAGGCTCCAAATGCTCCAACAGACCGCCTCCAGGTCTTGCAGACAACAGCCGCTCTATCACATGACACATACTGCTCCGATGCACCGAGCTGGGTTACGCCAAGTAGTGCATTTTGTGAGGTGATTTTGTGATACTTCGGATCGGATTACATTTTGTATTTCTCTCCGATATCCGATCCAGTAATTTAGGTCAGTATCGGACCGATACCGATACCGATACGTAATATCGGATCGGTCCAGCTCTATCAGAAACAATGGTGCGATTCCAGAGTCTGGAGAAAAGCCAGAGACTGAGCAGCAGGCATATCATCGCCTGCTGCTCACTTTGCTGCCCTTTTTCACTAGTACCTACTTGGGTCAGCCCGCCACAGTTTTTGGGGCTTTCCATCAGGTCATGGTATCTGTTACCAGGTACTTTTTTAGTACAGTCGGAAAATGTGACAACAACAGATTGCATGCCACCGATTGGCTGGTCAGTGGCGTCACATGAGTCATGAGTGCGTCTCCTTCACGAAAATCAAAACCGCCATTTTTGAAGGGCAGCAACGAGGGAAATGGCTGCAAAAAACAACGGCTGACATAAAGTCACAGACCGAGCAGATCATCGCCTTGACGTCCACGACTGTTGTGGCGTTCATATCATACACCTATTACATCACGGGATGCTGGGAAGTGTTGCTATAATGACCCCACGCACATTAGGTGGTACTTGATTGTAATGGAAAACGAGCCAAGGCGAGTCACACCGAGCCAATCTGAGTTGGTGCTAATGGAAAAATGGCTTTAGAGGGCGGGAAAACAGTGAGGAGGGAGAAAAGGCCCTGCAGCTCTACTCCTGGAGTGAACCTCCTCCATTTGACAAATTTCACAGTCTGCTGGGAAAAATCCGCTGAGGCTTTCAGCTTGTCTCATGCTGTTGCTGAATACCAAGAGATTAATTCATTTCGCAGATAATGCGTGTAAGCGACTCCAACTCCCAAATATGCAGGATTCAGACCGACACTACCTGCCCAATCTCTCAGCAACAACAAGGGAAGATTCAGGCTGGGAGGCGAGATAACAGACAGCACACAAAGGTCAACACATCAAACAAAAGATCCTGTTTGTAGACTGAAACAAGAATAACACAATTCCAAACTAATTTTACCCCCTCTACCTGTCCCTGCACCAAGTCTGATTAAGGAGAGCCTGAGGCAGCAGTAAAAGCTTTTTGGACTGGAAGCTGATTTTCAGTGCAAATAAAGAACCTGCTGTAAAAACTGTCTGTTTTTTAAGTAAGTCGGGAAGGTCAAATATAGATGTGACTTACAAAAATGCTTTAATCTTCTTATATTGATCATCATTCGCTAGTTTTTGTTGTATTAGCTTTTACTAATCAGAAGGTTGGTGCTTCAGCTATCTACTCTAATGTGCAAGAAACTGACCTTAAGCCAGAGGTTCCCAAAGTGGGGGGTGCAGCGCCATTGCAGGTGGTGGGGGTATGAATAAAAAAAAACAAAAAAACAAAAAAAAAACGCTTGGACACTGCTAGCATAATGGACATAATGGGTTTCCACACAAACGCAAAGCAGAAAATGAAGCACCGCCAAATATGTTTCCAAACCAACTTCCTTCCAAGCCAAATACTAGAAAATATGATGAAGCATATCTTCCCTTTGGCTTCACCTGCACAAGTGCAAAGGTAGGTCTCCCTGACAGAATTTGTTTCCCCTGCGTCTGGAGCACGCGCTGGGCTATCCAAACCACAGACAAACAGTATCCCACATTTTTTATTTTTAGTTCCCAAACACTTCTTATAACGACTAACTACTCCTGACAAAAAACCCCAACTACACGTAAAATAATCACACCATGACGCCTCTGCCTTTCTAAATGGAGGGACAGTAACTGCATGTGTATATGTAAGCGTGTAAAAACTGCAGATAGTAAGGTTAACAGTAACAGTATTTTGTCTCTATCCACCATTGTAGAAATTCATCTCATGTAAACAATAACGTGGCGCACAGCGCGAAGATTTTCTTGTAAAACAAAGGGGGGCCTAGCAAAAGAAGTTTGGGAAGCACTGCCTTAAGCTAACCTCAACCCTAAATTGCCTGCAATGCATTTAGAGGAAGAATGTGTGCAAGTGTGTGAATAACACAAAACTGGCAGTTCTAGTGTTAATTTCCTTTTCAGCAACCCAAACTTTTATTTATTTATTTATTTATTTTATATTTTGGCATCTTTGGCATTTAAAAAAAATGTAGGCATGTCAAACTATACCTTAAGACTTAAGAGGCTCAGTGGCTTGCAACACCTTCAGGATGAATTGACGTTATTGCCACAGCTTTGGATACTCAGCGTCCCTTACATGTTTAATTTAAGATGTGTCCATCAGGCAGGAGGTGCAGTCTCATTTTGAGCAGCTCTACACCTGCTCCTCGTCAGGCCTGAGCAGAAGCAGGTGTAGGTGAGTCCCGCAGTGTGCTAGTTGCTGATTGTGGTTTTTACATTTTGTCGTGTGCTTATTTTTGGCCCAGCACCCGTCCCTGTTTTGGTGTGGATGCACGTGTATTTTTATAGTCTTTTGTATAGGAGCATTAGTCTCTCAGTAGGAAGCACAACTAGTCAGAAATTATGTCAGTGTCATCATGTCGACCTTTTCTTTCTCTTTTCCCATGATTCATTGTGTCAGTGTAAGAGATGTGGATCTTGTACCGTGTTTGCTGATTATGTTGGACTACCATCTGTAAAGCAAATTGCCCCACAGGGACATACAAGTTCTACTCTACTCTATTCTACTTGATTTAACACCCTTGGGATATAATTAAATGAATGAAAAATAAATCAACTGTATTACTCCAGTTGCAGCAATCATTAAACAGCATAAAACTGTATGCCCTGTATCCTATTAGTCCTTCATCAACTGAATAGCAGAGCCATGGGAGGTTTTATTAAAGACATCGTGTTTTTCACACGCAAAGCAGGCGGCAGTCAATTTATATTAAAAGGTTGGTAAAGATACATCTAGGCATCCATACCCTCTGGTAAACAACCATTTCTGTTTCTACACTGAAGACCCAGACAGAAAATAATGTTTAGCTGTATGACTTTCAAAGGGAATGAGCCACTGTTCAGCCATTTGTGTGTGTGTGAGTGTGTGTGCGTTTTGTGCACAGTGTTTCAAAGAATCAATGCTGTTTTATTTGCCTCACGCTGTGTGTGTTTCTTTGGTTGGCTGGATAGATATGAGTGTGTGTATGTTGGTGTGTAGCAGAGCCTGCTATGTGTATGGGCTGGTGTGTAGCTTGCTGTGTAGCTGAGCTAGTTCTGAGATAGATATCGTGGTAGCTTTGTACCATGTCTTATCTTCTGAATCTGTGAGGATGAGTATGCCAGTCATTATCACATATGACAAAGGAATAGAAAAACTGAAAAATATCTCAGTGATATTTAGGCCTGTTCCAACTAGTATGTCTCAAGACTATGATTTACGCATAAAGGGGGCTGCTTTTACATTTCTGTCATGCTACAACAATAATAAGAACAATAAGAATTGGGTTTAAATCAAGTAGACATCGTGTTGAGAAAGTGCCCACTTCCAGGAGTAAATCATAGTATGAGACATGTGACTCTCACAAGACTTATAAATAAAACATAAACATTTACTATTTGAGGCAATGGGGCAGTCTTTTTCTGTTTCTTTTCCATGACCTACTTAAAAATGTGGACTTGTTCCATGTTGACTTACAGCAGCCAGCAGGAGAGGAGACAAACCCAGCAATAAACTGCGTGAAGAAATAGGAGGGCTGCTTAAAGCAAATATGCTGTTTAATTGTGCTGCAGCTGAGCAGCTAATTAACTATCAAGCTTGCAACTCGACATAAGCCGTGAATTTTTTTTCCCGGCTGATCGTTCGCTTGGTTGACTGCTTGTTGCACAAACGGTGTGGGGAAAGATGCGTCTCTGTTTGCAAGTTAGAAACTAAGCAGACTTCAGCAGAAAAACAAATGTCGACTGTTGTTAAGAGTCAGTGGCTCGGGTGCTCCGGTTCAAGGTGAAAGCGTGGGTAGCATGGGGTTTAGCGCTGGCACCTTGCTTTATGTAAAGATTTTATTTTGCTCTGAAGATGATAGACCTACAAATGTTATTGCTTAAAATATGTAAAATATGAATTTCTATTTTTCAGTTTAGGATTTTTTTTGTCATCAAAAGGAGCACTACATGTGTCATTGAATTAAAAAAACAAAACAAAAAAACCCCACCACCAACAAATATATACAACCAGTTTCATATGCATGTACAGAAGGCCATGCTTTGGAGCCAACAATCCCATCTGCACTGTTAAATCAATCATAAGTCTAAAAGTTGTGACGACGGTTGACAAGAAGCTGGAAAACACCCCAATGTCAATGTCACACGTGGAAATGAATTAGTAGTTATCAGAATCCATTTGGAAAAACATTTAGAACTAATTAGAAGCTGTTAATAATGAGGAAAAGCATTTTAAATAATGTTTAACACTATCAGAAAATGATAGAAGAGAGCAATTACAAAAAGTCACACCAATCTGTGACAAATGGGTGTGAAAATGATTTCCATCTGTAAATGATTGGCTCTTATAAATTATTTCCCCACATTTTTTCTCTTATGGATTTTAGTCTCTTCTTATCAGTTAGAAGCTGCACTGCTTGTCCTTTTTCTTTTTTGCCCCTCTACAAGCTGGTTTATTTTAGAAATCCCAGTGAGCTTACATCAAGTGAATAGTGTCAGTGAAAGTTGAGGGTCAGGCCTGCAACACCTCTTAACAGCCCGGGGTTTCCATGGTGACCTAAAAAGGGGCTAGCAGGAGGCTAACAGCTCGTTTAGACAGAGACTCACTGTAGTCTTAAACACAGGTGCCTCCTGCTTCCACAGACCTGTGGGAGTGCCTGTGTGTCTTTACATGTTCATTTTCTGTGAGTTAAGATGTTTACAAGTTCAAGGACAAAAAAAAAAACCCACAAGAAAAACAAATACTGCAGTCATCTTTGCTGTCTAGAGTAAGAGCGTAGGTCTCAGCCACAGCTAATGAAAGGCATCGCTTAAGGCGATGGCGTCTTTTTTTTAATCAAAATACACAATGTAATCAAATGATGACTTGATGAGCGCCTCACTGTTGCACAAATCACAGAGCAAACCAAACACAGAATCACGCAGCACTATTTCTGCTGCAGCAACTACAGTACATATTAATATTTTCCAACTGCCTATGAGGCTCCAGTTACAGACAGGCATGTTTGAAGTGTAGAGCATTGTCAGTGTCAAGACCAGTATTCACTATGCCAAGGAGTACATAAAGAGCTGAATGTCTTTTTTAATACAGTACTCTCAGAAATGTGAAAGAATCCATTGGTAAGCAGGGGGAAATTAATGGATGGATGGATAAAATGATGTAGGTGATAACAAGTCAAAACAAAACAGTGACATTCAGCAAATCCAGTAATGCTGATTTTTGGAGATTAGCTGTCAGAACACATTCAGACTGTAGCCTCGTAAACTCACTTTATTTTCCCTCAAATATTCACGTCATCTCAAACAAAATGTTAATGAAACTCTTCACACTGGCTTTTCAAAAGTGATTAAAACAGTGTTTAATGTTTATAATTGTACTACCAGCAGACCTTTATTACTGCTTTCTCAACTTTTAAAAGTACTGGAAAGCATTTTTGAACAGAATAGAGCTATTTTATTAACACAGCTTTAGAAAGAACAGATTTAAGAAAATGGTCATTATAGATTTTATAGAAAATCTATGGTAAATCTGCAGCATAAAAAAAGACATTACACAACAATTTTTCCATGGTATAGCGTATAATTTGTTGCAAATTTCTTTAGGTAACAGAGCAGAATGTGTAAAGCTCCATTATTATAAGTTACAGCTTCTGGGTGTATTGGTTGGGGTTCCACAGGGATCAATACTAGACCCCAACTTTTTGTCAGGTAGTTTTACCTGACAAAAAGTGGTATTACTCTTTGCTGATAATACCACTTCTAATGATACATTGTTGGGCTTTTTTACTAATTAAATTGTGAAATAAAAAAAAAATGCAGATGAAACAAAATGTATTATTTTTTGGAAAGAGGTGTAAAGATATACAGATTGAAATGCTTGAAAGTAAACTGCTTGGTGTTTAGGATAATTCACAAGATGGTTTGAAGAGAAAACACCAACAAATTGTTTCTAAATTCTCAGTGAGACTTCACAATCTAGTTGACTTGAAATTTTTATTAATGATGTTTAAAGCAGTACATGGAACATTACCTGCTGATGTACTGAAGTCGTCTGCTATTAGTAACAATTCTGCTGAGCACAGGAGAAAACTTCACACTTAAGTTACTACTGGTAACATTAGCTGACGACTAAAAAAAGGTTTCTAATTATGCAGTGAAACTATGGAACCATTAAGACAGATCTTTACATTGCACCATGAACACGATGAGCTGTATCTTTTGTGATTCACAAAAAATGGCCAGTTCAGTGGCTCAGTTCAAAGTTGTCATTCTTTTGTTTTGAGCACATGTATGAAATATGCAATCATCTGTATATTTATTTGGTTGTGTATTGACAGGCGTAGGTAGATCTGCATGTATGCATAAGACATTCTGCTATTTTAAATTACCTTATTGCTATTCACTCTAGGGCTGTGCGATATGACCAAAATCTCATATCTCGATATAAGAATTCTATCGTCCCAATAACGATATAAATCACAAAAATGTAACATTTTCTGTAAATTCTGTGAATCTCGGGCAGCTTGACTTGCGTGAAGTGTTTCCAGCTGCGCGTCATGTAGCTGGAGTCGAGTGTTTTAACCGATGCATGAAACGATACATTTTTAGACATAAGTTGTAACAGCCGCCGTTTTCTTTGTGAGTATTTATTACACGGCGTGCTGCCTGTTCTAACGTTTGAATCTAAGGTTTATTTTTTTTAGCACCTGGCGGCTCTTTTTTACTTCTCATCCGTAAATAATCTGCTCTTTCACGTGATTCAGTTTATTTTGAAAAGTCTCAACAGGATCTTGAGCTTTATTGTGAAAGGATTATGTGGAACATAAACAAGCGGAAACGCGATGGTGTTACTGTCGTTGTTGCTAACCATAACGCATATAAACAGACGCTTGTCCATCCATAGTGTGGTTATATTAAATTATTAATTAAATTAAATTATCAATTAAGAAATGAATATAGCCACTACAGTGTCCATCAAAACGGTGAAAAAATATTGCCGTAAACAGTTTATTTTACGACACCACAAAACAAACGATAGCGTAAAATGAAACGATAGACGTTTTTATATCGTTATCCGATATATATCGTTATATCGAACAGCCCTAATTCACTCCCATAAAGAAAATATAGAAACAAAAATAAAATATTCTTCTCCATGAACCTTTTTCACTCACCTTGACAGTAGTGTGGAAGTTATTATTGCGCCTGACAAATATTTTCCATTAATGCAACAGATTACAGTATGACAAATGACTGATTACTGATCAGTGTTCTATGTCTCTAAGGCGTCACGGTGATTCATTTTATTTAAAGAGCGATTACCACAGTAACATATGGTAAATGTTTCAGTGCAGGGAACTGGCTGACATCCTGACAGCTGCATTACTATCCAGAGCCACAGCATTAGAAAGATGTGGCCTATATATTTTCTTCTAAGCAGATAATAAATCCATGATTGCTGTCTCAGTCCTTACATTAATGACTGATTAATTATAAAAGCATTCGAGGAGATGAGTCCGAGAGTAACTTTGAATTTGTGCAACAAAACCTGCCAGCTAGCTGGTTACATTCATAAAGCCTGTTACCTCGGTAACTGACTCATAGTTAAATTCATCTCTTTCTCTGGAACAGAAAACCCTGAGTTTTGTTGTACCACACACACCCTGATTCACCCTGATTACTTTCACCCAGCCGGTGTGGCACTAACTCAGCCTGCTGAGAATGGGATGAGTGCACTTGAGGCTAAAGGAGGAGGAGATTTCAGAAACGTATAACTTGATGTCCATCAGTAGTTTTATAGCCCTGGCTGCCTATAAACTATTCCCCTCAGCATAGCCACGGCTGGTTTTCTGAGTCATACATACTGCATTTCCTAAACTGCTTTTCACTTTTAACACATTGACATTCTCTGAGTGTCTGAGAGCAGCAGTGCACTGCATCTTTGGTGTATGGGTACAGCTGAACTCTGAGCAGGTCTGTCTGGTGGTTTTCAGGACAAGGAGGACATCAGTTAAAAAAATAAGTGCATATCTTGTGTTCAATTTTTCAACTACTGCTGGATGTTTCTTTGACGGTATATGCCCTCAGTAATACATTAATGTTCTGGTGGCTCAGTGTTTCTCCACAGCAGGTCCAAGTGCATGCTGGGATATAGGTCCTGTCCCTTCTGCGACCCTGAATAAGAATAAGCTGATATAGAAAGTGGACTGCTGGACCTTAATTTAAATCTTTTGTGTTTTTCCTCAGTCACAGATCCCAGTCACCCACACAGGTGTTCACTTGTTCACATGGCAATTGCGCTCAAGCACCACCCACCGCATGAAGGAAAACATATTTATACATAGCTTTCACTGCCAGTTAAGTTTATCCTGACTCTCCACCACCTGCTGCTGTCTAACTGTCAGAGGTTTTTCATCACATCTACTTCTTTCATCTACCGTCCCTGCTACTGCGTAACGGCACTCTGGTGTGGCAAAACGGAGCTCAGACAGTGGATAACGGTGTAATTTGTGCCACCCAAACACAAAGGTGCAAAGCAGCTAACAAGAAAGTCAGCCAATTATGCAAACACAAGACAGATCACAGCACTCAAAAGGTGCAGTCAGGGCACAACTGATTTACATGATATGGCAATAAGCAAAGGTGACAGAAATAGCATGGGCAGGACTGTAGACATAAACTCTGTGTCATAGCTAACCAAAGATGTAAATGAGCCATTTGATTGCCATTAAAAAGCTCTATAAAACAGGCTAAACAATCAATAATTCCTGAATAAGATGTCAGACCCCCCTTCATTCAAACCGGCTGAATATCAAGTTCAGTTAAATTCAGCTCTGAGTAAAGTGGTTCAGCTAGTAACAGGGACCACATTTCTCACCTTAGAAATGTAAAATAAGAGCAAGATCCAGTGTGCCTGCACATTTGCACGTAAAATTTCAGACCTTATGGGCTCAAAGCTGTGATTTGTTCCACCCCAAAAGGCATAACAATGCTAACAGTGAAGTGAAAGAAATGTCAAACAGACTCTGCATACACCTACACAGCAATCTTAAGAAGCCTGATTATCCAAAATAATTCCATTCTCTTGCATGGGCTTACATGGATTTGCAGGCATTGGTGAACACATCTATGAGAAAGCTAAACATGCGATTTTGCATCCTTTCAGGACTGTGTGAAAGTGCAGAGACCTTTCGGCTGACATTTCACTCAGCAGCCTCTTAACTTTGATCTAGCTGTTAGACTCACAAACATGAAGGTACAACCAGACTGAATTTTTCTCCCTTTCCACGTGGAATATTAAGATGTGATTGATTCGTTTGTGCAAACTGACCCCCTCTCTTTTACTTGAAACAGGTCAGGCTTAAAAGTTTAAAACATGGGCTCAGGTTGCAGACATTGAGGGTAAGATGTTAGCCAAAGCAGGCTCCTAACATCACATAAACCTCATTTGAAGAAATTCAGACCTTTGCCTCGTGGGCCCACGCGTGTAATCAAACCAAAATAAGCATCTACAAAACAAATCTCTCAAGCTAGAAGATGAGCCAGTGGGCTGAGATAATAAGGTTTTAAAAACTGTCTGCATTTGATTTCATTAACAAAGTTTTAAAGGAAGGCTTCCCAAGTTCAGTATTTACCCGAGGAGTATAAGAGTAAGACAGCCTTGAGACCTGAATTGGAACAGTGGTTTTAAGTATGAGAAGACATGATATACTGAGGCAGCTCCTGCGGGAGACTTTTTATGAAGAAAACTAATAGAACATGTTTTTTGCATCACAGGAAATACTCTGGATTGAAGAAAAGCATATTGTACCTATTAAGGTATGTGAGTGTGACAGTAAGCTGGAACCGTCAAGAAAAAGCCTGCTGACCTCCAAGTGCATCGCTGTGCTAAGGTAGCAAGTGACAAATTGGCGTTTTAATTATACAAACATAATCTCAAGGTGGGATTTTACACCGGCTTCCTCTCTCTTCGTCTTTCTTCTCTTGGTCTATGTGATTCTCAGTCACCCTCAGCTATTCATTATGCATTCTTCCTCCCTTTTCCGTATCTGAACCTGCGCAGCCCACTTCCACAAAGTGGAACTCATTTGTCTGTCTTCAAATGCTAATAGAACACATAATGAGTGCCACTCAAAATTATCTCCCCTCGCCTATATCAGCGTATAATTAAAACAACACTGTCCTTAATAAGGTGTCAGAGGTGATAACGCAGGGCGCTGATAACTCTTTAAAGACACACACATACACATGCATGCACCCAATCACTTCTGCGGTGCCAAGCAACAATAGACTTATAATGAGTAGGACCATCAGGCCAAAACTAATTTCCAAGTATAAAGACAAAAGCTCTGATTGCTCAGTGGCGTTCCATAAGTAGGTTATTGCCTTTAGTTATTTACTGTTTTAATTAACCTTTTTTTTTTTACAAACTCAACACATCATTTCTCTAAGAAATGCTTTGCTTTATAGCTAATTTTTAAAATAATTTTGAATTAACAATTACAGTACTTGAAGTTCTTACTTGAACTTTTGCAGTTTCCCTTGACCGCTTTCACCTCTCAACTTTACTGCTTCAGTTTACTCTCATTCTTTCACAGAGTTATGGCCGCTTAAAAAAACCCCAAAAAACCAAAACAAAACTTTGAAAAACCCCAAGCCCAGCACTCAATAACAAAGCAAAAGTGAAGCATTCAGCAGCTAACAAGTCAGACATTGCATTAAGCACATCTATCAAGTGGCCAGAAGCACAACACAACAAGTCCAAATGAATGATGATGTTGCTCTTTATCTGCTGGAATGCGTCTGCTAACAAGTTCAACAGTGTGTCAGTCTGTAGTGTTTGTTTCTGCTGCCAAAAGGGAAAAAAAATAGCCAGTAGCTCATTTAATTCTGCTGCACCTGTAGAGGACTCAAATCAGATTTTACAGTTTCTGTTCCCCATTCCAAACCTCATTCAAATTATGCTAATTTCCATATTTTTACACTTTGACCAATTCAGCTTTGCATAATTCGCAAGATTCACATTAATTTTTTTTTATTATATACTGGGCCTTCAGTAGTTCAACAGTTCCGCTTTTTCTTCCTTATTGTTACCAAGCATCCCCTTTGCAAAATAGGGTTTAACAGCATTTGACCCCAGAGTTTACAGCTATGAAAAAAAAACTTTTAAATCGCAAAAGGAAGAGATTAATACCTATAAGTGTGCTACTTTTTTCACTCAATCCCCAGCTCAATTACTTGAAAGCGCTTGCTTGCCCTCGGGTGAGACGCTTAACCCTGATTTGCTGCAGATTGTCAGGCCAGCATCTGTTATTTTTGCATATAATACTGAAAATACATCTAAACATATGAATGCACCAAATTGAAACAACAAACAGTTTCAGTATCTGATAATAACTGCTGTACTGGATGATGACAGGTCTTAGAATAAGAGTCCAGGAACATTTCTGCACAGCGCTGAATCTTATGCAACGGCACAGACATGATGTCATCTCTCTACAGACTAATTTTAGGTCACTTTGGAAAGAGTAAACTCATTAGCTGCATGCTTCTGAAGACAAACTCTTCATCACTGGGCTGGGAAGTTAAAAAAAATAAATCTCAAGATTTAAGGGCGGAAACTCTGAGTCATGTGAGACGTCAGATCGAGAATTATGACCTGAGGTGGTGAAGCAGTGAGACAGGCTGTTCCATCAATCTCGTTTTCTGCTGTCCCGACTGTACACACACTTTATTGCTTTAATTGAGCCCAGAAGTATAATTGAGGTGGAGAGTTGGGAGAGAAGCTGGACCAGCGGGGGGCTCAGGCACAGACAGCAGCATCTGCAGGCAGCGGACACAGACGACTGGAGGAGCATATTAAGTTGCTGCTCCTACTTTACCAGGTGTGTCCCTGTCAATTGGAGGACACGGGGAAAGCGGGAGACAGCGCGCCTGACAACTCAGCCACAGCTTCCACTTCAGCTCGGCTCTACTTATCAGAGCACAGACAAACAATGACCAGCGGAGAGTAAACAACGAATGAGTCTATTTACTTTTTGAGATATACCTTTCACTCCTGAATGTTGCCACACACTGCAGTGACTGATATCCCCAATCCAGGCTCATTGTCTGAACATCACTCACTAAGCGGTGATGCCGGGTTTACCCAACGTCAGTGCATAGCAGCATGACTGATAGGTTTAATTTAATTTCATTATATAAAGCGAACAATTCAGGATCATATTTGCTGACTGTGTGTGGGAGGCAGGTGAAAAATGTCCAGATATGTTTGAAATCTAGTGAACAACACTGCCCTCCCCAACTCAGGCAATCTGATTAGTCTCCTTTTTGTGTCTGAATAAGGCATTAAATAAATAAATCATTATCTGTCCCCCTGTCTCCTCCGCAACGCAAACAGGTTTGAAAACAACAACCAACCACTGTTTCCCATAGTGTTACTGTAACATTATAAAAACATAAAAAGTGCACATTACTGAGAAATGTATTTAATTCGAATAATGCATGACTTATTAGTAAATGTTGCCATTACTCATCATAGTTCTACATTTTATGTTTGCTGGCTATCCATCCATCCATTTTCTTCTACTTATTGAGGGCTAGAAAAGAGAAGCCCACACTTTTCTCTCCCTGGCCACTTCCTCCAGCTTGTCCCAGTAAGACCAAGGTGTTCCCAGGCCAGCCTAGAGATATAATCTCTATATAATTTCTGCCACTTGTATCCGAAATCTTCTTTTGGTCACTACCCAAAGCCCGTGACCATAGGTGAAGGTAGGGACGTCAATCACTTTTAGGATCACCTCTCTTTACTACGATGGACTGGTACAGCGTCTGCATCACTGCAGCTGCAGCACCACTCCTTTTTCATCGCATTCGCCGACCCCTACGACACCTCCTGCGGGTGGTGGGCTTACAGGATGGTGGGCCCATGTCCGCTCTTTGGGCTGTGCCCGGGCAGACCCCATGGAATAAGGCCCGGCCACCAAACACTTGCCCTTGGGCACCCTCCCCGGGCAACCTCCCCAGGACTAACTCCAGGGCAGTGCCACAGAAACACTATCCCTGGTGTGTTGAGCTGTTCTCTAAATTTCACATTCATTGCTTTTTGTCTGGTCCCTCACCCAGGACCAGTTTGCCATGGGAGATCCTACCAGGGGCTTGACAACATAGCCCTTGGGATCCCTGGGACACACAAACCCCTCCACCACAATAAGGTAGTAATTCATGGAGGAAAGGAATTATTTTAACTGAAACAAATGAACAGTTAGTAAAAGTCAGTAAGATTTTTCCCTACATTTTTACCATTTACACTTTGGATCTTGCTGCACTTACAGAAAAAGAGAATTAATTCACCTTTAATATAAATTAAAAGAATGAGCTAATAAACGAATTTCAGAAGTTATTTATCTTCATTGGGCACTCTGCCCAGCCATTCTGTCCTCTCTCTTTTCTCTTTTCCTCCTCCCCATCACCCTGTAAATGCCTTTCTATCCATCTCCCCACTCTGCTGTCAGTCTGCATTGTATTCTGTGCGGCAGACACAAAATGTCATAATGATAATCTTTCAAGAAAGAGGTGCCAAGGTCTCAACAAATCAACAATCCACACCACAAACACACCAGCTTCACTGCAGCACACAAACACACACATCATGCCAGCTAATGAACTTATTTCCACATACATGCCCCAATTTTCCACGGACGCAATAAAAAAGAAAAAAAACAAAACAGAAAGAAATGTTGCCTAAACTCGGGCTGCAGGCCAAGACAGAGCCATCACTGGTTAACTGATTAGCTCAGTAATTGCAGTGGAAATGCCACTCTAAGACTGATATAAAAGTGCAAAGGCACATCCAGGAAATACTAATCAGTCTCTCGGCTGTTCTCGCAGGAGGCTGCTCTTCCAGTCCTTGCTGCTGTTGGTAATGCCACTGCCTCCAGCAACAGCACGTTATCTAAGTGTAGGTTTTTGTATTTGTGTATGTTTGTGCTACATATTTGCACCTTGAGCTTACTGGCTAGTAATTAATATCTCCTTCTTTACTTGCAGGAATAAAAAACCTTTAATATGGGGGCTGTAAACCTGGGCAGGATCTTTCTGCATGTCAGAATAAATGACTCATTACAGCGGCGTCAGTGTAAGACATGCAAAGAGAGCCTTCGTTGTTCAAAATCTCCTCATTATAAACCTCATTTTTGTTCTGCGTAACATGCCTCGGGCTTTTTTTTCTTCACTCCCCTTTCTTTCATCCATTTGTCCTTGCCTTGTTCAGAGAGAGTTTGTTTGTGTGCCATGGATCACACCTACAGTGACTACAGTCTACATCCTCACCTGTCACTACAACTGCTCCCATCTGTCTTTTCTCACTTTGTCCTGCCCTGAATCCATTTCTCTGACCTTGTTACACACAGTGACGCAGTCTGTTTGCACACAAATTTTGCACGTGAACTCAGAAACAGGCAATATTTAAGTTCACACATACACACAACTTAAAAGGAGGCTCTTCTAAAAGACAATTTGAGGCGAGTTGAAAACACAGCTTGTGCCTCTCTTCTCCTCACTGTGTGTTTGTGTCTCTGTCAGGTCTGTTTGTACTGTGGAGGGATTATTTGATTGTTTACAGGTTTAGAGCTTGTCTGCAATCAATCTGCTGTGTTTACGGTGCATGTTGCCTGACAATGAAGGATTATTGGGAATTGCTGTTTGTGTGTGTGCTTGTGCATCTGACTGGATAACCTACTTTAACTAAAAAAATGTTCAGTTTTCCCCCCATGCTCCTGTTACGTGGCTTCATTTTATCCACTCCGCTGGGCAATGTGTCAAATATACTGCTTGTTACTGCGCTTCATTGAAGCAATATGACATTCAAGCAGAGTGAAATATTAGAAACGAATATGTCATGTTTTCATGGCTACATCGTTAGATCAAATGAAAACATCTCTTGATTGTGATTCAGTCTGGCTTTGCAACTTTCTCTTAATTTTACCAAAACTTCAGTGGGGATAAAATTAACTGCCTGCACATCATAATGGTCCTATTACTGATTTTAGACAATTTCAACCCCCTACCAACCTACTACCAAGGTCTAAAATTGAGCTAACAAAGAAGTGCCAAAACTACAGTTCCACTAATTCCTATTGCAACCTTGTCTCAACAGCAGGCCGATCTCTAAATTTGCCCACTAAAAATGCCCATCTTCTGTAAGGAAATTAAATATTTGGTTTTTATTGCCATTATCTTTCTTTGTTGTGTCTTCCTCCCCTCAGCCCTAACTGGTCACGGCAGATAGCCACCTCTTCCTGAACCTGGTTCTGTTAGAAGGGAGGTTTTCCCTTCACTATCACCAAAACGGTTGCCCATAAGGGATGATATGATTGTTGGGGTTTTTTTCTCAGCTACAAATGTCTTCTTCATATTATTGTCAGGTCTTTACCTTACAATATAAAGTGCCTTGAGGCAACTGTTTTTGTGATTTTGTGCTATATTAAAAAAAATTAATTGAATTGAAGATTTTCTTCCCTTGTTTTGAAAGACAGGACGACGTCCTAACAGTTAGCAAAGCTTCACCACATTTAATGCAGATTATTGAACTCCAGCACTTGATGTTTGCAGTGTTGGTGCCTTTCTGGGCATTTTTAATAGAATTACCTCATCATTAATATGGCTCACTGTGTGATACAGAGTGTCCAAGAAGTTTGTGTTTTCTTTTTGGTGATTGACAAAAACAAAAATGTTGAGGCCTCAAAATTATAAGTTCAAAAACTAATAGGTGATGTCATGATGCCCATCGTCTATTTACAGTCTATGTGTACTATTCACACCGGTGTAGGGACTACTCAGGCAAAGGAAGTAAACTAAATGTAAGACCTTCTATATGTGGCCACACAGACCTGCCATCACAGCAGCTTTCTGAGTGAACTGTCCAATTACTGAATTACTCTCAAACTTCTTTAAAAACAAAAGCAAAGAAAGAGGTATGTGCATATACAGTGGGGCAAAAAAGTATTTAGTCAGCCACCGATTGTGCACGTTCCCCCACTTAAAATGATGACAGAGGTCAGTAATTTGCACCAGAGGTACACTTCAACTGTGAGAGACAGAATGTGAAAAAAAAATCCATGAATTCACATGGTAGGATTTGTAAAGAATTTATTCGTAAATCAGGGTGGAAAATAAGTATTTGGTCAATAACAAAAATACAACTCAATACTTTGTAACATAACCTTTGTTGGCAATAACAGAGGTCAAACGTTTACTATAGGTCTTTACCAGGTTTGCACACACAGTAGCTGGTATTTTGGCCCATTCCTCCATGCAGATCTTCTCAAGAGCAGTGATGTTTTGGGGCTGTCGCCGAGCAACACGGACTTTCAACTCCCGCCACAGATTTTCTATGGGGTTGAGGTCTGGAGACTGGCTAGGCCACTCCAGGACTTTCAAATGCTTCTTACGGAGCCACTCCTTTGTTGCCCGGGCGGTGTGTTTTGGATCATTGTCATGTTGGAAGACCCAGCCTCGTTTCATCTTCAAAGTTCTCACTGATGGAAGGAGGTTTTGGCTCAAAATCTCACGATACTTGGCCCCATTCATTCTGTCCTTAACACGGATCAGTCGTCCTGTCCCCTTGGCAGAAAAACAGCCCCATAGCATGATGTTTCCACCCCCATGCTTCACAGTAGGTATGGTGTTCTTGGGATGCAACTCAGTATTCTTCTTCCTCCAAACACGACGAGTTGAGTTTATACCAAAAAGTTCTACTTTGGTTTCATCTGACCACATGACATTCTCCCAATCCTCTGCTGTATCATCCATGTGCTCTCTGGCAAACTTCAGACGGGCCTGGACATGCACTGGCTTCAGCAGCGGAACACGTCTGGCACTGCGGGATTTGATTCCCTGCCGTTGTAGTGTGTTACTGATGGTGACCTTTGTTACTTTGGTCCCAGCTCTCTGCAGGTCATTCACCAGGTCCCCCCGTGTGGTTCTGGGATCTTTGCTCACCGTTCTCATGATCATTTTGACCCCACGGGATGAGATCTTGCGTGGAGCCCCAGATCGAGGGAGATTATCAGTGGTCTTGTATGTCTTCCATTTTCTGATGATTGCTCCCACAGTTGATTTTTTCACACCAAGCTGCTTGCCTATTGTAGATTCACTCTTCCCAGTCTGGTGCAGGTCTACAATTCTTTTCCTGGTGTCCTTCGAAAGCTCTTTGGTCTTGGCCATGGCGGAGTTTGGAGTCTGACTGGTTGAGGCTGTGGACAGGTGTCTTTTATACAGATGATGAGGTCAAACAGGTGCCATTCATACAGGTAACGAGTGGGGGACAGAAAAGCTTCTTACAGAAGACGTTACAGGTCTGTGAGAGCCAGGGATTTTCCTTGTTTGAGGTGACCAAATACTTATTTTCCACCCTGATTTACGAATAAATTCTTTACAAATCCTACCATGTGAATTCATGGATTTTTTTTTCACATTCTGTCTCTCACAGTTGAAGTGTACCTCTGGTGCAAATTACTGACCTCTGTCATCATTTTAAGTGGGGGAACTTGCACAATCGGTGGCTGACTAAATACTTTTTTGCCCCACTGTAAATGGCTCTAATTCTTTAAAGGTTTGTGTATTTTTCTTCAACCTTTTGAATTTAAGCTAAAAGCATACACTTTCAATTGAATCTTGATTCTTTTATTTCATATCTATTGTGGCTAAGAACAAAGCCAAAAAGTGCGTCACCGTCCAAACATTTTTCAAGCATTACTATAGATTTAATTTGTTATATGACTAATCAGAGAGAAAAGTAAAAGCCATATTTTAGAATGCAAAAGCACATTTATTTTTGAGAATTTGTTAAAGCTTTTTGTGAAACAAAAAACCTCCCTCTCTTCTAAATAACAGAATTTGAGGTGAGATGTTTAGAGGGAAGATGTCTCTTTGGTGGAACTACTCAGGAACATATGAAATGTGACAAGCATCCCAAACTAGACGCTACATTTTTGTAGGTGTCACAACCCAAAACCCCCGGTTTGGAACAACTGGTTTGACATGCAACAACTTTGCTCTCAATTTCAAGTTTCTCCTTAACTGAAAGTAACTGTCAGAAATATTCCTTTCTGGGAAGAACTATGACTGGAAAAGAAGAGTGATACTTAAGTAACTAAATACATGTACTTGGATACCTTTTACTCTTGGCTACCAAGCCGGTCTGTCACATCTAAAAGAAGCCGCTGAAGAGACAATTAGCGTAATATGGGGTCAGTCGAGAGAGCAACCCGAACTCTGGCATTCCTTCTCAGTCTCCTAAACTCCATCCAGCAGCCTGAGTCACTGCTAGCCCTTTGCCAGCTTGCCTCCTGCCCACACACAGCTTGGCCCTTAAGTCACCTGCACTAACCCACAAGATAAATAAACCATGTGCAGAGCAGGGTAGCCGCCAACCTGGGCTATTTTCAGCCCCACTGTGCTCTTTTTCCCCCCCTTCTTCTTTTCTTTACCGCCTTCTTCCTCAGTCCAAAATGTCTTCATAAAAAGCATTTCCCCCTCTCAGTCTCAGATAAATAGAGCGTGCTTAGGCAGCATTACTGATCCATCTCAAAACAAGCCGGAGTCGTTGAGACGTGTCAACCTTTCACTATAACAACACAGGAAAAGATATGGTTTTAAAATAAAAATGTAAGATTACTGATCCTTAATTGGACTGTTACAGTTAAAGCAAGACATTGTAAAGAATGACTGGGATATCTAAAGCTCGGTGATCCCCGATTATAAATTTTTCTGTGCAGCAAAAACTCATTTGTTATGCTCATTCCCTTGTCACCAAACTGCACGCCTCCTTCTATTCTTACATCTCATTTTACCTGGACTTCCTTCACACTCCCTCCTTACTTGTCCTACAAAAACACCAGCCTCAACTTGTTTCGGGAGGATTGATTCTCAGATGGCATGAAACAAAAAAGATTTTTCTGCAGAAAAAAAAAAAAAAATAAACCAATTATTAGATAGAAATGGGCAGGAAAAAAAGACTACTGCAGGAAAAAAATATTGCTAAAAACAAAATAGAGAGTACAGTGGAAATGGCTTAAATGTCACCTGCCTTAGAGAGACAACTGTGGGATACTAAAACATCAGATTGCAGCACTGGGTGGAACAAAATCTCAAAAGTGGAAAAAAATTAAAACGTAAATGCAAGATTTCCATTAGTTTTTCCCCTGTTTGAGGTCTGACTGGAGCTCATAATTATATCTCATGTTGCCAAAATATTACAGCAGTGGTGCAGCCAACTGGTGAATTAGTACCACCAGCTGTTATCCATGTATTAGGTCCTAATATTCACACAAAAGTATTCTTTTGGGGGGAAAAAAGACTAATGAGTTTTTCACCATATTTGAGATCCAACATTATAATTTAAGTGGTGCAAGCAGGATGACACTTGGCTTTAAGTTGTATGCCTTGTCATATATGAAGGTAATCTGCAGGGATGCATGGAAGATGAATGTTTATTAAATTTGCGTTTTAAAGTGTGTAATAAAGCTGCACTTGAGCTCTCCTGCTGTGTTGGGCACTTTCACTGCTGACAGATGGCTTTTGTGTACAGGATTACTCCCCATTATGAGCCCTGAGCATTTACCTGCCAATCTGGATAATGTGGTTACGCTGGGCCTCAATCACTCTTTGGACCTGGTCAGCACTAAATAGCCCTCGTTCAGCAATGTGCTGCAAATATTAATTTAATCCTCAGTAAGTGTGTTCAGATGATTTTTTGTTGTTGTTGTTTTTTTTCCAATTCACCACTAGAGAGATTGAGGAGTCAAAGGGGAATGTCATGGGAGCAAAGAGAACAAAGGATAGGGGCACAAGAGTGAGGCAGGCAAAGGGAGATGGTAAGAAGAGGCGAGAACATGTCATGAAAACATAATGAACACCGTCATGCCCATGAGGTTTGATGTGAGGAATGCACATCAAACCCCATGGAGTGTAATGTGAAGGGTTGAGATGAAGGAGGAATGCAGAAAACTCTAAGAAGTGAAGGGGGGAGGGGGTAAACACTGTGACTGAGATATGACATAACTTTGCAAACTCAGCACCAGAGCATGTGGCAGGTTCACGAGTCAGGCTGCGGAGAGCAGCTGTGCTGACCCACAAGCTGCTGGGTGGTGTGGGTGGTGGCTGTGCTCCACATCTGTCGCTTCGGGCCACAAACCCTGAGGAAATGCAAGCCTAAGTATATTCCTGCCAAGGGAAAGATTGGCTGCCCCCATTCCAGAGTCTGGTTCTTTTCCAGCTCCCAGCACGGCTGCAGTTGTCAGAGAAATCTGAGCTCATTGTCACCCTGAGGGTTGCTTTTGGAGAGTTCATCCTGGGGCTTAAGACCATCACCACAGGTTTTACAGCAGTCAAAAGAGAAATAAGATGTGAAAACACAACAAATGTGTGTTCAACTGCAACCCTGCAGACCAATGAATACACAGAGGAAAACAGTGCAGAATTGAAACCTCCGCAGAGGCTTTATTTAACAGCTTTTCCCCCCAAAGTATTCCAGTTATTTTACATCGCCCTTCCAAACAGTTACTGGTTTAGGTTCTCTAGGTATTTATTTTGACCGAAGTTATTTTACATATTCTGCAGATGTGTGAAGTGACAGCTCTAAAACCACAATGCTTTGGGATATTTAATTAGGATATGCAGAATTTATAGCAAGCATACTAAAGCATGCACAGACCTTAGACTTGTATATGACTTCTTCTTAAACAGGCTTTGTCATGACATCTACAGCTGCGCAGCTTGCAAACGATGAAATATATAAAACACTGTTATTCTCATACCACCAGGCTCTCGCTTCTCTTCTCCGAGGCACAGCTTGTCTTACATTTTGTCAGCGAAATCTACAAATGCATGTTGCCTTCTTGAGACATGACAGCAGCGATCAGAGTACTGAAATTATAACACAACTGTCATGATAGCAGTGTGCTGGGAGCTTGCAAACACACATCTATTCCCCGGGTAGAGCTGTCAAAGCCTGACTTTGACAAACAAAAAAGGGCCAAGCATCAGGCCAAGGGAAACGCTCATCAGAGTGAGACTCACTCTGTTCTCCTTTACTGGCGCTCACTGCTGAGTGGGTTCTTAAATAAGCCCAGTTTGCTCGCTACTATAGAAATACCTCAGAGTCCAATTAGCAGTGATCATTCTCTTCAACTGTTAAGGAGCAGAGGGGGAGCGCTGGGTGCTTTCGATAACGTTGCAATAAATACTAGCGTGAGTTTTGCTCTGAGTGAGGGAGCACAATAACTTTCCGAGAGTCTGACTGCTCTTCCTTCACTCTGTAATAAACATATTTGTTAATGAAGAATATCATGCAACTACAAAGGCAAAGCACGACATTACAGGAAAAATGTCATCCATTATGCTTTTCTTGCTTTAAAGCCGCAATCAGTTAAATGTCTTTAGGCAAATGTCTGACATTTTGGGGATTTTGAACATTTGAAAGGACACTTGTCTTATACGGCTACAGCCAGTGGGCTGTTAGCTTAGCACAAAAATAATAATAAAAAAAATAAAATCTGCCATCAAGTACCTCCAAAGCTCACTAACCAACACAATCTCTCGTTTTCAAGCAGCACCATCACAGGTCATTGCTTTAAACAGTGTGCAGCATACCAGCTAAATGCCATTTCACCCTGTTCAGCTTCAGAATACCACCAGCTGACCACTTCCTGCAGATCACAAAGACCTGTCATGTTTATGTTCATTAAACATGTCAGAGAAATATTTACTGCCAAACCATTTTGTAACTTATAGACAATAAGTATTCATTTGAAGTAAATTCTATATCTTACAGGAAACCAGTGCAGGGAGCAGAGAATTGGAACGATGTTTTCCCTTTAGCCAGTTTTTCTTAAAATCCCAGCTGCACCATTCGGAATGAAATGTAGCGTCTACACTGTAGAAGAGCGCTGTAGTTAGTCAACTCTACAGGAGATGAAAGGATGAATACGTTTCTCTGCGGTTTGCTCTGACACTCTCACTCACTCTAAATTTCTAAAATACCAAAAGGCTGATTTAGTTACAGCCTTAATATGTTGGGTAAAACCAGGCCCTCATACATACTTACACCAGGATTTATCACACTGGTTGAAATTTTTAGTGCCCTTGATTCTAGGTAGGAACTAATTTGCATCGGTGCATTTTTGTTTGCAGACAGGAGAGTCTCACAGCCTTGTTTCCATTTAATTAAGAGAAATTTTGTTGCTCCAGCTGTCCACTTTTTCAACACACAAACATAATACAGTAAATCAATAGAACTGAAGTCATTTGGTGAGATGGTGAATGGCCCGCATTCACACCAGAGCAAAATAAATAAATAAATAAAATAAAATAAAATAAAATAATAATTTTATTTTACTCCAGTGGTACAATCATGGAATCACCTCAACCGGTTGTATTCTGGTTATATTCCTATATGAAAGGTTGCTGAGTGCATATGCAATTTTGCAGGTCAGTCACCATCCTGCAGCAACTATGTTACCATTTGTGGTAAATTTTCTTAATTTCTGTCTCAAATCTTTGAGGTTCTGTCTGGATTCTGAAAGTAAGAAGTTACTAACTTTCTGTTTAATGTGAATTTTGTATGTAGATGGCAACAGATTTACAATTTTCTACAGCTTATCACATTTAATCGATGTATCATCACCAACAGATTGCATGTAATTACAAATTTAAAATGTGCTAAGACCTGAACCATCTAAGGACAGTAAGCAGTAGTTGCTAAGACACATCAGCTTCTCATGCAAATGCTTACAAAACAACAAATAAGTGCATTTGCTTTTTCTTTGACACTTTGATAGGTAGAATAAAGACTCGGACATCAACTTTTAATTAAACTCAAAAGTCTTCTGTCAAACTGAGTCTTATTTTCAAGCCAATACAAACACGTTTAAGATTTTTTATGAGAACATTTCAAACATAATTCTCTTTTGGGAGCTTCTCTTTAATACACTGAAACTCAACAGCAGAGGAAATATCTTCTGCAAAAATATGGAGAAATAAGCTGGCACGACTCAACAGAAGACGATAACGTATTGTCAGCTCTCTGCATGCACCATCATTTGGAAAAATCTACCCTTGAGGTATCTTACAAGTGCAGAATAGTTCTTTCATTTTCCACATTATATGGAATAAAAATATTTCTTTAAAAAAAGAGAAAGAAGTGATCCTGTCAGTTCAGTCGAGTTTTCAGTCTGTATTCGTGTCACAAACAGCTTGGAATAGTTTATCAGCCTCTTTTCTGTGTTTGATCTTTTTACAAAGAACAGTCTGTTGGGATATATCTCTTTCCTTATTCATCAAGTATGTTGCAATGAAACAATGAAAAGATTAACAACGCAATGCATCAAAGACAGTCTTCAAAGGAAGTGTATTTTCCAGTTTTCTGGAGCTACGCGGTGATGTAGATAACAAAAGGAAGTGGAGAGGAGAGAAATAAAGGCCTTAAACCTCTCCAGGGGAAACACCTCTCTGCTGCCACTATGTTCTGGCCAGATGTAATTTCCTGAGCAGCGTTCTGCTCTTCAAAGAGAGGAGAAATTGCCCTATCACAGTAGACACAGTAGAGAGGATGTGGGGGCTGTCTGAGTAACAGTCTTAGGCACATGTGCAGCAGATATTAACTACTACATAAATTATCCATCCCCCACAAATTAGAAGAAAAACACATAAAGGTCAATAAGATGTCTGAACGTGTATTAGACTCAGAACTACAGACCCAGGAACGGGGTGACACGAAACAACTATTTACATGATTCATGTGCGCACATTTCATATTCCAGTGCTGAAATGAATTGTTGAGGCAGAACTAATCAAATGTTTGGGAGCATGTGCTCGCAACCAGTAGGCAGTTTTGAATTCTACGAAGGAAAAAAAAAAAGAAAAAGAAAATCATGATTCAATTCAATGTTTGGGTTAAAGAGAAGGGCAAGCAGCTCGGCCAACATCAGCTGTGTCATTAAAGCACCACAACACAACTGCTATCTTCACCTTTCAGTTCAAGGGGCTGCTTGGTTGGGTGGAATAAATATGTCCTATTGTGGAGAGAAAAAACTCATTACCAACCTGTTTCTGTGTGCAACTTGAAGGTAGGTTGAAAGGTGATCTCAGACCATGTAATCTTAACAGAACGTCGTCTGAATGAGTATTTCTACTTGTGAAAATAAAAAAATCAAGCGTAGGTTCTACTAACAAGAAGTGTGACTCGTTTCTTTTCAAGTGTCCAGTAAATCAGCTAGACCCTGAAAATGACACACCTAGATAGAACTGAGCCATAAAAATGATTATTTACAGCTCTTTCTTTCCTCGTGTAATGTGTGACAATTACTACCTTGAAACAGCCAGAATACACTTTGAAATTACAGTGTGACGAAACTTCTTTAGCCACCATATATAGTAGAAAAAGTTCAGGAAGCACACACTCTTTCCCCCATAAAGTCAATGTTTGACAACGGCGAGTTTTGACACCTCGGTAAATATCAACGAAGATGTCGTTTGATGACCATCAGAATAGTTTCAGAGTTTTTCCAAGAGACCACACTCACAAACTCCTGATGCACACCCAGTTATTTTGCTCTATAAGCAGGTCTGAAATATGACAGAAATCATTCAGTTCAGAAAAGAGCTTCAAGGGTTACTCCTAGCAGGCTCTCAAGGGGTAAAGATTATTACTTAACAGGACATCATATAAAAAAATCATCTGGTCCTTAGCAGAGTCTAAAATTATTTAAATTTGACCTAAGAACAACAACAATACATGACATATACTGTGCTGTGTTTATGTTGTTGCCTATTGTGCAGCATTTTCTGGTATGGTTACATAATTTAAGAGTGTTGAAACCATTTTTCTTGCAAAAGATAAAGAAATGAGGGGAAGCTCAAGACTTTTGAAGACTACTGTAGATAAATGTTGCCAAAATACAGAAGTAAATGTCATGATTCAGGACCTTTAGCAGCAATAACTTACAATAATTGTTTTTTGTATGACGTTATCACTCTTGCACATCACTGTTGTGGAGGTTTGACTCTTTACAATGTTGTTTTACTTCATTGAAGTTTGCAAGCTTTCATCTATACACAGCTCTGTTAATGTCCTGCCACAGCAGCTCAGTCAGGTTGAAGTCTGGACTTTGACTGGGTCATTGTGGCATCTTGATTCTTTTCTTTTTCAGCCATTCTTTTGTAGATTTGCTGCTGTGCCTTGGATCGTTATCCTGCTGCATGACCTCATTTTAACCAAACTTTACTTGTTGGTCAGATGGCCCCACTTTTAACTCTGGATTGACTCAGTGACTGCAGTGTGTACAGGTAAATCATCACCCCTCGTGCTCATCGTGCTCAGCAGGTATATGAACAGATGTTATGTGCTGATATGCTTTGTTTGCTCTTTGACCAAATGGGAGAAAAAGTGGGGAAACTTGTCTTATAGCAGAATATTAAAAAAACCCAAATCTGCTCATTTTTCTCTTTAGGAGGTTTAACCCTTGTTCTGAAGTTAATTACTGATTTTTTTTTTTTTGTAAAGAATGTCCTTTGTGGCCATCCAAGAAAAAGCTTTCACTTGGCAAACCCTCCAAACAAACCAAAACTGTTCTAATTATAATGACATGAACTTTAAAATTTTAAATGCTAACTGAGGCCTGTAATGTCTGAGAAGTAGCTGTTTATTTTTGTTTTGTTGTTTGTTTGTTTGTTTTGCAGTTTTCCTAAGCATTACCTGATCTGGCCTTGAGTTGAATTTGCTGGGACAGCCACTCCCAGGAAGACTGAATGTTTTCCATTTGTTAAAAAAAAAAATCACCAAAGAGTGATGGACTTCAAATTGTTTGGAAATGACCTCGTAATCCTTCCCAGATCAGTGGGCAGCCAGAATTGCACTGCTGATGGCCTTCCACATTGGCATCATGTTAACATACAGCTGAATGTGCCAGACCATCAAAACGTCTTCTTTTATAGAGGTGATCGATTAATCCAATGCATTTGATTAGCAGCACTTAGGCGTTACTTACCCCCTTAATTCCTATGGAAGCAGTGAAGTTATTCTTATGTTTTTCACAGGATTTTGCATTTTGTTTTTCTTAAACAATTAATGATATGACATATGACATTTAAGATTGTATTTACCTAAGTTAAAGACATGGCAAGGATCAAATGACTTTTTAATAATGGCCTGATAATAAAAAATAATAATAAAATAAAAAAACCCTCAAAATTCAAATAAGTTTATTTTTTCAATAATTTTCAACTATTTTTTCAACTATATATGAAGATTTGTTTCCAGGTGGCCTCAACCTAAACCTATAAAAAGTCAACAGGTTTCACACACATATGTACATTAATGCCAAAGGGAACTTCTTATTCTTGTCCTGTTTTTGTTTGTTGTTTGCCATTCATACATTATTAGACCAGCACTCAATGTAATGTTTATGCCATAGATGCCCTAACAGTACTGGTAATTACCAAAATCATTCATAATTCAGCACATTAGTAACATTAGTATTTTTAATTAAAATGCCAAATTAGTTATTTACTTGCATTATTGAAAAGCAAAAAAAAAAATGTTTTAGTGGTTGAATGTTGTGCTTGATTAACTTTTGATTTCTCAGTGAAGTCTTGTGTGCCGGCTCAAATTATAAAAATATAGTAGAAGTATAAAAATGTGCATACAGAAACAAGTTTTTTACAGATGCCATAAAAACAAGACAGGAAATATTTTAGATAGTTAATATAAGCACTTTGCACACAATATTATAACAGTAGATGTTCAGATTAAATACTGCCAAAGTCTGACATAATAATGCAAGCAAATAAACCTTATCATCAATGACGTCAGGTTACAGACTACTGTATGAAATGTCCCCCCCCCCCCTTACTGGTCACTCTGTATGTTGTCATAGGGAGGGACTATACCTAATAAAATCATCTCTGAATCTTGCTGTGACCACGAAAGTTACATTCTTCTGCTTAAAAAGGGGAAAGGAGAGCCAGAAAAGAGTATGAACTGAGGGTATGTACAAAGATCAGGGGCGTAATTTACAGGAATATAATAATAAAACCCAATAATCAGACCTAGCCAATATAACCCCCCAATAAAATTATGAATTATCTTGCATAAACAGGCTGTTGATTTTCTTTACTCATTTCAGTTATTACCAGCAAAATAGTTGCATGTTTAATCATCTGGGAATTTACCCAGATTTATTCATTTATTTATTTAGACAGAGATCTTGACAACCCCAATGTTCAGCACAAACTTATGCCTATGAACAAGATCTGACATTAAAGATCATTTTGAACTGAGAACCATGCAAAGCTTCTCTGTCAGGGCTCAAGAATAAAAATACAGAGCCCAAAATGACATCCCCCTTAAAGCATTTTTAAAGGAGAGAGAAATCACTGTTTAGACAGGAAATTACTGTCACGCAGAGCAAAAGAAACAGTCTAAAGAGTCCAGGAAACAGATAAAGAATTAATTAAAATAACAGAATACAACAGAGATAAAAGATTAAGGAAATGAAGCACTGGCTTTAGAAAGGATATAGCACATCAAAATACTAATACAATTTGTGTAGCATCTAAATTGCTATTTAAATATTCTGCATATGTGCAGAAATAATTAGTGCTCTGCAGTAATAATGAGGTAGAAGTCAGGTTTTCATTTGAAAGAGAAAAAGACCTTAAGTCTTCATTTTCTCAGTTCTCCAGTTAATATAAAGTCATTGTTGTCTCATTAAATTCGGTATAATGCCAGTTTCCATCAAGGAAAGTTTCACATTAACAGTCTTGCAGGCTTCCTTTTAATGTGGAAAAAACAATAGAAGCTTTAAATCAGGGGACTAAGAATATGAAAATATAATTTATGTTAAATGGAGAACAGCAGCAGTGTGGAGAATGTAACTGTTGTTGGACTGATGGACCTAATACAGAGGAAATGGGCATTATAATAAAATAATAAACTAAGTAATTTCACCCTCTTAATGTTTTTTTTAAAACTCTGGCTGCATTAGTGTGCTGCCCCACAGCTGTTATTTCATAGTCCTGATTTGAATGCCCTAGGAACACATATATATATTATAGTTTAGAGTTTTTTCATGCAAGTTAACTTAAGGCTGTACCTGTAAGGTCAAATAGCTCATCTCTTTAGGTATTCAAAGAGAATTTCTCTCTCTTCACACAATTTATTGTGTTGGATTGAGGAGAAACATTTCCCACTAACAACTCAGCCCTACAATTTAATGAATTGAATGATGTTCAGTGAAGTTCCTCATTAATCACATTTTTGTCATCTAGCATACAACTGTGTGTCTTAGCATAAGTAGCAGCGATTAAGCTACAAATATGCGACTCCTCATTACAAGAGTATTAAACATTGTCTGTGAAGGTTCTCAGTCATCCAGGTCATCATAGTCAAAGGAGCTTGCAAAGAAAAGCGTCTGGACTTCTTTAAGTTGCTTGAAGACGTTTCACCTCTCATCCGAGAAGCGTCTTCAGTTCTAAGGTCAAATGGTGGGGAGTCCCCACCTGGTGGGGCCAGGTTTCACAATGAGCTCACCCGAAACCCTGGCTGATTGGGACCCACACCCATTTTCACACCTTGGCTCAGGCGATTAGAGGATCATCAGGGGGTCCCTTTGTCCCTCTTTGGGGGGATACTCCCACTAGGTTTAAATCTGGGACTCCCCACCATTTGACCTTAGAACTGAAGAAGCTTCTCGGATGAGAGGTGAAACGTCTTCAGGCAACTTAAAGAAGTCCAGACGCTTTTCTTTGCAAGCTCCTTTGACAGTATTAAACATCCATTTTCCATTTGTTGCTTATCAAGCTAGGCTTGCAAAGGGCTGCAAAAGGCTGTTTTGAGCAAGAGTTGGTCTACACACTGGTCAAGTCACCAGACCATCAGCGAGCTAACGCAGAGAGACAATCATGCACGCCCACGGCCCATTGCCAGTCACTAGTTGACCTAACAGACAGGTCTTTGGACTGTAAACTGGAGCAAACCCACACATGTGTAGGGAGAATAACGCACACTCCACACACCTCAGATCTAAATCCAGAACCTCTCACCTATGAGTGGGGAGCACTCACCACAAACCAATACATATTCATAAAATCATTTATTTGACCCCTATTGTAGAAAAGTGTGAAAGGACTATTGTGAGTGTGCCTTTAAGTGTGACCTCTTTGAACAACTATTTATAATACCAGTATAATTAATCCACATTTAATTCCAAGCTTGATTGCACAGCATGACAAAGAGACTTCTTATTTCCTTAACACACCTGTCCCTTTAAATCTCACCACTATAAAAAGGTAAAAAAAAAACAACAACAACCAAACAAAAAACAAACAAACCCCAAAGCAATAAAATTTATTGAAATAGGGAGGACACTACTCAAAGTGTCTCAATAAAAAAGAAACAGACACCAAAGTGAGGGGCTAAAATATCAGTTGTCATATGCTGCATGTAAAGTCCTTTAATTAAGGCAATTTGTCATTTGGGCTATATCGATAAACTAGACTTGATGCACAATACAAATAGTGTGGGTGTGGAAAATGAAATATGAAATCAGAGGTTTAGCAGCCACAATCTTAAAGGTACAGGCTCTTTTTGTTTTAAGTCTGGAGTGAGAAACAACCCAGAAGCTTGCTTTAGAAGATCTACTAACTACTCTAGTGCAAGTAAGGAGAGCTGTGACTGCTCTGACCATGCAGAGATCTAAGAGGTTTTGTTTTTTTTAAATTTGAAGATGGTAGATGGTAGAAAGAAAAGAGGGGAGATGAAAATAGATCAGAGCTGCTGCGACTTGCTACCAGGCATGTCTGTTTTTTAAAAAAGACACTCTAGTAGCGCTGCTTCCAACTACATGTGGAGAAAAAAAGGCACCCAGTTGCTTTGCTTTTATTGGTTTAGCAGGAAAAATGGCTAAATTGCCCATAAGCAGAAATATCACTTCAAAGCTACTCCAGTGCAGCTGCTACACTAAGCGGCAGCTTTAAGAGCTCCTCTCTGGTGTCATTGTGGATGAATGCATGTGTCATTATATTCCTCCTTTAATCTCTTCGGACTGCACATGCACGCTTGTTCTTCCTCAAATCTGCTGGTTAGATCGAGGTAAAAACTCTTTGACGACTCGTGCTCCCGTGAATAATATCTGCCAGATAGTAACAGAGATGCTCACAGAAAGTAAACGTAAATCTTGTTAGGAAAACAACTACAACTGAACTTAATCCAATCTACTCAGCGAGCTCGCCGTTTCGAATGATCAATGTTCAGCTCCAAATTAAAAACCATGTCTGCTGCCAGTGACTTCTGGCTACAGCGTTTGGGTGGGCCGGCCTCAGCAGAAGGTTTTATAGCAGAGACATTACAGTCGGGCAGCTCTGCTCCTGTGCTGCAGGGGAAACTTACTTTTCCAGTCAGTCAGGCAGACATATATAATGTCAGTGGACTGCTTAAACAAATTTTGCCAGCTCCAGTGCATTATTTCACATCCATTCTCCACAAGGACATCTGTGCACATTGTTTACTGGTTTCTTTTATTTATTAGGATCCCCTTTAGCTATAAACACAAAGCACATCTAGTCTTCCTGGGGTAAAAATATACAACACATTTCCAAATAATGCCTCCCTTTCCTTGTTTAAAGGATAAAATTAAAAACACTAAAAACAATTTTTATTTTAAAAAGGTAGACGCGAACATTTATTTTAAAAGCTGAAGGGATTCAAGCGAAATAACTAAAAAGCTCAAAACAATGTTTGATCATTTACTTTAACAAGAACTTGTTGGAAGACACGGAAGACTCACAGAAGTGAAAATGGGGTTTTAAACATCTACGTGCACTTGGGATTAAAAGAAATGGCGTACATGCCCATACAACAACACGTACTGTGGGAAATTTTCACCAGAGGAGGTTTCAGTTCAAACCAGCAGCACCCACAGAGCAAACGCAGCAGGTCTCCTCTGGTCAGAAAACCACACGTGCTTCCTTTCAGCTCGCTTCCATGTTTGCTCATTCTTTGATTGGTGGTGTTCATCACTCTTTCAACCAGACAATACTATGAGTGTTACAACTGTGTGTTGTCTTTAATGTGCTTTAAAATATATATATTTTAGAATTGATCTAAATCTTACAGTATAAAGCTGGTTATTTTATCAAAAGCTTTATTTTCATGTTGATCTCTGTAATGATGGCTTTACACCACAAGGTGTTTGTTCTGACTGTCAGTGTTGCATTTGATTGGTTCAGTATCTGTGTGTGCAGATATGATTAATGGTTTGCAATTTCATTAGTTTCATTGGCTACACAGTAATTAACTACCCGAGGTGCTGACTTCAGCTGTTGCTCATTCCCATCTGGGATTCGAGCGCAGCTAACACAACTCCGCGTCATGATCTCAGTCCCTGGTTGGTGACTTTTATCAGTCTGGTTATTTGCCAACATAACAACTGGAGCCATAAAAGAAAGACAGCTAATGCTTGACACCGCATCCTCTGTACTTTAATATAGGATAAACAAAATAGGGGCTCTGTCAAAACAGTATAAATCATTCAATCCCAAAAAAGCACATAACTCAAGGGATGAGCCAGTGTTGCAGCTTGTTGCAGAAAACACCATTTGTTCCCATTTGTTTAGTTGACTGTCCAAAAAAAATAAAATAAAGGCAAAGATAGCAAAGAGGAAGAGTAGTTGTTCAGGAGTGAGGTACAACAGTGAGTGTCTGCAGCCATCTATAAAACACGGTGGAGGCTCTGTTATGGTTTGCCGTTGCATTTCAGCAAGGAGTGTTGGGAATTTTTTTCCAAATTGATGGAATTGGGAACAGAAGAAAGTACCAGCCAATTTTGATCCACCATGCAATACAATCTGGAAAACATCTGATTGGCAACAGCTTCTCCTCCTCCTTCTTTTTTAATGTATCAACCAATTTTAAGTGTTTTTTTTCCTTTATTATTTTTCAGTAGCAGAGTAGAGTAGACACGAAAGGAGGAAGAGAGTGTGGGAAACAACAGAGAGGAAACAGCCCAGGGTGAAATCACATCCGGACCCCTGCTGAGCTATACCAGCACTTCAGGTAACACTTACAGCTTTAATACCAAACACACTACCAATGCAGTAAAGGCATACCTGGATAGAAATAAAGCACAAACACACACCATCAGTCATGGACTGGCCTCTTCCGAGCTCAGACCTCAGCATTATCATCTTGACAGAAAACAAAAGAAAAGGCAGCCAACATCCAAAGAAAGGCTTTAAATGTCCTTCAAGAAGCCTAGAGAATATTCCTGAAGGCTACTTAAAGAAATTACATGAAAGCTTGCCTAAAAGACTTCAGGCTGTGTTGAAAAGTAAAGGTGTTCATACCAACGAAAGCCTTCTAAGCTTGTTAGAATTGTACAAACTCTTTGCATGCTTGCACATGTTTCATTTCACATTTTCCTGACAAAATATAAAGAAGTGCAAACGTGAGTGATCATCCCATGCACAGTTACCATTTAAAGTTGTGAAATTTGTTGACACTGAGTGTAGTGCACTGCATACTGTAATATGCATGTATGGATGAGTGTGCAGAACTGCTGATGACTCAGTATGGGAACCACTTGGGTCAGCAGGCATGCCCATCAAAATGTACTCAGGATTTTTTTTTTTTAAAGTTTAACACAGTAATTTTTATCTCTGTTTTGTCACAGCCTGTTTAACAAAGCACTCTATCAATTAAATTTCAGCTTCGAAAAAGCCTGGGCTGACATGAAACGTCAATGTTTGTTCACGGCTCTGCAGACAGTTCTTCTGTCAGATATATGAGAGGTTTCAGAAAAATTCCCAGCTATAATTACAGCTCGGTTGTTGCACACTAGCAATTATAGAAACAATGTGACTTGAGCGTAATCCTTTAATAATCTTCTGATCAAATCTTCTGGAGCAATGACTTACCACTTTGAAGTCCTCTGCTCTGCACTCGGTGCCGTGGAAGTGGCAGGAGAGCAGCATGTCACTGATATCGTGGCCGGTGCGGTCATAGAATTCCCGCATGTTGAAGGGTCGCGGTTTAAAGTTGTGGAAGTCGGCTTTGACCTTGAGACTCTCCAGAACGCTCTCCTCCACCAGGTGCATGTCTCTGATCTCATACCTTTGAAATCAGATAGAGAAGGAGAGTTCATAGAAATGTTTCAGCAATTGCACATTTCATGTCTCGTAGTTTGGTATGGACTCAGGCGCTTGCTTGAGCAGCACATCCCAGCAGTTAACAATCGCTCCCTTATCATAGACTTTGTAGGGGTTTTTTTTGTACACTTCCAAGAAAATTTATGAGCGTCTATACCAGTGAACTCTCCTCAACCTAAAAATAATACTGCACAATGAATCATAAGGTGCGAAAACCAGACAATAAAAATGTACAAGATGGTTTTTCTGTGGCATTTTCCACCTCTCAGATGACAAGGACTACCAAAGTGTAAAGCTTTATTTTATATAAAGTTGAGACAGGAGCTGTACAAGACCATTAATCCAGTAGTCCCTTCACTGCAACAGTTCCAGGCTGCATGGTATTTCAATTTGAACCAACCTTATGTTGACTGGATTATTTTGCCTGTCAGAACATTTGGTTAAACTTTCATGTGCATTTTTAAGCTGTCTCCTTCAGAAGTAAGAGTAACTAAATCTTTTAAATCCATGGCAGAGGTATGGTGAAAAAAGGGAATTTTTCAGAACAATGGAATCATTAATATGTTTCTGGGTCACAGTTCAGCTGGTAGAGGAAGCCATAACAGAATTACCACCGTGTTTGAAAGATGAGACATTATGGTGGGAGACGTGATGGCTTTTTGCTTCACATGGTGCTCTTTCTATCATTTTGACAGAAGCTCATTTTTGTTTCATCAATCAACAAAACTTAGTTTTGTTACTTAGATTATGGACATTAGCAAAGAAACATGTGCACCCACATCCCAGAGAGCATTCTCCAGCTAGCAGTTCATGAACATACTCAAATACAGTCATGGTCCCTGTTATATGTGCTGGTTTCTGGTCCTTTTGCTGAATTTTCTCCTTCCTTCTGTGCTTCCCCATCAGTGTAAGCTATTTGTTATTTCCGGTTTTACTTTGAAGTCTCGTTCTGTGTATCTTCATGCTTTTGCTCCTGAGCCCTCTGGTCCACCTTAATTGTGTCTCTGTTTCTGAAATCAGCCCTCTAAGTGTGCATACACACATACACACCAGACAATTCATTAGCTACACCTTGCTGGTACCAGGGTGCACTCTTTCTTGTCTTAAAAAGTGCCTTAAATTATTATGGCACAGATTCAGCAAGGTGCAGGAAAAATTCTGAGATTTTGATCCATGTTGACAAGATGGCATCACACAGTTGCTGCAGATTTGCTGGCTGCACATTCATGATGCAAATCACCCGTTCTACCCACATCCCAAAGACACTCTTGATTTTGGTGACTGTGGACAACATTTGATGTGATCTGAGTTCTGGTGCGTTATCCTGTTGGAAGCAGCCATCAAGAAGATGTGTACACTGTGGTCGTAGTGGAACGGACATGGTCAGCAGCAACCGTGGCTGTAGGCTGAAGCATTTGAACAATGATCAACTGCCACTAAGGGGCACACCACCAAGCACCACTGGTACAAGGCAGGATGGATCCATGCTTTCATGCTGACTCTACCATCTGAGTTCCAGCAGAACTCGAGACTCATCAGACCACAACAGAGCACAGGTGAGCTGTCGCCTCCATTTCCTGTTTCTATCTGACATTAGTAACACCCAGTGTAATCTGCTGCTACTGTAGCCCATATCTTTCAAGGTTTGACTTAATGTACTCGCAGAGATACTCTTCTGAATAGTGGTTATTTGAGTTACTGTTGCTTTCCTAACAGCTGGAAACATTTTGACTAGTCTCCACTAATCTCTGGCATTAGGAATTCATTTTCTCCCAAAGCACTCCCATTCAATGGATATTTTATACTTTTTTGGGAGGGGACCATTCTCTGTAAAACCTGAAGATGCTTCTGTTGGGGAAAAAAAAAAAAAAACAGCAGATCAACAGCTTCTCAAAAACCCAGACTAGCTTGTGTGGCACCACCAACAAACGCCACTTTTGAACTTTTAACTCACTTTTCTTGCTCGCTTTAGCAGGTACTTAGCCAGTAAGTGCATAGTTTTGTCCTTTTATCAGATTGTCCGTTTACCTTCTGAATCTTTGTCTGTGCGCTTCGTTCAATTATCAAATACGCATTTTAGTTAAGTTATCAAATGTCAGCTAGCTAACAAGCTTAACATCAAAAAGTTTGCATAGTTATTGTAGCCATCTTGGAATATTAATAAAGTAGCATCCACTAACTGACCCTAGAGTGGCCACAATTGATATCTGTATAGTTGCTAATGGTGGGGACCTTCACAGGATGCTAAGGAAAAGTACAGTAAATAATAAAAAGCTAACTCTTTTCCCATAAAAACAATCTGACAATGAACAAAAGGTAAAGATAAGACTACATATGCACAAAAAGCTGCTTAAACAAGTACGCACATGAGGAAACGATCAAAGCAGGACAGACAGTCACAGGGGAAGGAAATCAGACAGCAGAAGACAAGACACATGCTGAAACAATCAAGGAATCAGTGAGAAGGCAGAAAGCGAAGATGCAGGCAAGGAAGTGATAAATAAATAAATGATAAACTAAGGTACGAGCATAGAAACAAGAAAGAGAGAGGCAAAGACGGGGAAACAGGAGACACTGGGAACATTAAAAGCAGAAGATAGTATATTAAACAGAAAAAAAAAATCAAAAAGCTTAATTATGTCTGTGTTTTAGCATTTAATACCCATATTAATGAGAGTTTCTCAGCTGTAATATCATGTATGATGTTTAACATAGCTCTGCCTCACTGATAGCTTGGCATTCAGTTACATTTCTGTTGGTTTCGTCTGTTTCTCCTGACAGACTCTTAACTATAAAGGCCTATGTGTAACATAGTGGGGAGCCAGACAACCCACATCATACGCAGCATTATCGGTAGCACTGGGAAATTTACTTTCATTTAATGGAGCTCACAAAAATCTGACCACGCTGCCTTGTATTAAAAGTGAGCAGAATAGCTGTAAATGCAGCCGCTCTCCAGCCTTGCTGTGATCTCCCACTGAGCTATTATTAAAAATGTCACCATTTTAATGGACTCACCAAAGAGCAGACTACTCCAGCCCCCCATCTCACCCCACCTCAAACGCTGCTTCAAATGAAAGGATTTTTTTTTAGAAATTTCTCATATGAATGTACTGTGAATATGGTCTTTTATTGTGGCAAATACAATTAATACACACCACGTGTTTTATGTGCAACATGAATAAGAATGAGATCCAGTGGCTGCTTACTTTAAGAATGGAGTCGGTAATGTGCAATTATGTCAAGCTATTAAAATTTCTTATAAAAACATAGGGTGCAGTAAATGCTTTTTTTTTTTTCCCATTTTGCAGAAGGCAAAAGGGGATCCAACCAAGTGAAATCATCAAAACAACAGATCAATAACAACTAGCCTCATTCTGCTTTAAAAATCAGTTCACAGATTTTAGACATTAAGAAGAGCCTAACCTTATTAAGATGGGGCAGGGAGCGCTTTTGTTTGATTGAAAGTGAACTTAATTGAGGAGAGCCATTGACTCCCTGCTGTTTGTATTGTGGACAGACCTGCCAAGAAGGCACTTATGAGATAAAATCCCAGAAGTACAAGCCGACAGGATCAGCAGAGACTGACACTTCAGTATGTGCACAGCTTAAATATCATGCCACAAGACATTTCCCAGACCAGTGACTCCAAACATGGGAAGTAGGTGGAGAACAATCTTAAATGGATTTCATGCCACGAGCACTTTCATTTCTGGCTGAGGTATAACAGCTAAGTGTGCTGTTGCATCGCCTCTCTACCTTGCCAAGGGAGGCAGGATAATGAGCACTAAACCTACTTCAGAGTGTAAGAGTTGAGATAAGTACACAAGGAAAGAAACTTAGAAGGAAATTCAACCCCTTTCTGGTTTGGTGGCCAACTTTGACAAAAAATTCTTTGTGAACTACTGCCTTGAAATGTGGGATTAGGAGATGAATTGATGTAGAAAAATCCAGATGGCAAGTGTTAATTATCAGCCACACCAGCCTCACAGGAAAACAAAGCTAATTTTAGTCTTCAATCTGGGATTTCTGTTAAAGATTTAGAATAGAAATTGTCTTCATCTCCATGTTAAAGTAAATCCACCAGATGCTGAGTCTTCTCCTTGATCTCTTTAACAGATAACATGTTCAAGCCTGACATAATCGGAGGACACTTGTGTTTTTGATGACTCGGGTGAAACAACGGTCCAAACTCTCCTGAAATGCTCTTGAGCCCTGATTGTAGTGAATGTCAAAATCTTGCTAATTGTTGCATTATTGCTACCTCTGTTGACATTTGGAAGAAAAAAAATATTACAACACCACAGGGAGAGCAATCAAACAGCGTCTTAAGCAAGGATTAACACAGCCTCTTGTTCTTCCCTGCCTCTTCAACAGCCCTGTGCGTGATGATAATCAGCATTCATTCTGAACACCTCCATGTAATATAACATTAAAATATACTGAGTAGATTTAATGTGCAGGAGGAGAATTTTTGGTGAGGTTTCACTGACATGAAGGATGTGAGTATGTGAACGACAAAAAAATAAATAAATAAATAAATAAATACCCACAGCGTCTGTCATTTCACTTGCAATCAAAGGAAGCAGACTTTCCACATCTTTTCCTCCTGTGCATCCTGTACAGTACGACGCTGCTTCCAGCTCCATTACCCAGAGCCTTCAGCTGCACCAACAAGGCGGCTGGAGTTTTCTGATTAGTACGCCTTAATTAATTCAAGCCTACCAAGCATGCTCTCTCCAAGCCCTGAATCACTCAACAAGGTATGAACTATTAGAGCTTGCTGGATAAAGGAGTGCAAACTGCCAGTGGGGGATGAAGAACTCAATCCTATGCTTAAAACTGGGGTATGCTTTGAAGGTGGGGCCACTGGACTTTAAAAGAAAATCCAGATTAACCTTTCAGCACATTGTAGTTTAAGTGATCTAAGAAGTAACTAGACTACTGCACCTTCTCTAGTCTGTAATGCAAGAATTTGGCCACAGAGGTCATAGAGTAGTAGAAAGTGGTAAGACATAGTGGGATAGTGGGTTAAGTAGAGTTCTTTCCACAGGAAAGCAGGTTTGGAATCCCAAGTGAAGCCAAAAGTCAGCGTAACCCTATTTTAGTGCATATGCCATGCTCATCAGGTGGGAGGGAATTTATTTTTCTCCTTTCTTAGACTTCTGCCAGCTTTTAGTAACAATGCTGCAAAATACAACCACTCTATTACATTCCTGTATTGAAAATATCACCTAGAAGTATGTATGATTTATTCTAAAAATGTGTCTAAATGGACGAAAAACATAATATTGAAAGAGAATTTGCTAATTAGTCTGGAACAACGTTTGATGAAAACATTAAATGTTTTATCTAAACTTTGAAAGTGTGAATTACTTTACTATCATAAGGTGAAAAGCAGGTACGCCTGGTGGGTGGTTGGTGCCTATCCCAGCTGTCATGGGGAATAGTGTCATACACCCTGGACAGGCCACTAGGTAGCACAGCTCATAGTCACACAATTAACCTAGCGTGCATGTTTTTGCACATTTGTACCCGTTTGTGTGGGAGGAAGTCAAAGTACCCAAACTCCACCCTTCCAGAGTTCGAACCCAGGAATTTCTTTTTATGAGGCATCAGTGCTAATCACTGCACCTGTGTAAAAATATGGGGCGTTTTAAATGCCCAGCTAAAAGGGCAATATTAAATGCAGTAATTCTCCTGTAGCGGAGGCGGAGTTGGAAATTAAATTCGGAGCACTCTCTATTAACTTTTCTTTAACAGCTACCTTTGGTTGAGAAGGGCCAGCAGCTCCCCTGCGTGGTACAGGTCGTTGCGCGTCACGCGGCTGAAGCGGAAAGCGTTCAGGTTGCAGAAAGTGACGGCGGGGAACGTCATGATCGGGGTCGTGACCTCATCCAGTTTGGTGACGTGAGGGTACTCGAGGTAGAAGTGGATCCGGTCCACGCACACGTACAGCAAGAAGGTCAGAGAGCCCAAGAAAAACACGAGCCACAGGCAGCGTTTGACGCAGAACCGCTCGTACGTGAAGATGTGAGAGATTCCGTGTAGGGTCGAGCTGTGCGCAAAAACTTCTATGGGTGGAGGTTGATTTGACTCCATTTCTTCGGTTTCCACTTTGAGATCCATTGTTCACCGTGCAGCCCTCTCGAGTTGTATGCCAGAGTCAGAAAGCGGCTTCAAAACAGAAAATATTCATTCACCTGTGGCATAAATTCTCATTATCCACGCGAACAGGTCCAAACGTGCAGATAACCTCTCCGTCACCTGGTGCGGTTCGGACGCCATCGCTCATACACACCGACAAAACATTTTAAGCTTTAAAGAAAGTCAGGCGAGCGAGAGATGTGTGCAGAAGTAGCGCCTTTGAAAAAAAAGCACAATGATTCCAATGCGTGCATAACCGAGACGCCAAAGCGAATGTCCATCACCGCTGCGCTACAATGATGTTTTGCAGGTTTCTCGCTGGGATGCAGAAAAGCAAAGAACAATATAAGGGATGACAAAGTGCTTCATCAGCCTGGAAATTCGCTGGTCGATTATAAGTCCAGTGAAGCACGCGTCGTTCCTGCGCGACAGCGAGAAGAAAGCCGGAGCTGTGGGAGAAATGGAAATCCTTCTTGGCACTTCAGCCCGTTCATAAAGAGTTCCTCTAGCTGCGCTGCACGCATGCCCCTTACAGTCAGTCCGCAGATTTTCAGGTCAGACCCGGAGATTATTTTTTTTTTTTCGACTACTCAGGAATCTGAAAACCTGTTTAGGAGTCAGACGGTTGGTTGTTCTGGTGAGTCGTGAGGTTTCCTCCCCCCGCGCGCTCGTTTATGTCTGTCTGCAAGCAGCAGTGGACTGAAGCTCTGCTGTTCACCTGCGAGTTAGTTACTCCAGTTGTTTTTTATATATCAGCACTACACAAGCTGGCAGCCGGGAGGAAGAAAAAAAAAAGAGAGGAAGAGCGAGAGGTGGGATTTCAGAGACTGTGCAGATTAAAGTGGATTTGTTATCTTGGGATATATTTATTTAAAAATATAATTTAATCAGTGATTTACACCCAGTCGATATTTCAGGGATTCAATAGAATATTGAGCAAGTCATCTATACAGATTGTTAACTTTGGTCTAAAATGATCAAAGGATATCACCATCCTTAAAATATACAACCCCGGACATTTTCAAACTTGCCTCGGGGCTTAAATGAGGCTTTGGTGATTCACTGGGCATATAAGAACAGCTACTTGGCATATATTTAAGTCAGTGACTGTGTCACCAAAAAGAACTGTGCGTTTTCATTTTTATTTTGTCCTGGCTCTTAGACAAACAAAGTAACGGACAAAACTTGTTTTTGTGTCTAGGAATTTTATTTTACTTTACGTTGCTGAGTTAAACTAACACGTTTCTAAATACTTAACAACCAGCTTGAGTAACCGAAAAAAATCAACTTTTTTCAACCCCCTTTGTTTTATCTAAGGGAGATGCAGTAAGTGCGTTGTAATATGTGTTGGTTTATGTGGCTGACTCAATTTTTGTATGTTTTTTCGTTCACATAAGATTACCTGTATAAATGAGGGATTTAATAATAGTTTCTTCCTGAATAAGTTGTCAATTCAATTCAGAGTTTCTACGCAGAATCCTTTTTATGTGGAACGCCCCCTCAACTTGGACTTGCAAATCAGAAAGTTGCAGCAGACCAAAGTACCCCAAGTTAGCAATCCAAGATAGCAGGACCGAAATAAACAGTTGTAAAACTGTAAATTTTTAAATGTGTACTGCAACTGTATTGACTCACTAAATAAGCTATACACAGAGCGCTGATCAGGCTCTATCCATGAATGTGTTTGAAACAAAAGTATTATGTTGTACTGCTAGTATCACCCGAATGACTCTATTTTGCTAAGAACCAAAACAAATCCTTATTTTCTCACTTTTTCTAGAACAAGCTAACTCAGGAGTGGCATGACTCCTAATTAAAACTCCCATGCCACTGGTTCACTCACTGTCTCCTCGGACCACTTGCATGCCTCCCACCAGACACATTATTAAAAGTCCTTTTTGAAGGACTTTGGTTCGAACTGGTGCATACATGCGAGAACACTCAAAATCCCCAAAACATGCTTTTTTTTAGAAACTCTCTGGCCGAGTCATCCAGCTGTCACAGTTTGTCCCTTGTTTGTCAGCACTTCACAGATTCTTGCATTTGCTCATTTTACCTTTTTGCAGAGCATTAACTTCAAGAACTGAGTGTTCACTTGCTACTAAATACATGACTCTCCATGGCAGGTGCCACTGCAGAGAGATAATCAGAGTTATTATTAGCACCTGTCAGGGATTGTAACATTTTGCCTGATTGGTGAAGACAATTTGGAATAATTAGCTTCTTACACAATAAGCCCATTTGGAAAACTTGAAAGGTGTATAATAGTAAAACTGACAAAATGAGTCTTCATTCTGTCATTTGGATGAAAAAAATTCTATTGAGATATTATGGCAGCATCCATCTGTCTGTCTGTCTGTGTTTTTTGTTTTCTTCTAGCTTTGTGACAGTTGCGTTGTATTAAGAACTGATCATCTGCTAGCTAAAAGGGATGCTCTAAGCCATAGGTGTCAAACTCTGGCCCGTGGGCCAAATTTGGCCCACAGCCTAATTACATTTGGCCAGCGAAGCCATACCAAATTACTATTAGAGCTGGCCTACTGGTATTATACAGCTAATGTATATATTGTTTAGTATTAAGCTTTGCTTGTTCCATATTCAGTTTTTCAGCAAAACGTGTTTCATTCTTGTATCTGGAGGAATAAATATATTTCAATAAATATTAATGTTAGCCCACAACTTTGCTCCAGTTTTGAATTTTGGCCCACTGTGTATTTGAGTTTGACACCCCTGCTCTAAGCTGTGAGTCTACACAATACAGTACAACCTAACTTTTCCCACAGAATGGGAGTCAAAAGAAAAAGTTGTAAACTTCCCACTGTAATTGTTTAGAATCAAATGTCAGATCAAAAGAGCAAGACTAACTCATTTACGTATTCAAGCTGAGCTGAAAGAAAGTAAATACCGGACCTATATTTGTCAGGCAAAATCCAAATGAATGAGAGAATAGTGAAAAGCCAATTTGGCAGAAGGTTTTCAGAGAACATTATTTCCTGTTAAACAGAAACTATTTGGGTGCTTTGACTGTTTTTTGTTATAGGAGCTACATCTTCCAGCTTAAGGGAAGAGATTCCTTATGTGTACTGAAGTTCCTTTGAACTCTAAAAGAAGAAAAAGTTTGGGAGAAAAAAGGGGAGGGAACTGCATAATCAGTGAATCTTTGAAGTTAAAGGAACAAAGTGATTTGAATCTGCAAAGATATTCAGATTTCCACCTTTATAATATCAACCTAGAAGGTGATGGTTAACGCCATGTACGTTATTGCATTTTTAAAGAGGACAGACTCTCACATCGCAGATGACTTCACTCACCCTCTGTAATTTAAAGTCAAATTCAAAGAAAATAATTTCAGCACCCAAAGGAGAAAACTAAATTTTCCACAGGTTCATTCCTTACACAGACAATCCCAACACCAGGATTAAAGTCATATTACTCCTCATATGAATTATAAAAAACATGAGCAGTTCTTTTGTTTGACTGCAGCCTCAGAGAGAAAAGAGCCTGTTATTCCTGTAGGGGATAAGGATATAGTGGGGTACATTACAAGGACTGAAATACAGACATAAAGATTTAGAAAGATTGCTGAGTTTCGAGGCCAAAAACGCAATAAAGAAAGTCAATTTCAGTGGTATTTGGAACTAAACAGACCATACAAAACAATACAATAAAGTGCAATACATTAAATAAATACTCCAGCAATTTAATATTCTACTTTCATAATAATACTGGTGATCTCCAAAGATGCAACATTAAAAAATAAAAACAAAACAGAGGTGAAATTAAGATGAAACTCAAAAGCATCTTTTATTAGACAGTCTAAAGATGTGGAAGGGTACAGAGCTGGCCCAAGGAGACTCTCCCCAAAACAGGATCATTATGAGCTACACAGGAAGGAAAAATAATGATATGTGCCACGTTTAGATTGGACCCATGAATAAACAATGACATTTTATCCTCAGCTGGATGTTGGCGTGAAAAATAGATCCGGCTGTGCAACACGGCTGAATCAAGCTTTGTTAATATCACAAAATATTTATCACATGTCATGAAAGATGCATTGCGCTCCCTAAATACCTCAGCATGAGAAGAAAAAGTCCTCATCTCTGACATTAAATGTCCTGTGACATTCAGCACTGTGCCTTGGGGCAGTTCTTATCTCAAATGCTACATAAACAGTTTTATGTGTTGCAGAATGTGTATTGAATTAAATATATATATATATATATATATATATATATATATATATATATATATATATATATACGCCATAACCACTTGGTTATGGCGTTCCATGTATGCCTTGCCTGCTAGCATCTTGCACCCTGCTGTTATGTGCTGGATTGTCTCTGGGGCATCTTTACACAGCCTGCACCTGGGGTCTTGCCTGGTGTGATAGACCCCAGCCTCTATGGATCTTGTACTCAGAGCTTGTTCTTGTGCTGCCATGATTAGTACCTCTGTGCTGTCTTTTAGTCCAGCTTTGTCCAGCCACTGGTAGGATTTCTGGATATCAGCCACCTCCTCTATCTGCCGGTGGTACATACCGTGCAGGGGCCTGTCCTTCCATGATGGTTCCTCGTCTCCCTCCTCTTTCTTGGGTTTCTGCTGCCTGAGGTATTCACTGAGCACGCTGTCAGTTGGGGCCATCTTCGTGATGTATTCTTGGATGTTCATTGTCTCATCCTGGATTGTGGTGCTGACACTCACCAGTCCCCGGCCCCCTTCCTTCCGCTTAGCGTACAGCCTCAGGGTGCTGGACTTGGGGTGAAACCCTCCATAGCGACCTCCCTGAACAGGGTCCAGTAACCATCACAGTGGCAGATATCCAACAAAGGGTCTCCACTATGAAAAGTTGGACAGCACCAGGGCCCGACATGGTTCACGCCTACTGGCTAAAGAAGCTGACTGCACTCCACGAGCGTCTGGCAGCACAAATGAACCAGCTGCTAGTTAACGAGGGACACCCGGAATGGCTAACCGAAGGTCGGATGGTACTGATCCCCAAGGACCCCAAGAAGGGACCAGTCCCCTCCAACTACCGACCAATAACCTGCCTCAGTACTACATGGAAGCTCCTGTCAGGCATCATATCGGCTAAGATGAACAGGCACATGGGTCAATACATGAGCGGGACACAGAAAGGAATTGGCAAGAATACCAGAGGTGCAAAACACCAGCTACTGGTAGACAGAACAGTCAGCCGAGACTGCAAGACCAGACTGACCAACCTGTGCACTGCCTGGATTGATTATAAGAAGGCCTATGACTCAATGCCCCACAGCTGGATACTGGAATGCCTAGAATTATACAAGATCAATGGGACCCTATGAGCCTTCATCAGGAACTCAATGGGGATGTGGCGTACAACACTAGAGGCCAACTCCAAGCCCATAGCACAAGTCACCATCAAGTGTGGGATCTACCAAGGAGATGCTCTGTCCCCACTGCTGTTCTGCATAGGCCTGAACCCCCTCAGTGAGATCATTAACAAGACTGGCTACGGATACCGACTACAGAACGCAGCAGTTGTCAGCCACCTCCTGTACATGGATGACATCAAGCTGTATGCCAAGAGTGAACGAGACATCGATTCACTGATCCACACTACCAGGCTATACAGCAATGACATTGGAATGTCGTTCGGGCTGGAGAAGTGTAGTCTGATGGTAACAAAGAGAGGAAAGGTAGTCAGAACTGAGGGGATTGAACTACCAGAAGGCAACATTGCAGACATAGAGGACAGTTACAAGTACTTGGGGATCCCGCAGGCGAATGGGAACCATGAAGAGGCCGCTAGAAAAGCTGCAACCACCAAGTACCTGCAGAGGGTCAGGCAAGTCCTGAGGTGTCAGTTGAACGGTAAGAACAAGATCCGGGCCATCAACACGTACGCCCTATATATATATATATATATATATATATATATATATATATATATATATATATATGTGTGTGTGTATATATGTGTATATATTTATGTCATTCAAGCAAAGCCTTTCCCACATGTTTACAGTCATGACTGCATGATGTCTCTCTTACGTACAATCATATGGTGGAAAGAAGCTGAATGATTTATTCATGGACTGTACTGTACTACTCAAGTACTGAATAAGAACTGCAAGTATTTTACTTTAAATGGGTACTTGAGTATTTCCAATTTTCTGCTCTATATCCATATTTTTTTCTAATCAAATATATTTAATTATAAGGTTTATTTGCTTTAGTGATTGTTACTTCTGAATTTTGTCTCCTCTTTTGTAAATTAAACTCTCATCTGGTGCCTCATAAAACTATAGATGAACTAGCTTAGCTTCCTACTACAGGGAGTGTCAAACATGTGGCCCAGGGGCTAGGAAAGGCCCACTAAAGGCTTCAATTTGGCCCACTGGATGGCTTTAGAAAATAATTTAAATAAGAGAAAGGAATAAATTTTCAACTCATAGCTATATTTTGAAAAAAAAAATCATTTAAAAAAATTCATTAGTAAAAGTCATGAAGGACCTTCACTTCTAAACAAGCTCAATGCTCAAAAACATGAAAGGAACTCGTCACAGTATACAATACAACTTTATTTGTATAGCACATTTAAAAGACCAGTGGTACACCAAAGTGCTTTACAATAAAAACAGGAAAATTAAGACAATAAATAAAAGACTATTAACAAAGTACCACATATGTCATCAGGTTAAGGGCACTAATTATACAGCAATAAAAGGGAATATAAGAACAAAGTTACTAAGAACAGATATAGCTAAAAGATAAAGTACATAAATAAGAAATTGAACCAAATATAAAATAGGGACACTAACTAAATGGAAAAGCTATGTTGAATAAATGAGTTTTTAAATGGGATTTAAAAGATAAAACGGAGTCTGACGCACGGATAGCTATAGGAAGGTTGTTCCACACAGTATATCACAAAAATGATGCTGTTGGCAGCATATTGTTCACCACAGCATCTCCAGACTCTTTCATTTCTGTCACATGTGCTCAGTGTGAACCTGCTGTCATTTCTGAAGAGAACAGTGCAGTGCCAGTGGCAGACCTGCTGACTGAGCTGCATGCCACTGGTTTATGAGCACAAGTCCCATCAAAGGACATTGGACTCTCATGTCATGCTCACTGAGTCTGATTCTACTGCTCTGGCAGTGTTCCCCCTCTTCTTCCTCGTGCAGTGGAGCAGATACAGGTCCCACTCCTGGGCTGAAGCCCTTCTATGGCTCTCTTCCACTCACTCATGTAGCAGCCTGTCTTCTGGTATCTCCTCCACACTCTTGAGACTGTGCTGAGAGACACAGCAAACCTTATTGCAGCAACACATATGGATTGTGCCACTCTGGAGGAGCTGTGAAAACTGACTGAGCTGCAGGTCTAATGCAACCTGAAGTGACAAGGGAACCAGCAAAAGGCAATGCTAAAGAAAAATCAGTCAGGAGGGATAAGAAGAGACCAATGTTCTGTTCAAAAGCATTCCCTTTCGGGGGGATTGCCTTTTGTTGCCTCTGCAGTGCACCCGTTGTCACTTCCATTTGCAGCAATGTAGCTGAAATTGATGCACAGTGCTTTATACTTCCCTGAAGTTTATCTGGCCTTGTGTTACACTGTGATGGTCAAGTGTTGCCTTATTTTTATTTTATTTTTTTGAGTAGCATAGTTTACACTCTTGTAGTGGTCTTTTTACTTACATAAAGGATCTGAATATTTCATGTACTGAATGATTCACTGCCTGGTTTGAAGCTGATGTTGTACAGAGGATATTTTTCCTCCATTTACTATTCTTTAAACAAATTCAGCTGCCACCAGAAACTGAAGTTGGCATTTGAGAGACGTTATATTTCACAATACAATGTCATATTATTTATGCTGTATCCACCTCCTGTCTTTTTATTAGTGACACTGTCTCCAAAACATAATTCCTAGCAGGTCTCACTACCATCTTGTAAACCTTCCCTTTTCCTCTCGTTGCTATCCTTCTGCCACAAATCACCCCCGACACACATCTCTACCTGCTCCACCCTGGCTTCACCTCTCTTTTAGTGCAATTCAATTAAATTCAGTTGCATTTATATAGCACCAAATCACAACCAAATTTGCCTCATGGCACTTAATATTGTAAGGTAAAGACCCTACAATAATACAGAGAAACCCCAACAATCAGATGCACACTGTCCCTATGTGTCAATTTGTGTGCTGTATTGTAATACTGTTTGCATAAAATGTATTTTGTACTAGCTCTTCACTGAAGTCGTGTCAGGTTTAATAGACCTTGTGGTCGGTATATAGAAACACCCATCCATCCATCCATGTCGTTGCAAAGGCTGTATCCTGTCCCAGCTAGGCTGTTGTTGAGCCACTCCCAGAGTGACCAACAACCATTCATGCGCACATTCAATAATACTAATAATAATTCAGTAATACTGAAATACATACATGTATTATCCATGTCACGCAGTGGGCTAAATCCTGTAAAAGTAGATTGAAAAATGCATGGAAGAAAACATGTTTGCTCTTAAAAATATCACAACTGCACATAGAAAAATACAGCTAGGGCCATAAATTACCTAATAGGCTGTTTAAAGGTTAAACTAATAATTAATATTGAAAATGTATTGTTGTGAATCTAATATTACTAAAATATTCCAAAAGTGTTGCTCCCTTCTGTTAAATGCTTTATTGCATGATGTTTATATTACTGTATGTATTATTTATTATGGATATAATAAATAATATATAATGCATCAATTATATAAGGATAATTGATGAACACTGATAATAGGCAGGCTGCTGTCCGTGGTACTGATCAATGTTTGTTTTGGCCACGCGGGTGTCGGTGCTACTCTCCAGGCCTGCAGGGGGCGGCAGAGCGCGCAGCTGCTACATTTGATGAGCAAAAGGAGCTAAAACGTGAACAGCAGCAGCCGCAGCGAAAACATGGCAATACCCGTGAGTGCGGCTCGTGTCTGTCGCCTGGCAGGACGCACTGTTTCCTCCCTGTCAGCCGGACACAGGCGGGCTGTCAACCTGCCAGTGAGGACTTGCTTCATCTCCACATCCACGGCCAGCAGTGAGTTAATGTAGTGGTTAAAGAAAGGTTAGCTTTTGAGCCCGCCCCCTCAGAGGTCAGTGTCTCAAAAAGCGTAACCTGACGGCTAACGGCTTATGTTTGTTAGTGTGGTTGGATTCTCCGTCATGGCCTACCCTTTCTGCAGTAGTAAGGGCTGTAAGTGGTCATAAAATCCGAATAAATTCATATTTAAAGCAAAAACAAGAAACAAAGAAAGCTGTGCGGATACGCCTGACTGATGTTTTCACACGGAGCCGTAGCTGTCTTTGTACCCTGAAATTCACGCCCATTGGTACTAAAATTTTCATAAACATAGACTATAGTATGTGTGCACGGTGTTGAAGTAATAGAAGTTTAAACTGAAATAAAAAGCAGCGAAACAAGTACTGTCCGAAAATAGGTGCATTAAGCTCCTGCCTTCAAATGTGTGTAGTGTTAATGTGCTGCTGCTCCTGTTTTTCTTAGTAAATGTACTTTTAAATGAGCAGTTTTGTTACTTTTCTAATGTTCATATTGCATTCAGAAAACACTTGAGCACCTGTTGCATACTAAGATCTACTGTAGTCAGTTTAGTCATTGTACAGTAATGTACAACAGACCAATGGGCTTAAACCTGGGAGAAAAATCAGGGTTTTTAACATTTTGAGTTGCCAAGTAATGCACTGATAATTTGAAAATTGTTGGCAAGTTTAGAAGCTGTCTAAAAGCAGAATGCATGATTTGCAAATCTCATAAACCTGTATTTTATTCCTAATAGAAAAGAGAAAACATATCAAATGTAGCAACGTATCTCAAAAAAGTTGGCACAAGGGGTGCCACTTTGGCTCAGTGGGTGAGTAGGTGAACACATAAGAAAAGACTAGGAAAGTAAGTGTTCATTAAGGGCATCTTGGAGAGGGCAGAGTTTCTCAGGAGTAAAAATGTGTAGAGGTTCACCAGTCTGCAAAACAAATTAATCTACACGTTGTGGAACAATTCAGGATAATGTTATTCGACATAAAATTGCAAAGACTTTGAATATCTCATCATCTACAGTGTATAATATCAAAAGATTTAAAGAAACTGGTGAAATCTTTGTGTGCAAGGGACAAAGCTCAAATTCTGTATTGGGTGCCTGTGATCTTCAGGCTCTAAGGCAGCCAAAAAAACAAAAAACAAAAACAGGCATGAAAATCACTGTGAACACAGTTTACTGTGCCATCACAAATTCAGGTTAGAGGTCTGTAAAGAAAAAGCTATATGTGAACGTGCGCCAGGAATGCTGATGTTTTCTCTGAAAGCTACTTTAAAATGGACTGAGTCAAAGTGGAAAACTACGGAGCCCCGCAGGGGACATGGGAGAAAAGAAAATTAAGACGGACTTTTGCGAGATCTCGCAAAACAAACTCGGGATCTCGCAAAAGTTTCATGCATCTCCGAAAAACGTCGGAGCAATTTTGCAAATATGTGATGTCTTGTAAACCGAGCAGATATCTGACATTTACACAACTACATTCACGCCTCAAAATATCTTAAAAGTGTATTTTGTGACCCAGAAAGAGTAATATTACAACTAAGTAGCTGTTGTGCTGTTGTGCTTGTTGCATTGTTGGAATTCAACTTTTGCGAGATCTCGCAAAACTTTTGCAAGATCCTGAGTTTGTTTTGCGAGATTTCGCAAAAGTCCGTCTTAATTTTTTTTTCTCCCATGTCCCCTGCGGGGCTCCGTAAACTGTTCTGTGATCACCTGAATTGAAATTTGAAGTTCGTTTTGGAAAACATGGACACAACATCCTTTGATCTGAGGAGAAGAGGGACCGTCTGACTTTTCATCAATGCTCAGTTCAAATGCCTGCAACTCCGATGGTATTAAGCTGCTTTAAGTGTATATGGATCTGACAACTTACACAGCTGGAATGCCACCATAGGTATATACAGGTTTTTAGAGCCAAGTATGTTCCAATCCGGTGACGTCTCTTCTTAGAAGGCTCTCGTATATTTCAGCAAGATAATGTTAAGCCACATTCTGCATCTATTAAAACAGCATGGCTTTATGATAGAAGATCCCGGGTAATGAACTGGCCTGCCTTCAATGATTCACATGCATTTGCAAAAGAGACGAACAGCACCTAGTAACTGAGGCCATATATTTTTAAAGCTGTCAACTTATTTAATCACTTCTCAGTGGAGTGTGTGTGTTAGTATTCAAATACTGTTGGCCTGCGCTATCGGTGTCCCAGAATTGATTTAAATATTATTTATGAGTTGGGACTGCTTGCACATCTGCGCCCCCCCCCCCCCCTTCAAATCTCAGTGTAACCACAATAAAGTGATAACTAATAGCCCGGATCACAGCATCTTCTGAGAATCGAATTCAACAGTATTAGAAAAGCTGGTATGCAAAGCGTCCAAGTTTCTTTATTGATATGAATGAAAGGAGAAGAAGGTCAACCTTTTAAAGGATACAAGTCTCTCTTGCTTAGTTTGAACTTTTCTTGTAGCCCATGCTCTTTTGCTTTCTTTTTTCACAGGCAGGCAAATCACAGATGGAAGAGATATTTTTTTCTTCCACTAAACTGATATCAAACTTGAGTCATGTAAAGATACATTCCTGTTGTGTCTTTATCTCTAGGTCTGCAGTTCAGGCTCGACGAGCGAACAGCCCACAGCAGTCTGGACCTCTTCAAGAAAGACACAGGCGTCATCTATCGCATGATGGGCCTTGACCCCAGCCAGGTCCAAGATGACCCCGAGCGTTTCCGGGACTGGGCTGTCGTGTTCGGCGACAAGAAGATCAGCAGCGGACGACACTACTGGGAGGTGACGGTGAAAAAGTCTCAAGAATTTCGTCTGGGCGTGGCCGAGGCGGCGATGTCCAGAGACGACTGCGTGGGCACCAACAGCTCCTCCTGGGTGTTTGGTTATGCTCAGCGGAAGTGGTTTGCCATGACCAGCAATAAGATAGTTCCCGTGACACTGGTGGGCAAGCCGGACCGTGTTGGGATCCTTCTTGACTATGAAGGGGGTTTCCTGGGGCTGGTTGACGTGGAGCAGCCCAGGATCATTCACACTGTTAGGGGTCAGTTCAAGGCCCCTCTGTGCCCGGCGTTTGGCCTTTGGGATGGGGAGCTGCTCACACACTCGGGTCTGGAGGAGCCCGAAGGCCTGATGTGAAGCTGGATGGCGTGATCGTTGTAAAGGTCGGGAAAAGTAGCAGGCTAGGCTTGTTACCATGGCAGTACTTATGAGAACAGTATCTTTAATAAGTGGAGAAAAGAAAGCAATATCTTTATGCATCATGTCTACCTTAATTACATTTGTGTGTGTGTGTGTGTGTGTGTGTGTGTGTGTGTGTGTGTGTGTGTGTGTGTGTGTGTGTGTGTGTGTGTGTGTGTGGTCCAGATGTTTTCTAACCATCCAGTACTCTGTATGTCATCAAGCCTCAGGCAATTATAAGTGTACCTCATGTGCTACCTCTGAGAGGAACATCAGCTGCCAAGTTGTTTTTGTTAATTTTTTTTTTTTTTACATTGAATGTGCTGCATTACCCACCTTTGCAAACTTAAGTCAACACAAAGCATTTTTCAAGCTAATGTTCACACTCAAATTTAATAAAATAACTTCACTGATGCTGCCTCTACCTTCTTTTATTTACAACAGTTTGTCATTTACAGTGAGCCTAAGGCTTTAATACAAATCAGGAAACTGCTTTTTCATTGCAGGTAAAGCCGTTTTCACACATGAACATTTCAGCAACAACACAGTCACGCTCGTCATTCAATCCCTCTTTAGAATGAGGAGACTGTGCAGGAAGCACCCTCACTTGAACCAGAATATTTCCAGAAGTGAGAACTGTCAGGACATGAACTGTCTCCTGTTGAATGCTGCATTTGAGAAAGGAAACTGGACATCATCCCAACATTTTCCAGACTTCATGTGTGTGAAAACAGTTCATGTTGCAAATGAAGCGCAGTGAAATCGTCACAGGTCTGCATACTGATAAAATGCAAGTTTGCGTTCATTTATGTGCACAGCTTATATTCACATTCACATATTGTGTCAGCCCAAATGTACACTGTTCCCAGCACCCGACACATTCAGATATTTGTTTGACAAGAATATCCAATAAGTGTTTTTCGAACTGCAAAAAAGAAAAACCAGATCACATCACAGCAGAGTAAACTGAAGCCTTGACAAAGAAGAGTGTTTCTCATGGGCATTAATACCCATTTTATATGTTTCACATATAATCAACATCCTGGTTTTGAGAAACGTGGACAATCCGCTTGACGTACTTCAGCAGAAACTTGAACAGTGTGGCATGTCAAAACCTTTTCTGAACATCTTGTGGCTGAGAAAGAAATCAAGACAACTGCACAGAGATGATCAGAAATTACTGCATGATCATGTACACGGGAAAATAGGGGGGAAAAAAATGGGTTACTCATGTTTCCTAAAAAGGCTAATTTGGACATACAGGAGTCTGATATGAAACTGACTGAAACGGTCCTTTTAGTGTTTCAGTTCATTAACAACAGTCATGGTAAAAAGAAATTACAGCCCCTGTCAGTTGTAAGGTTTTTTTGAACAGTTATGGTCAGATGTTTACATAACACTCATTGTGAGCATGAATGATTTCTTCCAACTGTTCTTTTTCAGGGTGGAATTATTATACAGCACAAATCTTTAATGACTTTAAAATCCAAAAACTGGATTCATGAGTTGAAGTTATTTTGGATTATTTCTAATCCACACAGGGTCAAATATACTGCTTAATGTACTACAGTGTCTTGACCTGATAAGGCCTATTAACTTCTCCTTAGTGATCATGATTGGGCATTGATATACAGTCTATTTGACAGCACTTATTGAACTGACCAATACTCAGAACAATGGTAAAGTCCAAAGAGCCCAGTGAAGATGTAAGAAGGAGAAATACAGATTTACAGAAACTGGGAAGGTATCTTGGAGCCATTTCTAAACAACTGCAGTTTCTAAGATCATAAGTTCAAACTGTACACAAGTACAGGTTATTTGGATGTGTCACATCACGTGTCACGTCAGGAAGAAGAACCAAACTGTCACATTTAAATAAATAGAAATTAGTTAGGATGATCAGGAAGAATGCAGGAACCACCAAGATTCAAGTCTGCCATGAACTGGAAACTGCTGAAACACCAGTGTTAAGTTGTGGACTTTGGATCATTGTAACATCATTCTTTTCTGTTTCAGTTTTGTGAGCTGACATTTAGCAGTCAGACTGACGGCCTTACACTTGAATCGGAACACTTTGGTATACAGAGGAGTTTATGGTCGACTCAATGACTGCAGGATGCCCAGATCCTCTGACTACAAAACTAACAAATCATCACCCCTACATTATCCAGCTTAAACGCTAGTGTGAGGTTTGTGTTGGTATGCTGTGTTTAGTTTTTTGCCAAACACAGCTCTTTGCTTATAGACCGAATATCTCCATTTTACTCTTGTGCTCAAAGGACATTTGTGGGTTGTTCAGATTAAATTTTGCAAACTGAAGTTGTGCTGACAAGGTCTTTTTAGGGAGAAGAGGCTTTCTCCTAGAAACCTTCCCAAGACATTTTCTGTCATTTTCTAATTGTACTAACTGAGGCCTGTAGAGTCTTGGCACTGTGTTAACACACCTGAATGCTTCAGACCTGCAAACTGTGTAAACATCTGCTTTTACAAAGGTGGTCAAACTTGCTGATCATCAGTTAATTAAGTGCACTTAGCAGCACTTGGCTGCTATTTACCCCCTTAATTCCTATGGATGCAGAGAGGCTCTACTTAGTTTTTCCACACATAGCTTTTGGATTTTTTGTTTAGTTTTTTTTATAACGTCCTTTCACTAGCTGAAACTACATCACATTTAGGTTTTACAGCATTTCGAGTAGATGATGGCAGATGGTGTGAATATGAATTGAAACTGTGGTTTGGGTAAGGCCTCAGATGGGACTGGCACCAGGGCAGATGCCAAGGTAAAAATGAGGAGGGCATGAACTGAAAAAGAGAGGAAAGCTGGGAGACAAAATCAAGAACAGTTTAGGTAGTGTAGTTTAGTGTAGGGGTCATATAAAGACAGAACTAGAAGGGGTGTGTATAGAGGTGTGGTCCTACTCCAGAAATGATCTACAAGATATTAAAATCTTATAATTTAAAGAGGATGTCCCTTCTTTTTGCCATGACTATGAATCATATCCTGTCAAGGTAGAATAATTATTAGAGCAGCTTTAGGCATATTTACAGTCATTTCAGTAGAAGCATAAACCTATTATTATGATTAAATTATTCACTAATAAGGCAGATGATACAACAACTCACTGTGTTAAAAATAAATAAGCGCTTTAGATATTTACATCTCATTTATCTATCGGAAGCTGAGCATAAAAAAAGCATTAAAGTTTCAACGCAGTCCAAATCACAAAATAAATCAACGTAATTTTTCTCCACACAAGCCTGACATTGCTTGTTTGTATAGTGCTTTTCTGATACAAACCTTCTGTCTGCAAAGAGATACAGCTTTTCACAGTCTATGAGATGATGCTCATGTAACATTTCTACCACATTTAAGTTGAACTAATTCATTCATCACTGCTCTCAGTCTCACTTCTCTTTCATTCCTCTCAGCTACATAATAAAAAAAAGACTAATTTTCATTGCAAGCTCTCATGATCCCTAGTACATTTAAACAATGCTCTTCAGTGTATCAAATGCAGCTTTCTGCTTATCTGTGTTGCTCAGTGAGTCGATGTCATCGTACACACGCTGGTACTCTTGCAGGAGCGAAACAACAACTCCATGGCCAAACTGCATGGCGTCATCTAGAGGTGTATTCCCCCATCTAACAGGTAACAGAGCACAAAATGGACATGAATGTTTTTTTTAAAGTTAGTGTTATCGCTTTCAAATGAAGGAGAGGACAATTTAAATTCCTACCTGTCCTTCATGTGAGGATTCACTTTACATATCTCGGTTAGAAAGATTATAGCTTCCACTTGACCTGAAAAGAGAGGAAAAACAAAATGCAGCAAGCCCAACGTCAGAGCCCAAAGAACAGAAGACCAAACATGCTGTAGTCAATTTAGACTTCTTTGAATGTTGAAGCCAGGATTTTCCAACAATGAAAGAAATAATAATGTAAAGTGTCACCTTCTGCAGCAGCGACGTGGAGCACTGTGCGAGAGTCGTAGTCCCTCTGCTCCATGTTCACAGCCGAAAGGGCAAACCTGGGGGGATAACAAGGACACGGGATGGGAGATAAGACGCACACGAAAAGGTTATTGTAACTCCAGTGAAGGACAATTGTCAGAAACCATGGTATGTGAGAAACAGTTACATGATGAAATCACATTTATATGGCAGCTAACATGCTCTTTAATGTTTTTTCCCTTTCTTTATGGAGAATTCGGTAAGAAGACTGATACCGCCTCATAAAGGTCTGTTAAAGCCAGCAGACAAGCTAGCTGGACATAAAGACTGTTAACATTCAGTATGTTAAAATGTATTTATTTAGTATGACAACAAGCAAACTTAGCACAAAAAGTGATTATTTCTTTGTTGTAACAATGTGACACTGTTGTTTCCTTTTTATGGTGCCACATTATAAGGAAAATGCATTTGCATTGACACCCTAAAAATCTGCTCATGTAAGAATACATCATACAACAGTTTGTGTTGTGTATGTGTTACTGGTAAAAACTAAAAAACAATTATATCCAGGTTTTACTTACCTTCTTAGAGCAGAGACGTCACCATTGTATGCTGCGAACATCAGGTTGACCACTGACTTGTTCTAATGGATTGAACAACAAACACTGTGAGAGTGGTTGTATCTGCTTTGTTTTGGATGCTCATACTAAACATGACCAAAGTATTGCATATTAAGGCAATCTGTATAATGTTAAAGCTCAGCCTTCAGATCGCTCTAGAACAGGGGTGTCAAACTCAAATACACAGTGGGCCAAAATTCAAAACTGGAACAAAGTCGCGGGCTAACGTTAATATTTATTGAAAAAAAAAAAAATCTTCCTCCAGATATAAGAATGAATCTTTTCTTATGGACTCAAACAAGTTTTGCTGAAAAACTGAATATGGAACAAGCAAAGCTTAATACTAAACAATATACATATTAGCTGTATGATACCAGTAGGCCAGCTCTAATAGTAATTTGGTATGGCTTCGCGGGCCAAATGTAATTAGGCTGTGGGCCAAATTTGGCCCACGGGCCAGAGTTTGACACCTATGCTCTAGAATCTTAGTTTCAGATGCATTTTGTCTCCTTTAGGCTCAAAGAAAGGGAGCCCTTAATTATGTCATCTCAAACACAGATGGTTGAGAACAGTTACAGTCAGTCACAGTCAAGATCATGCAACTCATCAAAAGTGTACAAGGTTGCAACAATAATGGAGACAGGAGAAAAACTCGGGCAGCTAAATACTTAAACCGGTCCATTGTAGGTGATGCGAAGCGATACAGAAAGAGTGTGATTACGCAAATACCACATCCTATGTGTGGTATAAAGTGTTTACACAAATTAGTATTTCATGCAGTGAGTTGTAGTTAGAAACCTCACAGCTTTAACAGTGTTAAACAAGTACATTCTAAACACCTTTAAACAATCAAACCTTTAAACCAGGGGTAGGCAACTCCAGGCCTCGAGTGCCGGTGTCCTGCAGGTTTTAGATCGCACCCTGGGTTAACACACCTGAATCAAATGATTAGTTCATTACCAGGCCTCTGAAGAACTTCAAGAAATGCTGAGGAGTCATTTAGCCCTTTAAATCAGCTGTGATGAATCATGGACACATCTAAAACCTCCAGGACACCGGCACTCGAGGCCTGGAGTTGCCCACCCCTGCTTTAAACAATCAGAGATCCTGCTGTCCAAACCTTCTGTTTTTGAGAGCAGCCAATCAGAAGAAAGCTTGTTTAAAGAGACAGGTAAGGGAGATAAATCTGTTTGTTTAATGGAGTGGATAAATAAGGACTATGTCCTTATCCTTGTAACCTTGGACTCTATTTGAGACCAAGGTTACAAAATATGAACCTTGATAATGAGCATAACAGGGCTCCAGTATATTGTTAGTAATTCAGGGTGTTTTCCTACTTCTCTGACATCATCCCCAAAAACAGTCATAATGCTCGGGTCTTATTTTCTACAGTTGACAGGCTAACAAACCCTCCTGTGTCAGTGGCAGCTTAACTTCATTCGACCATGGCCTGTAATGACTTTGCCAAATTCTTCACAGACAAAATCCAAAAGATTAGACAAGCAATTGGTACATCAACAGCAGATTCAGGATATGTACTGTGTCCACTGAAAAACTGTTTAAACACCATCAAACAGTTTCACCCTATTAACAGCAAAGACCTGGAGGACATCTTAGGTCAACTGAACTCCTCCTCTTGCTGTTTAGATGTCCTGCCAACAAGTTTTTTCAAAAAGGTCTCAAAGACTTTGGAGTCAGACCTGAATAACTGCTATGATGCCTTCCAGTCAGGTTTTAGACAGAACCACAGCACTGAAACCGCTCTGACCAAAGTGTTTAATGACATACGTCTGAACACAGAGAGTGGAAAAATGTCAGTCTTAGTTTTGCTGGATGTCAGTGCAGTATTTGATACAGTTGACCACAACATATTACTCAAACGACTGGAGAACTGGGCAGGTCTTTCAGGAACTGTACTAAACTGGTTCAAAACATACTTAGAAAACAGGAAATACTTTGTATCAATAGGTAACTTCACATCTGAGCAGACAAGTATCACATGTGGAGTTCCCCAAGGTTCCATCTTGGGACCCCTTCTGTTTAACATTTACATGCTCCCACTGGCACAGATTATAAAGAACAACAAAATAAACTATCATAGCTATGCAGATGACACAAATATATATCACAATGTCACCAGGAGACCAAGGCCCTGTACAGGCTCTTGGTAAATGCATTGAGGAAATTAATGACTGGTTGTGCCACAATTTTCTCCAGCTAAACAAAAACAAAACTGAAGTAATAGTCTTTGGTGCCAAAGAAAAACGATTACAGGTCACCAGAGAACCTCAATCTATACATCTAAAAACCACAAACCAGGCGAGAAATTTGGGTGTAGTGACCTAAACTTAGAAAAACACATTAAGACAATTACAAAATCAGCTTACTATCACCTTAAGAATATATCAAGGATAAAAGATCTGATGTCTCAACAGGACCTGGAAAAACTAGTCCATGCATTAATCTTTAGTAGGCTTGATTACTGTAACAGCATCTTTACAGGTCTACCTAAAAAAATCAGTCAGACATCTACAGCTCATTCAGAACTCTGCTGCTCGAGTCCTCACTAAGACCAAAAAAAGTGGACCACATCAGTCTAGCTCTGAGGTCTTTACACTGGCTGCCTGTCCGTCAGAGGATAGACTTTAAAGTTCTGATGCTGGTCTATAAAGCTCTGAATGGTTTAGGACCAAAATACATCAGTGACCTCCTGACCCAGTATGAACCTTCCCGATCCCTCAGGTCATCTGGATCCGTTTTTTTATCAGTGTTTTTTATCAGAGTCAGAACCAGACACAGAAGCTGCATTCAGCTTTTATGCTCCATATATCTGGAACAAACTCCCAGAAAGCCTCAGATCAACTGAAATGCTCAGTTTATTTAAATCCAGGTTGAAGATTCACCTGTTTTCAGCTGCATTTGAATAAAGCACCAAATCCACACTTTTAAGCTTAAATTTCAAAACTTATATTTTAACTACTGATTTTATCTACTGTTCTGATTTTATCTACTGTTTTTTAAATCAATTTTAAATCATGCTTTTTATTGTTTTTGTTTTTTAATGTCTCTGTAAAGCACTTTGAATCACCTTGTTGTTGAATTGTGCTATATAAATAAACTTGCCTTGCCCTCTGCTGTTTAGACTGCTTACATTGAACTCTGGTTCTCTCTCTCTCTCCCTCTCTCTCTCTTTGCTGCGGTTTGTTTGTGCAGATGTGAACATGGTGCAGACCAAAACAACTAAGAAGTTGGCAACTGACTGCTTCCAAATGTGTGATGATGTGTGATGCTTTATTTATATTTGGTCAGATAACCACTTTTGTCAGCTCTTTCCTGTATTTACTTTTGTTGCGCCTTCCACAGATACATTAGGCTAATATAAGAGGACTGAAAGTCCATATTTGGCTTGTTCGCTGTGAGTTTTGTGAAGTAACCAAATGGGAACGTTTACAAACTCGTCCACTTACTCCAGACCAGAGGAAGCAAATTATCAGTGTGAGAACGCCCTTAGTTAGTCAGTCACCTGAAAAGAAAGCACTGGCTACACTTGTTGCACTAAACTCACTGGATCATCATCGTCATCTAATCGTCTCCTCGGGTCGTGTTTCTTAGTGAAATGCCTCAGGTTGTCGTAATTGTGGAAGTTAAAATAAGACACGAGATCCTGATGAATCAACAAATAAAAGACATAAATTAATATGACATACATAACATGTGGTGTATTTGATCTTTAACTTTTTATCATAAAAACACAAAAGACATGAACATTTAGCTTCTGTTACAAAATGTAAATATTTAAGACTTAAAAAAAAACTGTCATTATGTTTAAGAAGCATACCTGACAGAAGTGAATGCCACGAACACTGTTTCCAAGACGATCTAATGGTGGGGACCAACACATCATACCCATGACATTGGGGACCACCAGCAGTACAGCACCTGAAACGCCAGATTTAGCTGGCAAGCCCACCTAGACAAGGACAACCAACAAAACATCTGAAATCTCGATGCAAACATCTCATGATTAGTACTCTATGGTTTAAAAAAAAAAAAATCTATTTTCTTCCTCCAGTACAGGGACTCACATGGAAGGCAAACTGTCCAGAAAAGTCATACATGCCGCACGAATGCATGAGACTTAGGGTGTTGCGCACTGCCTCGGCACTCAGCACGCGGTCGCCTGTGATTGGACAAATACCCCCATTTGCCAGCGTGGCAGCCATGACGCTTCCTGACTCGCAGGTTACCTCTATGGAGCACAGCTGGAGTTTAAGAAAAAAAAAAGATTAAAAACTCACAGAATTGGACTATATTGTTCTTACTGTATTATTCTGACATTACAGATTTTTTTTGCAACGTGGATACTTGTGAGGGAAATATTTTGCTCTATAGTAGTTTTAGTGTTTAACCATTCACTTTCTTGATCAGCTGGTCGCCAACTATGTCAGTTTCTTGATGCAGAAAAGATTGTGTGTAAAGACTGCTAAGAGATGAGTCCGTAAACTATAACAGAAAAAGATCAATTAAATCATGTAAATTTCAGGTGTTAATTCTGGTCGCCATGATTGACTTTTCATGGTGCACATTAAAATTTGATCTTATTATAACCAATCTACCAACATTTGTTGGTCAAAAATGCAATTTTCTGTAGTTTTGCCTCTGTGTACCACCACAGTGGATTTTAAACCAAACTTCAGCTTTAATTCAAGGCTTTTTACAAGAATCTTGCAATAACTCTATAGTAAATACAATTTTTTTTTTTTTTTATACATAGGCTCTGATTTTCAATAGCTTAAAAGCAATTGAAGAATTCACTGACAAGATGTCTGTGAAGGTTCTCAGTCATCCAGGTCATCGTAGTCAAAGGAGCTTGCAAAGAAAAGCATCTGGACTTCTTTAAGTTACTTGAAGACGTTTCACCTCTCATCCGAGAAGCTTCTTCAGTTCTAAGGTCAAATGATGGAGAGTCCCAGATATAAACCTAGTGGGAGTGTCCCCCCACAGAGGGACAAAAGGACCCCCTGATGATCCTCTAATCGCCTGAGCTAAGGTGTGGAACTGGGTGTGGGTCCCAATCAGCCAGAGTTTCGGGTGAGTTCATTGTGAAACCTGGCCCCACCTTATCATGCGAATTCCTGAGGTCAGATGGCCCAGGGTGTGAGTGGGCGTTAAGGCGTCTGGGAAGGGATCTCAAAACTGGATTATAGATGGCAGAGAGTTGGTGTCGTAAACCACCGCCTCTCTGGCTGATTGGGACCCACACCCAGTTCCACACCTTAGCTCAGGCGATTAGAGGATCATCAGGGGGTCCTTTTGTCCCTCTGTGGGGGGGACACTCCCACTAGGTTTATATCTGGGACTCTCCATCATTTGACCTTAGAACTGAAGAAGCTTCTCGGATGAGAGGTGAAACGTCTTCAAGTAACTTAAAGAAGTCCAGACGCTTTTCTTTGCAAGCTCCTTTGAATTCACTGACAAGTTTCAGGGTCGGGTGAGGTATGTTTCCCTGTTATTTCAGGACAAATGAAAAGTTTGAGAGTGTTGAATGGGTATTTCATGGCTTTTTACTGTTATTTTAAATATGAGAGCTGCAGACTTGTCAAGTGAGGGAGGCCATCATTTGGCTGAAAAAGCAAAAAACCTATCACAGAGATGGCAAAAACTTTAGAAGTGGCCAAATAAAAAAATCTGACAGAAGGAAGGAAGAAAGGAGGAACTAGCTTAATCGTTTCTGACAATTACAGACCCTGAAATGTACTTCATAGGTTTTTTGTTCACTACAGACTTCTTGGCTTTAAATATATTATCTGCCCCTGCTGGTAATGCAACTTCTGCATGCATGCCCATTTCATGCTTCGGAGAGGCAAAGCATGACATTGACAACTAACCGAATTATAGAAAAGCAGCTTAACAATATCTAACCAGGAGAAAAACATTTTGCAGGAGGTAGGAATATCATAATCAAGGTCTATAACCAAGAGACACTCAAGAACAGGAAGGCTAAACTTTGCCAAAAAACAAACAAACCCCAAAACACTCAAGCCTGCAAAATTCTGCAAAACCGTAGAGGGCTATGCTCTGATTCAGCCAAATGCTGCAAAACAGCAGGACAGCACTACATAGAGCAAATCAATAATGACCCCCAAAAATGCTACATAATCAAGCAAAACGTTTCTTAACGTACAGAAATGGGATAATCTTCAGTAGCCAAGTCAATCATCTCAACGCTACAGAGCATGCTTTGATATAAATGTCTGTAGTACCTTAACAGTTAACGGAAAAGTGTTGTAAAACCCCTTGAAGTAAAGCTGGAAGTATGTACTTCAATCACATATTAATTGTTTTATTTAAAATTCACTGTGATGTGATGAACAGAGGCAGTGAACTGTAGCAGAGTGTAGATTTGCCCAAGAAAAAGAAGTTTCACTGTCCAGCAAATTATTGACCTATAATAATCTTGAGATTTCTAATTACACTGCTTACTTAGCTAAACATTAATATTAAAGCTGAGGTTAGTGAGAGTGATACTTATTTAAATACTTGCAAAGTGTCATAGATTATTGGACAATTGGAAACTTGAACAAGGGGTAAAAAGATTCATTATGTGGACATCATGACTGGTGCCGCCATCCAGTTGTGTTTAATCTGGATCAAACTGTTGGACCAACTGACAGGGAGCCGCTCTGCTACCATACACATGCTAAAATATTGATTCCAACAACTTTAAAGGACAATCTCACCTGAAAGTAAAAGTCAAGAGCTGCAATCATATCTGCATTTTCAGGAAAGCACTGCAAGGAATAACATTAGAGTCAGCATATACTATTCAATTAAATTTAAAACCTCAATTCAATAACCCCTGAAGTAATTAATATTGTATGCAAAACACCAAAAATAATAAACACACCTTTTTCTCTTTGAGGTAATACCCAATGGCAAAATTCCTGTCACCAGTCTCCCTCTCTGACTGGAAACTGCAGGCACACAGCGATATGAAAACCATCATTCAGGGCACAAAATGACAATAGTTTTTACATTTCTTGCAGCAGGCCACTCACGTTGCATTGCTGAAGCCCACATACTCTGTACCAGCCATGCTTTTCAAGAACTCCATCACCTGCAGTAACATCACTTTTAGAGACCATTGAGCAGGAAGAACAAATACCAAAAAGGGACTAGATATAAAATTTTCTAAAAATAAAACATTTACTTACATAGTCAAACCTCTCAGCCTTATTTGAATGAGGCTGTAAGAAGAGAAGAGGGAAAATAACTTTCTGTTGCCAGCTCAATAGAGTCAGTAAGTCCCTACAGATGGCAGTGTTTGAGTGCTTTGACACTGAAGCATACTTTTAATCTTGGGTGTGTGTCAATATCTGACGTGCACATGGTGTGTTTGAGCGTGTCAGCCCACGTGGCAATGTGCTCGCTGTGGCGTGAGGGCTGCTTATGGTTGTGCTTGAATTTCATGGACCAGCAGATGATCATTACCGTGTTGTAGAGGCACCAAAAGGGGATGGGGCTACATTCATATTTAATGGCCTTATCTCAAAAGGTTAAGGATGATAGCAGACATCACTGAGTTCAAGGAAAGACCTGAGGACTAAATCTCATGACCACTAAAAGAGTAGGCTTTATGTCTCTCAAGGGAATTCATCTCTGGTGTGAAAACTACTTTTTGACCAAAACATACAAATGTTTGATATGTTAAACTTTGATATGTAAACCTTTGCAATATTTATGCACTCACAAATGTGCACAAATATTGCATCTTCTATATACTTTGTACTTTTAGCCTTTAATTTCCTTTTCTGTGTCTAAAATAAATGCTTTTTAAGTATATAATCTCCTCAGTGTAAATATAAACTATATGCAAATACACTGAATAAACTATGTTGACACAAGTATTGCCCCCTCTAAACTCATGGAGCTGTGAGGCTGGCTAACACACCTTCAGTTCTGGGGGCCATAATTGGCCACAAGCATGCACACGCCCTGTTGTCAGCCCCAGACCGATTCCCCTCCCTTGCAGCTGCACTTCGCCCACATATGATAAGAGTCAGCTGCCAGACTTCAAAAACCAACACAAGCCAAGCCTCCATGACCAGATATGACTGTATGTTTTGGAGTAAAGGCAAAGATCACAGATAAGTCACTATGGGGGGATATAATCTCAGCCAATAGATGAGGATGTCATGGCTGTTGCTGACGTTATCCATCAGGAGGGAGTTTGTTCAGTAAACTAAGCAACTAAGTGTTGCTTTCTAGAACTTTGCATTGTAAATAACATTACATCACCAATAGTTTGACCCTTAAGAAACCAGCAATCTGTGGCTTTCAGCTGTGTATTTCTTTAGCGCTTCATACCCATGAAAAAGCAATTTTCTAAACTAGCTCACAACATTTAGCTCACAATTGTCTTTATATTGAATATTCTACCGTGCAAAGTACCACTAAAGGGATTTGCTTGCTTAGGTCACACACAGATTGCAAACTGTGGCACAATCAGGTTTCATAATGACTGCAATTTTTATAAGATTGCAAACCATACAGGGCTCGTCCCTACTCATGCACTGGCTACAGGAATAAAAAGAGAGTTTGTACATTTTTTGAAAGAGAGTTATTTTTTTGGCAACTTCAAGCTCGTGTTGAGCCAGCAGCTAAAACCGAAATGAAACCTTACATGATAGAAAACATATTTTGCAAAACCTATTTCGCTCCTGCTTTGTACAGACTTTTAAACAACTGATTACCCCTTTGAAATGTGAATCTCTGGAGAGGCTACAGAACACTATGCTGCACTGTACTAATTGAAGGGAAAACATTTAATAAGGACTCGGTTTAAAAATGGAAAGCCTATTTTTGGTTATGTCCAGCTGCCTCCTGAGAGACTCTGTTTTTCCCCAACAACCTCATTTAATGACCGACAACTACGTAAAGTTATTTTATGTGCATATTCTTAAACACAGACATGTGCATTCAGTAAGCATCTATTATCACATCAATGTATTCAGGGCTTAGATTTTACCTTAATTAAAGAACTGATGACAATAGCTCCAGCATTCACCATGGGGTTGTGTGGTTTATCTGCACAAGAGATGAGAGCAAGTTATCACTGATTTGCCCCTAACCACAAGAATAATAAACTGAGACTGCTGAGACTGGAGAATAAATTTCATCTTGGGGGCTTAGGATGCAGCGACGGCTAATGAACTGAAGACATGCAGTAAAATCCAATTTGCTTTAGAGATGAGCAGGTACTTTAATTGTAACCCAGCTGGCAGGAAAATTTCATACAACATTTGTAAATGTTATACCTACAAGCTCTAATGATGTTTCTGATTGGATGTTCAAGGAATATTTCTAGGATAGAAGTTTAATGCATTTCTGACTGCAATGTACATACGAGGTGGCTGTAGCTCAGGAGGTAGAGCTGGTCATCTATTGATCGGAAGGTTGGTGGTTCGATCCCTGGCTCCTCCAGTCTGCATGTCAAGTATCCTTGGGCAAGATACTAACCCAAACTTGCTCCCTGATGCATCCATCGGAGTGTGAATGTACTTAGAAAGCACTACGTATAGATAAAGTGCTTGTGAGAATGGGTGTGATTGGGTGAATGAGGCATGTTGTATAGAGTGCTTTGAGTACTCTGGGAGAGTAGAACAGCGCTATATAAGAATCAGTCCATTTGCCAAATATAATGCTTTGAAAATGTTCATTTATAATATTACATGGAAACATTAAAAATGCAAATATTCTCTGCATTCAGAGAATATTTTCAGGATGTTTTTGGCATTCCTTTAATATGATGAAAAAAAAACGATAATAAGCAAAATAAAAACAAAAAAAATACACAGCCTGTGTGGGTTGTCTCTGGGTACTCTGTTGGGACATTAGGTTAACTGTGGTTCTTAACTGGAAATAGGTGGGAATAACCATCAAACCCTCTAACTGCAGCTCAATACACAGATAACTGTTTGTTTTCAATTCTGAAATTGCGTAGTAATGTTGTTCCTATCCACATAATGTCCTCACAGAGACCACGCACGTGCTGATCGCTGGGTCGGACAGAACAATATGTGCAGCAGTGTCTGGACATTTGAAAAATGGAGGGACAGATGTTTTTGTAAACTCTGACTCATATGTTATTACCGCAGGGAGCATAAATGGGGTTCTTTACGCAAATCACTTGCCTTCCTCATTTAGTGACAGTTTGTTGAATTTGAGACCACTTGGCTCTTTGCCCACAAACTGATGAATGTGCTCACTGCCAAACTCGTGTACAGCAATGGCGTATTCCAGAGGCTTCACACATGACTGCAGACAGAAGGGAACCTTGGTGTCACCCACAGAGTGTCTGCATGACATGAGGATGTAATGGAGAGAAAATAAAATAAAATAAAAAATAAAATAAAAATGGAGGCGTGTTAGTGAGGCAGTACACACGGTGGAGGTTTAGAGAATGGAAAGATGTAGAACAAGTGGAACTGATACTGCACCTCTGTCCGTCGATTGTGCACAGAGATACACCCCACAGGTCAGGGCTGAACTTAGCCAGCTGTGGAATGTAGTCAGCCACCTGCATAAAGACAAGAAACATGTGAGTGAGCTAAAAAATGATGACGCACACGCTAAAATCAATACGCGTGTTGGTCTGGCGCTTACCTGTCCTCCCTCCTGTCGATGCGCACAGTCGTACATCGTATCAATTTGGTGGACAAACTTTTCAAAGTCTGGGATGATAAATTTTTTTCTGAAAGCCTTCGTCAGCAGCATGATGTTGTTGCCCACACACCTACGAAAGGACACAATTACAATGAGGTCAAGAAACCCTTAAAAAGCATGCTTTAATTAGTAAATTTTTATATTCCTAACTGTCACTGAAGCTACTTTGTAGCAAAAACACTCCCCATAAAACCACCCTTCAATAGGAGGAGCCAAATAAAAGCCGTTCAGTGAGTAAATCCAGGTACCGATCAGCGTTTTCATGGCAGACATTTTGACCCTTTACAGTATAAAAGACATTATATATATTAATGCAAAGATGGTTTTGTGCCAGGGAGCCATGTCAATGTGACAGAAATGCAGCATGTACAATTCCCACAACTGAACCAGACAAATGGATTTAATAAATTTTATTATTCACACCTGTGTGATAAAACAGGACTTTTATAAATGTAATAAAGTGTAATGGAGACTGAGATGTTTTCATAAACAAATAAAATCCCTTTGCCTCTGCTGTGTTAAGTTACAGCAGAAATTGTGGGAAATATTGGCTTACTTGGATAATTAATATCAGACGTATTCTTTGTGATGTGAGATAGGCAAGCAACTACACCTCAGCTTCACACATAAAACAACAGAAAACGCTGAACAGCAAACACCAATCATAAACAATTAACAATTACAGTGCCTCTTGGGTACTTCACTAAGCCAAGTCGAGACAGAGCTACGTGATTAAAGTACTAAGTTAAATTTAATGAAATTTGGTGGAGAGGTGGAGCTTTGTGAGGTTTTTGATGACTGCGGTCTTGGTCTAGGATATTGTCTCAGAGTGACTCCCAGGACGATTAATCAAACAAAGAGCTGTACAGCTAGCAGGTCCTCTAATGGATCCATATAATACTGTGCAAAGGTATTGAGCTTTCACTCATGTCTTGGCATTTTGCTTAAAAAAAAAAAAAAAAAGAAAAAGAAAAAAAGGGAAAACTATGTGCAGGATTTTACTGAAACTCAAACAAATCAAGGTACAGCATGTAAGGCAAAAAACAGTTTCTGCAATTCTAAATAAGCTTGAAAGCCAATATTTGAGATCAGCACCTTGCGTGTATTAAGCAGTAGTTGGAGTGCAGGAAGCTGGTGAGGAACTTTGTGGAGAGGTCTGGAAGAAATTTTATTGTGTTTTATATCCAGGTATGCTTTTACTGCACTGATGGTGTATGTTGTTATGAAGCTGAGCACACTATGCACTGTACATGCTTACATTTTCTACAAAAAGTCTTTGGGAATCACCTTGTTGGTGCAAAGACACTATCTTAGGCCAATCAAACTGTTATCATTAGCATTTTTCAAGGATTAATCTAAAGAAATACGAAGAAACGATTAGCTTTTGCTGCTAGTAACAGTAAAATCTTTATTTATTATGGGTTGTTATGTGTAGATTCAACACTAGTTCATTACTTGAGCCTTGCATGATTCATAAGTCAAATGGCAAAGAAACAATTCCTCTGAAAAAGGTTAACAATTGGACTGACTCAAGACTTTTGCACAGTACTGTATAAACTGAATGGCTTATACATCAGAATGGCTGATTGCACCTTTGTGATAAGCTAAAAGTTATATTAAGTAGTTTACTCTGAGTTATATGTAGCTCTAATTGTATTACTACATAACCGTTTTTGAGAATTAGTCAAAACACGCCTCTGTAATATCAGTGTCCAAGCTTAGACCCTTAAAAACCTGAACAATGAAATAAAGCATTTATTGAACATTAAATAACATTAATTTGCATATATTTGAATTCATCAAATGAGTATAATATTTGTTACGTTTGGCTTTTTTTGCAATTTTGTTTTATTGCAGAAAAGGAAAACTCATTGATGATGTAAAAGTCTCAAAAACTCACAATATGATACACTTTGCTTTACAAGATTAATCTTTGGCTTTTTTCAAAGAAGAGGAGTCCAGACATTTTCTTTAGCTTCTTTGATTCAAGCGGAAAATTCTGAAGTTATTGAGAAAGGTGGTGCCTGAAAAATTGTTTATATAACTAAAACATCAATCAATAATTGAAATCTTCAACACGCAGGCTTCAAAGTAACCTGTTTCAGGCTAACTGACATTTAGCTAAAAGAGTAAACAAACCTGCCCATACCAACTCATCCAGTAGTTATTATAGACTTCCATTGCTGGGTGTGTTAACTGCTCACCTATGCAGTATGCTCTCAAGGAAAGGTATGCACATTCTGTCACAGCTGTGAACTAAAATATCTGGGCCCAGAGGCCTCACTAATCCAAGATGATGCTAACGTGAGGTTTGGGACACCAGGAAAAGAGAGTGGAGAGAGCTTCCATTATTCATACGGGTCATCTCTTTAAAAAAATAAAAGCTAGCTCTCTCTGTTTCTAGTAGCATATTTATAGTATGCTCTTGAGTGTTCTTCAGGAACAGATGACCTCACAAATTTTAGAAAACAAGCACACAATCGGAAATGACCACTTCATTTTAACAGAGATAGTCAGACTATTTAACCCTGTGCTGTTCCAGGCCAAAGGAAGAGAGCAAGTGAATTACACAAGTCTGTTATGAAATGATATGTCTGGTCAGCAGCCTGCATAGCACTTACGGATCTGTTGGGCCTGCTAATGTAATTGCCACAGTCTGGAGCCAAACCAGAATGATGCCCTTTCATTAACAGCCCCAGAGACCCCCTGTCTTCCAGCACACTCCACTGCTTTGGCTGGCATGCATGCATGTGAATTTTGTTAGCTGCAGCTGTCGGCCATAAAACGCCCGTCTCTGTCAGGCCCTTGGACTCAAATAGCACTGATCACAGATCACTAACAAACACTCATGTGAAAACTCAACCAACCTTCATCATTTCCTCCCATTTACTCAATCTTTATTTGAAAGATTATAATTAAATATATTTCACTCAAGGTCTTCTGACTAGTTTTCAAGTATTGAGCAACTGTGTCCCCAAACGAAATCAGTTTGGCGATCGTTGCGCAAGAGTTGGCAGCTCATCTTGTAATCAGAAGGTTGCCAGTTAGAGCCCCAGCTTGGACAGTCTCGGTCGTTGTGTCCTTGGGCAAGACACTTCACCTACCGCCTACTGGTGACGGCCAGAGGGGCCGATGGCAGCCTCGCTTCGGTCAGTCTGCCCCAGGGCAGCTGTGGCTACAACTGTAGCTTGCCACCAGTGAGTGAATGAATAGTGGAATTGTAAAGTGCTTCGAGGGTCTCGAAAAGCACTATATAAATGCAAACCATTATTATTACATCACCATACACAATGTTTTTCACCTTCTGAAAAGTTTCTTATCCATTATGACTATCCCAGTGGAGTCACGGGTGGATTTTCGCATCTGATGGACACAATTGCGTAGCCGAGGGTCAGATGTTAACAAGCCTGTTTTTCTTAAAGCCTGCAGAGAAGGGAAATAAGAAGCACAAGGGAGAAAAGAAGGGAGTGACCTACTGACATACTCTTTCACACACTGAAAAAGCTTTTTATGTAAGAATATTAAACATGTGTCAAGGACATGTACAATGAAAGAGCAGCAAAGCTTCAGGCGTTGCCACAAGGGAGAGAGGCGGAAATACAGGCATAGACCAGATCACTGGAATCCCTCTCGCAAGTCACAGTGACAGCCACTGTATGTACCATGTGGGTCTATTTTGGGGACACCATGTGTACAACCCTCCTGACCAGTGAGACACCTTTTGACTGGTAAGTGATTCTGTAAGCAAGCACGTGGCTCCAAACATGCTCTTGCAGGAAGTGCTGAAATTAGACTGTTGTAGTGTTCCTGAGTCTATTTTAGAGTTGAGCCCTTCAGTTGACTGTTTGAGGGTTGGGTTTGTGAGCACAACAGACAGAACTCATTTAAACTGAAACGCAGCAAACCCTAAACACTTTTTGATTTTTGATATAAAGAGTTTTTATAAATATATGTTAGCGAAAGGCAACAGCTTTTAAATGAAGCAGATTGTTTTTTTAACAGCAACATGACGTTCAGTTGTACATTTAACATTTAACTTCTTCTTTTTTTCTTAAAAAAAAGAAGAAGAAAAAATTGGGTCAGTGGAAAACACACTTATAATTTTTACAAGCTGTTCATCATCACACACAATTATCTCCTTTTCATTCACAAATGATGGCCCAGTGTATCCTTTGCTAAAGAAGGAAGTAAAGGAAGAACCAAAGTAGTTTTTTTAGTATTTAGAAATTTCAAACATCTCTAATTATGGCTGCCATGCATATACTTCTGGGTCACTTTACTCACTTAGAAACCTTTCTAAGCAAATGTAACTATTTGACTGCACTCACAGTCCTGACTCTGCCTTTTTTAGATCACCTGCTTTAGGTTTCCAGTGTTTTATGACACCCTGAGGGTCAATGTGTTCTGCAGTTGTTATTTCCATTGCAGGGACACCGAGTACCACTTTCCCGTTCCATCTCCGCTCCAGTAACCTCTACAAACACACCAAGTCATTTGTGCTGTCACCTGTGTTGACACACGTCTCTCCTTCTTAATGTACGTTCCGTTTTAAAAAGACTGAGTCGTCATAGACACCACAGTCACCAGCTGTCTGTATAACATGTCCCATCACAGGGGAAAATAGAAAAAGAGTTTATGTTCTATGTTCTAAGTCTATGTTCTACTTCTCAGTAACCTGAGCTCTTGTGAGACTTTTAAGATATGAAAAGGTTCATATCTGTTCATAGAAGCATGACTTTTTTGAATGTGTGAGCTCAGTGGGACCTCATGTATCTGACAGGAACCTCATAATGCTCCTAAGATTAAGTAAGGAAATAGTAGATGCTGGTTCCTAAATTAAATTCCTTTAATCTACTAATATTATTAAATCTACCAGTACAACATCTCAACTGTAAAGTCCTGTTGTAATTAAAGGCAAAATAATAATTAAAAATTAATGTGAACAATTAATATTGCTCTCTGATTCTAATTACTTTGGTCCTTAGTGCCACAGCTACTATATATAGTCCTATTGCATAAGAAAGTCCCTAGACACTTTTAAAACCGGACTCCTCAGTCAGGTGGAGATGCTCTGGATTCCTGCCACTGCCAAGGGTGATTTGATTAAAGTCAACGGTGTAGTCGAGTGTGTTTGTGTATGTTCACATGGGCCATGAAAAGCCAAAACAGTGCTCAGTGTGACAGAGGAAGTGTAAATGTGCTGCTGACGTACAGAGATGAACTGGGAGAGAGGGATCATCTCTTTGCCATCAGTGATGGTGTAGAAAAGCAGGTCCTCCATGCTGGACATCAACCTGTTTCTATAAAAACAAAAAACACACACGCAATAGGTTTTGATGTTTAAATATGGACAAGCTTCAATGTCAGAACTTGAGCAATGAGTCAAAGTTTATGTCAACATAAAGCTAGTGTAAATACTGGCACCCAAAGTAACAGCACCATAGTCATTTTAAGATTGATAATGGTGTCACTCTCCTTTTTACAGCAATTTTCGCATCTTTCCTGCTGTAATTATATACATAATAATGATCACTTGAGATTTACAGAATATGCACTTTTATATAGTGTTAATCACTGCACTTTTAATGTGTCTGTGTTTAGGTAATTAGCAGAATAAAGAAGGAAATTAACTGCTTTAAGTCTGGCAAGTAATTCGGTGCCAATTAAATAAAAAATGCTGTTATATCAAATAATATGAATTGACTGCCTCAATTATGCCATATTTCTCAATTGAGTAACTTTTATCACTAGCAAATACTTACCAAATCTACAAATTACTTTTTTGTATACACAAAGACACAGAGATTCTTGTTTTGTTTGACCAGCAGCCCAAATTAGAGATATTTAGTTACTCGCTATACATTTCTTACTTAAATCACTGAAGGTAAGTGAAAAGCATCAAATCAACATATTTAAAAATTTGAAACAGTGAAAATGTGAACAGCATAAAGAGGGAAAAGGGGACCAGGCAGTACTCCTTTGCCAATAAAGGAGTGATGGCCTGCTAATTAAACACAATATGTGTTATAGTAGCCTAGCTTTATATGTATTTTTTTTTTACATTTTTTTTTTTTAAATGTATTGGGTTTGCTCATTTCAGTTTAGCTTTTATTGTTTAAAATGTATAATTTTGACACGGGTCATGTCAAATAGGAACCCCAGTCTCGGTTAGCCTGCATTAAATTCTCCTTATGTAACCACACCGACAAAAGTTTCAAAATAGCCTTCAGTGTAGTTTTGTGGGAAGCAGCTGTTATATTGTTTCTTGACCTGGCACACTGCCATATTGTTAGTATTACAACTGTTTTGTCAAAGTTTGCTTTCATTGGTGAATCTTCCCAGCTTTACATAAAAGGTAAGACCATTTACCACAAAATAAGAAACTTTTCTGACAAATTTTACTTACTTAGTTAGTGTGGCCACCTGTTACTACAAGCTTGAATAATGAGGGGAACTTAAGCAGCTAATGCTAGTAGAATTATTACTCTTGTTGTGAGAGTACTGTAGTAAAAATAAAAGTACTGAATGATTTTTTTTGGCTAATTAATGATGACAGTCTTCTGTGACCTACTTTGTGTGTCCTTGGTCCACATCAGGGCCCTCCTGGTGATAATAGGCTCTGTGGGTGTGGGGTGATGCTGCTGCCCAGCAGGGGAGAAGAACAGGTTGCTGAGTCCTGGACAAAACCATGCTGTCAGCTCCAACTCTAGCAGAGATCCCTGCATTTTTAAATAGCTGCAGGATTCCCGGGTTAGCTGTCCTCAGACTTTTCAGGCAATGCATTGTGATAAGTAGGGCTCAGCGTTTAATAATTCAAAGTAGTTTTTTTCTTTCCTCCAGTAGCTGATCTTGAGAGATATCTGTGACCTGCGCTCCCTGGTCCTCGGAGCTTTAATAGCAGCAGCTGTCTTACAGACGGGATCAAGTAGAGGCTGTTGCTCCGGGGCGGGGCTGTGACACCGACAGCATGGTGGGGTCAACAACCAGCACCTACCGACATGAAACTGATGTAATTTCGGCCAAAGTTAAATCACTTTCATTTAAACAAAAGAAAAAAAAGAGAAAAAGTTATATTCTCTATACCTTTCAGGGATTTATATTTTCCCCCTCCAGTGACCATCCAAAAATATTTATCAATTGAGATTAAATTGAGTTAAAACCTGGAATGAGCTCATAAACAAGCTTTGCTTTCATATATATATATATATATATATATATATATATATATATATATATATATATATATATATATATATATATATATATATATATATAACTTAAAGAAAACAATCTAAAATGGTTTGTTTCTTACTGCATGAATAACACATCCAATATCCAATGCCCAATATTGAATTCATATTTGATTGTTTATGCAAAATCTTACATATATTTCTCCTATTAAACTGTTATTTTTGTTTTTATTATTACTAATAATGATGTTGGTGATGATAGTGTTTAACAACAACAACAATAATAATAATAACAGCGTTTTCCACATTTTATATGAAGAATATAGGCAATGTTTCATTATAAATGCGTCAGTAGGACAACTGGTTCTTCTATTAGTCATGACATGAAAATATGGACTGATGTAAATGACCAACTGTGTTGTGTTTGTCTGTTGCATACTTCCTGTAAGGTTGCAGTCAGGTTGTCGCTACGGTATTTTCTAGTGTTGTGACATAGTGACACCACCTGGTGAGTTTCCCACGCTCATCGACTGAAATCTTACGGTCCTGTCCGCTAGGTGGCGTACTCACTCCAGGACCTTCTACTCAGGTTAGTTTCCCCTCTCTAACTCTGTAGTTTAATGAGTACACATCACAGTGAGATCTTTCCTCTCCAGAGGGTTTTCTCAGCATGTTTCCTGGTGCTTCAAAGACACTTTAAAAAGATCCCTTCTTATTTTTTGAGTTTTGGACTTGGCTTCCTGTCTTTGATCTCAGCTGCTATGTGAGATGTTCACTGAAGAGTATCACCAAAACTTTTACTCCTTAGTAAAACTATTTCTCATCGTAGTGGAGGATTCTTCTGAATTGCAGACATCACATCAAAATATGTATATTTTCTATTTTTATCTATTCATATTTATCTATTTATTATTAAGGCAATCAAATCATTGAAATACAGTCTTTCTCACGCTTTCAAACTGTGCAGTAACACTTTAATTGTAGACTAAAGGGACAAGATATTATCTTTATTACCAAATAAACAAGGCCTTGCTAGGAATGGCCTTTTCCTTCGCATTTCCAGCCATATCAGTTCTCCAAAGAAGTATATGCTAACCCATGGTCCCTCTGTGCTACCTCTGCCGGTTGTAGCTTCTCTGTTTTCAGCAGAAAATGTTTTCCATTCCTGGGCCAATGAATGCCACCTTTGTCCCTTCATCCTCCGTGTTGTGTGAGAAAACCCCCCTCACTGCACTCACCAAGCCTGCACAAACTTAACCTCTTTCCCCCTCCACCTCACACAGGAAAAGAAACATACCGGCTCTGGAGCTTTGATTCCATCTTAGTAATCTGGAGGTCTGGCTAAAGCCTTGGAATAGAGGCCACTTTGGACAGACGTTTTTAAGTACCTTAGGGAGGAAAAAAGGTGAAATGTGATTGGAGCAATTGTTAGGATATTCTGGATCAAAACAACAAATATAGAATAAAGGCTGCTATATAAGAACATAGAAAAAGCTGGAGAAAGATGTTGGTTATAGCTGCTTCGTCAAAGTGAATTGTGTAGAGGTAGTTCATACAAAAAAGTGTGGTAATTAACAGGGTAGGAGATATCTATTAGTTCAAGGCTAATTTAAAGCCCTGGGAAACATTACTTATCCTCATTATGAGCCTGTCCTCACCACATTACCAATTACACTGCCATTTTCACTGGATTGGGGCATGCTTATTTTCCTGAATCACTCAAAACCTTCCAAGCCCTGAAACACATTTTACTCATGCTACCACACACCACTCTTGTTCAAATATTACCCCAGAAACAAAGGATGTAAAACGCCTTAATTTAATCCATTTCCAGTTTCTGTTAAACTCAAAGCCTCCTACACCGCCTGCATGGCAATAATATGATATTAGGAAGAGGTATTAAATAGGTATAGCACATTGTGAAATAAAGCTCCTCATTAGAAACTATTGAAACCTTGTAGAGATTTAATGCATCGTTTAATGCATCTCTCAAATGAAAGGATAAGGGTCATTATCCCTGTGCCACCCAGGAATTCCATCTCTTCTCTAAATTGAGTCTTACCCACATAGCGACACACACACAAACACACACACACACACACACACATAGAGGGCATAAAACTGAATTATAATACATTCATTTCTTGGAGACTTATCCTAACCATCCAATCCAGTATCATAGGATGTCTTGTCATATCTGTTGCTCGTCTGTCTGTCATAATATTGCCCCCAAAGTGGCAGCAGTAACACCCCGGGATGTTGTAGTGAGCAGTTGTTTCTTAATGTTGCATATTTTAATATGGTTTCACTATATTTAAAAATAAGAGATAATCAGTTTTTAATACTCATTAAAAAGATATCTAAGTTGAAACTGTTTTTTTTCTTTCATTGTAATATTCTTTCTCTCTGTGGTGACCAAAATCAATCGCAGTCTTTGGTCTGGTCAAAAAATTACCAGCTTATGTTTAACTGAGGCTTGATCAGATTTATCTGGTGGCTATAATCAAAACTGACTATCCTTTTAATTTGAAATTCTTTTTTTGTGTTTCTCTGGGGTCTGTGTCCTTATCAAGCTACGCTGTTGGAATAGTAATGCAAAGTGAGGATTTTATTTAATTCAGCCTCTTGTTAGCTTATTGGCCGCATCACATTAAGAAGAGATTACTAAAAGTCCAGTATGGGTAGGATGTTTGATTACAGCATTATTCAATCAGACTTGAAGAAATCAGAGCCTGTCTTTTAAATCTGTAACTATAACTGTTCACCTTGAGCTCTAACCTTTAATAATAATAAGCATACTTTTTGACAAAGCTTATTATGACACTGTACCCTCCCTGATGTACTGACCGTTTCTTCTTCACTTACATATTTTCTCTCACTGTTATTATTAAACTCTGGCTCTTTTCCACAGTCTACATTTGTCCTGTCTTCCTCTCCTCACCCTCAAGTTGTGGCTGATGGCTGCCTCTACCAAAGCCTCGTTCTGCTGGAGCTTTCTTCCTGGAGAAACAGAGTTTTCCTTCCTACAGTCACAAAGTGCTTGCTCACAGGGGTTGTCTGTTTGTTGGGGTTTTCCCTGTATTATCATAGGGCCTTTACAAAGTGCTTTGAGGTGACTGTCGTTGTGAAGTGGCCCTATATAAATTAAATTGAATTGAATTACTATAGCAACATACAGAAGTTCATATGTCCATATGTTCATTTGTCACTAGTTCATTGTACAAATGAATCACTTTAATGGATGTCTATACTGATATGAAATAAAATTATTAGTAGCTTACTAGCTTTGAATATAGTAAAAAGTAAACAAGAGATTCAACCAAAGTCCAGCAGCTGATCTGGCATATCAGTAAGCCAGCAAGTGGTAAAAACTGCCAAGTTTGTTCATGTTCAATTCTTAATGACTTTATTCATTTATTTAGATTAGGAGTACACAGCTGGAGGGACTTGATATGAGCCATGTAGGTCTGTCCTTCCATGCTAACCACCACTAATGAGGTTCAACAAAATTAAGACCGCAATTTTCAGTCATCTAGTTTTTTGTCAATATCAAAGGGAACCATTAACGACGGGTAAAAAAGTTGCAGGTTTGATACCACTGGCCTAGATGTTAGACTCCAGTGATTTGTGAGGACGTATTGCTGTTTCTATAGACATTTTTACAGATTTCATGAATCGCAGAATTTCCTCATTCCTCTCTAAAATTTCTGACTGAATTTCTTATTCTCTCTACTAACTGATGACAAAGGTTGAAACTTTGGTTCAGTGTGCACAGACTAAAACCCTGTCTGTAAGTCTCAGATGAAGTAAAAACAAGATAAAGATTATTGTGGTAACTTTAACTCACAGGTAAACCTAAATGCTATACATTAAGGTCTTTATGAAGTGCACTGGTAAATTATAATGCACACTGGGCATGTGAACATCTCAGTATTCAAGAGTTGGTGCATAAGCACACAACTGGTCAGCTACAAAGAACTTGAACTATTAAAAACTGAGTCAAGTCTGAGGCTGATAGGTTGGATCTTAATTGACCCAAAGTGGCCAGTGCACAGCAAATCTTTGTTAGTAGAAACATGACCCTTTCTATGGCACCGGCCTCAGGTAAAGCTACACATTCCACCCCAACAAGACAAAATCAGGTATGTAATGAGCGTTATAGCCCTGTAATTTGAAATTTGGCATCCTTTAGTCTCAACAATGGCAGAAACATTAAAGTGGAGTTTCTTGCAGCCACTACTATCTTATGTGTTCTTCACAACTAAATGAGGGACAAGATATGTTGTGAATAGGGCCTGTTCATACTCTCTTCTGCCCCAGGTGGGTGCTAATTATCACCACTTTGCCTGTACACAGGGCTACATCCACCCCCTCTCTTACGGTCACTGTGCCGAAACCTAGACACCCTCTAGACCCCAGGAGCCTCAGTGCACCCGTACAGTACTGAAAGATCAGCCCCCCATCACCACCACCTTCCGCCTTCCTTACCATCTCTTCCCCTTCCCTTTCCCCTACCTCAAAACCAACCCCTCCCAGTTTTCATCCTCCGAGCACCCACACCCTTCCTCACCCTCCAACCCCCATCCTCACCATGTAGCTATCCCACTGCCCTGCCATCTCGCAGCATTCCGCGGGCCGTGCACACAGAGGCCTATTGTGTGGGCTGGGAGACGGCAGGAGGCTATATACAGTCAGAGCACCAGAGAAAAGGCATGTGTAGGGCTGAACTGGGCTCAGTATTCCTGCTGTACTTTGAAACAGATCTGTAACTGAAGTTGTGCTGGAAATCAGCGCTATTCCTGTAACATCAGTTTAAAGAGAGCTATATCAATGCAACACTGATAAATGTCAAATGATTGCTACACGGCTCTCTTCTGCGTTCGTGTTTGGAGGTTATACATACTCAGCACTTGTTGGATGCTGTAAATGGTGGCAGTAATTTCTCTAAACCACCAGTGTTGCTTCTTCTGCCATTGCATAAACACTTGATATTTATAGTTTTATCACTGGAGTTTGTTGTCTATGATTTGAGGGTTATTTAGAAGATGTAATATAAGAGACTCAGAGTTATTTTCCAAGTAACCAATGAAGCTCCACCACATCTTTCTCTGTGTGACACAGCAACATTGACTTGACACCACAGTGGACAGAGTTAGTGTGGAGTGGCACTGTGTACTCCTTCTTGTGTTAAACACTGCTGATTATTGGTTCAGCTGGACCGTTAAATTCCTGAAATGTTTTTGTTGTTGGACTCATTAGCTTTATTGCTGGTTTGTCCCGTCCTGTTAAACTTGACGACTACATTTTAAAAATCATTTTAAACAAGCATCTGCTTTCCTAGGTATCAGCTGTACTATGAAAATCAAACTTTATAGTACAATGAATGCTTCTGTGAATACTTCTGCTGCATCAGTTTTCTTCCTCGAGTGCAATTCCAATATACGAAACTGCTCACTGCTCACACAGGTCCAGGTAAGAAGTCAGTTTCAGATCTTTCTTTTCTCTGTGTGGAATGAAGAGGGGCTCTCTAGAAGGTCATGACCCTGGAATTACTGGTCCTTTGCTCATGACAGACTCCTTTTGAAGCTCACTAATCTGGGTCTATCCACCAGAGAGATCTAGTAAAGATCATGCAGATCTTTCATCTCTATTTTATTTCAGCTTCACAGGAAATGCTGTAAATCTGGTATATATTGGATTTTTGCATGAACTGTTGCCTCAAGATCAGCTAACTCTTGATTGCAGAACCTTTTGCCCTAACTAAGGCCAGAAGAATTATCCATTTAACTGGATAGCCACTTGTTACTTGTCTTTGTCCGAAGAGAGAAGCCTCTCAGAATGTCTGACAGTAATGAGAGCGTGACATAGCGGCTGATTGGTCAGCTCAACACCTAAAGGTTGTCTAAAGTCTGCAGTTTAATCTATAATCCAAAAGGCTAAACTGACCCAAACAACCCCGCTGACCCACTATTGAGTTGCCATAAACTGAGAGTTTAACTGCAAGTAGCGGTTCATTACTCAGAAAACAAAAACATGTATTCTGTTCTCTTTTGCAAAGGTTAGACGCATTCTTAATATTGTATATGTTGTATTGTATTTATTTTTCAAATAAATATAGCAGTCTGGTGAAACTTTACTGTCAAAGTGCTCACTAAATCACGACAATATGATCAGAGAAAATTAAATGTGGAACGCTTTATGACTTTATGGGATTATTCCCAGAACGTTTTGATTGCACCTTGCGTGCTGACAGAATCAACTCTCTATTTACCTCCTCTCCAAAAATCTTATGATACAAATAAAAACAACCAGTGGGCATCAATTAGTCACTAATGCACATGCAGAGCCCCTTTACTGAAAAAATATGTTTTTTTGTGCGAATAGAAATCAGTTTTTTGAAGAAGGGATTGCTGTATTGTCGATATGTACCAGGATGTTTCCAACCTCCTTAACCATCAAAATGAGACCCCCCTCCCCCCCCTTTTGATCTGTTTAATTCAGTTGATGCTATAGTTTGTGTGTAGTCATTTCCCATGTGACCAACATCATCATATATGTTCCTATTAAAACATTTTTGGTGTATATCCTGATATTAATTGATACTTTCTTTAAGTTTGTTCACAAGACAGAAATATGAGTCACTCTAAAACAGGCATTTCATAATGCCCTGACACAGTGGCATGTGACTGACCTGTGCTCTGCTTCATGCAGCCTCCTTTGTAATGTGAAAGTGTAGGTGCATCTCCTAGCCAGGCCAGGCCAGGCCAAGCAGGGCAAGGGAAGAAGGAGGGCTTGAGTTTAAAAAAAAGTCCCTGGGAGAGTCGACGGTGCTGGACTGAGGGGAGGGAGATGAGGTTCAGGTTTCAGCCTGACAGGGGGTCTGGGGGAAGGACTGGTATTTTGGAATATACGAAGATCCATACAAGGCACAGTGACATAAAACCGCGGTGCCTGCACTGACACAGTGGGTGCAGAGTGCCAGCTGGGGCCCCGTGGTGGATTCCACTTAGATTTTGGAGGGTTTGACTGCATGGTGCCATAAGTCTCCGGGAACACACTTAACATACCACTGACTGAAAGCCTGGTCTCCTCCATCCCTTTATTTCTCACCCAAGCTCTTGCATGTCTAATTTTTAGACATGTTCAGCTTTGTGGACTCAAGGACTGTTCTGCTACTTGTAGCATCCCAAGTTGTTTTACTATCCGTGGTCAGATGTCAGGAAGAGGATGACCGTAAGTTGCAGTATTTTTCTTTTGCACTTCCTTATTTATAATTGAATTGTAATTCTGATTCCACCACCAGTCTTTTCTGTTTCTATCTTTGTAGATCTAGAAAATCCAATGAAAGTTGTCTGTTTTCACAAAAAGAACTGTGGATATATGTTTCTTTTTCTATGTACACTTTTTAGACATTTTTTTCAAAGCAGTAATTAAATGTTATTGATGCTGTCTGCTTGTAAAATATCTCCCCAAGGAAGATAATAGATTTCTTTTCAGTAGATAGGCGAGGTTGACAAGGTGCATCTGTGTGGGATGGAGGACCAGGTGAACAAGTGCCTGTTTGTCCTCACCTGGGTCCTACAACTCAGCCTTTCATGCTCTGTTTGATTACTTTGTAGTGAAAGTTTTTAGCAAAAAAAATGAAGAAAAAGAAAAGCTTATAATACAGCATCTAGATGCTATTTTTTTTATGCTAGTATTGAGCAGAAACACTTTGGTAACAACACTTAACAAATAAAAAACGAAACTTTTTCTTAAGGACTTGTAGAAATAAACCTTCCCCACAGATTTTGGCCGGAGCAGTCTAAGGTTTTTTTTCCACGATGTTAAGTGACAGTGCCAGACAGTGCCTGACCCCAGACTAGCAGGCTCAAAGGGTAGCAGGACAGTGTGCACAGCAAGGAGTCAACAAATGATGGACATATAGGTGTATTTATAGCAAGACAAATTTCACTGTAAATGCTTTTATTTCCACATCTTCTTGTTTTTAATAGCTTTTGCTTTAATTCCAAACTTTCATTTTCACAATTTAGTTCAGGAGGTTTCATTAGCAAGTAGTCAGACTAATCAATCCTGACTTAAACATTCATGTTACATATATATGCTATATATATACATATATATAAGTATTACTTTGACAAATAGACCTAAAACACAGATAGCAGGAGTGAATAGGCCCAGTTCTAAGCTGTATAAGCTGCATAATCGAAACAAATCACCCATTCTTAATTCCCCAGCGTGTTTGCCCTGGCGCTTAACATAACTATGGGATCCAGATGGAGAAATGTAGAAGGACCCTCTGTTTACTTAAAGCAGCAGCGTGTCAATTGGGCATGCTGTCCCTATAAGAGAGGGTCATTCATTCGAGCAGCAGAGCAGGCCTGCAGGTTAAATATGCTCAGCCAGTGATGTGAAATGGCTCAATCAGGGCTTCAAACATAACGGCTCACTGTGGCTTGTGTTTACATTGTACTTTACGCTGCTATTAAACTCTCTTTACGATAACTTAGAGGCATTTCTTTACATACATTGTGTGTTAAATTTAAAACTCGTAAATTACTGTTGTGCTCCACAGCTACTGATTTACAACAGTGTGTTTTGGGGTCAGATCAGCACCTGTTCATCTGTAACAAAGGACCAAGTCTTCTCACTCCACTTTTTTTTTTAAATCACTAAAGCATATATTTTTTAATCCAGTTTTGACATTTTTTAATGGTCAACTACCCAGTGTTACAGTGTTCAGAGTTTTTGTTTGCAACCAAATAACTTTTTTTTTCCATCTATGCCTATACTCAATAATCCCTCCTCTTCTGCTGTTACTCCTCCCACTTCCTTGCCTTGCCCCTCGACCCCTAACATCCTCTTATCCTTGTCTTAAACCAATTATTTTTTTTAAAACATCTATTATGCCAACTCACAACATTGTTCAAATGCTGTTACCTCCCCCTGTCTAATTCTCTCTTGAACCCTCTTATTGCTCCTATTTCTGCTTTGCCACCTGACCCCTGCTGGCCACCACAGAGGAGTCAGGGGGTTGCATCCAGGATGGCCAGCTGTATAATGATAAGGATGTGTGGAAGCCAGAGCCGTGTCGTATCTGTGTGTGTGACAGCGGAGCAGTTCTGTGTGATGAGATAATCTGCGAGGAGATCAAAGAGTGCGCCAACCCTATCATCCCATCTGGAGAGTGCTGTCCCATCTGCCCTGCTGATACCAGTGCCCCCTTTGGTTGTAATTTATTTATTCACATACCCATAAATAAATTACTCTTTTAGCTTGCACTCATCTCTTTCCTGGCTAACGCTTTTGAATGGGGAACTGCCACTGGATCCAAATAATCTGCCTGATCAGGACTAGAGTGGTTACTGATTTGTGGCCAAGAGCAGCTACAATTTCTATTTTTATAATTTCTATTTTTTATCAAATTTGACATTTCTAACAAGAAAACAAAATCAGTTGCCAGCCAATGTTCCCTGTTCCAGAGTGACTTTTTTTTTAAAGATGGTTTTATGGAAACTAGATAAGCAACATGATCAGGATTTTTTGCAGTCCCAGTGAAAGTCTTTTCATGTGGGATTTGAATCCTGTCATGTGCTTTCTGATCCGCACATAAACCAGCAGAGACACTTCTGCTCAATTTAACACAAAGCTGAGATGAAGTCCTCATATTGTGCAAGAACTCAATGATTCATTTGACCCCTTTTGAGGCTTTCTACAAATTTCGATAGTCTCTTGAAGGTGTTTCCAACCTTTCATGTCAAAATGACTGTAAATATGTGTTTCCTCAACGTTTCAAGTTTTTGTGAGCAGCTGCTGTACTCCAGCACTGCCTTCAAAAATCTGCTGTTAAATTCATATTGTGATCAAGACATTGAAAGACAGAATATTTATGGTTTCGTAGAATTTCTTCTTCTTTTGCTAAAACGTTTGGGAATGTAATGGGCCTCTTGGGCTCTAATGTTTTAGGTCCTTTCCAGATTGGTTACAAATTTGCTATTAAAAAAAAATACAAAATTTGACAACACAATGTAAGATATACATCTTAAAACAAACACACTAACAGCAGTTGCCCTTCTTTATTAAATAAGCTCACTTTTTTTCTATTATTTACATTTTGCATGATTGAGTCTAAACCTTCATTTCTTAGTCTGAGCTTGTTTCTGCTTCATCTCTTGCATCAGTAATATAATCTGGATGGGTTTTATGCGTTTGGGTTTGGTAAATATTATTTGATCACTTCAGCATCTTTGGATTTCCTTACAGGTCTCCTTTCTAAGAATCACAGAGTAGCTTTTAAATCAATCATGTGTTTGAAATCTCACTTCAAGGTTAAACTTTTAATAATGCTCTTTCTTTCCTCTTGTTCCTCCTTCTGCATTATCAGAAACAATTGGTGCTAAGGTGAGTCAGTGATCTCCAGCAACTTATGCACAGAAATTATATTTCATTTGTAGTTGTGGTGCAGTGAACTGTCAGACAACTCATACAGTTTGACTCTTTTATCATTCAGGGCCAGAAAGGAGAACCAGGAGACATTGCAGATGTAAGTATGGATGCTCACGAATATAAAACTGCTAAATAAAGCTTTAAATAATTGTTGTTACAGTTCCTCTTAGATAATTCTACCTGACCAAACAAACATTTTGGGCATCTTTTGTTCACTTTTATTTGAATGGAATTACAGGATTTAAATATCTGATCAACTGTCCATCTATGTTCATTATGTTCAGCCTAAAAAAAAATCATGTTTTTTTTCTAAAATTTATCACTGGTTCTATCTTTTATAACCCACTTTTGCTTGTACTTTCAATGTGTTTTCCCTTAACAAATGTGGCAAAGTTTCTTATGTTTCTCATGAGTGAGAAACTCAGTGTGAATGTTTCTGACTTTCTATTAAATGAGGAAAAATCCTGCATTCCTGGGACATAATGAACCCAATCAAATCCTCTTAGATCTTCTCAGCAACTTTCCTCCAAGTGCACATGTCAGAAGAAAAAAACGCCAGCCAAATTAGAGGTTAAAGGAGGTGGTGGTCATACAAAAACTTGTCCTGTCAAATCAAATCCTTTTAATGTTCACCTCCTACGAAGCTGGAATGTTTTCTAATTTTAGGAAGTTCAAACTAGTACAAAATCACCGGTTACAACACCAATGTAGAGTCAGTTATGAAAACAGCCTCAAAAACATTTTTGTCTTTCTGTAGGTTGTAGGACCAAGAGGACCACCAGGCCCTATGGTAAATATCAAAGATTTGGCTATGTTCTCCATATTTATATGCTTCACAACAACGTGACCTTTCTTCTGAATAGAACAGCAGTTTTGTGAATGCTACTGAGGCTTTTATGTTTGTTTTTGTAGGGCCCCCCGGGTGAGCAGGGACTACGAGGAGAAGCTGGCGCTAAAGGTGATAAGGTAAGAAACAACAAAATGTGTGCAAAAAAAACCCCTTTTACCAATCTTTTAGCACTGGGTCCTTGGGCACTGGGTGAAGCAGCATTATCAGAACTAGGAGAATGGCCTGTAGAGTTTGCACTTATCTTATTACTACTCATGTAAAATCTTTATTTATTTGGATGCAACAGGTGGATGAAGTCACACAGATGACAGTTTTTGTAAAATCTGCTTTATTTTGGTAACTCCTTTTCCTTCCCTACTCTCATTTATGTAGGGAAATCCTGGACCTCGAGGAAGAGATGGTGAGCCTGGCACCCCCGGAAACCCCGGCCCACCTGGCCCACCTGGACCTCCAGGACTCGGAGGGGTGAGAATAAGGACTGTAAAATATGGCATATGCAAAATTTGAGCAATAGCTGCTTTTTTGCAACACTTTATTGTTAATGTGTAAATATTTTATGGAGCTTCTATTTGGCTGCACTTAACTTGTTACAAGAGCGCAAAACAGGCCACACAATTTATAATGCATGAAAGTAGAAAGAGGAAAAAAGAGGAAAAAGTCACAAAGAGGTGAACAGACAAACAAACAGGTGGGCACACTGACACCTGTTTTTGAAGCAAGATGAGTGAAAAATAGAGTGACGGTAACAGGTGTAAACCCCCATTCATGGCACAGATGTACCATTCACATTACTATTTGTGGCTCACTTTGCTTAGGTGATAAACTGACTCTTGGTCTATTTTGTGTGTTTACAGAACTTTGCTGCTCAGATGGCTCAGGGTTTTGATGAGAAGGCTGGAGGAGCTCAAATGGGTGTGATGCAGGGACCAATGGTATGTATCGCTGGGTGCATCTAACAGGGTGACTGTACTGTATGTTTACAGTTTTATCGTGAGAAAAAAACGAGAAAAACTTTTGTTGCAAATATTCATCTGGTCTCCAAGTCACTGCTGAAAATAATTACTGAAAAATAACCAATACCTCACTCAGATTGCTGCAGTGCTGCCACCTTGTGGCTCAATAATTTCATCCCAACAGAGAGCCTTACTATAACCTTTTAAAATCCTGCTTTCTGAACTGAATGCTGAATCTGCACACAAATAGAAATAGATTATAAAAATATTATGTGGGAATGAATTTGCCTCAGTGGACACATCACATAAAATAATGAAATCTTTCTATGAAAGGTTTTGAACTGGATACCAGTCTTTAACCTCAAATATTTTTCTTAGCTGGGACAAGGTTTACATTTGACTTTACTCTTACTAGTTCTGAATGGTTAATGTGTAACTGGTAAAACCTTTATTTACTCAGGACGCCTGTATTCATTTGGTGAATTTGTTCCACTACTTGTTAAAATAAATGATGCCAGACTGATGTTCTCTGTATTTGTTGTGTTTCTTTTGTAGGGTCCTATGGGTCCTCGGGGTCCTCCTGGGCCTAGCGGAGCTCCCGTAAGTACTCAGATCACAGCCCAAATCATTATATGATTGGGTTTTATAATCAAATAGCTTATTTGAACACATTTCTAATGCTTTGTATTATCATCTGTTACAATAGGGGCCACAAGGTTTCCAAGGGTCCCCCGGAGAGGCTGGAGAACCCGGTCCTGCTGTAAGTATCAGTATCAATCCCAGAATGTATCTGTATGTCTTACAAATGAGCTGAGGTGCATATGAGGTGTAAATCTTGGGGTTTGCCAACAACACATACACTGTCAAAAACAATACTGATTATAAATGTCATGATTGTTCATTGTAAAAAAAAAAAAAAAAAAAAAGATCTCTATTATTTGCTCAAAACTGAATACCAAATTGATGGCCTTAATGGCAATTTAAGGCAGTGATATATTTTACATAACATATTAATTTTTGTCTTTATATGTTGATTGTCAGTATTAATGCTCTTGCTTTGCGTTGATACAGGGATCTATGGGACCTCGTGGACCACCTGGACCTTCCGGAAAACCAGGAAGTGATGTAAGTCATATTCATAGCAAAATTCAAAACTCTTCAAGTACATGCAGATATATATATATATACGGTCAGACCACATTTTTATTAGACCCCATTTTTATTAGGAAAAAAACAGTTTTGTTTTCCATGTAAAAATAAATTTTTTTTAAAAATCTTCATTTACTTCATACTTAGTTATTTTTCACAACCTATCCCCACCTCCATAATGTACTTCAGTTATACACTCCATGTGCCACCAGGGGGCACTGTGTATCTCCAAAAATTACCAACGAACATGGTGACTTCACAATACACAGCCTTCAAACACAGTACAGTGAAGGGCCATTGCAGCTACATCTTATCTTGCAGCTACAAAGCTTCAGCATGTAATCCTGAATTTTGCTGCTGGTTTTTAGGGTGAATCTGGAAAACCTGGCAAACCTGGTGAGCGTGGACCGGCAGGGCCTCAGGTGAGCAAATAATAATTATTCAAATATTTTTTATTTCATAGTTAAATAAAAAAAAAAACAACTTTAATCTATTGCTGCATGATTGTTTTTATTTCAGGGAGCTCGTGGATTCCCTGGAACCCCTGGACTTCCTGGCATCAAAGGACACAGAGTGAGTGTTTCAGTTCAGTCACATGTTTCACAAAACTGTGGCTGCTTATTGATTGCATGTGGTGACTAACTGATGTCTAAGTCCTGATTATGAGCTTTTCTTGTAGGGTCACTCTGGTTTAGATGGAGCTAAAGGAGAGACCGGTGCTGCAGGAGCTAAAGTAAGGTCATCTTTTGTGACAGTGTGGGTTTTCCAGAAATAACACTTTTTCAGCTTACTTCTGCTATTTTGTGCTTACTCATGGTAATTTTGTTCCTTTCAGGGTGAGGCTGGTGCTCCTGGAGAGAACGGTGCCCCTGGACCCATGGTGAGTTGCCACCATCGCTTTTTCTAGTCTGCAATGCTCTGAACTTTCTGACAACATCAGTAAATTTGCATAGCATATTAGGCTGCAGCAATAAAATACATAATGAAGATATTTATATATAAATCATTCTTTTATAGGGTCCACGTGGTCTGCCTGGTGAGAGAGGACGTCCTGGAGCTGCTGGAGCCGCAGTAAGTAACACTTTCGCAGCTGCTTAAGGCTATTCAACAGGAATTTATTTCTCATTTGCTATTTATTATGGTTTTGAATCTTTTATTAGATCATCACGAACCAAACTAAATTGACCTATCTTTGCTATCCTTAGGGTGCCCGAGGAAATGATGGCTTGCCTGGCCCTGCCGGTCCACCTGTATGTATCATAGTCGCCCCTATGTGGCCATTTTGTGCTGTTGATTTTTCTTTAATCTGTTGCCTTTGATCTGATGATTCTTTTTTATTTCTCTACAGGGACCAGTGGGTCCTGCTGGAGCTCCCGGTTTTCCAGGATCCCCAGGAGCAAAGGTTTTTACAGAACATATCATCCAGGAAACATTTGCTGTTGAAGAGTTTGTGTATTAAAATAAAACAGAAAAAAAGACTTACAAGAGCCACTGCATCAGTCTTTGTTCACTCTGGTTGTAGGACACTAAATTCCAGTTTTCCACAACACTGTATGTTTAGTTATTGTTATTTTTTCATAGACAAATATACAACTATGTCAAACTTCTCTTTTTGCTAAAGAAGATAAACTGGCCTTCAAATTCTTTTTAAATTTAGCTGACTTATTTTGAATAACTCTCATACACAATGAAACAACAGTATTATATTCAGCTCTATGGCAGGGAGGCACCAATACACAGCTCAAAGAAATCTACAACCAATACCGTTTTACTATGTTAATGATAAATTCATTGTGCCTTTTTTAGGGAGAAGCTGGTCCTACTGGTGGCCGTGGCGCTGAAGGAGCCCAGGGGCCACGTGGAGAGGCTGGTACCCCAGGATCGCCCGGACCTGCTGGAGCATCGGTTTGTTTGCCTTCACTGTTCATAAACATTCAGACTTTGATTTTGATTCATTTTTATTCGTTGATCAGGTTGTTGTTAATATAATGCTTCTTGTTCTATGCAGGGTAACCCTGGTACTGATGGTATTCCCGGAGCTAAAGGATCTGCTGTAGGTTTACACTTTTGTTAGTGGTTTTGATGTCTTTCTTTAGGTTAAATTTTATTCAATAAATATTTCTCTTCATTCTGATATTTGATTATTCCTTTCCTCAATGAAGGGTGCTCCTGGTATTGCTGGTGCCCCTGGATTCCCCGGCCCCCGTGGCCCACCTGGACCTCAGGGAGCAACAGGACCTCTAGGGCCCAAAGGACAGGCCGTAAGTCAGCTGAGATAGTCTGAAGTTATGCTAAATTTAAATATTTTGTAATGTTGTGATTATTTATTATTGTGGCTGCCTTCTTTTCTTGTGTTGTTCAGGGAGACCCAGGTCTTCCTGGATTCAAAGGTGAAGCTGGACCGAAGGGAGAGCTTGTGAGTTTCAGTTTTTTGTGATCATAAATGTACATGACCACATAAAAATTTTATGTGGAATTACTCCCTAGAGTAGATTCACTGAAATATCTTTATCTTTTCCAGGGCCCTATTGGTCCTCTAGGTCCCCCTGGCCCTCCAGGGGAAGAAGGAAAGAGAGGTGCCAGGGGAGAGCCTGGGGGCGCTGGACCAATTGGACCTCCCGGAGAGAGAGTAAGTGATCAGGACATGCATTACATGTTACTGGTCACATCTGACTAAAAACAAGGGTAAACATGGTTACTGTATTTACAGTCTAATCAAATATATCTTGATTTCTGTGATTCCTCCCAGGGAGCCCCTGGAAACCGCGGTTTCCCTGGACAGGATGGTCTTGCTGGTGCAAAGGTTGGTCCCTGCAAAATGAGATCTTTTGAAAAGTTATAATCATTTTATCTCAGTAATACCACAGCATGACAGTGCTGCACGAGAAAGATACTACAACAAGTGATTTTTGTATAACATATTTAAAGTTTCCACCTTTGGTCTTTTCTTCTTCAGGGTGTCCCTGGAGACCGTGGGGTTCCTGGTGCTTCTGGGGCTAAAGGTGCTACTGGAGAACCTGGACGCACAGGAGAGTCTGGTCTCCCTGGAGCCAGAGTGAGTCTTGCAACTTTATGCAGTGTTGCACATTTTTATGGTTTTTGCAGGATGTTTACTGTGGCAGGTTTTTTATGACTGATTTGATTTTGATTTGAATGGAGCTGACAATGTCTGTTGCTTGTGCCTTTCATGCAGGGTCTTACTGGTCGTCCTGGAGATGCTGGTCCTCAAGGCAAAGTTGGACCTTCTGTAAGTACAATATTAATTACAATTACATTGAATGTGATTTATAGATTTACTTCCATGAAATTTTGAAATTAAAATAATAGAGCAGCTGATCCTGTTCTAAATACAAGCTTTGCATTCAGTAGGGTTACTAACACCATGATCTACAGTTTCATTGTTGCTTTATGGAAATCATAAAGATTAAACAGAGCAAAATGTTTACAACCTTCTGCTGCCTGTTTAGACTTAAGAAGAATTTTGCATGACTGGCGCAATAATCCTCAGAGTAAAATCATAATAACATTCAGGTTTTAGCTTCCAGACTAATACCTGCTGATTTACAGTGTTTATCTGTAATTTTGACAGGGTACCCCTGGTGATGATGGCCGCCCTGGCCCACCTGGTCCTCAGGGAGCCCGTGGTCAGCCAGGAGTGATGGGATTCCCTGGACCAAAGGGAGCCAATGTAAGAGTCTGAAGGTTTCTATAACAACAGACAAGCGGCACTTCCACATCTTATGATGCTGTTCTTATCCCTTTGATCCCCAGTGCTAAAGAAACTTCCTACAGTTTATAGTGTATGATTTCTCTTTGACAGGGTGAGCCTGGAAAGCCTGGAGAGAAGGGACTGGTGGGTCGTCCAGGTCTGAGAGTAAGTATAGCTTTCCATAAGTGCTTAACCATTATCGATTTCTCTCTCAAGTTCCTTTTCCCTAACTAAAGTGCTCTTAATTAGGGTCTGTCCGGAAAAGATGGAGAGACTGGTCCTGCTGGCCCTAATGGGCCTGCTGTAAGTATTCCGTATAATAACATGTTTTGAGACACTTTTATAGCCAGCAAACAGACTTTTATGTTTGATTGATCAAATGTGTTTGCGTCTATCATCTTAGGGACCTGCTGGAGAGAGAGGAGAACAAGGATCTCCTGGACCTCCTGGCTTCCAGGTGAGATCATTTTCTGACCCATCCCATCAAATGACTTTTGGTAAAACCTAAACATGTGCACAATGTCCGTGCCTTAAACATTAGAAACTTTAGTAATTATGAGTTTCAGCAAGTATTTAAGCTAAAGAAGGATCACCTTTTATGGATTTTGACATCACAGCTTTCAAAGACACCTCAGAATCATGTATTATAAACAAACTTACAGATAATATTCTAGTCCATACTTACTGATGGCATTTCAGTAACTATTTTGCTATTATGGGCAGGGTCTACCTGGACCATCTGGTGCCCCGGGAGAAGCTGGGAAATCTGGAGAGCCGGTGAGGTTTTACTCTATTCAAATAATTTGTTGCACCTGCAGTTCTCTGTTTTCTAACAAACATGTCAACAACAGTGTATTCTACAGTACATGTGACGCTGCCTACATGCAAAATACATTTAATGGGAAACTTTCTGCTAAAATAACACAAAATGGCTTATTAAATGCCAAAACAGTCAAAAAACAGATGTTGTTAATTTGTTTTATTAAGTATTGTAATGTTTTATTTAGGCTGTTTTTATAGTGTATAATTCAGTTTTTATAGTTAAGTGGCTGCTGTAACAACTTTTTCATGAATAAATATTCTCTTTATTTAAAAACCAGAGTGGTCTATGTGATCATTGGTCCTTTATTTATCCAGGTAAAAAATCTAATTGAGATTAAAATAAAATTTCCAAGAAAGACCTGGCATCCTGGCAGCATCATCTTTAATTACGTAGCATTTTTTAATTTTAACATAAACATGTAAAACTCTTTCTGTTGTCAGATTTTAAGTGTTAAAACAAAAAAACAAACAAAAAATGAAAAAGTTTGTCCTTTCTGCAGGGTCTTCCTGGAGAGGGTGGAGCTCCTGGTGCTGTTGGACCCAGAGTGAGTTTCCACTAATTATGTGTATCATACGTGTACATAGAACTAAAGTTTGCTGTTGGTTTCATACATGTAATCTTTTTGTTTTGTCTTTGCTGAGCTATTCCTTATATGCTTTGCTTCTCTTCTTATCCAATATCTCTCTGTCTTATTACAGGGCGAACGTGGTTTCCCTGGTGAGAGAGGTGGTGCAGGAACCCAGGGTCTTCAGGGACCTCGTGGACTTCCTGGAACACCAGGCAGCGATGGACCCAAGGTCAGTGGATGACTCAGACTAACTTCTGGTTGCAGGTTCAAGATTCTTAACTGCTCTTCTCACATGCAGATGAATACCCACAATAACATTTAATGCCACAGCATTTCATCTGCTGATATTTTTATTATTCATGCCCATAGTCAATGTTCAGGTTAAAAAAAAAAACCCACACAAATCTGTGCTGACTACATTTAAGGTTGTGACTCCAGAACAACATAATATCATTGCTGTCACCTCTCTAGTCTCTACTATTTGCCTGACAGCCTCATAGCACCAACTAGAGTGACAAAAGCTTTGTCACAACCCACATCAAACCAGGATGTGTCACTTTTACGTCACAGTTTCTACTCAGCTAAACAAAAGAGATATGATCTCCTGATTAGTCAAATTTGAATGTGCTGACGTGCAGATTTTCTTACCTTTGAACGTACTAGCACCGTCTGTTCCTCCATATTTTCCAGTCTTGGTGTGATGGTATCACATTATACATTTTCTTATCTAACTCTCAGCAAGTAACACAGTAAGCACTTTTCTCAACGTGAAATAAGAAGAATTAAATTAATTTTAAAAAAAAATCAAGTCTGTTTATTTTCAGGTGGAAATGTTTAACATCTGCAGCCTTGGTCAACTTGTTTTCTGTAGAACAATATAATTTGAACGACTGAGACTTTTCCAGATGTTTTTTAATCTAAGGAGCTTGGAAAGTTTTTTTCATAACATCATCAAATAGAGAGGAAAGATGAAAGATTTGGATTGACAAGTGCTCTCCTAATTGTGGTCCATCTTGCTTTTATCAGGGAGCTATTGGACCAGCTGGCTCTCCTGGAACCCAGGGACCCCCAGGCCTGCAAGGTATGCCAGGAGAGAGAGGAGCTGCTGGTATCACAGGACCCAAGGGAGACAGAGTGAGTGATAGATTTTTTATTTTCACTTTGTGAATTGCTTTCTAAGTTAAAATGTAGCTTACAGTAGTAGAGAATAAAGTAGTGTAAAAAATACTGCACTGTAAATATTGCATTCTGTTCTGTATGATTAAAACGCAGCTTATCTTTTTGCCCACAGGGTGACAATGGTGGAAAAGGAACTGAGGGTGCTCCTGGAAAGGATGGTGCTAGAGTGAGTTCAAAAATATCTTTGATCTCTTCTTATGTTTGATACATCTTTACAGTTTAAACCCTGTAAATCATTCATCAAACAAGTGTAACATTCAGTGACACCTACACTATGTTCTAATGTGTTTCCTCCTCTCTCCTTTTTCCTAGGGTTTGACTGGTCCTATTGGTCCTCCTGGCCCAGCTGGACCCAATGGTGCCAAGGTAAGAATAATCCTTTGCTTTGTTACGTGAATAAACAGTGATTTAAATTAGAATTTATATTGTATATTAACCATTTTAGTTGTTTGAATGATAGTTTCTCTTTTATCCAGGGTGAGACTGGGCCTACTGGGTCCATTGGTGTTAGTGGTGCTCGTGGTGCTCCTGTAAGTACCTTTTTTTGTGTTCAAGTATCAGTAGCACAGAACAAGTATACATCAGACTGATCAGGTCCGATACAGAGGCCTGGGTTTATAACATTAGAGCTCTTTCTCAATAAAAATTCTACTCTTCTAGAGAAGAGCACCGATAATAATTAACATCATTATAATAAGATAATGGGTGGATCAGTATCCAGGATTGCACATCAAAATAACTAAGCATCATCCTTCTTGTGCTTTCACAGGGTGACCGTGGTGAGGTTGGTCCTCCTGGGCCTGCTGGTTTTGCTGGACCTCCTGTAAGTAAAGTCCCCATAATCCATTCTTTACATATGGAGTTCAAAAAAAAAACATTTATTGATGTTCAGCTTCTATCTTTTTCTGATGAATATATTTAGGGTGCTGATGGTCAGCCTGGTGCTAAGGGAGAGCTTGGTGAGCGTGGACAGAAAGGAGAGTCTGGTTCTCATGGACCTCAGGGACCATCTGGTGCTCCTGGACCTGTGGTAGGTATTTAAACCAAAAATTAAGTCATGGTACTTGTTACTATGTATCTACTATCTGTCGAATCGAATTACATAGTGAAAGAAATACATTGCACAGTGTTGCACAAACACTTTTACACCATTTTAGAGCAGGGTAAGTTTTCATGACGGAGTACCAATTTATGAAGCCTATATATGTGACTGGGCCAAACAGAAAAACGTTGCACGTGAAATACTTTTAGTCAGTGCTTGTATGGTAGTTTCCATTTGTCACTTTTGTCACTTTTTTAAGTTATTCTACTGTGACATAAACATGATCATTCCCCTTTTTCAGGGACCTACCGGTGTATCTGGATCTAAAGGAGCACGTGGTGCTCAGGGACCTCCTGTAAGTAACTCCTACATGTCATACAGTGCATATATATATATATATATATATATATATATATATATATATATATATATATATACGTGTGTGTGTGTGTGTGTGTGTGTGTGTGGCACATTTGGGTTTTTTGGGGGTCATAAACAGGAAGTAAAACTTCTTGTAAAAATATGAAACCATTGAAGCTCCCAAGGTTTTAACTTGGCTTTTCAATCATAAATCAATCATTCAAAGGTTTTCAATACTATCAATATTGAAAAAAAATATCAACCTGACAAAATTAGTTTTCTGTACATGCCATCTTGGACACAAAAAAGACACATTTTAGATAAATTCAGTTAGATCTTTATTAACATCCCATAGCAACAGATAAACATATAATGATAAGAAAAACACAAAACCAAGCAAATTGAAAAAAAGTTTAGTAAGTTGTCATTGAAACTTACTAAGACTGAAAATTTTGAACTCTAAAATATTCTTAAGAAGTTTTTTTTTAACAATCAGAGTTTGCTGGGAACATATGAATATTTATAGCAGTTACTCTTTATCTTTGTGCAGTCTGAAGTGTGAGCCTGAGGGCCAGATTGCTGTGTGAGAGCACAGTTTGATTTTAAACATTTCTGTCAAACAGATCAAATAGGCTTCTTTGTTTGTTTCCTATAATCTTCTCTCTGGTGAGACAATTTTGGGGGCTGCTGCAGCTGCTGGCTGCTGTGAATAAACATCAGATCAATAGAAGATTATAAAACAAAAACTGCAGCCTTAAATTTAAAAGTGATAAAAAACTATTTTTTGGCCTAATAATAAAGTTTAAGAAATCAATCGGTTTTACGTGAAAAACTTTCTAACTACCAACAGAAATGTGCAAATGTCTTTGATACCAACATAATTCCTATTCAGTGTTGAGATGAGCAGATAGACTCCATCAAGTAAATATACCCAGTTTGTATAAGAACTAAATCAAGTTAAATTAAGAGTATTTGCAAAATGACTTTACAGAGGACTCTGAAAAGCCATCCATCCATCCATCCATCCATCTGGGGTCTATCCCAACTGTCACTGGGCAAAAACAGCAAGACAGACCTTCAATTATACTCACAGTGACCTACAGCCAATGTAGAATCACCAGTTAACCTAAAAGGCACATTTTTGGACTGTGGGAGGTGGGCAGTTTAAGTGCCCAGAGAAAACCAACACAAGTACAGATAGACCAGGCTTGTTCTGCGTATACTTGTACCACCTATACCACTGCACCACTGCTGCCTGCCTCTGAAAATGAAGCATGACATTTCCTCGGAAGTGAAATATGGCTCAGCCATTTCTCTGTTTACTATTACATTTAGACCTCCTCAATCAATCAATCAATCAATCAATCAATCAATCAATCAATCAATCAATCAATCAATCAATCAATCAATCAAACAAACAAACAAACAAAAACACAAATTTAAAAAAACCTACAAAAAATGAAACAAAAAGAAGTTTGTGACTCCCTCCCTGATGAGTGTTATGGTTGATGATGGTGGCATGGTTTTTGGTCTTTGGGTTCCCTTAAATTGAACTTGCCTGATCACCAACCATGCCATCAAAACATGAAATGAAGGGAAGTCACTCAAATGGATATTTTTATGCCCTTTCAGCAGCATCCCAAAGAACCAATCCCAGAGTCCACTTGAGCTATTTTGTTGGTCTGTGATGAACTGAATTCTACTCAGATACGATGCCTACATCTAATATCTATTTTTTACGTAAACTTTTCATCTGTCTGTATAATATATGGACAAAAGTACTAGGCCACCAATACATTACATATATATACTGCCATGGAAATCAGTGCCATGAAGCTCCCAGGAGACAGTTTTTGTGCTGATTTTAATGCAAGATGAAGTTTAGAACAAATTATTCAATCAACAGAGCAATGGTGACTTGTACACACCATGTGCCTGCAACTTTTCATGGTCTGCAGTTTGATGGCTGAGTTGCTGTTCCTAAATGTTTCTATTTTTACAATAATACAACTCAACCACAGTTAATTGTGGAATATCTAGAATAGAAGAAATTTCACAGACTGATTTGTTGCAGCGGTGGCATCCCATTTCAGAACCACACCCAAATTCAGTTTGCTCATTATAACGACCGAAGGCAAACTGGGTGGTTTGGTGGTTGATTTTATAAAACTTTGGCAATGGAAATGAAATGGAAGCTCCTGTTAAATGTTTACTATCAAATACTTAATATATCATAAGAATTAGGAGAATGTTCCCAACCAATAAATCTTAACATTTTAGAAAAATTCAAATTTAGGATTACCATATTAGAACAGGTCAGTGGGCCAGGACAAATTCATGTTTATTGATCTCTTTCTCCTTGACAGGGTACCACAGGTTTCCCTGGTGCTGCTGGCAGAGTTGGACTTCCTGGTCCTAATGTAGGTATTTTGTCAATAATAAACTGCACAAAGAAGTTAGTCTCTTTTTGTTTGTAGATTATGTTTATTTTTGCTCTTACTCAGTGAAATTCTGTCTTTTCATCAAAGGGTAACCCTGGCCCTGTTGGTCCTCCTGGCCCCGCTGGTAAAGATGGACCAAAGGGTGTTCGTGGTGATGCCGGCCCTTCAGGAAGACCAGGAGATGCTGGGCTTCGCGGACCACCAGGCCTACAGGGAGAGAAAGGAGAGCCTGGAGAGGAAGGGAAGCCTGTGAGTTTATTTTTGCACTTTACAGGAAACTATAAGTACCCGACACTGAAGCCAACATCCAGTCTAAATCACCTGCAATATTTGCCAGATATTGACTGTATTTCATGACTCAGTCATCTCTGTCTTGACTCTTAGGGTACTGAAGGGCCCTCGGGTCCCCAGGGTTTGGCTGGCTCCCGTGGTATTGTTGGTTTGCCTGGGCAGCGTGGAGAGAGAGGCTTCGCTGGTCTTCCTGGACCTTCTGTGAGTGCTTTGGCTCGCACACAAAACATTTAGCTATGTTTATCCTTCACGTAAACTGTGTGAAAAACTGACACTGGTCTAATTTTGTAAATCTGGATGTACATTTTTCCAGAATTACAGTTATGGTTTGTTTTATTTAAGACTTGTCTTAAACTTGTCAAAGATAAAACCTTGTTATTTGCTGTACATTCAAATAAAGTGTGAGCTTTCTGATAACATAGTTGATTTTCAAAGTCAGAGGATTATTTTGGGCCTTCAATGTCAAATGCTAGATTTAAAGATAAAAATATTTCCTGTGTGTGTAGGGAGAGCCTGGTAAACAGGGTGCTCCTGGTTCTGCTGGTGACCGCGGACCCCCTGGACCAGTTGGGCCTCCTGGACTTAGTGGACCTTCTGGGGAGCCTGGTAGAGAGGTCAGGAACTGAACTTCAATAACAACAAAATAGCAATATTTACAATGCAGGAAATAATACAATCATCTTCCTCTATCAAATCAATGCACGTTAAATAACAAAAAACATGCTTTTATTTCTCAGGGTACCCCTGGATCAGATGGACCCCCTGGTAGGGATGGATCTACTGGACTCAAGGTAATGGACATCATCCTCACTGAAATACACTAAATCAATTCAGCAACTCATTGTTTAAAAGACTTTTCAATGCTGGTTAACATAAATTGTTTTTAACCTGCATCAACACCTTCCGTTCATGTGCAGGGAGAGCGAGGTAACACCGGTCCTGCTGGCGCTCCCGGAGCTCCTGGCCGCCCTGGTCCCCCTGGCCCTGTAGGACCCCTGGGCAAGCAGGGAGACAGAGGAGATGCTGTAAGTATCACAAAACAACGTAAGAACCCCAAGCACAGTGTAATTTTAAATGGCACCCACACCTATTATTTCTCTTTTAGGGTACTCAAGGACCTGCAGGACCCCCAGGACCAGCTGGAGCTAGAGGAACGGCTGTAAGTATCATTAAATCAAAATGTATTTTATCATTAAGTTGTTTTTTTAGTTTCTGATTTTATTTGATTAAAACTGCCACATGTACAAATCCATGAATGTTAAAAGGCAAATCTTTACTTCAGGGACCTCAAGGACCACGTGGAGACAAAGGAGAAGCTGGAGAGGCTGGAGAGAGGGGGCAGAAGGGTCACCGTGGCTTCACTGGTCTGCAGGGTCTTTCCGGACCCCCTGTAAGCACTTTAATACACATCTAATAGTTCATCCATTCGGTGCCGCTTTCCGTCTTTCTCCTGATCTTTTATCATCTTTGTCCCAATAGGGTCCCTCTGGAGATTCTGGGCCTGCCGGACCTGCAGGACCAAGCGGCGCTAAGGTGAGCAGAACAAAGCAGAAGAGATGAAAAACTATATTTCCATCCTGCACCTTTAACACAGAAACTATATGATGGTAATGAAGGGCACAGGTTAGCGTTTTTGTAATTCTCCAATCACCTAGAAGAAGATGGGGACAGGAAAGGCCTTGTGCTTTAATTACCCACCGCTGTGATAAGATGGGCAGCTGAGGCATTTTGTAATTACTCTCTGTGAGGAAAAGTGGCAGACAGACAGGGGGGACTGTGATTTGTGAAACCCACTCCCGCTGAGATCGGAAATGGGCTTCAATCTCTGTTCTTGATAAGCTAAGCACTGAGCATGATAAGAAAAATGAAGGGAAATGTCACCATACAAATATTCTTCATGCATAATAAGGCAAAGGGTCTGAGGGTAATAGAGAGAAACTGCTGGTGCATTTGATTTCCTTTATCAGATTTTATTATCCAGACTTCACTGTGGATCTGAAGAAATAACAAAGTTTTACACTTTGAACAAAAAAGCCCAAGTTCACTTAATGAAACTGCTTTTCATGTTTTCATCCTCTCGTTCTGTAGGGACCCCCTGGAGCAGCCGGACCTGCTGGCAAAGATGGAACTAATGGACAGGCCGGCCCCATTGGACCTCCTGGACCTCGTGGACGCTCTGGAGAATCTGGTCCTGCTGTACGTAACATGTCACGAGAATAATAATCTACAACCAAATGAGTCTGTATGCTGTTCTATTTCAGTCAAGTCTCATTTCTTGCTTTTGCCTTCTTCCAGGGTCCTCCTGGTAATCCCGGACCACCTGGTCCTCCCGGGCCACCTGGCCCTGGCATCGACATGTCTGCTTTTGCTGGCCTGGGTCAGGTGGAGAAGGGCCCCGATCCTCTCAGGTACATGAGGGCTGATGAGGCATCCAGCTCTGTGAGACAGCATGACATTGAGGTCGATTCAACACTAAAGTCCATCATCAACCAGATTGATAACCTGCGAAGCCCTGACGGCTCACAGAAGAATCCCGCTCGCACCTGCAGAGACCTCAAACTGTGCCATCCTGAGTGGAAGAGCGGTAAGAAAACCAGACACTAAGGTCTGACCATATATCATATATCATACGGTATAGGATCCCTGATTGCGACTCCATATTTTTATTATTTGGCTAAAGTAGAGTAACTTTGCACGATTCTTAATTTAAAATCATTGTTTTTTATTTTATACCGAGCCTCTCAGTGCATCCATATCTGAAACAAGCTATTTTCCTTTCCTTCCTCTTCCTTTAAACCACTGTTCTTGTCATTGGCTGCCCCTGGCAAATAGATAAGTAGGGCTTCTGGGCCTTGTGTGCCTGAGATGATAACAAAAAAAACCACGGGAAGTGATCCACAACTGTAACAGTGACAGATATAACAGAAAATAAGGAAAAGCATAATAGGTGGCCTTTAAGTGAAAACCCAGACTGCATGAACAGGTGTTATGCTGTTATGCTGTTGCTGGGTGGCTGTAGCTCAGGTGGCAGAGCAGGTCAGCCACTAATCAGAAGGTCGGTGGTTCGATCCCAGGCTGCCTCCTAGCTGCATGCCAAATATCCTTGGGCAAGATACTAACCCCATATTTGCCTGGTGGTGGTCAGAGGGCCCGGTGGCGCCAGTGTCCGGCAGCCTCACCTCTGTCAGTGTGCCCCAGGACAGCTGTGGCTACAATGTAGCTTGCCATCCCCAGTGTGTGAATGGGTGGATGACTGAATGTAGTGTAAAGTGCTTTGGGGTCCTTAAGGACTAGAAAAGCGCTATACAAATGCAGCCCATTTGTGTAAAATCATTTCAGTCCTTGTATTTCTAGATTGCAGTGCTGCATTTGGGTCGGTGTCTCTATACTCAAACACACTGTCTGTCTGTTTTGTTATCAGTATGAGAGAAAGAGCTCAGTTTGTGGCTTTCTTTTACCTTCAGTTCACCCCCCACTGCACCCACCCAAATCATTAGTGACACTAATGGCTTAGTGTGTCAGGACAACTTGTTCTGCCTGAATAGGGACAAGAAGCAGCAGACCTTGATAAATCCTTCACACCAAGACGGGAGGAAATCTGCTTTTCATACTTTTTATGTATACTCTTTGATGGACCATTTATATTACAGCATTGCTCCTGAAAATGTCATAAGCCTGACTTTAAAATCCTGCTGCATCACTCTTCTTTATAATAATGAACTTTTCATCTTCGGATATGAGCAGTTGAACAGGCTAAATCTTACATTTAGTGATTAGGACTCTCCTCATTAACTCAACTGTCTCATTTTCTCAGGTGATTACTGGGTTGATCCTAACATTGGCAGCACGGCTGATGCCATCAAGGTCTTCTGTAACATGGAGACCGGAGAGACCTGTGTCTATCCAAGCATCGCCAAGGTACCAAAGAAGAACTGGTGGACGAGTAAGAGCAAGGAACGCAAGCACGTCTGGTTCGGAGAGACAATGAATGGAGGATTCCATGTGAGTGCACACATACATCATTAGTGAACATCAAACTCCTCTTAAAGAGTCTAATGTACAAGCTGCTAACTCTCCCACCTGTTGTCTGATTCCACAGTTCAACTACGCTCAGGAAGGCGTTGCTGGCGTCGCTGCCAGCGTCCAGCTGACCTTCTTGAGGCTTCTGTCCAATGAAGCATCCCAGAACATCACTTACCACTGCAAGAACAGCATTGCCTACCTGGACCAGGCCACCGGCAACCTGAAGAAGGCTCTGCTGCTACAGGGTTACAATGAGGTGGAGATCCGTGCAGAGGGCAACAGTCGGTTCACTTACAATGTGTTGGAGGATGGCTGCAAGGTGAGTGTGGGAAAAAGACTGAGAAAATAACTGTTAATTCAAATCATGTTAGAAATTTTACTATGCAATAAGGCTGAACTGTAACACATTCCTTTGGTCTCACTCAACAGACACATACCGGCCAGTGGGGCAAGACTGTATTTGAGTACAAAACACAGAAAACCTCCCGTCTGCCAATCACAGACATTGCTCCTTTGGACATCGGAGGAGCAGATCAGGAGTTCGGAGTGGATGTAGGCCCTGTCTGCTTTATTTAAAGCGGAGTTTCACGATGGCCCCCCATAAAACAGGAAATAAATAAACTAAACCATGAAACATTACACACATGCCCACAATAAAGAAGACTGGAAATTATAAAAGAAAATTGATCGTTTTTTTCTCTCACTACAAAGTGCTCTCCAAGGTATACTCCTTGGATGTTAGCACTGAAGGGCACCGGCAATATCTGTACACCACACCAGCACTCTCTGTCAACCCGCTTCCTGAGATCCAGTCATGTTTCCCATGGCCCGCTGTTGACAGGAATGAGTCAGAGCCAAGAGGAAGAGGCACAGAGCGAACAAGTTATGAACAGAAACATGGCTTGATGTCACTTATTTATTGTTTAACCTGAATAGGAAGAGCTGAGGTAGGACTGGACGGGTTTTCTTTGTAAGTAAGCCAAGCCCCCTTTTCCACTACAACCTCTGTCGCAGTCCTACTCCACCTCCCTCCCTGTTTCTCTCCTGACACACAAATATTGCATTTTGAATCCGTGTAGACCAATAAAAAAAAATAAAAATCTCAGTAGGTGAAAGTGTGAGCTCCAGGCCCGTCCATCGTGAGCGGGAGCAGAAGCCTTTACTGTGTATTATAAATCCTTGGTTCCATTGTTGTAAAAGTCTGTGTTTATAAACAACCAGATGTTTTTATATATATTTCCACATTATGTGTGTACATGTGTCTAGATGCGCACCAACACTTTTGGGAAAGTGAGGTTACATTTGGGATGTATGTTAGGAGTGTCCTGTACCCCTTGACTGGCCATCACAAGAAGGCCCAGTTTGTACCCCCCCACCCCACCCCGACCACCACAACCCAAGAAAAAAAAGAAAAGAAATTTATTTTGAAGAAGAATTTGCTTTGCTTTTTTTTTCTTATTGTAGTCATCCAGATTGTTCAAAGCTACCTCACACTGACAAACAAAGTGAAAATGTTGAATTAAAATCTGAGCTGACCAAACCTTTAGCTTTCAGATGGCTCTAGAGCTTGAACCGCCATCTTTGTTTTGGGTTGCTCTGTATTCAGAAGGTGCTATGACAACTCCTGCGCCTGAGATGATAACAAAAAACCAAAAACGAAGATCCATCACTGTAACAGTGACAGATATAGCAGAAAATAAGGAAAAGCATAATAGGTGGCCTTTAAGTGAAAACCTGGACTGGACAGGTGTTATGTTGTTTGTGTAAAGTCATTTCAGTCCTTGTATTCCTAGATCGCAGCGTTGCATTTGGGTCAGTGTCTCTATACTTAAACACACATTTTGTCTGTTTTGTTATCAGTATGAGAGAAAGAGCTCAGTTTGTGGCTTTCTTTTACCTTCAGCCCCCCCCCTCCTCTCCCCCACCCAACACTAATGACTTAGATCTAGAGCTTGAAATCACCAGTCGCATCTCTGACCCCCCCCCCCCCCCCTCCCACTAGCTTCACACCACACACACTCACACTCCACCCCGAGGGAGGGGTGCAGTCAGGTAAAGACAGGAGAGACAGGCGAGCTCGGAGGCCTCCTGTGGTGTCCACACCTCCACAGCTGAATGTGGACCTCCAACAACAGCCCCTCAGAAGCAGCCAGGGTGGGTTGTCTCTGTGTGTGTAAAGGGTGTGTACATTAAAAAAAAAATTTATTTTATAATGACCATGATCATTTTTGTTTTTATTTTGCTACACTTCAAATTGATGTAAATTGAATAATAAAAGGAAAACCGAACTGAGGATGGCGTTTATTTTATTCAGTTGAGTTTCGAATAAAAACACAAATGGCGCAGGGGATGGATTTCTTCTTTTAGCAGAGCCAGTCACGTGTGCTCAAATGTTATTTTTCCTTCTTAAACTTTTTGTCTGTGTGCAAGAGTGTGATGCAAGTGTGTGTGTGCGTTTTCGCATGAGCAAATCTCATAACACGAAGGAACAAAAGTACTGTATTTGTTTCGGGGTGGGCATCGTTGGCTCCTGTTTGTCTGGACTCAAAGACATAAATAAAGAAAATATTGTTGACTGGAATCAGATATATTGTGAGGTAGTGGCACATTGTGAGCTGCATCACTGCCTCAGAAAAAAATATAGTTGTTTAGAGTTCCTAAAAAAGCAGACGAGACCTGATTTTACACAATAAAACCATTCATTTACCATTTAGAGTTGTTAGGATTTCATTTGTCATTAAAAATCCCAAACTGTGAGTCAAAAGTAAATTTTTTTGCTGCTTTAAATACAATTTAAGACCAAAAATGAGATGGGAATACACATCACAGTCAGTATGCGGCTGAGTGTAAGGACAAGCTTAATAATAATATTGTGATTTGTCCTGAATTTGCACAGCACAGCTTGCTAAATTAGCATATTCAGGTGCTAGGATTTAACCACCAAGAGTAACTGGCTTTCTCAAGAAATTTGTCCTTAAATCAAGTCAGTCTGGCCTGTTCCACAAATAGCATGGTCTCAGTGTAAGAGCTAATTGTGTAGGAGGGTGAGGAAAAAACAGCTGTGAATAAAAAAAACAACAAACATGGATTTCAACAAGTGGATTTCAGATCATATCTTCTGTTTTAAGACACATCTTAAGACTTTATAAGCATGAGTGTGGCCGAACCTGTTTATTTACGAGAAATTTGCACAACTGAATGTCAATTATAATATTTTACAACTCTAATTTTCTTATTTTACACTGAACTTGAAAAAGTGTTTCAATTTTCTGCTGCCCATTACAGAAACCTCTTTGCAACTGATTTCACCCAGTGTCAGCCAGCTACCACCTTAATTTAATAGTGACTGCTATTCAAGCCTGTGTGACTGAAGCCTGAGATGACCACAGAAGAGATCTTCTCTCAGTGACATCATTAAACTGGCTGGCAGCTACCAGTCCTGCCCATCAGCCTCCTAGCAAATGAGACTGTGGAATCAATTAGAAAATCTGAGGTGACATCTTTCTTGAACATCGCATTCACAGGATGTTTAGAAAACCTGAAATCTGACCTTGAAATTAAGGGCACCAAATTTTGAGGAGAGATTCATCTATGGTGTCAATTCAAAATCCTGGGTGACATTTTTCTCGAGTTATCATGTTGACAAGATCTAACCTTGACCATATGATTTATACTTGTCTGAGATCTTTAATACACGCCTCTATAGCATCAATTTGAAAATCTTAGGTTGAAGTATTGTCTTCACAAAGTCATACAGTGGGACAAGAAAGTATTTAGTCAGCCACCGATTGTGCAAGTTCCCCCACTTAAAATGATGACAGAGGTCAGTACTTTGCACCAGAGGTACACTTCAACTGTGAGAGACAGAATGTGAAAAAAAAATCCATGAATTCACATGGTAGGATTTGTAAAGAATTTATTCGTAAATCAGGGTGGAAAATAAGTATTTGGTCACCTCAAACAAGGAAAATCCCTGGCTCTCACAGACCTGTAACGTCTTCTGTAAGAAGCTTTTCTGTCCCCCACTCGTTACCTGTATGAATGGCACCTGTTTGACCTCATCATCTGTATAAAAGACACCTGTCCACAGCCTCAACCAGTCAGACTCCAAACTCCGCCATGGCCAAGACCAAAGAGCTTTCGAAGAACACCAGGAAAAGAATTGTAGACCTGCACCAGACTGGGAAGAGTGAATCTACAATAGGCAAGCAGCTTGGTGTGAAAAAAATCAACTGTGGGAGAAATCATCAGAAAATGGAAGACATACAAGACCACTGATAATCTCCCTCGATCTGGGGCTCCACGCAAGATCTCATCCCGTGGGGTCAAAATGATCATGGGAACGGTGAGCAAAGATCCCAGAACCACACGGGGGGACCTGGTGAATGACCTGCAGAGAGCTGGGACCAAAGTAACAAAGGTCACCATCAGTAACACACTACAACGGCAGGGAATCAAATCCCGCAGTGCCAGACGTGTTCCGCTGCTGAAGCCAGTGCATGTCCAGGCCCGTCTGAAGTTTGACAGAGAGCACATGGATGATACAGCAGAGGATTGGGAGAATGTCATGTGGTCAGATGAAACCAAAGTAGAACTTTTTGGTATAAACTCAACTCGTTGTGTTTGGAGGAAGAAGAATACTGAGTTGCATCCCAAGAACACCATACCTACTGTGAAGCATGGGGGTGGAAACATCATGCTATGGGGCTGTTTTTCTGCCAAGGGGACAGGACGACTGATCCATGTTAAGGACAGAATGAATGGGGCCAAGTATCGTGAGATTTTGAGCCAAAACCTCCTTCCATCAGTGAGAACTTTGAAGATGAAACGAGGCTGGGTCTTCCAACATGACAATGATCCAAAACACACCGCCCGGGCAACAAAGGAGTGGCTCCGTAAGAAGCATTTGAAAGTCCTGGAGTGGCCTAGCCAGTCTCCAGACCTCAACCCCATAGAAAATCTGTGGCAGGAGTTGAAAGTCCGTGTTGCTCGGCGACAGCCCCAAAACATCACTGCTCTTGAGACGATCTGCATGGAGGAATGGGCCAAAATACCAGCTACTGTGTGTGCAAACCTGGTAAAGACCTATAGTAAACGTTTGACCTCTGTTATTGCCAACAAAGGTTATGTTACAAAGTATTGAGTTGTATTTTTGTTATTGACCAAATACTTATTTTCCACCCTGATTTACGAATAAATTCTTTACAAATCCTACCATGTGAATTCATGGATTTTTTTTTCACATTCTGTCTCTCACAGTTGAAGTGTACCTCTGGTGCAAATTACTGACCTCTGTCATCATTTTAAGTGGGGGAACTTGCACAATCGGTGGCTGACTAAATACTTTTTTGCCCCACTGTAGATCACATCATAGATCACCTTTAACCTCAGCTTTTAACAAATATTGAGAAATAAGGCAGCAAGCGGGTGTTTATTTAGCACTTTCAACATATTTATTAACAATCCACAACAAAACATGATGAGTGACCGTGTGATGGTGGGTGGAGGGCAGTCAGGAAATGAGCTCTGTAAAGAGAGACTGATTGGCAAAGTCGGCGGGCCTTTCCTGGACGTGAGGCAGTGTCGGACTGCCACTGGGGCCCAAACGCGGGATGCTGGCACTCAGGAAATAGAAAGGCACATGGGTAATTCTTCCACTGGACCAGCACTGAGAACAAAGAGAGGAAACATCCACAGTGACGTCAGATACCTGGACTCAGATAACCAGCATCAATCCTTAGGATTCCCTAAGGCTGACATGATTAAGGTGGAGTTTAAAAAATAAAGGATTAAAACAGGAATTTAATATTTTAAGACTGACCACAGTGAGCAGAGCTCCGTGTCGGAAATTTGGGTGGAACTGCATCAGTCTCGGTTCGGCTCCTGGCTCACCTTGAACAAAACCACTGAGCAAGAAAAACATATCAACCACATGCAGACAGGAAGTACAGCAGTTTCACAGAGAAACACATTAGTGTGAGCTGTAATAAAGCTACGCAAGTACGACATGAATAAATATACAAACCACGGCAAAAGCTCAAAGATGGGGCTGACTCTTGTCTTGAACATAGCAATGATTGGAGACCGGTCTGCTGCCCGTGGATCACCTGAGAGGAAAAAATATGGCTGAGATGAGTTACTTAAACTTAAATGCTGACAAAGTCCATGAGGGTGAAGAGAAACAAGGTGATACCTTTAAGAAGCACTGCAAGCCTCTCTCCCCTCGGATCCCAGGCTAAGGACTGGATCTCTCCACCAACACTGGCAAACAAATTAGACATGAGGTGACCAACATTAAACTGCTTGGGTCACTTCCCAGGAGAAATATGTAGAGGCTGTATTTAAGTAAAAAGGGAATTACAGAGGGAACAAAGTGTACTTAAACTATTAAAAATATATATATTATGGAGAGTGCCATTTGTCATTGCTGCACCTAATCATTTCTATGGATGCATATAACAAAGTACGTAGTGTATTTTTACTCCTTGGAATACTGCTGAGGAATGTAATCTGTAAAAAATGGATCATGTTTTATAAGCTGATCACTTGTTTTGCATGCAAAAAGTAATTAATAACTAACACTATGAATTTAATATACTGCAGAATTGAACTGTGGTAGCAGAAGAAGTACCAAAGATTGTACCTGACCACAGAGATACATTTATGGTGAGAACTTAAGTAAAAAGGCAGTAAATGAGCATTATTTTTTACATTTAAAATAAAGTATAAAGCTACACTAAGGTTTTGAGCTCCGTCATTTTCCTGCTGGATTCTTCCTGCGTGCTAATTTTCACTGTTCTTTTTGGGTCTTTCAGGAAGATCAATGTACTCGTTTTCATGTAGTTAGACTGAAAGATGGCCAATTAGCCACTTTTTTTTCAGAGTTCTTACACGATGTCTCCATCTGGTGTGTTAAAAGTTGTCTCTGACAGGTCAGCCACCACAACTGCTGCATGCGGCCCTTTTGATGTGCCTGAAGGCACGGCTGCTGAATAATAAGAACAGATATTTTAAAAACTCCATAAAGTAAGCTGTCAAGTTTCAAAAGTTGTAAGAAGTATCTCATTAATGCCATCAGTTTTTCAAAGAAAAAACGATACATATATTTTTTGTAAAGACTCCAAAAGTTAACCTGGTGTGTTAGTGAAGGTCAGAGCGTAGATGACCGTCTCGCCCTGCACAGTGAAGAGAAGTCGACTCCCATCTGGACTCCAACAACCAGACTAACCAAAACAGACAATAATGCCTATAAAACATGTTGTATTAAAGAAATGTGTCACCTATTTAAACATCAAACATGATGACAATGTTTCACCTGGCAGCGCCCTTTTATACATGGCCAGCGCTCACAAGTCCACATTCTGGTCTCCCAAACCCTGGGAAGAGATTTTTTATTTTAAAACTTTTGTCCTTTTATAATCTTGTATTAACACACGCTAAACTCCAACATATGTCGCTAATCCCCCACATGCTCATAAATATTCATTAGGATGAACAGGCCTCTAGTATAACACAGCAGGTCCAAACTAATCTGACAGATGTACTACAGCAGCTCCGAACCAGCAAATGAGAGATGTGTAAAACTTCTGAGCTCTTAAGTTTTGTTTCGCACCTGAACAGGGCTGAAGGTGTAGAAGCTAGGACATGGCTACCGTCAGGAGACCAGGACAGGAAAGTAACCCCACCGCCGCCAACACGCTGAAGTGGTACGCAGCTTTCTGCAGCCACGTCCCACACCTGAAAGATGCATTTGAGGTGAATTTTAGTCATTTTGCGAATCACCGTCTACAGTTCAGAGATGACGTTGCAGCCTCGTTACCATCATTGCCGTGTCCATGGGCGAGGCAGACAGAAGGAGAGATCCACTGGGAGACCAAGCAATGGAAGTGACAGGAGCGTGACCGGGATGAGACAAAACATGAGCACACCCAGCTGAAGGCCTGAAACGAGATGACAGGAAGAGTAATGGGGTATATTAGAGAGCAAATACAGCTCCGATAAGGAAACAGTGAAGGTGCTTAATTCAAGGTACAAATGAACACTTTTAAAAAAAGGGCGACTTTAGTATTACACAGGAAGGCAAATGTATAATGGACGGTCTTAAGTCCAAAACTGCAACACTGAAACTCTAATAGTCAAAAATGTAATTTAAGATTTAATTTAATGTACTAATATAGATTATAACGTACGGCTCCAAAACCACCATTTCATTCTTACTGAAATCTTTTTTTTTTGCCAGAACAAAGCAACTGAGTAATCTGTGATTTAAGTTTTTACTAAAACTCTTAACACTCAATGAGCCAGCCTCCTATTACAGGTAGCAGTATTGCTATGTCACAACATATCACAACAATGCCACTTTTAATTTTATAAGTGCCTTCCAACAGCTGTAGGGAAAAAAAAAAACAAATGTTTTGCTAGCTAACTACTAAAATATTCAGCACTGCATTAAATGTAAAACTTGCATTTCTGGCATTTTTTAAGAGACCTGAATTCAATGTTTCGTACATGACCTGAATTTACATACCTGGTTGACAGTGAGCAAGGGTCCACATGCCAAACCAGTAAACAGTTCTGACACCCGACTGCGAGGGCAGACGCACACAGCGGCTTCCACTGCACTACTGCAACATTCCTCTGAAGTCGATGCTTCAGTGTGGGAGTTGTGGCACTGAGGGAGAACAAAAGGAGACAAAGCAATGAGAATAATCTCACAGAATGACTCAGAAAACAAACTGAACATGGCTCGATGAGGTTGACACAGTTTAAGATTTCATTTTTCCCTGTAGAGCTTTGATTGACAAATATTTTCATGTGTGTGTGTGTGTGTGTGTAGAGAATATTAAAAATCCAAGAAACAACTAAAAGCGTTTAGACCTTCGTTTACCACCTGAGACCTTATCTATGAGCTGGCAGAAGACAAGTATGATCTAATGTTGTAAAAAGATTTTAAAGCTGGTAAACCTGACACTAGACGCATTTGAAGATTGTGTTACTCTTTGATCTTGAACAAAATAATGAAAGCAAGTTGCAAAGAAAGCGGGAGCATTTTGGTACCAACATGCTTTCCTCAGATCTAGTTTCGGTACCTTTTGGGGTTGTAGATCTTGATAGAGTCATCTAACAGGGCCACCGCAAATTTATCTGTATGTGGATGCCAGGCAAAGGCTCGCACCACACAGTCCGACCTGGTAAAGAAGGTTGAATATCAGGATTTGAATTCACATTTTTAGAGAAAAAAATATTCAAAATTTTTATAAAGATTACATCGTTTTTTTCAGAATGACACATTTACTATAAAAAGTGAATAAGTCAGTCAGCTTTACATTTGTTTATTAAACAAAAATGATTAATGAACAATTTAAAAAAAAACATAACTGAATGTTTTAACTATGAGAAAAATGAACAGTTCACCAAGTTGGCGCTTACCAGTTCAGCACTTGTGAAAATTCAGCAATCATGTCTTCACTGCTCAACTATTAAAATATAATTAAATAAAAACACTTGAATCTGAACCCAAAAGCGACTGATAATCAAGTGGAAGATAATTAACGAGCAGAGAGAACTTACTGTGAGATGAGGAAACAAGGAGCCGTGAAAAGAAGAGACCCATCGGAGCAATGCCAGGATACAACCAGAACTCATCGACAACCATTTGGGCACTGCAAAATCGCAGACAACAGGAGAGTCACCATGTTTGCGCATTACTGTGCGCGCAGGTTTAGGGATGTATGTGCTAAAACAAAACATGAGATTTTGGGGCATCACATACCCTGTGGGTGGGAGTTGGTGATTTCATTCAGTAACCCTGTCAAACCGCCATCCCTCCTGGAACACACGGACAAGATCAACACATTTTCTTTGTCTGTCATACACTCAGTACAACGTGATAAAATCGTTCCTGAAACACTTTTATCAGCTGCTCTGTATCAAGTAAGAAATAAGGTGCGACTTTTCAGGCAGATTGAGATGCTTTGCATGACTATGAGATGCAGCTGCTGCCTTCTGTTTAAGCTGTAGAGATGTCCTGTTTACTAATTTGTGGCCGTTTTATAACTGACTGACAGCACGTTCGCAGATTGCTGTTTGCTAAAGGTTAAACATAACTGATTACTCTGAAAAACACAGTGATTAAAAGCTACCAAATTAATTTGGTTGAGAATTTTGTCCAGAGCAATTTAATTGAACAGCTGCGAACAGAAATCCTTCCTGTGCCCTTGAAGCAGCAAGGTTTTAAAAACATCCCGAGGATGACAGGCTGTGTTGATAAGGAGAGGTGAAGAATGAATTACTGTCTTTATTATTGCCCAATAAATGTATCTTTATTTAATGGGATGTCTGTTAAATAAATAAAGATCAAGAAATATTTTAGGGTGTCAATAAAGAAAGAATTAAACAATTAAACAGAATTTTGCCCAATCCATTGATATCAATGAGCGTACACTAAAAAAAATAAACAGTATTGGCAGCAGTTTAGCAGGGCTACAAAGGCAACACACTTTCAACAGAACTTGAAAAGTACAACCTTCATGAAGGTGCAATTTATTGCAGGATTGTTAGGCTTAAAGTTTATATATAAGTTTATATTTAACACAGGTGTACTTAAACAGCTGGTAAATGATGGCACAGCCTCATTATCAGGTGGTCTATATGTTGGCTACGTACCATGCTGCTGCACTCCTCATCCACAGGGTTTCCGAGTGGTCCAGGAAAGCTGCCTTGCTGCTGTTTTCTGTGCGACTGTGAAGTTTCAGAGACTCTCGAGGGAAAGACAGACTAGGAGGACTAAAGTCCTGCAGAAAATACAGACAACATAATGGACATTTAGGAATGAGCTGCCTCTCTACATTAGCCTCACCCCAACAAGTGAGGTTTTTAAATCACATTTAAAAACCTTTTCTCCGCGGCATTTCAAGATTAATACCAGAATTAGCTTCTAGTCCATTTTTAACTACTTTTTAATCTATTTCTATTTTTCCATGTTTTACTTTTCATTTTCTTTAATTTTCTTTTTGGTATTTTTACTGGAAACACTTCAGTCAACAATGTTTTTTAAATGCTCTAGAAATAAAATTGGATTGGAGATGCATTCACTTAAGACATTTTTCAGTATTATATTTATGGATTTTTCAATTCAATTCACTTCAATTTTATTTATATAGCGCCAAATCACAACAACAGTCGCCTCAAGGCGCTTTATACTGCACAGTAGATCGTACAATAATAGATACAGAGAAAAACCCAACAATCATATGACCCCCTATGAGCAAACACTTTGGCGACAGTGGGAAGGAAAAACTCCCTTTTAACAGGAAGAAACCTCCTGCAGAACCAGGCTCAGGGAGGGGCAGCCATCTGCTGCGACCGGTTGGGGTGAGAGAAAGAAGACAGGATAAAGACATGCTGTGGAAGAGAGACAGAGTCAACAACACCATGGAAAATCACAACAGATGCACTACCACATTATCTAAATATCAGTATTTGCTAAATCAGCCTCCTTGATGGATATTAATGTGAATGAGATATCCTGATGGCAGTAGCCTTTGTGTATCAGTTAATTCACATCACTTCTGCACATACATGTAACTTGTTGAGTGTTAGTTTTTTTCTCTCCAAGGCTCGCAAAATTTCAAAATCTCTGGTAGCCCTTTGGGCAGGCATTCTTCAGTTTTTGGTAGCCCAAAATAAATTTAAGTAGCCCGAATAAAAAATAAAGCAATTTTTTTAATGTTTTGTTTCCATTACAATATTATACATTAAAGTATAATATTGTAATGGAAACAAAAATTAATCAAAAAAAATTGTTAAAATAAAAATTACAACTGTATAAAAATTACAATCATCAACTCAAATACTTGGTTCAAATTGAACAGAAATTTCTATGAACTTGTAAGAACTGTGTAGAACATGAATCAGTCTGTGTCAGATCCTGAATCTGAAATTTCCACTGAAGTCACGGGTAAGAGGCAAGTGGAACCAAGATCTAGGCCATTTGCTTTTTGAAGTTTGCAAAGACTGTTCACTCTTTGCAACATAGCACGCTGTTCTAAACAGATTTTTCAGGAGTTCTTGTTGTGCTTGGTTTATTTTTAGTATGTTTTTTGCAATTGCTGTTTGTTCTGGGAAAGATACTGCAGACTGGGCAATAATGCATTTCTTGCATTTCTCATGGGTTCTGACGGGGTCTTTCTTAAAATTACTGGTCCCAGTAACAAAGGCGCTTGTCGACTCAGAAATCAAATGAAACTCACAACACACCTGTCAGAACATCATGTTATTTAGCTCATCATATTCCAGCCACAGAAATTATTTTGTCCATGAAACCAAAAAAGCTGCGCTTTCTTTTTGCCTCATAGTGTGATTTGTCATAACTTTTCCGTTTTGTGGTAAGCTTTTCTTTGGCTGCCCCTTCTTCACCCTGACCTGTCTTATTTGGCTCAGCAGAACTAAAATACCAGCGTAAATCCTGCTGCTTTTACACACGTACTTACATAATGGTCAGCGATTCTTTGCGCACTCAACCTCTCACATGTTTAAGCTTGCTGCGAGAGATTTCACTTGTCATGTTTGAATAGTAAGCTAATTGGTGATAAGACAAAGTCAGAGGAATTGGTGCGCAATTAATCGTCACTTACCAATCGGTGCTGTTGCTCTCTACACACCGTTCGCGCGATGGCAAAATGAAAGTGAAAGCAAAAAAAACAAGCGCAAATTCAAACGCGATTTCAATATGTCACATATTGACAGTGGCTCATCGATGCCAATGACATAATTACTCAGCTACATTGGCGAAAGAATGCAAAAGCATAGACACATATTTTCCTTCCTATGATAGCCCGACGGGCAGGGCTGAGTTAGATTTTGGTAGCCCGACTGGAAAAATCGCTAGCCCCGGGACATCAGGCTAGCGATTTTGCGAGCCCTGCTCTCTCTTATTTTCATTTCTAAATGTACCTGTATATTGTTTACATGTTCGAAATAAATTACCAATCAATCAATCAGTGTAGCTTACTTTGGTTATACTGCTAGATAAAGTCTGTCAGTAAGGCAGTCCATTGCACTACATGCATTGAGTTGAAGATGAAAAAATAAATTAATAAATGTATTTGCAGGTTAGTTATCACTAAGAAACCTAAATCAGGAAAATTAATTTCATTTTGATCTGCCTAAAAACACAAGTGAGTCATACATCTCCTTTAATAAACTATGGGACTGTGTCAGAGCTGAGCACACTGAAGGGATTATAATTTAATTAAAATACAATGAAGCTCTTTTGTGTGAACACAAAGAAGCTAAATTTATATATTAACTTATGAATTCACAAGATTAATGATTAGAGCCAGAGTTGCTCTTTTGCCTTATTTGCACCACCTGGCACCTGTGTTTGCTTTGTTGTTATATTGTTTTTATAGATTTCCATTTCTCTTTACATCTGGTGCCTCTGAAGTATGGGGCACTTAAATTGTATATTTTGATGAAGACTGAAATGAAGCAACCACTCCTTTTTTGTGAGTACACACAGAACAGAAACAAAGTCGGAATTAAGAGAAAGCTGATAACCATTGATTTTACACTGCTTAATAACACAAAGAAAACCTGGGTGATAGTACACTCCTGTGGTTCAAAAGGAGGATGAATAACAACAAAAACACAATTAACCCACACAAATACCTACAAGCCTGAGCTAAAATGCTGTTAAACACTTTATTTCATGGGAAAGGAATTTTTCTTTATTCTTTTCCATCTCCAACATCTCCAAACTATATATCACAACAGCTCTCACTACCATCTGGTAATTCTTCCATTTCACTCTTGCTGCTATCCTTCAAAATCAGTAGTTAAATCAGCCCTAACACTCATTTCCAGCCACTCCACCTGGCCTGCACGTCACCTCATTTGTGCACTTCCCATTGCTTTACCAGGTATTTAAACTTTCACTACCTCTACTTACTTGCAACTTCAGGGAGCACCAATACTAAGGTTTATTATAATGAAAATTAGAGTAAAATCTACTTGGGGAAAAAGGAAACTATTTAAGACTGACATTAACTTACAAGACTTACAAGGAATCACTCTGTCTTGAACGTCTTATATCTTGAATGTCATAAGCTATATGGTACAATTATATGGTAATGCTGAACCAAAAAAACGCAATTACAAAAAACAAATAATAATTAAGACTACAAAACGACGCTTAATAAGTTACCCCACTGGAAACATGACTGTCTGTCTTAGCTGAGACTGATAAGTCTGTAGGTTTGAGTCGGACCTGCTTCAGCTGGTCTTCAGTGCTGCTCCCCGACAGCAACTCGTTGTTGGACTCGCACACAGTGGTCCGTCCGTAGGGCAACGGAGGGGGGAAAAGAGCCAGAGAGCACATCTTCTACACGGAGAAATTATTCCACCGGACCCTGCAAAAACACAGTGGATTCGTTAGGTAAAGGCAGACACAGAAGTAGTGGACGCTGTAGCTTTTAGAGCGTGGGAAGCTAGCTAACATCACCAACTGAAGAAAGTTAACTAGTTTGTAATTTTATAATGCTTTGGCAAGAGCCTCGTTTGTATTTACAAACCTCGTGGTCCTTACTTCGTAGTGTGTTTTGTATAGTGCTGTCAATTCTCATTCGTTGTTTCAAAAACAAAGTCAAAGTACATGCTAGTTTGTTGTGACGCTCCTTCAAGTCAATCCCGCCGCGTTAGCTACGGCAACACGGAGGGACAAACAGTACAATTTTTCCTGCAGTGCACAAACTGGGAAAAAATGTCGCACTGCCCTCTTCAGGACAGAAAGCGACACTGGAACCACACACGGGCAAACAAGTACAATTTATTTAGGTCGGGAGTGTCAAATTCACTATTTGACTTAACAAAAATGGCGTATATAAAGAAGTATCATTTCAAGGCGTTTACCTGAGCCATGGAGCCTATATAGAGATTACAAAACAAAAACAAACATCAAAATAAACAAGCATAAACTCAAGTGAAAGACACTCCTCAATCCACTCATCATAAAAATGTCAGAGAACAGAAGGTAGTACTTCTTGGTAAGGTACTTTTCTAATCTATTCAATAATTCACTTACAAAATATATAAAATGCCCAAAGTTCTTTAGGCAAAGAAAAATTCAACAGTATCTCTGTTCTTTTTTCCACATTTATTTAATCTACTGTAACTGCATGTGCATTGCAGTGTACTGATCACAAGGAAAAGGCACAAAGCATTCACACGCAGTTTTTTCCAGACATTTTCACTCCTGTAATAATAATAATAATAATAATAATAATAATAATAATAATAATAATAATAATAATAATAATAATAATAAAACCAAAAAACACTGGAGTAATTAATTAATGTTAACACTTTGCGCCATCCAGTGGGCCGAATTACGCCGTTTGGTGGGCCAGATGTGGCCCTCGGGCCGCGAGTTTGACAGCTCTGGGGATAGCTAAAATACAGGACTCATATAGTTTGTCAGGAGAGGTTTTCACCAAACAGAGCACAGTTTATGAACCAAAACAAAACAATAAATGAATCAGGGAGGGCAGGGCGTACGGTCTGGGGCAATCCAGAGTTCCTTGACTGAGTGTTTTGCTCAAAGACACATCAGCAGCAGCAGCCTGGCTCGATGCTGCTCATACAGGACCTTCTTCCGGTTCAAACTCAAGCACAGAAATCAGTGAATGGCGTGCGTGCATAATTATATATTTTGGGAATGATAGATAAAAACTGCGCTTAGTTCCGTTGGTGTCTATGTGTTTGCAGAGGGAGGAGGTGAAAGCGCCCCCTTGCGGCGTAACACGCATTTCCGTGACGTCAATTCAGCACTGGGAAGGAGACAGCTCCCTCCCCCCCCAAAGAACCCAGCGCGCCTCACGTTGCATGGGTCCCCGGTTATTGATAACACAATTTACCCGCTGGGATCTATCCCAGTAACGTGAAACTCGTGGATATCGGCGCTGGAAATACTAGAGACACCCCGGACCGAATAAAAAAATAACGATCTGCTCATTATCGCCGGCAAATAGAAAGCCGAGCCCACCCCTTCACTTGACAACGCGACATCAACCAGGCAGAAAGGTATGGGAATGTCATACTACCCGGTTAAATGCTTAATAGATGTGATATCAGGAACGTTTAGGCAGGAATCCGTTGCTTGGTGGGGTAGCGTTCATGCCGCTCACACTGCACCACTGAAGTGATGCTGCCAAGAAGCGAATCATCGTCGATGAATGCTACAAAATCATATTTGTGCAAAGAGAAAGCTCACATTACGAAATACTCGCGTTGGTACCAGCGCTGAGTAAATGTACATGTACTGCGGCAGTTTGACTTGGCATGGAGCATAGTAGGCATCGGGCTTGCTATTCATGCACGTCGGCTATGATGCTGCTGAGTGTCATCATCACATCCTTGGTTATTTAAAGATTGATCTTCCTGCGTGTGTGTGTGTGCGTGCGTGTGTGTGTGTGCACTACTCCTTCGCACAGGCCTGGTGGTTGTTTATTGCCCGTCTTTTACGCTCTCATTTCGCCCAGCCGTTGTGGCTCTTCTTGTGCAGTGGTGCAGTACAAGACACGGAGCTGGTGTAGGATACATGAATTGGGTACATGTGGTTCCTCTCTCTGGCTCCCACTCTCTCCCCCTCTCTCCCTCTCTAACATACACATACATGCACGCACGGACGTACGTACACATGCACACGCGGAGGTGGTTATGCAATTCGTCATATTCTTCATCACACACAATGCTCTTCTTCACTCGGCAAATGATGGGCAGCATATACCAGCTGCTTCGCTTGCATCCTGTCAGACCCTGGTGCTGCTCAGAGGAACAATTAAAGCACAGGGGACAGTCATGGCTGTGGACTGTACAACAGCCTGTGGTCGATTCATTCATAAAGCCAGTTTCCACTCTGGGTGATGGCTCCACTGGGCCGGCTGGTTTTCCCATTCACAGACACAGAGATGAGGCTCTACTACATGATTCAGACAGAATTTAGTTGTGGGACTGGAGTGGCTGTGGATAGACTGGGAGACTGGCTCGCTGCCCAACTCACAACACGACTCCCTCTGTTTTGGTGTTTTGTATCGCTTGTAATGGAAGCCAGGTGCCAAGTTAGTCTTTAATTCAGCGCTGAACAGCTTCATAATGCCAGTGTATGGTTTAAGTCTGGAGCTGTCCAGTGCTGAAATGGACCTATGCATCAACATTTGTTCTAATTCACTTCTTATCACAAATCTTCTCCTCCAGGCTTTCTTCTCATCTGTCCATCCTCCATCCACCCTGACCTGCTGTGTTGGGGAAACCCCTGATGAGTGGGACCTGTATCCATGAGCCCCGTGCCCCTTCCCCCTCCCTGTCAGGCTTCAGTACCCCCATCTCAGAACCTCCCTATCGAAGACTCGATGGAGACACCCCTGCCTGCACCCCTGAAACTGACCTGACCCCCACACAGTGTGTCCTTCGTAACGTATTGTCCATTGACACCGGCGGACAGGGAGTGCCCGGCGGAAGCAGCCCCACTCCCAGTGATGGACCCTCAGCCCACTTTGACAACAGCGTGCTAAAACTAAATGAACATGAGGCCTGCCAGTGTGGCGGCGGGGCCGAGGCGGGCCACAGTCCGGAGGCTGGCGCTGTTCGGAGCCAGTCGGAGAACATTCGCCTACAATCAGGAAGTGGAGGTTTTTTGGAGGGACTGTTTGGCTGCCTGAAACCAGTCTGGACCATGATTGGAAAGGCCTACTCCACTGAACACAAACATAATCATGAAGGTATGTGCAGATAAGGCGCCACTGTGTCTATGCTCTCTGTTCTTCCACTATGCATGTTAAACATGGAGATTCACCACAGAAAATGAATAGTGTAAGCCTCAACTTGACAGTGGTGGAGGAATGAACCACCAGAAGCAGAGCTGTTATTAGTATTCATTTTGCTTCTTACTTTTTGTTTTCTTGTAAAACACTGGATAATTTGTCCTGGGCCTCATCTGCTTTAATAAAACACGATGAGACAAACAGGTTGGTAGTTGCCGTGTTACCCTTAAACAGTGGATTACATAGCCTTTTCATAAGTTTCTGTGTCAGGTCCTTAACAGTAACTATGGCTGTTGTTAGTTAAATGTGGTGCAGGAAAAAATAAGATATTTTAGCCCGGGAAATGTAGTGGAGCGAAAGGGTAAAGTGGCAGAAAATAGAAATACTCAAGCATGAGTACATCAAACTGTACTTAAGAACAGCACTTATAAATGTACTTTTGTATTTTGCGAACCCAGAACTCCATTATTTCCTGCGCTCCCTGACTGCCACTTTGTCCTGCTGGCAGCACGACTGTGTGCTCGAGTCTGTCAGCCAGGCTCACCCACAGTCATCAGCTAAACTGAGATCTCACAGCTGGTCAGGTGGGAGCATCATGTGCATCTGGCTCCACTGCTGCTGCTGCAGCTCTCAAGAGATCTAAACACTTCAGTGGACCTCATGAAGAATTGATCCAGCTGTCTCTTTTATTCTGTCAAGCTCGTCCATCTTTAGTGACCGTGCTTTCACAGTCGTTTAAGTAAAGTCAGCGTGACGGATGACAGGCAGATTAGACTACAAGTGGATTGTTGCTTTCCCCCCTATTTTTCTCCTTATCTCTGGATACAAATGCAATGGCCTAGTGGATATGTTGTCAATATCCCACTTGTTTGACCATAGCAGGCACTTTGTATGATGTAACTGTGTCCTGCCAGTTTATTCTAATGTGTAGCATGGATGCACCCCCCTCCTTCCAAAACAAAACAAAACAAAACAAAACAAAACAAAACAAAACAAAACAAAACAAAACAAAACAAAACAAAACAAAACAAAACAAAACAAAACAAAACAAAACAAAACAATCTCTCTATCCAAGCTGACATAGCTTTGCTATGATGATGGGTGGAAATCATCTGCTGCAGTGTCTTTGGTATTGTGAATAACTTTTCTGCAGTTGCATACTTGATGAGGTTCACATTGTTTACTTGTTGGTCTGAGTTTAGAGTCCTGGGAGGTTCCATTTGAGGAAATCTCTGACCTGCAGTGGGTGGGCAGCGGTGCACAGGGAGCCGTCTTCCTTGGCAAGTTCCACGGAGAAGAGGTGGCTGTGAAGAAAGTGCGGGACATCAAAGAGACTGAGATCAAACATCTCCGCAAACTCAAGCATCCCAACATTATTACTTTCAAGTGAGGAAGCTACATCTTTTTTTAATATATATATTAGGATATATATCTCCCAGTTATTTAACTCTGATTGCACTTCCCTTTCAGGGGTGTATGCACCCAGGCCCCCTGTTACTGTATCTTGATGGAATATTGTGCTCAAGGGCAGCTGTATGAGGTGCTGAGGGCAGGCCGTAAAATCACACCTTCCCTCCTGGTTGACTGGTCCATGGGCATTGCAGGTGGCATGAACTACCTACACCTCCACAAAATCATCCACAGAGACCTCAAGTCCCCCAAGTAAGACTCAGAAGCACAGCTGGTGTACTGACAGTTTCTTTGATACTAAAGCTTAAATTGTTTATTATGTAATCTCACCTTTCCAGCATGCTGATCACACATGATGACCTGGTGAAGATCTCTGACTTCGGGACTTCAAAGGAGCTCAGTGACAAGAGCACCAAGATGTCGTTTGCCGGCACTGTAGCCTGGATGGCTCCTGAAGTTATTCGGAATGAGCCGGTGTCAGAAAAGGTGGACATCTGGTAAGTCTGGTTAACATTCACACTTTTTTTCCTATAGGCTAGAAAAAGTTGTGCCTCTTCATCGATTACATCGATTTAACAATTATCTTTAAAATACTACACTAAAGAAAATATGCAGATAGCTTGTTGGTATTGTGAATTAATAGTTGAGATGTGTTTGAAGCTTGTTTAAAATGCCTTGTTGTGATTCTTATGCATGCATTTTATCTTTTTGTTAAGATATTTTGACCTCAGTGAGATTTCTTGAATAAATAAAGCTTAACTTCTCTTAAAGGTCCTTTGGAGTGGTGCTCTGGGAAATGCTTACAGGAGAGATCCCTTATAAAGACGTCGACTCATCTGCAATCATCTGGGGTGTGGGAAACAACAGCCTTCAGCTGCCCATACCGGAGAGCTGTCCAGATGGCTTCAAGATCCTCCTCAGACAGTGCTGGTGAGCAGCGTCTGGAAATGGGCAGTTGGAATGAAAAAAAAAAATGAGCACAGCAGGGAGGAGAGGACAGATGAGAATAGTAGAGGCGAGGGTTGAAAGTAGTTGTACGGGGAGCTGTAAGTCTGTGGTTTAAGGATTTTATTGATTTTACAGTGCATTGTAAATGTGCACAGCTGTGTTTTCCCATCTTGGATTTGCAGGAACTGTAAGCCCAGAAATAGACCTTCTTTCCGCCAGATCCTTCTTCATCTGGATATAGCGTCAGCCGATGTACTGTCGACTCCTCAAGAAACATACTTCAAGTCTCAGGTAATTTTCAGCTGAATGGAAGGACTTTAAAAAAAATTACTTTTTAAGATACACATATATATACAGAGGTGTGAGCTGACCTTATAAAGTGCCTTAGTAAGGTGGTGAGCCATTATAATCCACCAGAACTGCTTTAATGCAGCTTAACATTGATTCTCAGTTAAAATAAAATTCAGTTGTATTTATATAGTGCCACTGTACAACAGCAGTCTCCTCAAAGCACTTGATTTTGTAAGTTAAAGATGCTACAATATTAGAGAGAAAATCTCAACAACCCTATGACCAAGCACTTGTGACGGTGGGAAGGAAGAACTCCCTTTTGACAGGAAGAGACCTCAGACAGAACCAGGCACAGTGAGGGGCAATCATCTACCTTGGCCAGTTTGTTGGGTGAAGGTAAAGAGAATAGGAAAAAAAAAGGAGAGGGTAGAGAGAGACCAAAGATTAAACAAAAACTGTGGGAGAAATAATTGAGGTTGGTGAGATGCAGTAGCAGATTATAAACACATTATGAGTGCAAAGAGGAGAGTGAAATGAAAAGAAATGGATCATGGGACGTCCCCCAGCAGCTTAAGCCTATAGAGGTGTTAACTAAGAAACAGTTCAGGGTCACATAATCAAGTCTTAACTATAAGCTTTTTCAAAAAAGAAAGTTTTAATCCCTTTAAAAGCTGAGTGTCTGTCTCCAAGTCTCTTGAACTGTTTTAGACTGATAGAGCACTATTCTGCCAAAGATATTCTCTCATTCGGTGTTTTGATGATGGTGGTTGCTTGTCTACCACACTGGTAGCCCCTCATTGTGATGCTGTAAGAGACCACGTCTGTCATGATATAAATGTTTCACCATGCCACCAAAATGCCCACGCATAGCATAGCAGAACCATCAGATCCCCGCTGTAGGCATCAAGGGGTTGGATTTTTCTTTTAATTTGTAGCCCATCTGCATAGGCATAGACAAGGGGACACAACTACACGTGCTTGCAAAGCAATCAGACATTAAATGTACAAAAGAGACCTGATTTTTGAAGTCACCTCTGAGGAGACAGAGCTGGTTAACAGAAATGTACTCTCATCAGGCTGAATGGAGGGAAGAGGTGAAGCAGCACTTTGAGAAGATTAAATCTGATGGCACTTGTCTCCACCGACTCGATGAGGAGCTGATCAACCGACGCCGAGAGGAGCTCAGGTTTGCTTTTTACTGTTAAAATAGTTTCATGCAAAATCAAGGCTTTACAATTAGCAGGCAAAAGATACTGATATTTTACTATGTTAGCTGACATGCAAGAGGCCGCTGCCCCTCTGTCCTATTTCTTGCTGTCAGTCCTTAGTCTGCCCCTGTGAATGAAATAAGTGCCTTGCGTTCACATCTATTGTAGAGCTTTTAGATTCTCTCATGCGGATGCACAGTGACATCAGCAGCTTCTTTTCTTCTCAGGCATGCTCTGGACATTCGTGAGCATTATGAGAGAAAACTGGAGAGGGCTAACAACCTTTACATGGAGCTCAGTGCTGTCATGCTGCAGCTGGAGCTGAAAGAGAAAGAGTTGCAGAGGTTCAAATAAATTCATGCAACCACAGCATATGTTTTTGAAATGCAAGCACCATTTGCAAATAAGCCTTAGTGCATTTACACTTTGGTGGCATTTTCTTTCTAGGAGAGAACAGTCTTTGGATAAGAAGTATCCGGGCTTGTTCAAGCACCATAGTTCCAGACAGAGCAGCTCGTCAAATTCCATGGACAAACTCATCAAGAAGAGAAACGTCCCACAAAAACTTCCCTCGGGAAAGAGGTGTGAGATTTCATTTTATTGGGTGAAACTGGAATAAATCAGTGAATATTCATCAGCTTTGTGGATTGTAGTTGTTGACTAATCCTTCCCACTCTTTCAGGCCAGACATTCTTAAGTCTGAGGTAATCATTCCCAAAATGGACTCCTCCGTAATGCAAGTCACTATTCCAGCCTGCCCTAACAGGAGCTCCACTTCTCCCAGCCGGTCTCGGAGGGTAAAGACCCGCCATCGTAAGCCCGGTAAGGGCAGCAGTGGGGACCTGGCTGGACTTAAAGCCAATCAATCCTCCCCTAACCGGGACACAACTGCCCAAGTTAACAGTTCTACCACTAACACCTCGAAGCAGCTCCTGGAGCCTTCCGCAGCCCTGCGGGGCCTCAGTCACGAGCAGCAGCAGAGGCAGCTATCCTCCTCCAGCCCTGACCTCATCTGCACCACGCTAGAGGCAGACAGCCAAGGAAAAGGGGAGCCCTCTGTGGGTGGGCTGGAGAGAGGAGGGAGCCTTAGTGCCTCTGCAGGTTTAGGGGGGTCAGAGGGAGGGGCGGCCGGTCTGGATGATCTCACAGAAACCCCCCCACGCAGTGACACTCCCAGCGAGGATGCCGCATCATTCCCGTTCTCCAGCAGCCCGGACTCACCGTGTGGGAGGGGGGCGGCAGCAGGACGGGGATCTCTGGGATCTCCACGCCTTCCTCACGATGGGGAAGATAAAGAGGAGGGAGCAGGTGTTGTGAGGCTGCCCCGGGGAGCATCAGGTGGAATCGGGAGTCAGCACCTCACACCTTCAGCCATTCTGTACAGGGCAGCTATCACACGCAAACAGGTAAGGTGCAGGATACCGCTCCTTACTCCTCACTGTCCCCTTGGTGATCGTTTTCACTTGTGCATTTTTCATGTTTCTGACTACAGAGGCGTGGAGTGTCATCAGAAGAGGAGGAGGGTGAAGTTGACAGTGAGGTTGAGTTACCACGGAGACGGTGAGTAACTGTCCTTCATTACTTGAAAATTCCCTCCAGCCATCTTCCCTCTTTAACAAGTTGCTGTTTTATTCAGAGAGCAAATTTATGTCAATCTTTACCAGAATCAGAGATTCTTTTTTGTTTTGTTTTGTTTTGTTTTGTTCCTTCTTATTCGCTCCAGACGCCCGACCAGCATTACCAAGTGCCAGTCGGTGTCTACATTCAGTTCAGAAAATCTGTCTGTATCGGACGGTGAAGAGGGCCACACAACTGACCACTCTCACAGCGGTACTCCTGATGTTGTCAGCACTAACACCGACGACAGGTTGGATGACCGCAGCGACGACCTCCTCTCTCAGGGGTCGGAAATCCCTGTGGACAACACCGACCCTGCCCAGGCTTCTGATGGGCTGTCGGAGAGAGACGGAGCTCTGGGCCAGTCCAAGGCTCAGCTGGATGCCGGGCAGAATCCTAATGAGGTAAAGAAGCTGCACAGAGGACCGCATGTGTCAGCTTTGGTCTTCTCCTTAGACGAGTGTAGCCACTGGTGAAAAGTACGACTCAAAACCTGTACTTGACTATATGCATTTTATTTTATTTCATGTTAGACTACCCTGATATGGTTCAGGGTTATATTTTACTTTTTGCGCAATACAGACTGCCAAAAAAAAAAAGTTAGAAGGTGAGGGGAACTGGAGTTAATTCAAAGCCACTCTAATAGAGACAAGAGCCAGAAATGAGCATTATAGATTCCCTTTAATTATGTTATGAACCTTCAGTTTAATGTGGTGACCCTGAGGATAGAGCTGTTGAAAACAAATGAACACAACTGTCAGATTGTGTTAGATGAAGAGAAACTCTCTCACTTTACCCAACTACACCAATGATATCTTACCATGTAATACAGTTATTTTTACTTTTCACCATTGATCATTTTATTTAAAGTTGCAGTTGAATACCTCAATGGATGAATGGATGCATTTTAAAACACCTGCTTGTGTTAGTGGCAACAACTAAATCTCATCCTTGGAAGGCTTTAATTGTTTTACTTTCACTTCATTCTTCTTGGCCTTGTTTGCCTCTTTTCAATTGTGTGGTTGATATTTTATGCCTGTTCAGGTTATTTAAGTGTCAACCATTTCACATACAAACAAAGTGCCATCCTCTTTCTTCTTTAGTTCTTCAACCAAGCAATGTCACACCTAGTGGCAGGCAGTGAAAGCAAGGCAACCAGTCTCATCACTTAGCACTAAATGTGTGATCAACTTTTTCATCATAATGATTTAGTTAAATAAAACAAACACACAAAATGAAACTGTCTAAATACAGGGTCTCCCACCACTGCTAAAATTACACTCCAAATTCCGGGTTCCCGTCTTTTATTTCACGCTTCCATTTTTGGATTGTTGACACTGAAATTAGGTTTATGCTCATGTCTGCTGCTGGTCATGTATCACACACTTTTTTCCTCTTTCTGCTCTCTTTTTAGAGTCGAGCCTTGTGCGATGATTCTGACTGCGACAGTGCTGAGCTGGATCAGTCAGGTAGTGGCGAGCTCAGCCGTCCTCCCAGTGCCGGAGCGTGGGCGCCGCCATCTCAACCTTATCAGGGGTCTCCACAGGCTCCCCATACAGGACCTCCATAGATCACTGGACACTAGGAAAGATCCAGCTACTCTACAGTGAGCAACCATCACAGGCGTACACCGGTCTGTCAGTGCAGTACATTACTGTTGTCATGAGGGATCACACCTACTACACCACTCAGACTATGACAAGTTGACTTATGGTGTCTCATAAGTTTGTTGGCTGGCAAACCTGCACCAGATGACATAGGACATTTGTCATATCCTGACTTCAGATATTTTGGCAGCTTGTGACATCAGATAAATGTCATTTAGGTTCAGTAGGGTTTGATATTTTTTTTTCTTTCAGGCAGGATAGTTCCAGTTTGCAAAAACCCTTCCACAGATGCACACGCACGCACAAGAAGATACCACACTCTTAGTCCTTTAAACACTCTAACCTTCACTCTGGGAGCATCCTCCATGGTACTCCACACACTAATGCATTAAATACTAATGAATAATAAATGTAAATATCCATGACATACCACATGAGAAATATCTAACTTTATTTTATTTGTAAGATAAAAATGTAAGACTTAACAGTATGCAGCCCTGTGAACAAAATGCATGACTACATGTTTATAATTTATGGTTCGAATGTGTCCGTTTTATATTTTGTGAAAGTTTACACTTTTTTAATCCTGAAAGTATTAATTGAGTTTTTTTCTCTTTTGTTAATAAATGTTATCACTAAAAAAAAAAAAAGAAGTCAAAAATGGAATGAAAATACTCACATTGATCGATCATGATGCATAATTTGGGTTCTCAGTAGCTAAAATTTTATTTATTTTTTAAACCCTCCTACTACTGAGTTTCAAATACACATATGACACACTCGAGGTTTTTATAGTTTCTAAAAATTTTTGATAGGGTGGGAGGTCTTTTGGTTCACTCGAAATGCACCTCTGCTATTGTATATACACTCAGTTAACCAGCTTATTTAGTACATCGAGCTAAAATTCTTGCAAAGACTTCCTTGCGGCACTTTATGGGGTTTCTGTTGAAACTGTTTTAAAAAGCTGTGGATTCAAGTGGAATATCATTGTGGAGAATGTAATTTGTTTGTGGTGTGGGTAAACTATATTTCACTAAAGTAGTGCTTGTCATTTAGCCGGGGTGTATAAAATTATGTAGAAGCGTTTTGGAGGTACCGTCGCCACAAACTGACACAACCAGTTGAATCAGACCTTCCCTAAAACAGTTTTAATATAAACTCAACATTCTAACCTCCAGTAAGGTAGCATTTATTGCAGGACTGTTGCATAAGACTGCATTTGTTTTAGCTATTTGTTCTTAATAAACTGGCAACATATTACTGCTATACCATTTTATGACATTACTGGTGCTAGCAATGTCTGCTTTTAACCATTTCATTTCATTTCACCAAGTGCAGAAGAAATCCACTGTTTTAACACCAAACTGTGGCGCAATGAATGGAGTCGGACTAGTTTTAAAATGTAATTAGAACAGACGAATAATTTTCTATTTCTACTTCTCAGTTGTTAAAGGCTTATATTCCACCTTTGGCAACATAACAGTTGGCCAGAGAGCTAGGTATTGTTAGCAGCTGATACCTTTGAAATGAGTTTTCTAGCCTTCTGCAGCTATTTCTTCTTCTGCGTTCACCCCGCTACATGACTTGCTGAACCAGAATTAGAATGACTACATGTGATAGTTTTCTTTGATGCTAACTAAAAGCGCGCCCTTGAGGTAGTGTCTTGTTTAAGTATAGGATTCTGCATTCAGGTCATACTGAATAAATCGTAACTATGTGCAGACATGCATGGAAAACTCCTGACGGTTGACCTAATGTGGAGTCATAAAGAGTTTGATTTAAGCCTGTTGGTGTGACTCCATGGTTTAGCACCAGAGGTGGCGATCGCACAGTATATTACCGTAAGATACAATCATGATACCAGTTGTATCGCGAAACATTCTGCAATACTTAATATATTGCAAGACAATCATCTATGATACAGGATCATATCTGTGTAAATCAGAAAGAACTAAAGAAAAAAAATACCCCTAAAAATCAATCATTCACTTGTTTTTAGTGTTTCTAATAATTAGCTTTATTACTTTAATAAAGTGTCCGTTTATTTGAGTAGCTATATGATTTGCTTTCCTCTTCTGTTATTTCTCCTAAGTTTCTTTTCATTCGATAAGCGGCATCATGAAGAGTCACGAAGGACTCCGGTGTGTCAAACGACTGAGCAAAATCCAGTTACAGCGCTTGCATATGTCATTTAAAAAAAAAATGCTGATATCTGTGGCGTTCAAAACGGGCAAAAATCTCAGCTTTGCGGTGCTTCTAAAGTAACTAATGTTGGATCACTAAATAAACTACAAATAGTAGCCCGGTGTGTGCACGTTCTGTGTGACAGAGCTCACTATTCATTAGGCGGTCCAACATGCTGGCTCACAACAGCGCACTTAAAAAAAAAAAAAAAGTCATCTATTACACAGGTAGCTTCTTTCAAACTAGTTCATCTTTGTTTAGCGTTCTTTCATCAGGCATAGTTTGCACAATACTGTACTATACCCCATGGAGGTTTGGTGGCAAAGTGCACAAGAGATTATATTATGCATAGATATAAAGGAAAATAAATAAGACTTCTCACATCAAAAATGTAATATTATTGTTTCAAATACTGGTAAATATATTAGTGACCCTTACAGATGTGTGACTTTTTTTTTGCCTCTTTAAAGAGAGCCCCCACCTAACTCGAACCCAGGACATTTGGTTCCAGTGCATCTTTGACTTGTAAGAGAAAGCAATTTGATTTGTTGCTTGATGTGTAAATGCAGCAGAAAACGGAAAAGCAGCAGCTCTCATCCACGAAACCTAAATAGACTGATTTGTGAAATCGGTGGAGTACCATGCAGTAATGAACCAAAAGGCCTCCGGTTGTTCAGGATGTTGGCAGGCTTCATAAAAACCTCATCTGTTCCTTTTACCCTTTAAGATTACTGCAGAAGTACCCAGATAAAGAATAGAGCACTTCTCTGTGATGGTTACTAGTAGAACAGTAAGTATCCTTTGGAGTTTGAATAGAAATGTTTTGTTTTTATACAGCATTGCACATTGTACTTGTAACATAGGAATTATATCAAAAGCAAAATATTATGAGCAACAATAAATAATGTATTGGTTACAAAAAACAAAGCTGGGTGTGATGTTTTTTAAAAGACAGGTCATGCTATAGCTAGTTTGTGCTGTCGTTGCATCACAAAGACGGCTCAACAAGAAATAAATGACTATTTTCAATCTCTTTGAGCATGTCCAAAGTGTGCCCGTGTTAATTTATGACAAATTTGCTTGCTCGCCTCTGTACACCACAGTGCATTTTATATCATAATGTAGTATAGACTCAAGGGGTTTAACAAAAGTATTGACCTCAACATCAAGGTGAAGACATTTTCCATGTGATAACTCAAGAAGGATGTCACCTAGCATTTTGAAACCGATACCATAGGTGCTCCTACTTGGGAGGCTGAGGTGAAGCACTGACCGGTATTTTCATTCAGTCTTTTATTTCAGTGCAAGGGAAGAAGACCATCAACGGGTTGAAAGAAAACAAAACTAAAAAAGAAGAATGGGTAAAACTTTAGCAGTCGCCAAATCAAATCAAATATTTGGTCAAGAAAAAAAAATTGTCTTGAAAGAAAGAAAATTGGGCATTTAAGGCCTAAAATCAAGAGATCACATTAAGGTGCAAAGCATTTGTTATACTCAAAAACAGCAAGGCCAGATTAGATTTAGCCAGAAAACTTCTAAAAGAGCAAACACTTTTGGATGGAAACAAACCCCAAAACAAAAAAAGTCTGAAATGAAACCAACTTGCACCAGAACAATGGCAAGAGAAACAGGTGGAGACAGTGTTATGGCAATGACATGAATTGCTCCCAGTGGAACCGGGTCACCAGCGGTTATTAATAATGTGACTGCAGACAGAAGTAGCAGGATGAATTCTGTAGCATACAGGGCTCCACTCTTTGCTCAGAACACAGCACGGTATACTTTGTGCAATGACTCAAAAGTAAAAAGACCCACAAACATGGGTCAACTGAAGGTGGCTGTAATAAAGGCCTCTCAAGGCATGACACATTATTTGGTAATGCCCATGGGTTCTAGACTTCAGGCAGAAGTCTCTTCCCCCCCGATCCACCCCCTTTCCCCTTGTATTTTAAACAAAAAAAAAAAAAAAAAAGGTCTCAATCCCCATGAGATGGTACCAAAAAGGAAAAAGAAGAACAAAGGACTGTTTAAGCATTTCACATCTTTTATTTCTGCATTTCATTTCTTCAACAATTTAATTGCACCCAGATCTACAATATTTCAAAAACGTGCACAAAAACGTGAGTTTCTTCATCCTGCAAAGAATAATAAAAAATAAAATCTGACCCAGGCAAAAAAGATAGCAGGAAACTAGTGTTAATTCTATAATTCTCCTTCTAATTAATCATAATTTAATACCTCAGCATAATATACTTAAAGACCAATATGTCTTGTAGTTTTGCCCCTTGCAGCATTCCCCCTCCCTGCAGTTAAAAAAAATATTTCTCTATTTAAAACAAACATTTCAATGTTATTTATCATCACCACCATGGTCTTAGTAATTTAAGAGAAAAGAATATATTTTCCTCTTATTTAAGCCCACTCCTCATAACCAAAGCCCCACCCACCCTTATCAGAATCCAATACACAACAATGCTCAAAATCCCAGGGCCTGCACTACGAAGCAGGTTCAGCATACCTACGATGCCTTCTTAGTGTCCGACTATAACCGACATCATGCCACAATATCAATGTGGTAAGTCAAAGCTTTTTCTGAATATAGCAATGAGCCACAAAATTCTTAACTATAATCCCCTAACAAATATGTGAGTTTCTGCAGCCAAAGCCGGTAAAAGCTTTGTGTAAATGAGTAAGATAGGCTCATTAATATCACTGCCCTATCATTAAGGCACGAGTAGATCTATCATTACAAATGTGTATTCCAATAAACTGATGTGTTCCTCAGACGTCATCTTATGGCAAATGAGACATTTTAGCATTTTTGTTTCAAGCTGCAAACCTGGTGGCATTAAAAAGCCTTGGAAGCGTGTAAAGCACAAACAGAAAAACATAATTCAAACCTGTATGTGCGCTGTACTCGTCAGAAAACGCTATTGAGGTTAGACCGTCTCAGAACACCCCTTACTTCATAAGATCCAGTCTACCCAAAGGTATCTTCTAAAACCAGTTAATTACTCAAAACCGATTGACCAGTTGATGCTTTTATATATGCTAATCTGTTACCTCATGCATGTGTGTGGTCCAAGTTATCACTGCAATGTGTCCCATTAAGGAACTGAACCACTGTGTAACCTTCAGATCCCAAGATTACCTGGCGTTATGACGCTAACCACAAATCCCGCTTCGTAGTGCAGGCCTCTGGTTCAAGAAATAAAACGGATGGAAATACAGGAATGACACAAAATAATTACTCAGCAAATTAGAGGTGAGACATGATGTAGCTTAAAAAATTCTCATCTGAACCCGCACTAGACAAGGGGTAAATTACCTTCGGACTAAAGGGTTTTCCCTGCATACACCTTCAGCTGAAGATCACTTAGACCCAGTGAGACCCGTTAAACCCACAATGCCTCATTCAGGAAGTACAGCCTCAAACAGAAGATGGCAAATACCAACAAATTCTACATATTCGAGGAGCTGTGTATTAAATAAAAATAAATAGATATTTAAAAGGAAGGGAAAGAACAGTCCATCTATAATGTTATTGTGTGTTTTTTTCTTCATTTTTACATTTTCTAAGAAAAATCTGACATAAGAAAAACATTATTTATGCCTTTTCAGATTTTTCTAAAATTTTACCTACAGTATATCAAGAAGATCATACAGATATACAGCAAAATAATAGGGAAAAATACAACAGAAGGAGTCCTTAAAAACTATATGCAAAGGGAATTTAAAAACATAATAAATAAATAAAATACCAATATCATGATAATGGTGTAATTACAACTGAGTAGGTGTATAACCAAAGCAGAGGAGAAAACAGTGAGTTTATAGTACTTGGTTTTTGCATTAAGTTCAATAAGGGACCTCTTGGTAAAAAGTTGGGGGAGGGGTTACGTTAGATGCTGATGAGGATCTCCATGTCAGTTGGCTGCGAGTCCAGTAGCTTCAGATGACAGCCTGAGCAGAAAACAGAAAAATCCAACACTGTTTAAAACAAACAAATTAGATTATCAGTAAAACATGTTGCTGTATTTGAAAACTAATTAAAAAAAGTCTCAGACTTGTGGACAATCTGAGTGAGTGAAGATTTCTGCTATCGTTTTACACAAGGTCTTTTGACTGGCAGTTTGAGTTAAGCAGGATGAGATTTTTCCACAGAATACACTTGATTATCAAACTGCCCATCTATCAGGAAATCAACACCTGCCTCCAGCAAACTGATGTGCTATATGCCCTGATAATGAACCGTGTGACCCCACTTCCTGCTTTAAAAATCACCCTGCATCTGTACAGCAAGCTTAGCTGCTGCTGGAGAATTGGGGGTGCGAAAAATGATTTTAGTTTACCAATTACAGCAGGATAATTGGACCTTTATTGGCTGATAAACTGAGGTAAACTATGTTATGTCAATGTTTTTTAAAGCGCTTTCTTATACCATTACCACTACAGCTATTCACAACAGCCAACCTTTCCACATGTTTAGGTTTGGAAAAAAAACCCTGAAAGCATAATAAACAGGAGCCACACTGGCTGCAAATAAAATGTTGGTCAGGCGAAAGCGAATCAATCAACAACTGTGTGGTAGTGACGGCAGTGATCAACCCAACTCTGCTACAGATTTGTTTGTACATTTTAGACTACATACACTTATATCTCATTGGTTTGTGCACATAATGGACAAACAGCTGTTTGAATGGTAAAATCCTGTGTTTTTGGCCCGTTTTGTCAGCCCTAGATTCTAGTGGGACAGTGTCACAGCTGGAAGAGGGGGTAATGAAATTATTACGAGAGCTGTGGTAATGAAGTGACTGTTAAAAACTGCCAGTAGTCCAATTCTAATAAATCTTCGGTAACCTAATTAAACGAGAAGCGCTCCTTGTGTTTCCTCTTATGTGAGGAATCCATTGCTTCTGATTGATACTAGTTGGTCAAGTGGACAAATGGTAGGAAAACTCAATTTCCATTAATGCGTTTCAAAACTGACCAGCTGCACAATGTCAGAATTTAAAAACAGACAGCGAGAGAGCGCCATCTTCTTTCCATTTTGCACTAGCCTGTGGCTTTTTTCTTACCGGGCATTGATCAGGTACTCAGCCAGGCTGATACTGGCGTGGGAGCCAGTAATGGTGACCTGTCTGTCAGTTGAGCCCTCCACAGGGTTGGCAATCTTGATCTGAGCCCCTGACATCTGACGGATCTCATTGATCTTTGCGCCCTGACGGCCAATGATGCAGCCAATGAGCTGGGGAAGAATAATTACATGACACTATGTCAATACTTTCACTGCAATAAAATAAAAGTAAAAGGTTGCCAATTCAAACGAAACGAGCTACTCAGAAAATCAGCAAGTTTCTCTGTTAAGAAAAAAAAAAAAAAAAATCAAAGTCACATTAATTTTGACTTACATCGTTTGGAATGGTCAGCTCATGAGAGCCAGTTTGTGCAGAGGCATCCATCCCAGCTGAAAGAACACAAGAGTGAGTTGATTGCATGGATTAACAGAAACAGACAGCAATCAAATTCCTCCTCACAGGAAGTACACCTACCCTGGAAGCCCTGGTTGCTGTGTGCAATGGGAAAGGGGCTCTGCTGCATGGCCAGCTGGTGAAGTTTGGTGAGCTGTTGAAACAAAAAAAAGAAAGATACGTAGAGCACAGACAGACAAGGATGTGTTAAGAAACACTGAAAATAAACTTTAAGACTGAAATGTTGTTTCCCTTGTGTAAGTGGTGGTTGTGATAATGAGTGGAAATCATGAAATTGTGAAATGAAAAATGGGATCAATGATTTTGCTTTAAGATATTTATGTTAGGATTTGAATCTATAATCTTTGGAACTGTTAAATGGATGTGCGTCTCAAGCAGTGGTGGCTGTGGGAAGGGCAGCAGGGGAAAAAAAAAAGTCAAGAGGGATGAAATAAAAAGGTGGTATGGCTTCCCCGGACCGAAGTTGCAAATATATTGGATCACTTACAGAGGGCCCTTCACTTACATCAGGCTGTGGAATGGCGTGCTGCCCTTGGACAGCGTAAGCCTGCAAGGAGAGAATAGCACTTAGGAGGGTGTGGCAGTGTGACATGGTGCACTCCAATATCAATCAGTCCTCTGTCCTTGCTACAAGGAGCAATGCCAGGCATGCTACTAGAATACCATAACTAAACTCTGTTAAAATAAAAGTGTTTAAAAAAGAAGAAGAAGAAGAAGAAGAAGAAGAAAAAAAAAAAAAAAAAAAAGTACTTTTATTACTTTACCTGACCACCTGCAAAGATGACAGGAGACCCTGAGGGTTTGGGTCTGTATGGGATGGTCACTCCTTTTGGTGGAGACTAGAAAAACAGAAATATTCACCTTTAACTATCAATAACTATGTAAAGTATCAGTGTCCAGAGCACATTTACAAAATCATAAAAATCAGGATTACATTAAACAATGTTTGTACCTCAAGCATGACAATGCAGATCTGCTTGACACACTCAATAATGGACTGTGGAGTCCCTGCAACGGTGATGGCACGCTCTGTTGAGTTGGGTAACATGTCCCCTGCTACTTGTACCTGAGCTCCTGCAGACTACAAAGTCACAGCAAGAGTTACAACACAGATCAGGGGAAAACAACAACAAACAAAACCCACAACAGGATCTGAAATTCATACAAGACTAAAATACAGCAGACAAACCTCTCTGATTTCTTTGATCTTGCAGCCACCTTTACCAATGAGTGAGCCGCACTGGCTGGCGGGTACAACGAGGCGCATGGTGACTGGTGGTTTGCTGGTGGCCGTACTGTTAGTCATCGAAGTGCTGATGTCCTGTAGGGGAAGCGGATACAACAGGAGGCTTTAGAAAGTGGTACTTGTGTAGCTGCTACATCTTTAATGTAAGATACAAAAAACAATTCTAACCTCCTCCAGTTTCTCTATGATCATGGAAAAGGCTTTAAAGATGGAGGTGGTAGGTCCCGCGAGAGTTATGATCCTCTCTGGGCAGTTCCCCTCTGAGATGTTGATACGTGCACCACTCTGCAAAGAGACAGGAAAAACAACAAAAATTGAATCAGTTGCTTTGTTGTCATATGACGCATGAGTCACAGTAAATGTTGACATGTTCTTTCCTGATTGTTGGAAAAAGACAAACTTACCTCCTCTCTCATCTTTTTAACAGACTCGCCTTTCTGTAGATAAAGAATAGAAAACAATATTTACAAAACACACCAAGGGACATGCCACAGATAGCATCGTTCTGGCAGTAAAACCAGCTTACCTTGCCAATAATGCTTCCAACCTCCTACAGAAGATGACAACAAAAGTTGGTGTTAAAACAATACTTTGCGGTTTTCTTTTTTTACTACAGCTAGATTAATTTTAAGGAATGAATGCAGACTTTAAGGTCCTTATAGAATCTAAATCTTATATCAGTGCTGGAATGTTGGAGTTTTTGCACGCCTGAATCACATGCAAGCCTTTACAGTCATATAAATAGTTACAATAATCCCAAAAACCTGTGCTGACCTATTTTTTTCACCCAACACAGCAAAAACTGATCTGCAGTCAATAAAGGGTTTGATAACAGCTTTTCATATATTTTCAGTCTATCCATAGTTGCATGCAGTCACACTCACCTTCCCATGCATGAGAAGCCTGATGGTTAAGGTGACATTAAGTCCTCCTTCAACCAAACTGGAGTCCATTGCTGCAGCTGAATCCAACACACACTCGCACGCGCTCTCAACACTGGCCAACAAAGTGAGTCTTTGGTCACTGGCTGAACGTCTGCAACAGAGTGGAAAAATTAACAGTCAGAGACAAGCGTAGTTGGTGGAAAGTGTGAGGCCATCTGCTGTCAATGCAAATCAGTGAAGTGATGCGGGCAGTGCACATCTTGTAGACTTTAACGCAGTTTTCCAGCCACGTCGAAAGAAAGACGTTTCAGTTCGGTAATTGACATTAGACTGGCCCGAGTCCACTCATTCACTGTGCACAATGACCCACTGTCCCTCGGCGGTCGTGTCTATTTTCTGGCATTCTACAGCGGTGGCGACATCTCTTTAACTCTTGCAGTCAACACAAGCTGCTCAAAACAATCATTTAAAAAAAAAAAATCACCGTAGCTTTAAATAAACTTCACAACCAAGCTAACAAGAGAAAGCTAACAGCGTGACGTTATGGCATCAAATCCTGTTTGAAATGAGCATCCCAGCTAGTCACGCAAGCGATGGTAAGAGGAAGTTAGCTGCACCAAAACATTTTTCCACTCAAAACACTCGCGTTTAGCTACGTGTACAGATTGAGTGCTAACAGATTTAACCATTCTATCTTAAAAAAAATAATATAGCATTTCGAAGCTATCTCCTGCTCCACCATCAAGCTAAAAATACAAATCAGTGATTTTCCATCCAGCACGCTAGCGTTAGCATCCAGCAACTAGTCGCATCCCGCGGCCTACGAACCGCACTGAGTTATCCCTGTCCTTCACTCCTAGGGGAGAAACACACATATACACAAAGCTGGAAGACTTACCGGAACCGTCCCTGGAAGTGTGTTCAGGGGGTGGGTAGGGTGGCAAGGGTAGAAGGGGAGAGGTTCGGGAGGGAGTTTTAAAAGGATCTGGGGAAGAGGGAAGCGACGCCGCTTTTCGATCGGACTCCACTCTCCTCCTCTGCTTCGCACAAAAGACAAAACGCGTTCAACTCTGACCCCTTTATTGCCCCGCCCCCTCAACTAGGTCAGCCCCGCCCATTGACGTGATATTCACTCCGTACAGTACAAAACAAAAATATAACTAAATAAAACGAAAAAAGCAAAAAATTATTTTATACTATATATTTTTCCCAAACGCAACAAATACCATTTATTTATTTATTTATTTGTATACATTCACAATGTGTACATTTCTCATTCACAAATAAGTTCATATTGTTTCTGCCAAATATCTATAAATTAATAACCAAAAGCAAAAATAATACTGAAAAAAACATCAATAAAAACTAAAAACGGTAGTAGTAGAAGATACTGGTAATATCTTTGCTAATATGGTAATTACTGGTAATTTATTTATCCCATATTTGGTTTCCCTTGTCACAGAGGTTGAAATACTACTAGTCCTACTAAATGTAATAATGACAACAATATAGGATTCATTTTCTCCTTCCTCTTTGCTTCGTCTCTTCCTTTAGTGAGATCACCACAGTGGATCATCTCCTGCAACCTTATCCCTATCCCTAACATCCTCCTCTGTCACACCAACTGTCAAATGAAACCATATTAACCAGGTAATCTAACCACATACTTATTTGCAATCCCTCGTTGTCATTCTTAGTAAGGAATTTGACCACTACTGTACTTGCTGAAACTTCGTCAGAATGCTGTAGGACTGATTCTCAAAGTCTCTCTTCTGAAGGTGTGAACGACATTCTTCCACAAAATATTTTAGTGTTTGGGATTTTGATGATCAAGGCAGAGAGCTATGGGAGATCCAAAATCTCCAGCAGGGATTCAGCTGGACTGAGAAATTGTGAGTTTGAAGGCCACATCACATGATTACATGTTTGTTTTTTTATCTTTATTGATCTGCTCAATGATATAAATGGCAAATATTTCCTTTACAGAAGAGGTTACTGTGGCATATTTACATCGCAGCTCATTTTCATCAAATCTGATGAAAAAAAAATAACCAAACCAGAGGAAAAGGTGATGTCTAACCCAGGGGTGGGCAACTCCAGGCCTCGAGGGCCGGTGTCCCTGCAGGTTTTAGATGTGTCCTTGAACCAACACAGCTGATTTAAATGGCTAAATTAGCTCCTCAACATGCCCTGAAGTTCTCCAGAGGCCTGGTAACGAACTAATCATGTGATTCAGGTGTGTTGACCCAAGGTCAGATCTAAAACCTGCAGGACACCGGCCCTTGAGGCCTGGAATTGCCCACCCCTGGTCTAACCCAATTACGCAGGTGCGTGAGTTATTAAAAAAAGAATCTCCCCAATCAGAGCTTTTAGAAACAGGGAAACTAGCCACAGATGGCAAAACTATATTTTGAATTATGTACCTTCAGTACTGACGTACTCATTTCTAGCATCTTCAACTCTGCCACCTGCAACTTGGCCCCCTGTCTTTTTGTCAGCACCACCATTCCCAATGATACAGTACCATCCTGTAAACTCTTGCTGCTATCATCCCTGAATCTTGTCTTCACCCGCTCCACCCGCTCTCTTCTGCACCTCTCTTGTGCACTGTGCATTGTTTTGGACAGAAGACCCCAGATATTTAAACTCGTCGACCTACTATCTAACCTGCACCTGTCTCCCTCTCATTCACATAAATATTTTCTGTATTGCGTCTGCTGGCCTTCATTTGTCTTTATTGGCTCAGTTGAGGCAGATGTTGTCAACACCTGGCCAGTGCAAACTAACTGTAATGTGTGTATTCTAAATAGTGACTTATGGAGACAGACCCACGGGAGGTTTTGAAAGACTCTTCGCAGTTGTCTGTAAATCCAGCAGATGGCACAATAACACTGTGAAGGTAGCTGGTGGTCGTTCTATTCAAAGTCCTGCATCCATTCTGCCATTGCTCAAAAAATACTCATTCATAGCTTGATGAGTTGACCGAGGTGTCGTGACTGTACCACCTAAAAATGAGAAGCACTAAAATTAGCCATGTGAAAAAGGCATTTTGCCCAGTTAGAGATATAAAATGAGCAAAATTCCTTAGCGGAATGAGTCGGCATTCTAAATTTAAAAGAGGAGCTAGAAACTGCATGTTTTAGTTGCTGAATTATAAACATATCAACTAATAATTTATATTACTGCAGTGAATGTCTCACTACTTGACTCCAGCTGCAGTATTTCTATAAATTTCTGATTATGAAGAGAAGACTGCTAATCAATAGTGAGATTTGTATTTGCTGTGACAGAAGTGTCTTAAACAATCTGGGAATATATATGTATTCTTTGGCGTATCAGTCTGGTGTTTATATATATCTATCCTTTTACCTCTGATGATCTTTGAAAACCTGTCACAGTGGATTTGGCTGATACGCTGCATATTTTTTTTTCCTGTTGTCATGCATACATAAGCAGAACAAATAAAAACCAAAACATAATGAAATGTGAAGACTTGAAAGCCTGACCTCTTGACCTGAAAATAATGAACCCCAGTCATTCATATATATTTTTTTCTATACCAGAATATGATTGATTACTTTCTGCTTCATGATGGATTGCCTTGTTTTCTGCAAGTCTGTTATTTGGTTGAGATGATTGATGGGATAAACAAGCATCTTAATTGTCTGCTAGTGTTTGTTTTGAATTAAAAAGAATACAATCAAAGGCACTGCTGTACAGTTAAATCCTCGCAGTTGTGATTCTTATTAAAGTAGAGTGCTATATATGGCCGGAAAGCAAAAGAGATAGATACAATGGAACAGTATAGCCCTATAACCATGTGTTCATGGTCTGGTTGACAGAGTATTCTGCCTGAACTCACTCACCACATGTTCATTAATCTGGTGCACATCAGAGCACCCACAATACAATTAGTCAATGGACAGAATAGCCCGCTATTGTCTGTAACCAACTTTCTATTCTCCTCATTTGTAAATCTTTAATAAATCCAATACTCTGATGTCCCACACAGTGTGGTTTACACCTTTGTGTTTACGTGCATGAGTCATGAATCATGTCTGGCTCAGTTTATTGGGTTCAAAATCGCTCTGCTGTCTATAGATTGCCCCCACGCTCGATGCAGTGGAGCTCTGCTACTCTAAAAAACAGTTTGTCTCAACGTTTCCTGTTTTTTTTAAATTTCAAAAATGAATCCAGGCAGTAGATGTTTGCTCTCGCTTTAAGAAGCCATCTGTAGTGCTGTCTGAATGGTGGCAGGCTTACAAGGCTGGTGGTGTTTTTAAATTAGAACCATGGCTGACCAGATTTACTCCTATCCAGAGATTGCGACACGCTGGCTGCGAGTTAAACATCTGATGTAGGCAAAAACCCCTGCAGAACACATTAACACTGTTTGGCTTTTCCTAAAGGGAAGGTAAAGGGTAACTTAAAAACCCATTAAGTGAAAGACATAAAACAACTGTTTTTGTGTGAGGACAAAAATGTGTTTAATTAGTGTAAAAATGCCTGTCTCTTTGATCTGAAGCACAATCACTGAGAGCCGGATTATACAGAGGAGAGGAGGTGCGAGCTCTTCAGCCTTTCCAATCAGCACATGGTCTCCCTGGCCTTTCATGTGTGTCTCCCCCGTCGAACAATTGCTTGCATAATCATCTGCTTACTTTAATCTCTGCATCTTTCCCACAGTTTGTGCTCTTTTACACTTCTCTCACTTTTCTCTGTGGTACCCCCATCAAATTCAATGCATCCTCCCATTGTACACAGTGTGTCTCCTTCAGTGCTCTTATCTGACATGCCCACTGGCACTCTCACTCTCTTGTCCCTCTTCCCTCCACTGGTGAGTGTTCATTGATTATTGTACATGAATTGTATGATGAAATGCCACTCGCCCACCCGGCATCCTCTCGTCAGTGGCCCCTGACATCCCACTGCCTGCGAGCGATCCAGACTATCTTTGCCTTTGTGTTTAATGATCTGAATGTTAGATTACCTTTCTCTGATATTCATACCTGGATTAATCTTTTTTATCTTTTTTTAAAATGGCATGTGTTTTAGTGGTGTGGCATGCGTCAGTAGTACTCCTTCGACTTTAGCAACTGCACATATGGAATGCCAGTACAATCTTTTACGGTGGAAAGTGATCGTTTACAGTGATAAAAAGGGAGACTAAATCCAATTTATTCTCTTCAGCTGTAAATTGTCTGCACATATTAAAGCAAATTATCTGGATTACAGTGTGAAACCTGATGACACACTCAAAGCCAGAGAGGCGAGTATCCAATTAGTCACCTAATTAGCAAGTGAATGTTGTTGTTATAAAAATTAAAGGTCTTGAAAAGAGATGGAAAACAAAAACAGCGGAGACAAACCTGGCGTCTTTTGAATATGATACCATGATTTAACTGATAAAGCGAGGACACCTGTCTTTCCATTTTTGATTTGTGACATCTGACGCACACCGTGTGCCTGTGTGATCAAGTCATTCATTTTTTGACAGAGCCGTAGGCGTGTTGTACAGATCTGTTAACTCACTAAACTGGAGATGCGGGGTTGCACAGTGGGGCTGAATTCTCTCTGCAGGGGTGTGAACGGATCCAAAAGCCTGAGCTTGTATGGTGACTGCAACGTCACTACCTTTCCACAGCCAAAGTTAGATGGCCCTGCAGGGTCACAGCAAGAGGTGACATGTGACCGTGTAAACTGTCCAGTCAGGAAACAGAAAGGATGTAGAACAGCTGTGACTTCCCACTTTTATTTTAAGACAATCTTCCGCAAATAGGTTGCCCCTGCTGAGACAAATAATTGGCGTGATATCTTGGGGGCACGAGCATGAGGAGCAGTCTGCATTTTAATGCCAATCCTCCACAGGAAGAGCCCAGCTATGCATGCCACTGGGCATGATCTGTGGACTCTGTACATTCAGGGAAACACATACTATTGAAACTTAAGGCAGACTATGGTTTTTAGGTGAGTACAACAAAAAAAAAGAAGAATGACAAACAAATTTTTATGTGGTGAAATGTTTGTTGTTCTACTTTAAATGCATTTAAAAATAAAATAAACAAAATGCGCAGATCAGTCAAAGATATTGTATTTTGTATCTTTTTGAGCATTAAGAGTACAGTTGTCTATGATGTCCCAGTTAATATGAAACTCTGATGGCTGCTAAAAACATAGATCTTACGCATGGATATCAGCTACCTTTGTTTTATTAGTAATGGGATTCAGACCTGTGGACTCCACTATAAAAGCTTTGCATGAGTCACAGTTCAAATAACAATTATTTTTCTCTTAAAGTGGCCCTTGGTGATCCGCTGTCTGAAACAAGCCAGCACTCTCCACCAATTCAATTCAATTCAATTCAATTCAATTCAATTCAATTCAATTCAATTCAATTCAATTCAATTCAATTCAATTTATACAGTGCCAAATGACAACAACTCAAGGCCCTTTATATTGTAAGGTAGACCCTATAACAATACAACAGGAGAAAATGGGAACAATCAGACAACCCCCTATGAGCAAGCACTTTGGTGATAAGGAAAAACTCCCTTTTAACAGGAGGACTCCAGCTGAACCACCCTCAGGGAGGGGCGGTCGTCTAGCACGACCGGTTGGGCTGAGGAGAGGAAGACAGAACAAAAGACATGCTGTGGAAGAGTTCCAGCGATTAATAATAATAATTAATAATTAAAAACCCAATTCTGTTTACATTATACATGCTTCCCTTAGGCAGTATCATCAGAAGACATAGTGTACATTTTCACTGCTATGCTGATGACACCCAGCTCTATCTATCTATGAAGCCAGATAACACACACCAATGAGTTAAACTGCAGGAATGTCTTAAAGACATAAAGACCTGGATGGCCGCTAACTTTCTGCTTCTTAATTCAGATAAAACTGAGGTTATTGTACTCGGCCCTGAAAATCTTGGAAATATGGTATCTAAGCAGATTCTGACTCTGGATGGCATTACCTTGGCCTCCAGTAACACTGTGAGGAATTGACCAGGATATCCTTCAACGCACATATTAAACAAATATGTAAGACTGCTTTCTTTCATTTGCGCAACATCTCAAAAATTAGTAATATCCTGTCTCAGAGTGACGCTGAAAAACTAGTTCATGCATTTATTACTTCTATGCTGGACTACTTTAATTTATTATTATCAGGAAGTCCTAAAACTCCATGAAAAGCCTTCAGTTAATCCAAAATGCTGCAGCACGAGTACTGACAGGGACTAGAAAGAGAGAGCATATTTCTCCTGTACTGGCTTCCCTTCATTGGCTTCCTGTTAAATCCAGAATTGAATTCAAAATCCTGCTCCTCACATTCAAGGTCTTAAATAATCAGGCCCCATCTTATCTTAATGACCTTGTAGTACCATATCACCCTATTAGAGCACTTCGCTCTCGCACTGCAGGCCTACTTGTTGTTCCTAGAGTATTTGAAAGTAGAATAGGAGGGAGAGCCTTCAGTTTTCAGGCCCCTCCTCTGTGGAACCAGCTTCCAGTTTGGAATCAGGAGACAGACACTATCTCTACTTTTAAGATTAGGCTTAAAACTTTCCTTTTTGCTAAAGCATATAGTTAGGGCTGGACCAGGTGACCCTGAATCCTCCCTTAGTTATGCTGCAATAGGCATAGGCTGCTCAGGGAGTACCATGATGCATTGGGTTTTTCCTTTTCAGTCACCTTTTTCACACACTATGTGTTAATAGACCTCTCTGCATTGAATCATACTTGTTTTTAATCCCTGTCTCTCTTCCACAGCATATCTTCTATCCTGTTTTCCTTCTCTCACCCCAACCGGTCACAGCAGATGGCCCCGCCCCTCCCTGAGCCTGGTTCTGCTGGAGGTTTCTTCCTGTTAAAAGGGAGTTTTTCCTTCCCACTGTCGCCAAAGTGCTTGCTCATAGGGGGTCATTTGATTGTTGGTTTGTTCTCAAAGCACCTTGAGGCGACTGTTGTTGTGATTTGGCGCTATATAAATAAAATTGAATTGAATAAAATTGAATAATAAGTAAATAAAAATAATTCAGTGCAGAGAGCCTGGTTGCTGCTAGCAAACAGAAGCTTTGAAAAGTAAGTAAGTGGAGCATCTGTGCTCACAGCCAGGGCTGTGGGCTTGACATGACCGTGGGGCGACTGTGGTTCAGGGGGTGGGGAAGTTCATCTTGTAACCGGAAGGTTGCCGATTCGATCCTCTGTCTGTCCTGGTCGTTGTGACCTTGGGAAACCCTACCGCCTACTGGTGATGGCCAGGGGCGCCGATGGTGCGATATGGCAGCCTCGCTTCTGTCAGTCTTCCCCAGGGCAGCTGTGGCTACAACTGTGGTTTGCGAATGTGAGAGTGAATGAAAAGTGGAATTGTAAAGTGCTTTGAGTGTCTAGAAAAGCGCTATATAAATGCAATCCATTATGACCATGCCATGGATATCTTAGTGACACTGCACAGATCTCGATGTAGAAAAAGCTGTCTGAAACTGGGCATTGAGGAAAGCCTTACAATTGACTTGTTTATATATTATGTTTATAAACATTTACTATTGCAAAAGTAAATATTATATTTAAGAAAAAAAGAAAAGAAGGCTTAATAGGTCCTTTTTAATGTCCCAACCTCTTTTATCTTCCATTGTCTTTGAATGCAGCACATTATAAGTATATTATTTAACCAACTTCAGGATGCCTGTATGTTAAGCAGCTGTGAAAGACACAAACACACCTGGAGACAAGGCTTTCTGAAAGACAGTTTGGTATATGTTATTCCTAGACGCAGTACTGTATACAGAGATTGTTACATAAAACAGATTGTGAATGAGGGAGTGGACTGATCTGATCAAGCTCGCTGCAGAGCTTGGCAGCTGATAGACGAACAGCTTTCTCCCTCCTCCAAAACAGTCACTGTATACCGTACTCTACTCACTGGCTTGAGTACACACAAGGAGGCCAAGACAAAGCAAAAACAATCCCAAGTTTCACTCGCTTTGCCAGCAGTGTGTCACGATTTTGTATGGGTTACAATGCTGAAAAGAGCCAGTCACAAACTTCATTTTGTTACAAACTGCATGGTTGATTTCTGTTTAAATTTCTCCACTAGCAAATCAACCAAAAAAAGCACACCAAGAATGGCAAATGGATTGTGAAAGCTATTCATTTTTCTGAATTGCCATTGTCAAAAAAGAAGGAAAAAAGAGAAAAGAATGGTAATGCTTTGCTTAACATCATTATCTTTCTTATTCAACAAATTCTTTATTGTAACAGACTGTAAAAAAAATTAACATGGTCTTTGTATCTCTTAAGTGTTTCGGGAAAACCTTTATTGAATAATAGGTCTAGGTCTGCATAACTCTTTATTATAGCTGCTCTTGGTTTTATTATTCATACAAAAATAGGAAAATAATAATTTTTTGCATTATTATTTCCTTATGAGTCGTTTTGTCTTTACAGAAAAAACAGCATTACAGGCAGTTCCACTGTTTGATGGACACTTATTCATGGATATGCACGACAACATATTCCAGTGCTACAGCACTAAAAAATGTTTGGGAAAATTGATTTACAAACAACAGCATACACATACACAGATGTAAAGTATATATAGGTCTAATATTTTTTTTAACAAACAACCTTTATTTGTCACATACACAATCATACAGAGTACAACGTGTAGTGAAATGCTTTTGTGCGAGCTGCAGACAGATTGCACACAAAGCCGCGCCATTCCAGGTCTTGGTTTTAGCATGGGGGGTCTAGCCAGGACCCTTACTGGATACTGGGTGGAAATCAAACTTGCGACTCACGCGCCAAAGGTGTGTAGTTTTACCACCACACTATCCAGCTGCAGCATTATTTTAATAAATAATACTGTACATATGCAATATCCAGACACTATGCAGTAATAATTCCCCAATGAAGTGTATACAATAAACATAAGAGAACATTTTAAGATTCCATGACATAAAAGTTATGAAATTATACATACATGCTGTTCAACATGAAAATATAGGTATCATATTGAACAGCAGGATGCAAACATATGGTATTACATGATATATGGTATTTTTGAAAGGGTGTATTTTGCCTTTGATTACTTTCCTTACTTAAAGGCATTAACAAAATGCAAAAATATGCCAAGACTGTTTAACCCCTAGAGGGCTCAATTTACCCCATCCCTGTGCTCATTATCCCTCTACATCGGGGCATGTTGTGCAGTAGGACTAACTTTTTTGACAGGTCATTGGTATAAAACTATAATAACTAGAATTTGATAGATACAACAAAAAATATTATTATTTGAACATTATTTTTCATTATTTTAAACAAATGCAATTTTATTTGGCATCAAAATCAACTGTAAAAAGTTGCTCATCATACCTTCTTTTCTATAGAGATAATAAGGCAATGCAATGTGGATGTATTACTCTGGTGACTGTGGAGATGGTGGGTTTAGGACAGTGGTGGGTGGAGATGCTCATTCTCTCCTCACATTGTCCTTGTTTTCACATAGTCATACATTCACCTATTACCACAATGACATGACAAACACACAGCCAAGTGGCCATTTAATTGGCTTTAGTCCATAGGTGGGATGGTACACATGCCACTGATCCAAATCCTGTCAGGCCTTGTAGGGTGTTCAAAGAAAAAAACAGATGTTTCCACTAATATCTGAAATATAATCGAGCAGGTAAATTTACAGTCCGTTATGGTTGAACTGGAAACTAACTAGCCAACTTGTAAAAAAGCAATAAGTGAGGGATTACTGCCAGATACCTTAAAAAGAAGAAGTACACACACAAAAAAAGCATTCAGTTTACAACACAACCACTGGCCGCCTCTGTGCCCCCTTTGGATAGCCATCCTTGGATCAGGAGCAGAGTTATTAGTCATGGTTTTATCCAATCAGCCATCCTTAATGCTTTTGCTACTGGGCATTACTCTGGAGAGGAAAGATTGTCTTTCATTGTCAGTTTGATTTCAAACTGGAGATTAGTAGTATTCTTTCAGTTGCTTGTGGCACAGACCTATGTGTATTTGTGTATGTGCGTGCTTCTGTGTGTCTAATAATGTTTGCATTTGGGCATACAAACATCTGTGTCGAAATTATTCACTCCGGGAAACCTCCATGAGTTCTTTTTGTGTTACATTCTGTACATATGAAGATTAATATCTGTCAGTCAGACTGTAGCGGTGGGTCATCTCACAGGCAAAAATCTGGTAGTAATTCAGAGACTGCTCAGCATTTTGCTATAATCATGCGTATTTTATATGTGAAATTGGAGACATTAATATTTAAAACCTGACCTTCAAATAATTATAATTCACTTAATTTAGGATCATAAACAAAGAGTTATTCACCACTTAAATCACCATGATAATATACAGTCTATATATTTTAAAAAAAGGTTTATTACATTAACAATTTTAGTTAACAACAATGGGCTTGCTGGATAACAATCTGTGAACACAATTTTAGAGCAACATTATAATACATCCGCACTTTCTGTCTCTGAACTCTCTGAACTCCTGAGGACTCAGTTTCATGTATTGAGACTGGGGATAGCTATTTAACATGTTTGAATCAATTTACAGCTGTTCTGAGGGTGTCTTCAAAGTCTCCAAAGACCTTTCTACACATCTGGATTAAAAAATAATCCAGTCCAGTGAATGACAATAAGAGATTTCCCAAGCTAAGCCTGTGTTTGTGAATCAAAACAAAGAGGGCAACACCATGGCTCAGACAGAAAGCAGAGTGGCAACATGGTAGATGGATTTTGCATTCATACAGCTAGAAGTGTCTGACATTTATGTAAGCATTATCAGAATAGTCAGAGAAACTGGTAGTTTCCAGTGTGAACTGAAACTATGCTATGCTAATGCAGAAAGGCACAGACTATGTGAGTTAATGTCTTTCTTTGGTGAAATCAGATACTGGAAGCTGGAAATAATAATATGAGAACAGTGTGACTGAACCAAAACAGCATGATTAAGGCCAGAGAGTACAAACAATAGGGTGAAAGATGCTATAAAGAGCTTCAAAGTGGAGGAATAATTTAATATCAGAGTTCCCAAGAGAGACCAGTCTCTCAAGAAACAGAAAAATTAGATATGATTCAAATATTGATTATAGGCCTGCATGTGCGCATGTTTGTGTGTCAATGCAAGTGACCTGACTCCTTTAAGAATCTTTGTATTTGTTTATATAAACAGTTCTACAGCACATGTACTGTATGTACAGGTATTTTTAACTAATCTCCGAATGGAATTACAGCTGAGAAAATGGTTTGCTGATGCAGCTTTTATCATGTTGTAGATTTGTACCTGTGTCTTTAAACTCTCATTTACACTGAGTTAGCCACTCCAATAAAAATGAAGAAGAGTTATCCTGGTGGAAGTGAGAAAAGAAAGAAAATAAACAGGAAGAGGATAAAAAAAAGTGAGACAGATGTGAGTGGCGTAGATAATAATGATTAACACCAAATAACCAAAAGCTGCACATCTGATCCTAAATGTGGGAGAGACTTGACTAAAGTATCTTACTGTGGCTTCTTTTGTTTATGCTGAAGTTTAACATCAATTAACTAATTAACTGATGTTAATAATTAACATCAATCAGCCTAGTGTGCCCAGCTCTGCCGTCAGTGACATGACCCAGTAATATTATAACTGCGAGGGGAGGCTGGTTGGAGGGGCCCACTGTGATTTTTGTTGAGGTCCCCAACAGACTCTGGAGTCGCCACTGAACCCATCCATCCATCAACTTGGATGTAGCAACTGTAAATCAATCAGTCGATCAACTGAGACTAATTGATAATCCGTTTATTCTTTCAGTCACTTTTCTAGGAGGAACCAGCGTCCAGCGTCCCAAAAATAAAGTTTTTTCCCCCCAGTTTTCTCTTTTTAATGGCTGAAAACAATTGTTTTCTGTCTTGTGATGTTAACAAATTGCGTGGATATTTGTCCTTTGCTTTTATCAAATCAGAATGGAAATTGAAAATAATCGGCTGATTAATCAGTGATCGGAACGATCGTATCTACTGTTTCTGACCAACTTTAAAAAGCGTCATCCGATAACATCACCAACTCGATGTCAGTCAAAGCTCGGGCCTGCGGTCTGCTTTTTGAATGAATTTTTCCTTTAAACTCCCTCTTCTCTCTCCTTGAATCATCAAGGAGCATCACTCCTCACAAACGGAACGAATAGACAGCCAAACGCACGCACGCACTCATGTGGCCTCTCTCTGCGCATAATGATTCATCAACCACCGTTTGCTCATGAAACCGTGATTTCGGGTCCGATGAGTTCATTTACGGAGCTGGGTGGTTTGTCGTGGGCCCTCGGATGCCCCCACCCCCACCTCTCTCATCCCGCGTCTCGACGGACCAAACGCTGCTGCTGCAGCATCACCGGCAGCCTCCAAACTGCGTTTTCCCTGCCGCGATGGATCCCTGAGTAAACCGGCGAGCTGCTGTCAGAGAGACACCGCTGTAGCTGCTGTGGGCAAGGACCGACACGCAATGACCGCAAAGAAATGGTGCCATAGGCTCCAACTAAGAGATAAAGAAAGACAATTTTATTTTTTAGCGATGTTATAGGATCGCCTTGTTTACCTTCTCGACAGATAAGCAGCCGGGTGACTGTGATATTACGGCATGTAAGAGCTGGATAACTATTCCTGTGTGACCGACACCCTTCTGCCGCTGATTACAGTGAAATGAAAAAGGTAAGCTTGTTGACACGTTCAGGATTTACATCGGGCGTTGCGGGTTTCAGTGAAGAAAAAAAGAAACAAGAAACAACAAAAAACCTGACAGCTCAAATGGGAGCTCATCAGGCTGCATTGTTGCATCGACAATTCCAGTCTTCTTGAGTTGAAATTGACGATTGATTTGGGTTTTTGGATTAGGTCGATTTTCACCTGTCGAAATATGAGTATTTTTAGCGCAAACAGCCCCGTAAGTAACTTGACATAAATCAATGTAGGTATCGTGCCAGCAGCTTGATTTATTGTGAATGTAACAGTTCACCTCAGGATGCCTGGACTACCTGGCTTCAGCCTGCCAAAGCCAAAGTCGGTTTATCCTGTAAGATAGTGGTGCCTGAAATCTTTCTTTCCCCTTTTTAGTCTTATGCGCATGATCTGTGTTTGTCAAAGTTATCAAATCTTTGCTTTCATCATTCCTGCAGGGAGAAACAGCCACTGAATTCAGAGTTTGGAAAGGGAAAAGCATGTCTTTTGAGAACAATTAGGTGAATCTCTAGCTTTTAACTCTGCAGATTTTGAATTAATCAGAACCAAATTTATATATATATATATATATATATATATATATATATATATATATATATATATATATATATATATATATATATATATATATATATATATGGTGGCATTGCTTCTTCTTTTCTTCGCTTGATCTTTAATGAGTAGAAATAAAACCCCATACTAGCAGCAAAAACTCAGGCTATCCTCAAGTTTCATCATTCTCGCTCCTAAAATATTGCAGTTTTTATTATCGAGTATGTGAAAGACATATTTCTAAGGGGCCCTGTCCTCTGGAGGGAGCAGGAACTGCCTGCTAAATTTTTTGTGTGGACAGAAACAAGCTCTCTTCTACTGTAAAGCTGCAGATGAGTCCGTGGGGGATGATCAATAGCCAGTTTGTATCAAGGCTCGTGTTTCAGCTGTCATTGTCGAACAGTGGTCTCTACAATTAAAAGCCCATTTTGTTAGTGAAAGACTGATTAATAATTCATCCGCAGCTCAATGGAACCACAAATCTGTGGATGGCACACTGAAGGATGCCTGTGGCTTCACAGTGGCTTCAATCTAGTGCTGTGCAGGCTGGAAGGTTTACACATCACTATATAGGCTGGATGGTAAATACACACTTTACTGTTTGCTGACTTTTAAATGTGCACTGGATTGTTTGCTCTAAGCAGAAAACTAAAAGCATACACACTCAGTGTTGAGCAGTACAAACAAGACATCTCTGGGTATCCAGTGTCAAACAGCTCTGTTGGTGGTGGACTGTAGCCTCTAACTGCGGTGTCAATGTCATATCTGCTGCCAGGGAGCCAACAGCCATGATGATACTGTACCACAGAGTTTGAAGGAAACCCAGCTGGCTCCGGTCCAGGATGGTGGGTGTTTTAAAAACCGGCTTAGTCAGGGCTACTGCAGAGAGTGATTAGAAAAGATAGCATACAGTATCACACACATCAGTGTGACGTCAACAAGACGCAGAGCATTAAAAGTATTTTCACACCAGGACCCGGACGAATCCAGAAACTGAGCCAGAGTTGCAGAATCCATCACACTGAACCCATTGTGTGAATATTTAGAGAGCTGTCATGCAAACTCTCCAGGCATTATTCTTTTTTCTTAAATCTGAAACAATCTCAAAGATGAATATTTGTAGTATCTCCTAGTGAAAGCATGTATTTAAGTGCACGGAGTAGCGTGTAATCTTGAGTTCAACTTGTATGCTACATGAGTGCTTCCATTTTAAGTTATGTAACATTTCTACTCACCCACATTTCAGTAGGAAACATTGTACTTTTTACTCCACTACATTTATTCACTGGTGGAGGAAGTGCTGAAATCTGTTACTCAAGTTAAAGGAGCAGGCTGGAGTGTAGAAATATGCATCCCTATAACTAAAAGTACTGCAATTAAAATATATTTCAAGGTAAAAATGTCAAAAAAAACAAAACCCAAATGACTTTTTTTTTTAAGAATAAAATAAAATAATCATTGGTTTGATGCATAAATGGGTAAATATCACCTTAAAGGGGTTGTTCACTCCAAAATCAAACAGATATTTTTTCTGTCATCTGCAGTGGTTTTTCCCATCTATATTTTTCAATGTGTATCAGAGATATGTGCTATAGAAATGTTTGTAGTTTCTTAAAAAAATCACAATTTAAAAAAACAATCCACAAATCGTGGTGCGAGCAGTTTCCTGTAGGAACATTTTTCTTTCTGCTTTCTCCACTCTCCAGCCAACCAACTATCCAGAAGGAAGCCGTCCACCCGTGATCACAGACTTGTACTCGAGACAGTGTGACAAGATACAAATATTAATGGCGTTTATTTCTGCTGAGTTGTATTGTTCGCCAGCGTGGCTTGTGCTTTAATAATCTGATAAATGTAGTGGAACAAAAAAGTATCTGGCCCCGAACAGTAGATGTAGAGATACTAATGAGTACTTTCTTAGTTAATAAAGGTAAAGACCAATACACCAAACCAAACCAAAACAGTCGAGTACAAACAATAAAAGCTGGGCCTAACTGCATTTAACAGACACAAAGCAACATTTTTTTTTATCTCTGTTTTGGTCTCTAGCAGCTTAAACATCGAGCAATTAATCTGCTAAATGTGCAGCCAGCTAGTCGCTAATCATCAGTTTTCTGTTGCAGAAGAAATAATGTTAAATAATCTTTTAACCTGAAAATAGTTGTCTGCTGTTGCTGAAAGTGTCTGGGAGTAAGAGAGGTGGGAGTAAATCAAAAATGAAGTTGTGGTCAGGGAGCTTCGCCTCACTGTAGAGCTACATAAAACAGTGGGAGCCTGGAAGCAAATGGAGGCGATAATTCTCTACAGTCTCTTTTGCTTACAGTTCATAAGGTTTCCTGAAGTATGACTGGCCATGCTGGTCATTACCTGTATCATCAGAAGAGACAGAAATATCATATAGCATTGGCCTAAAAAGCATTTCAATGCACAAGGAAAACAACGTTTTCTTATTCTGTCTCCTTTGCTATTCATTTGGCTGGATTTCCTCCTCTTTCATCTCACTCTAGATTATCAGCTGTATGTGGTGGGAGTAAGGTCAGGTGACAGAAACAACAAGTTAAATACAGTATAGCAGCTTCACCAGCCTTTATGTCGCACTGTTATATTGACTGATGTAGTACTATAACTGATAGCAATATAGTTTGCTGAATTTAATATGTCTGTTGTTATTAAAACTACTGTTTGAGGTAGCCTATTGATGCTATTTGTTCCACATTTTTAATGTCAGTAAAGGCAAACCTGTAAAGGGAAAATGGATGAATTTGGAGTTTAGATAAAGTAATAGACTACATTTAGACTGTTTTAAACTATATAATCAAGACAATCTTAGTGAAAAGTTACTTATCTGTTCGCTGTAACCTCATAAAAATGAAGTTACTGAGAGACTTTTTAAAAATTTTGTTTACTTGATCCATTTCAACATGGCAACCTATACCAAGCGCAGTTATATCACTCCACCAGACAGCCATACCTGATTTACATTTGGCTCAAGTTTACTTCAGGTTGTTTTCTTATTCACATCTGGACTGTTTTGAACACAGCTGCTATATTTAGATTGCTCAGAAGAGGTCCCATTCTGTCCCCTTGCACTTTTGTGAGCTTCTCCGGCGTTTCAAATCGATGATTGTTCAGTTTGAGTAACAGAATGAAGTCTTGTGGAGGCAAATCTGCTAAACAGCGAGTGAAGATTGTATTTAGCAGCTTCATATTTTGTTGGGGTTTGTTGAGGTAGCTCAAGTTTGGTTTGGTTTTTTTTGGCTGTTCTTGTGCATGCTGGGGACTGAACACATGGCATCATATTTTTTAAACATAAAAATTTATATGGGCGTCATTGTAGATGGCATGATATATGACAACCCGTAGTTTGGACCCAGCTCTTATCACCAGCGATGATCCTCAGCATGTGGGACCAGTTAAAAACACAAGCTGATCTTTTGCCCTTGTACAAGTTTGAGGTCCACAATGAAAGTGGCTAGAATGGAAATTCTCTCCTTGGAAATCTTTGCTTATACTATTTAGTAAAAAGGCAGGGATTCATGAAATCTTCAAGGTTAATTCTGTGTGAATTCTGTATGTTCTCCCCGGACCTACTTGGGCTCTCTCCCAGTACTCTGGCTTCCTCCCACATTCCCAAGGCATGCATGTTAGTTTAACTGATAATTAATTGGCTGTAGGTGTGGCTGTGTGTGAATAGTTGTCTGTCTCTCTGTGTTAGCCCAGCAATAGACTGTCAACTTGTCCAAAACGTACCCCACCACTCACCTAAAGGTAGCTGGGATACACTCCAGGCCCCCTCTGTGATCCTAAACTGGATCAGCAGTTAAGATAATGGAGTTTTTGTTAACATTTTGATGGGTAAAAAACAGTCAGACTGATGGATGGAAATCATTTGATTGAATATAACTTGAGTACAAAAAACTCCTCATTGAAAAAAAAATCCCAAAAAACAGACATGGATGAAATAAGAATTCAAAAATGTTCTTAAATGAGACCCGTTGTGTTTGCTGTCTGACCGGGAGAAGAAATCCCATACAGTATTTCAAGCTGTTGTTTCTTTGTATTTACCATAGCAACAAGCCACCGGTGTAACTTCGGTTCATGCAGAAGAATGGCGCTCTCAAGCCAGCCATGTGTACAGTTCCTTCTTATCATTGATGAAGTGTCTTAGTGCTCCATCTGTTCAGCTATTGTCTCATCATCACCCTCTTAAATTTGTTGAGAAAGACGGCTCAAATTAAGAGCAAAGATGGCGTGATTTCAGCTCCGAGGAGAGTCGCTCATCTCATTCGGTATGTCCGAAACAGAGAGAGAGATTTTATGACCTTGGTAATGCTTCTCTCGGTCCATCTCACACAGGAGCCGATGAAGCGGCTGAAGGTGATTAAAGTCTGCCTCCATTGATGGTCCTCTGTGCTGCTGAGTCAGTGACCTTTCCTGCCATCGGGTCACTGTGCTCAAATAGCTCCTCTGCTTTCCTCTCCCTGTCTCCTACCCTCTTATCCCTCTTATCCTGTTCGCTTCCTTTGTGCCCTCTTCTGTTTAGCGGCTTGTTTCACGCAGCAAAAACAACCCCCAAGGACAAATCAAATGAAATGATAAACATTCCACTACATCGCACCAAAAAAAGCTCTCTTTCCTCGGCATACTTCAACTGTCTTTCAGCATTCGTCAAATTCAAGTTGAAACATCTCATACTTTCCGCTTCTTGCGAGCCCCAAAAATAGAAATAACCGTTTTACAGTATGCCCCTGACAAGTGTCTTGTTATCTTCCTGCATGTGTCATTTTACAATAAGTCCCTGCCTGGGCTGCGCCGCTGAATGGATCCTCTGACACAAATTTGCATGTTATGCTTAACGTTTTTCACCAGGGACAATTTATCAGAATGCAGCAATTAATGAGTCTGTGTCCCCTGGTGATTAATTATGTCTCATGTGTCCACAGCAGAGACAATCCCAGGAACACTTGTTTGTTCAGGCCAATGTGTGTGCATTTTATTTTTAAATTTTTTTTTATGTGAAAAACAGTTTTCTTGGTGTTGAACAAACATTTACTTTGCTTTTTCTTGCACGACCAGTTTGCAGCTGGATCCAAATAAAAGCTAACAGACAAGGACAATTGACAAACCGTGATCGAGAGACGTCTTCTGTGTGAAAGGTAGAAGCAATACTGTAGGAGACAGAGAACAGGAATAATGCAGGGTGACATTCAAAGCTCAGGGATATTTTGTTTTGCAACTACAAAGAGAATTTCTTCATTCTTCGCTTGCATTTCTGGGGCAGCTCTCGATGATTGTGTCTGTGGGTGGTTTTGTGTATGTAAAAATACTTTTTTGGATGAGGACTGAGCTCACGGGTATTCATTGTAATATCCACTGCCCTTGAATCAGAAGTCAGCTGTAATTACTTCTTTGTAAACATAAGAAAACTGGTGTTCAAAACAGATTTTGCCTTTTGGAAACCTGCTACCCTCCAGCAGGTCCAAACCAAATGCATAAATTCACTTACATATTCCAGAGAACAGTGTGATAACAAATGCTCATCATGCTCTAATGTGTTGCTGGACAACATTGTGGTAAACAAACACAAGCATGCAGAAAAAGTGTTAGTTGCATTATCCGGGGAAAGATCCACTCCTACCTTAAAATGCCTGCAGCAAGATTTGTTTGCTTTAAAGCCGGTGTTAAATTGATAGAACTATTATTAACTTGCTTTACTAGTATACAATTGTTTGGGCCTTGATATTCATTTTACTGCAAAACAGTGGACAGACAGTGAGCTTAATAGGGAGCCAGAGAGCAGATCTAAGCCCTCTGCAGATTAACACTATGGGTTGCCTGCCTTCTGGCTCTTGCCGCCAATTACATTCACTCAAACCGAGACCTGACCCCGGGTGTGTGCTTGTGTCACAGCCTTGGCCCTCGGCACCATATGGACATGGCATTGCATGTTATCACGTGTGTTGCTAGCACTGCATCTCATCACCTCAACACAAGATTATTTTGACCTTTTGGCATGCATGGCTTCCCCTGATTTCATGCATGCAGCATCAGGGTCCGAGTGTGAATAGAGATAATTAACACTTCTGACCAGGACTGATCTCTGCAGCATCTTTTTAAAACGTAACAATTAAGAATGCTTGCTGAAATAAATACTCGACTGGACTCGAATTTATTCAACGAGATACTAGAGATGAAAAATTCATTGCTGACGCCAAGCTGCAACTGTTTTGTTTATGGTCTATTAGTGATAAGAAGAAAAATGTAGCCTCTATTCTTTGTGAAATTTAGACATCACCTATTCTGCAGCAAAGTTTTGCTTAAGTTAGAATCATTTAGTCCTGGTGAATGTGGTGACACTTATGGTGACAGCAAACACTTACCCCGAGAGCACACTGGGTGCATGTCTGTGTTGTCACGTCTCAGACGAGGTTCGTTCCGTTCTTTGCACGATTTCAAATTACACTTGGAGCGTTTCAGAAGCGTTTGGTCTGTAGGAGATTCTTTGTGCTGTTTCTGTTCTGACATCCTGCTCTCCTCGTCTGCTGTTTGGGCAAAAATACAAAAGAAGGAAAGCATTTGTGTACAATGCAACCAAATAAGCATACAGTACATCGTTTAAGCGCAGACGTCGGTCATAAAATAATTTCAAACATGATCAGGTTTGCAGATTCATGCATGTGTGCATGCATGATTTGCATGCACACAGTACAGTTTTTTTCCCCCACACAACAGCTAAACACAGTGAAACCAGTTGGAGGTGTGCAGCTTCTTGCCTGCAGCTTTTCTAGCAGCTCATTGTGGCTGTCCATTCTGTTTCACGACACTCTTTCGAAAATTAGAGTGTATCGATTCATGGACTAATGCCACAAATGATTGTTGTCTTGCTTCGTACATACACTTCTGGCAAATGATCACGGTCACCCTGTTTTTGACAGCTGAGTGCTTTTTAATGTGATCCGGGAACAGTTTTTGGTCCGCCGCACAATGCATGACGTAAAGAGAGGCTAACTAATAAGGCTGTTATCAGGGAGATTTAATTCTGCTAGATCACATGTAGATATTATTAAGTTTCCCTTTGTTTAGCTAGGTTATCTTGTTGTAGTGCTGGGAGGGATCATAGACTGCTGCTACTGTGCCAGTCAAAGCTGCTATACAAAGGGACTTCCAGTTGATAGTGAATATTTACGTTCTCTTTCTGTAATTCTTACCGTTAGAAAACAAATGGTAAGGTTACGGCACCTTAAAAAAGCCATTTATTTCCACCTGTTTTTGTATCTGATTTTATATATTGTTGAAGAAATTATTTTAAGATTTTAAGAAGTTCAAAGTGAATGAGCTTAACTGTAGATGCGTCTACCTTCCAAAAAAGATTTGGACTTCCAAAACTAGCATAGAGCTAGTTCCACTGGGTTTATATTTGGATCATTTTGAAATATTTCCAAGTATATATTTTTATAAAGTTATCATGTATAAGAACGGCATGCAAACTTTAGTCTACTACATAAAAGTCAAACATGTTACACACCAAACCAACACTCCAACCTCCTGCACTGTTGCTGAAAGCAAATACTGCATGTTGACCGTAGGCATATACTCTTAATTTTGGCCATTAAACATAAGAAAAACATTGTTTTTTAATTCTAAACTGGACCAAATAAATTCAAAAAACAAAACTTCTTTATGCTCTTGTAATTAGCCATTCCCACCCACACGAATCAGGACAGATTGTTATGGTGTTTAAACAAAATCGAGGTCTTTCTGTGTTCAAAACACTCTTATTATTAGGTTTGTAATTGTATAATTCTGTTTCTCAAGGAGCTCGTCGACCTTTAATATGTTAATATGTCTCCACTGCAAAGGCAGCCAACAATATCCAAATGGTAATAAATTATTTACCCCCCCCCAAAAAAAAAACACTGGCACATATAAGAGTTTCACATGGAGGCTGCGCACAATGTGCGTTTCCCACACCATAACTGTACAGAGGCTGCATCAAGCCAGACAGAAAACATTACATCATTCCAAGTAATATTTTCTGTCCACATAAGTGATAATGTGTGCACTTTCACTGGCACACACGTTCTCATTTAGGCAAAGGGTTTCAGGAAGGAATACTGCAGCCTTTTGTGTGATGCAGATTAAACTAAGCTCAAGTTGGAGACTGGGAAATCACACCGTGGCTTTGCTTTGGCTTAATCCTGCCTGTGCATGGTGTCAAGATTTTGAATAATAACGTTAAGTCACTCCCACAGCTTGAGATATAACAGAAAAGTTAGAAAACTGTAGCCATATCAGAACTCAAAGTGCAAAGCAGTCAACAATTAAACATGTGACAACCGTGTCAGCTGGAATTCACATTACAGCCTTCTGATAATTTATTTAGCCAAAAATGTTTTAGTGGAACCTTCCTACCAACCAAATAATGCAGAGACGCAATGTTTTAGCATCGTAGCTGGATGATGGTCGATATAATGTGCAGAACTGGGGCGACAACACTATTGTTTGCATTGTGAGTTCCATAAGTGTTCAGTTTAGGCAACAATCAATGAAAGGTTTGATAATTTATGATAATCTTTTTAAAAATGTAACATCTTTACATCTACTGTGTCACCACCACACCACTAAAGTGGTGTACATAAACATGTATTGGGCAATTTATTTTGTTTTTTCCAGGGAAAAATGAGTCACAGTAATGATGTAGAGGTCTCAAAAACGTATAAAAGCCGATGGCATTACGGTGAAATAGTTGATAGCCTCTTTTAAATCAGTGGATTGCTATCTGGGTATGTGACATAGGGGAAAATTTCATGAAAAGGGGTTGATTTATAACCAGACCTAAACCCACAAGCAACCTTGAATAGATCAGTGGTGGCCATTAAATAATCCTGTTTTAGTCTTCCTCTTTTATTTTATAGGCTGATATCGAAGGGAAAAGGTATATGGCGTTAAACGTGCTGTGTACATGGTTGATGTGAACATGTTGTGACTTCAGACTTACTCAGGTCCTCTATGCTAGTTACTGGTATTCATAATTTGTCCATGTTCTTTACTTTAGACTACATGGGATTTTTTGTACCCATAGTAAAGCATTGACTTTCAGAAACCTGTATTTTCTTACCACAGGGCTGGTTCATCAGAGCCTTTCTGCTGAAAACAGCTGCCTGTTGTGGCTGAGAAATGATGTAATGTGAGCAGAGATGGTGAAATGAAAACAAATGAGTTAGAGGATACAAAGCTCCGCAGAGAAACTTTATTTGTACATTCGTCATTATAAGCTAGCACTTCAGTGATTATGAACATAATGAGGAAATGTATCTCTACTTATTTTGATGAAAATTAACCAGCTGGCTTTAGGCTGCTCTTAATACATTTAAATACATTTTCTTTTACAAATTAGTCATATAATATATCACTTTCATTTAGTTAAACGACATGAAAAACCCCTTTTAATTGTTTTCATGCATTTACTTAGCAGGTTTCTGTGTGTCTGGCTGCACTTCGTTTACTACTTTCAAAACTTACACCTACTTTGGGTCTGGAGAGACGTAAACGCACCCGCACTGCCTGTTTGCTGTCAAGGCCGCAAAGAGTCAAGAACAACATGCAACCTTGTGACATTACACACCTGCATCCCCTCAACCCACACATGCACACACACTCACGCAAACTTTGACTGTAGCTGGAAGGAGTGATTGTGCGCTGTGTCATCCTCAGCAGTGAGGCAATTTGAAGCCTGTCTCCCTTTTTCACAGATAGATGCAACACGTCTCCCAGGATTGCTGAATACAAACACACTTCTGATCACTCATCCTCACTCTAACCTTGAAGCTAAACAGAAGGGTTTATCACATGACACGAGGTGCGCTACTACATTTTTGCTGTATTAGAGCTCTGCTACATTGAATCCTGCTGTTGTCCTGAATCCTGCAAGTGTATTTATCCCACCTATGTACCAAGTTACAACGCTGCCAGTACCAAACCTATATAAATAGAAGCAGCATTTTCCCAGGTCTACCAACGAATGGCAGCCTGAAAGTGTTTAAGTGTATTATTAGTGTATTCCATCCTTTCTTAATTTTTAAAGGGTATAAATCCTCCTAAACTAAGCTGATACCATATCTAGTGTTCCCTGTTTTATCTTAGAACTGCAAGAGATTTGCATGACAATGTGGTCACGTCTTCACACTATTAAACTTAACAAGAGCATTAGCGCATGTGACAGCTGCCCTCGTTTCTCTGCGTCAGTTTGATGTCTATATATTATTTATCGTGCATTCATGGGCATTCGCACTCATTGCGCAAAGTGGAGCTTGCAGCACTCCAAGTCACACGAATAATTGTTAAAACACAGTTATGTGGGATCTTGTCATAACAGCGGTACATATTCATTATGTCATGACCATCTGTTCATATACAGAGTATAGCGCAATATGTACTAGATATGTATTGGAGCAAACATATTTGAGTAGCAGCCTATCAATTGATTATCGCGGGCGGCAGTGATGTGTTTTCACTAATTTTATTGGACTTAGGGAGAAAATGTGTGATGTCATAGAGACACTTGTGTTGCTCTGTCACTGCGGCAGGATTAACAACACGGGCAAAGAACTGACTTCTGCAGTTCCTCTGCTGTCTTGTGTTTGTGCATATCTAAAACTCACAGTCGCCGCAGCAGGCTGTCTGAATTGCTTATGTTTCTTGAACATGGCTTGACCTCTTGTTTCACTTTTATCCTTGTATGTGGGGCGTCAACTGATGGACAGGTCACCCTGAGCTCGATGTTTTAAATCCCTGTCGTGCTAACTGTAAAACACCAGGAACAGCAGAACAGCAGCAGGGAGGCAGCTGCGCCTTGAGACTGCCAGGTAATGGGGCAGCAAGAGGCTCCTGAGCCTCACAGGAGGCTAGAGGGCAAATCCTGGATGACTTGGAGATATATGGCAGAATCAGTCTTTCCCATGGGGATCCCGTCTGGAAGCACGACTGTGATGTAGGTCTTGGATAAAGGAGTTGTCTCAGACCTCCTCTTGAATGCTGCACATCTCTGTAGCTTAAACTTACAGAACTGACAGCTGAGCATTAGGAAGTGACTAATGTCAGAACCCGAATTTGCCACCTGCTTGGAGAACATCTGTCTGTCATCACAAGGTGATCTGACTCCATTAATCTATTGGATATGCTAATGAATTTCTTGTGGAGAGTTGCAAGGATTCCCAAAGGTCACTGTGTACTCTTATGCATTACCTTTCCCTTCCATGCAATGCTCCATCCTTTAGCTTCATTTGTATATCACATAGAAGTACACAGTAGCAGTAAGCAACCCTGGCTCCTGCTGTCCTTAGACATTGTTTGTTGATGTCATGGAAGCATTTTGTTAATTTTTCAATTAGCCCTCTTTGTATTTGTGATCATTTGTAGTATTTGTGAGTAAAAATCGATCTATATCTGCATATAGATATTTATATGTAGATGTCTGTGTTTGTAAACAATGATTGATGCAGGGAATAGGAAGTCTTGAACCGCATATCCTTTATTTGCCACAAAGATATCCTGACTATAACAGAAGCCTTGAAAAAACAGCAGATGGGATCCCAGATAGCTACAACTTTTTTGCCTCATGCTTTACTTGAGTAAACTCAGCTGTGACAAAAAAAAAAAGGTCCAAATGTTATTTGGCACATTTGGCCTAGCATCAGTTGCTGTAGGTAGGTCAGCAATAGCTGAAACAAAAAAAATAGTAGAAAGTGTCTGGAGCATTGCTAAAGAGTCTGGATGTCTGACTTTTAAGTGTTTTCTTCTTTCTCTATTGCTTTTGTTTTGTTTAAAACCCCTCCTTGATCACCTGAACCAAATGCCAAATATCTCCATTGGTGACTGGTTTTTTGTTGACAAATAGCACCTTGTCTTCTTGGTGCCACTCTACATATTGTCGCTACAGTCCAATATATTTAACGATAACATTTTAATTCCATTCAGTTCAATATGATTTATACAGCGCCAAATCACAACAACAGTCACCGCAAGGTGCTTAATGTGGTAAGGTAAAGATCCTACAATTATGCAGAGAAACCAAAACAATGAGATGAGCCCCTATGAGCAAGCACTTTGGTGACAGTGGGAAAGAAAAAAATCCCTTTTAACAGGAAGAAACCTTCGTCAGAACCAGGCTCAGGGAGGCCTGTCATCTGCTGCGACTGGTTGGGGGTGAGAGGAGGGAGACAGGATGAAAGACAGGCTGTGGAAGAGAGCCAGAGATTAATAATAACTAATGATCAAATGCAGAGTGGTGCATACACACATGGTGAGGGAAGAGGTCCATCCATCCAATTTCTTATGACGGGGGGGTGGGGGTGGGGGTGGGGGGTGAAGCCTATCAAGTTTATAGTTAACTAAAACTAAATTGCGCCTCATTTTCATTGTTCAATGTTTCATTGCTACAATGACAACAAAGATTCCGAATCTTGCTATGAGGCCACAGTGCCAGTACTTAAAAAAGTGAGTACTTTAAAGCGCTTTCTACTACAAGTCTCATTCACCCAATTACACCCACACACAGCACATAAATATAAATATTTTACCATTTTTATATATTAGCCGTTTTTAAACTCCAAAATCCCATTTCATGGAGTAGAATGCAAGATATTAAGTTCATTTGAGAAACACAGTTTATACAATTTATAAACAATCTGTTCCATTGCATTGCTGTACTTCTGGTTTTGGAGCCTGATCTCAGTACATGTGCTTCAGCGTTTGACAAAGAAGACTTTTAATAAGTCAAATAAGCCATGACGTTAACTGAATTCTGACTTTGTTTGTCTTGTTTGTTGTGCTGTAGAAGCAATGACAGTTCATCTCTATATCAAATCCAGCTTGTTTGACAAAAAGGAAATATGGAAATTTAACTTCAGCAGTCAGTAATGAGATTTTAAAAACGTAAAGCTGAACATTGTAATATAGCAGACAGTCTGTTCTCAGTCTGCTGTTCTTAAACTAATTAACCAACAGTGGTTGCTGTTTCCATTGTGAGATCAATGCTTGGTCCTTGTTGGGGCTGTTGTGAACGGTTAGTGTGCAGTAGTGTGTCAAAATGTTTCGAAGGATGAGAGGTTTGAGCTGGAGAAGAGAGAGCAAGTAACTTTCTTCTTTAAATGGTGGGGAGAAGGTTTTTTTCAAATGCTCTCTGGAAGCTGTGTGATTGTTTCTGCCCGATCCTCCTGCATACGCTTGGTCACTGCGCTGTGTAGAGTCTCATTAGTATGGATGTCAGCGCCTCTCCTTCAGCTGAACCTGCCATGCCACTACAGTAGTAGAGCTGCCTGCCTGCCTGCCGCATTGTCCCTGGATGGCCGATGTGAGGCTGCCAGCTCTGTCTCCTCCCAAGGATGACTGAAATGTGGGCGAGCGTCAGAAGCTGAATGTCATGATTCAATCAAAGGCGATGTCTGTGCCTGGATGTACAGAACAGGAATTCATGTTTCATATGGCTGTATAAAGAGAAGGGTACATATAAGAAGGCACTGTCATTGCTAAAGGCGAGCAATAAGTCTGCTTAAGAACAAAAAATTACAGCTGAGGTAAGACTGGGGAAATGGCTGTTTGGTGATACTGATTCAGCCTACAGAGCTTCTGTATTTAGGTTGTACTGCAAGCATCAAGCAGCCCATCAAGTATTCATCTGTGGATTTAGGCTGTCATGGCAGTTTCTGTAGCTTGGTGTGATACCTGACTAACTTGATTATGTTGTGATCAGGGATTTGTTCTTCTAGTCATTAAAAATATTCCTTTATGAACCTGACTGTATGATTGGGCTTCTTATCATGCTGCAGAATAAATTTGGGGCTGATGAGAGGCATTACTGAATATACTGGTTAATAGAAAAGGATCAAAACATTTAAAGTGTCCAAAAGCTTTGCACAGCACTGTATTTGTAGCAGTTATTTCGTTTTTCTTGGAAAAGGTTTCAGATCGTCTTGGATTTACGTAGTTGACAGCTTGGCTTATTGTTTATTTACTTTGACACTTCTGGCTGTAGCTCTTTCGTCTTGCGTAGAGACATCATAGGTGGTGATGTTCAGTACAGGCCAAGGACAGAACTGACATTGAGGGGAAAAACATATGACACTTCCAATATCTTTCTTGAAACAAAACAGATGTTTGTGAGTCAGGGTAAGCCTTTGGATGTAGGAAATGTGTGAAACTGAGACTTCTGCAGCACAAGCAAAGAAGAATCAAATGAGCCAAGAAAATATAAAACCAGAGATCACAGATTTAAAAGGTACCAGGGTAAGATGAGCAATGGTAAGACAGAGAATATCTACAGAAATGTGCCCCACGTGACATTAAGCCAGGACGAGGCAGCTGTGCACAAAGGTGAGGTTCTCCCTTGTCTTTACAAAAGCTGCTGCAGGCTACGAGGAAAGCTTACCCACGACTCAAATGGGAAGTTAGACTAAACACAAACATGAATATTTGGGAAATACGCTAATTCCTCTTTAAGTGTCATAATGAGAGAAAGAAGCGCTATATACGTTACTCATGGCAATATGTTAAATATGAAGCTACAGCCACTAGATAGTTAGGTTAGCTCAGCTTAGCCCAGTGGTGTCCAAACCCAGGCCTCGAGGGCCAGTGTCCTGCAGGTTTTAGATGTGTCCTTGATCCATCACAGCTGATTTAAATGGTTCTCCAGAGGCCTGGTAATAAACTAATCTTTTGATTCAGGTGTGTAGACCCAGGGTGAGATCTAAAACCTGCAGGACACCGGCCCTCGAGGCCTGGAGTTGGCCAAGCCTGGCTTAGCCTATCTTTGCATAAAAACTGGAAAACGGAGGAAATAGCCAGCTTGGTTCTTTACAAAGGTAGCATGAGTTGTTCAGAATCACAACTACAGTCGGTGGTATTTTGAAAATTACAAATGGTTTTTATCTAGGCTGTTAACAAGATAACAAGGAGGAGTTCCATTCCAGGAGTTCACTGCACACAACCATTTTCTTTGTTTATGGATTATAGAAATAAATAATTGATGTGGAAGCTTTACAGACTGATTTTCTGGGTTTTTCATGTTTCATTAGCTGTTGCTTGTTTGTTACTGTGTAACTAGCTGTCACTTTTTAAATTGTTCTACTTTTGTTAAGACTTTTTATTATAGGCTATCTAGACAATTTGACTGACAGATGGGTACTAGCAAAGAGCAGTACATGCTCTATAGCTGTTTGCAAGGCCTCGCTTCAGCTAATTCAACTCACAGAACTGCACCTCTCTCATACTTACAAATACCACAGCTTGCTGTGTGGTTAGTTGCACTAACAGCATGTCCAGGAAGTCAGTTTGGGTGACAGGTATTCTAGTTCAATTACTTAACTAATAAATTAGCAATCCATCTGTCTTCTGCGTTGCATGCATAAAGTCTGGAGAAGCTAGCTTTAACTCATGACTTAGGACTCCTCATCTAATATGGTTAATTCTGGGCCCCAAGAAATCAAGATGCCAAAATCAAGGCTTTGAAATTAGTTTTCACAAACCAGTGGGATGTCACAGTGACTGTAAAAACTGGAGGTTTTAAAGCATGTACTGTAGCCTATATAAAAGACAAATCTTTTATATAGGCTACAGTACATGCTTGAAAACCTCCAGAGGACTTGAGCCTTGACTTGGACTTCATGACCAAAACTTTAGCACTATCTCACAGAAAACACATCCTCAACCTGGTGGGCTTTTAAGTCTTTTACATTTTCTTGTCCCAGTGTTCAAACCATTAAATCCAAGTGATGTTTATACTGATCATGAATGACGGGAAGGAATGACTGCATAAGTGTAAAAAAAAACTACCCAAGAGATGTTTATGTATTCCTTCTCTGTGCACCCATGGCCATTGTCCTATGTTCCACCTCAAGGCCAGAGGATAAATCCTCCTCCTCTCACTTCGTGCTGCTTTGTCATCACTCCTGGCCTTCAGTCAATCGGTGTGACAATGAGATGAAACTGCACTGCCTTCACAAAGTCACTTGATTATACAATATTCTGTTTTTAGCCTTCACAGCGTCACCTCATCTATTCACATACCACCGTGCTTCAAAACGCTTCCAGGAACCAGAGATGAAACTTTTTATTATTAGAGCTGTACTTTGAGGTCCATTGATGTAGCCTAATATTACATAAATTGGTTCACAATGCTGGGCTTTGTTGAGCTGTGATTGCACCGGGGTCCTGCTGCGTGTGCTTTGCCATTTCCCACTAAATCTAACTTTTAAGACGCTGCATTTCAGTCGTCATGGTTTCTTAGCTTCCCCTCGCACCTGCTGTATGCAACGCACGCCACAGGAGTGAGAGTTTTTCCAGGCATGACTCAGAGACAGTGACACCCTCGCCCATAACACTTTTCCTCCTCATGTGCTCACAGTAAGACATATTGACATGTTGTCTCAGTCTTTTTGATAATGCATTTGGTCCTGCTAGATAAGAGGCCCATACATCAAGCTGTCACAGGTCTGTCGAGCAGCAGCCTCACCTCATCACTTATATTCTCCCTTTCATTCTGTACACTTTGACTGCGGTACACTCCCACACATTTCTGCTTACCTACTTTTATTTTTCACTCTTTTCTGGGAGCTTTTAATTCTAAAATAACCTTTTCTATAATTTCTTTCTTCATTGTGCCTTCATTAGTAGCCATTCCTTTCTTTTAAAGGGACAGTTCAGCTCAGAGTAAAATCCACATATTTTTCCTCTGGCCTGTAGTGCTAGTAATCCATCTCGATTGCTTTGGTGTGAGCTGCCCAGATTTGGAGATATTGGCTGTAGAAATGTCTTCCTTTTCTTGAGTGTAATCGAACCAGATGGTGAGATGGTATTTTGATTGTGGTGCTTCAAGTGCAAAAAAAAAAAAATGAAAAGAAAATTGTTTAAAAAAAAAAGTCTCTTTCCAATAAAGATGACCCAGTTTCTTCAGATAAATAAATAAATCAATTTAGAGATTTTAGAGATTAACATGTGTGCAGGAAATACTTTCTTTTGCCTATATCCACCAGACTAAAGAAGATTGGAGCTAGTTCACATTACAGCTCAGCTGGGGGGTTGTTTTGGTTTCAGAAGATGACCATATCTGCAGCTGATATGTCCAAAGCTGAGCAGAATAATAGAAATGAATAAAAATCACAACAGGTTAGAGGTAATATACTTTTTTAGTTGAACTGGCCCTTTAACTGTCCTGCATTTCTGACACCAAGAGCATTTGAATTGGGCTCCTTGACTCCTTCCCTCCTCCTTTTATTTCACGGCAAGTATAAATGTGAGTTTTGATAAACAAAAAAGTAACGCCTCACTTGAAAGCAAGAAGAGTGGGAAAAAGTAAACAGCTGATGGAAAATGTATTTAAAAATTAGGAAGGCTCGGGTTTGATATTAGAGGAGTGAGCAGCTCCTGAGGGTAAACAGGGCAGAACAGGCTCATTTATCACAAAGTGAAGCCTTAAAGGCAGAACTTAGCCTAACAGGTGAGAGGAAATGTCAGCGAAACCGATGGCGGCTGAGATATATGCAGGAGCTCGTTGGTGGTGTTAGCAATTAATTTTTTGTTCATATACTCGACAGTCATTCATCAATTTAAATTATGCTGCCAATCTTGTTGCTGATGAGAATCAACATGGTGAAAGGCACAGATCAATCTCTTTTGCTAAACCCAACCAGTTAATGTCCAGTAACGAGCCGCTCCTCATTCCCCCAGCACCAAATAGACCCATTTGTCCCGGTGCTGAGTCTGGTGACCCAGTGTTTGTGTTTTTGGTTTGATATTGTTTGATTATCGTTATTCATGGTTTTGGTTATCTTTATTTCTTAGTGATCTTAGTTCTTCCTCCCTCAGTGTTTATCTTAGCCTGTGTATAGTGTCTGTTCCCGCGTCTACTCTGTGCTTTTCCCGTGTTCCACATTTTATGTCTAGTCACCCTTGTCTCTATGTTCCCTATGTCTCCCCAGTCACTGTGTTAAGCTTGCATGTCTGGAGTCTGAGTTTCGATCTGTGTGTTTCCTGTTTTATTTTGATAGATCCGTTGGGTCGTACATCCTGCCTGTCACAGCACAAACCACGACACCACTTCCATTTTGTCAAGCTCATTCCTTTCTCAGCGAAGTGTTCATATTGTCCTTGGTCTCTGTTCGGCTCTTGCTCCCAAATTTACAGATATAGATTGCTGGCCAGGATCCCTTGGCATCACATTTTAATGTGCTGGGTACTTTTATGCATAATTTGTCAAGGTGCAGGACAGAGGCTGTAAATGAGTGTAATGTACACCAGTCAAAAGTTGGGACACACCTTCTCATTTAATGATTTTTCTTTATTTTCATGACGATTTACATTGTAGATTCTCACTGAAGCCAAACTTCAACTGTCAAACAGGTGGCATTATTTTAAACTCCTGAATACTTTGGTATACAGAGGAGTTCATGGCTGACTCAGGCACTGCCAGGAACCCAATTCCTCTGCCTTCAAAACAAGCCCATTACTCCTCCGCTGACATTTGGTTTGCTGTGTTTGGTTTTCCACTATAGAAAGAAAACCAAATGTCCTTTGGTTACAGAAGTCTTGTCTTTTATTCAGAAACAGCTTTGCACGCCTAAACTGTGCTGCCATGTTCTGCCATGAACTTTAACATTTAACATGCTAACTCAGGCCTGTACACTCTGAGATGTAACTCTTTGGTTTTCTGCAGTTTCTTTGCGCATTGCACGATCGTGTGTTGAATTTGCAGGGACATTCACTCCTGGGAAGATTTGCAACTTTCCTGGATGTTTTTCACTTATGATGTAATGGACGACCTCAGATTCTTTGACCTTATAACCATTCCCAGACTGATGTGCAGCATTAATTGCTCTTCTAAGATCATTCCTGATGTCTTTTCTCCGTGGCATCATGTTAACACACAAATGAATGCTCCAGACCATCAACCTGCTAAAACATCTGCTTTTATAGAGGTGTTCACTCTTTGTGGTGATCGGTTAAGCATGTACATCTAATTGGCAGCACTGTGTCTGTTACTTACCCTTTAATTTCTATGGAATGGTGTACTCAGTTTTTCAAAAGACAGCATAAATGTGCAGTGAAAACTTTCTTTTTCACGTGTCTGTAGTTATCATTAAAATGTTTGAGGATGACACCTCTGCCACTGTTGGCACTGGCAGTTTTATCTCTAAATCTCCTTGAAGCTACACCTTGATTTAGCTCCTGTAAGCCTTTTACTTTAATAGGCCACACGTTGGAAAAACTGATAACAGTTGTTTCTGTAGCTTTTTTTCTTTTTTTCTTTTTTTTCTTTTAGGACAAATCCTCTATTGATTGGGCCTTTCTTGTTCTGAGATCAAGGCCTTTCCTCCAGCTCAAAATGTGGTCAGGATTTTCATTCAACATTTCAAAGTGTTCTCAGGGCACTCTGGCACCAAAAATGCTGATCCCTGGTTCTGAGTGATGTATCCTTGAACAAAACAACTGTACTTTTGCATTATTTATGTGCTTGGTGTTTGGTATGCTAATAGTGAACATTATTTTATTCCTCCAATGACATACAGCTGCTCTCATCCTGGTGGTACACAGCCCCAGCTGACCAAGACCATCAGCGACACTGTCAACGGAGGAAGGGCAGCTCCTTTCCTGCGCTGCTAGTGAAACTTTCGGTTGCAATTTAAATAAAACACCAGAAGTCACCTTGTAAAGACAGTTTTATAGTTTTAAAAGTTTGTTTTGAGACTATAGCTTAATTCACTCTGACAGTCTAAAATATTTTTATGCTATGTTGTTTCTCTGCTTTATTAATTTACTGTCAGAGCAGCTTAACTGAGTAACCCTTTTATCTTATCAGCCGCCCAAAATCCCATGTTTTATCATTTCATGTATCATCCTCTGCATCCAGCAAATCTGCTCATCAGCAGAAACCACTGCAGAATATACATGAATTTTAAATTTCCCTCAGACGCAAGCCTGAATCATGACCATCTTACAAACTAACTGCCTAACTAGCTGACTCACAGCAGGTTTTTTGATGATCACCGGGTAGTGGTGATGTAACAAGCAATCCCTGGAAGCCAGAAAAACACTCTGCTCTGTATGCTGTAAATATATCCAACAACTTAAGAACATCAGTGTTATTTAAACATACAAATTAAATCCAGTAAATTGAATCCACTGGACAATAAAAAGAAATACTGTATGTCCCTTGCACTGGCTTCCGGTTGGGTACAGATATCAGTTTAAAATCCTCACTCTTACTTTTACATCTTTACGAGGAGAGGCCCAAACTTATATCATCAAGCTTCTTCACCCTTACTCTCCAAAACGGATCCTTAGATCCACTGATGGTCTTCTGACTATCCCACATACCCGTGTGAAAACAAAGGGGGATCGTGCTTTCCAAATCCCACCACCAATACTGTGGAACAGTTTACCTCCCCCTCTACACACCATTGACTCTTTGGCTTCTTTTAACAAACAGGTGAAACATCTATTTAGACAGGCATTTGGGTAATGTTTGTTTTTATATTCCCTGTAAAGCACTTTGTAACAGATTCCTGTCTTAAAAAGTGCTATATAAATACATTTTACTTACTTTTACTTACTATACACTTACAAATATCTAATTAGCCAATCACATGGCAGAAAATCAATGCATTTAGACATGTAGACACAGTACCAAATGGGCTGGTCTATTTCAGAAGCTGCAGATCTACCAGGATTTTTTCTGGGTTTGCAGTAAATGGTTCTCTGGGTAAAAATGTTTAGTTGTAGGCTGGAACAGCAGTACACAGTACTGGAAAAGTAAATAGTAGGCTGGAAAAACGTCTGGTCTGATGAGTCTCGATTTCTGCTGCAACATTCGGACGGCATGATCAGAATTTGGCGTAAACAACATAAAAACATAAACATAAAAACATCCAGCCTGCTTTCTATTAACTGTTCAGGCTAGTGATGGTGGTGGTGTAATTGTTTGTGGGATTTTTTCTTGGTAGACTCTGGATCCCTTAGCACCAGCTGATCGTTGTTTAAAGACCACAGGCTTCCTGAGTAATGATGTTGACCATGTCCATTCATTTATGACCACAGTGCACCCATGGGATGTAGTGGAAGGCGAGATTTTTATCATGGATATGCAGCAATTGTGTGAGGGGGTCCAATCCATTACTAGCAAGGTATCCGGTGAGTCTAGTTGAGTTAATAACATGAGAACAGGAAGCAAACATATTTAGTTTGAGTGGTGCTAGAGGGCAGCTGGTGTGAGCTGCATTAGTCAATGTACACAATATGTCTGATAACAAAGGCGGGCCTCAAAATTGAAGGGCCTTGTATCAACAGCTCTAAATAATGAATCTGAATGCAACCACATTAATATTTTATTTTGTTTCAGGTTTTGCATATGAATGTTTTTAGTTGTGTATTTCTTCACATTAGAAAAAAAATGCACAAAAGGACATTAATAAGTAATCAAACAGAAGCACATCCAGTCACTAAAAGCAAAACTGGCCCATTCTCTGTATCCTCTACAAGGGAGTTGGAAATATGGCTGCAGACCAAATGTGGTTTAACTACAGTAACAATAGCTGTCAGATTATTGGGTTAAGCCAATGCCACTTTGAGATTTGGGCACACAGCTATTTTCTTTCCTTTGATTATTGCTATTAGAGCAGTAAAGTGGTTTCTCATTCTTTATTTTGTGATCCCCTCAATATCAAATCTCACTTTAAGCCCATCAAACCCCAATAATGCCCTTGTGTGGTCTTAATGTCAGGCAATAATGCCAAATCCTGTAAAAAAAGAAGAAGAAGAAGAACTAATTGAATTTCTTCAGTATAGTGATTACTTGAGGTTTACCATAAAACATATCATATTTCAGTCATTTAGTAAGTGGGTTGGGTTGATTTCAGTTAAAAATCTCTGAAAGATGTAAAAAGGTATATGATATAAACTATGTGTGCTAGCAGTAATATTATTTGGTTTCACTTTTTTAAATACACAATGCTGTCTTGCATTGTGTCTTGCATTGCGTGTTATAATTCAATTCAATTCAATTCAATTTTATTTATATAGCGCCAAATCACAACAAATGTCGCCTCAAGGCGCTTCATAGATACAGAGAAAAGCCCAACAATTATATGACCCCCTATGAGCAAGCACTTTGGCGACAGTGGGAAGGAAAAACTCCCTTTTAACAGGAAGAAACCTCCGGCAGAACCAGGCTCAGGGAGGGGCGGCCATCTGCTGCGACCGGTTGGGGTGAGAGAAGGAAGACAGGATAAAAGACATGCTGTGGAAGAGAGACAGAGATTAATAACAGATATGATTCAACACAGAGAAGTCTATTAACACATAGTGGCCCTTTCTCAATTCTCAAGTACGCGAGTACGTACTCGCGCTCTCGGCGAGTACGTACTCGCCGAGAACGCACAGGAGTACGGACTCGCCGAGAACGCGAGCACGGACTCGCGATTTGTACTATTGGAACACCAGCGTACTTGATGATGTCACAGGTCCGGAGTTTTTACTGCCGTCCCCTCTTAATTTAACTGTGATAAATATGTTATGAAGCTTAACTTTAATCACAGCCAAACCGGTTTACTCAGGAACAAATAAAACACTGAAATAAACCAAACATTTACATTTAGAAGTGATCTAAGTGACTTATATATCATGTTTAACCTCAGTAGTGAAATCTCTATTAATAAAAAGTGTACATGTACATACGTGTACATACCTTAATAAAAACAAGCAGGTGAGATGTTAGAACGCTTTTATTTTTATTTTAGTGGGCACTCAATACAATAGACAGCTACTGAGATTTGGGGTTTGTTTAACCTGAGTAGCGAAAAGACCGCGGGGGCGTTGAAAACGATGTGCCGAGAGTCCGCTGTTCTCGCCGGCTGTAATAATCCTCGACCTCGCTGTCTGCTATGGAGCTGGCGGGTCACAGACGTCTCCGAAAACGTCGGAGCTCGTTTGGAAATATATGACATCTTGATAAATTGAGCAGATATTTGAAGTTTACACAGCTACATTCTCGCTTGAAAAGAACTTAAAAGTTTATTTTGTGACCCAGAAAGAGTAATATTTAAAAGTTTTTAGCCCCGCTCGTCCGCCATTGCCGCGTTTGAGTTTTGGACGAAATGCATTCTGGGATATTTAGCTGTACCAAGTCCACACAAGTCACCACCGATGCATGCTCGATAAAACGGGCGGAGCGAGAACACATCCGGGACTTTTTCGCGTTCTCGGCTTGATGCGTACTTCGAATTGGAACAGTACTTGGTCTCCGACTGATGACGTATCACGAGTACACGAGAACGCAAGTACGCACAAGTACGCATATTGAGAAAGGCCCAGTGAGTGGAAAGGAAAAACTCAATGCATCATGGGAATCCCCCGGCAGCCTACATCTATTGCAGCATAACTAAGGGAGGATTCAGGGTCACCTGGTCCAGCCCTAACTATATGCTTTAGCAAAAAGGAAAGTTTTAAGCCTAATCTTAAAAGTAGAGATAGTGTCTGTCTCCCGAATCCAAACTGGAAGCTGGTTCCACAGAAGAGGGGCCTGAAAACTGAAGGCTCTCCCTCCCATTCTACTTTTAAATACTGTAGGAACAACAAGTAGGCCTGCAGAGCGGGAGCGAAGTGCTCTAATAGGGTGATATGGTACTAAAAGGTCATTAAGATAAGATGGGGCCTGATTATTTAAGACCTTGTATGTGAGGAGCAGGATTTTGAATTCAATTCTGGATTTAACAGGAAGCCAATGAAGGGAAGCCAAAACAGGAGAAATATGCTCTCTCTTTCTAGTCCCTGTCAGTACTCTTGCTGCAGCATTTTGGATTAACTGAAGGCTTTTCAGTGAGTTTTTTGGACATCCTGATAATAATGAATTGCAGTAGTCCAGCCTGGAAGTAATAAATGCATGAACTAGTTTTTCAGCGTCACTCTGAGACAGGATATTTCTAATTTTAGAGATGTTGCGCAAATGGAAGAACGCAGTCTTACATATTTGTTTAATATGTGCGTTGAAGGACATATCCTGGTCAAAAATGACTCCAAGGTTCCTCACAGTGTTACTGGAGGCCAAGGTAATGCCATCCAGAGTAAGAATCTGGTTAGATACCATATTTCTAAGCTTTTCAGCGCCGAGTACAATGACCTCAGTTTTATCTGAGTTAAGAAGCAGAAAGTTAGTGGCCATCCAAGTCTTTATGTCTTTAAGACATTCCTGCAGTTTAACTAATTGGTGTGTGTTATCTGGCTTTATGGACAGATAGAGCTGGGTGTCATCTGCATAGCAGTGAAAATGTATGCTATGTCTTCTAATGATGCTGCCTAGGGGAAGCATGTATAATGTAAACAGAATTGGTCCTAGCACTGAACCCTGTGGAACTCCATAATTAACCTCAGTGTGTGAAGAGGACTCTCCATTTACATGCACAAATTGGAGTCTATTAGATAGATATGATACAAACCACTGCAGTGCAATACCTGTAATACCTACAGCATGTTCTAATCGCTCTAACAGGATATTATGGTCAACAGTATCGAATGCTGCACTAAGGTCAAGAAGGACAAGCACAGAGATGAGTCCACTGTCAGAGGCCATAAGAAGATCATTTGTAACCTTCACTAAAGCTGTTTCTGTGCTGTGATGAACTCTGAAACCTGACTGAAACTCTTCAAATAAACCATTCCTCTGCAGATGATCTGTTAGCTGTTTGACAACTACTCTTTCAAGGATTTTTGATATGAAAGGAAGGTTGGAGATTGGCCTATAATTAGCTAAGACTGCTGGGTCTAGAGATGGCTTTTTGAGTATAGTCAACAGTAAACCCATTAACCATTAAAAACATTAATATCCTCTACACAGACTGTGAATAGTGAAGGATTTTCTTTCATTGTTATTATGTAGACAAACATAAAGTGGTTGCCCTCCCATTTAAATGATACCTGTTGGTTTCAGATCGATGCTGTTGGTGTACACTGTCATGCTCAAGAAACCAGTTTGAGATTATCTGAGCTTTGTGACATGGTGTGTTGTCCTGCTGGAAGCAGGCTTTTGAAGGTGAGTCATAAAGAGATGGACACAGTCAACAACAATACTCAGGTAGGTTGTGGTGTTTAAATGATACTCAGTGGGTACTAAGGGGTGCAAAGTGCCAAAAATAAAATAGCTCCCACATAAATACCAGCACTAGCAGCCTAAACCATTGGTACAGGGGAGGGTGTTTTCACATTGTTTACGCCAAAAATCAAGACCCATCAGACCAGGCAACATTGTCCAGTTTTGGTGAGTCCGTCCAAATTGCAGCCTCAGTTTCCTGTTTTTCACTGATAGCACTGGTGTGATCTTTTATTGCTGCAGACCATCTGCTTCAATGTTTGATATGTTGTTGTTCAGAGATGCTCTTCTGCATATGTTTGTCATAACAAGTGTTTATTTGAGTTACTGTTGGCTTCCTATCACTTGAAAGCATCAACAAGGCATTTTCACCCAGCGAGGATATTTTCGTGTTTTTTGAACCATTCTCTGTAAACCCTGTTATGCCCTTATAAACTTTGTAAGATGAACTTCTTAGTAAAACATTGCTTCTTTGTGCATCCAGCAGGTATGAAGCAATTTTTATTTATGAGTCTAAATCCAATATTTGCTTTCCTTTTAGCTGTTTTCACTCTACACTCGCTGCCTGTTCTTTAGCTGCTAAATGCTCCTCTGGGTTAGCATTGTGGAGTGGGGTTTTATGGCTGAAAACTATGCTGTTGTGGCTTGAAGTGACACTGATGAGATCATGTTGAAAGTGAACCAAAACTGTAATGTTGCACACGGGGAAAAAACAAGAATAAGCTGAAACACTGTATAATGCTATAAAGAAGAACAGCAGAGTCTGTGTGCTAAAAACACAATGAGTACAATATGTAAAATTTGTGAAAAGTGAAATGTTGTGGATTATTAATTCTGGACTAATTTATTGTGATAATATCACAGCTCCCTTAAAAAGAAGACAGGAAAATCACAGCAGGGTTTCTTTTATTATTTTAATTCTTATTGTCTGTCTTTTTTATGTATTTGATAAATTTGTAGGTCTCTGTGGAGAACTCATTTATGTGACTCACTGCTCCGCTGATCATTAAATGTCAATTTACGGATTTGTAATTCCTGTGTGGAAGACTTTGCTGCAGTTTTTGTAATACTGACTGCATTGTACCGACGCTTTGTGTTGACTACGGCATCGGTCACTGCCTGATCAGTGTTTGCTATTCTTTCTTGAAGCTATAACTCACTGTGTAAACAGCAATGCAGTGAGAGGGGAACAAATGGAAATACAGTGGCTATGCATCAGTTTAACTCTGATGCAGCTGATCTCAGCCTGACAGCAGCTCTCCGGCTGATGATAAGCTATGTTACCCGCACTTCTCCCCTCTGTGTGTGTGTGTGTTTTGGTGCAGCTGGCCTGACAGCAGCTTGATGGTTGTGTGTGATGGAGTGCTCACAGCAGGCTGACCAGAGTAATGAGAAGTGCATGGCTGCAGCTGATACTCCAGAGCTTGGCTCACCTGAAATGAATACCGACCCACGCAGGCAAACCACCTCACCCTGATACAATAAACTTTAAGCTTTTTAGAGGTCATTCATAACGCTGCATTTAGCCAGCTTGTTTTCTTTTTGACTGCCCTGTGGAAGGTTTATGTGTGACACTATCAATGTTTTTAATGGTGGAGGCCCATCTCTTGATTGAGGTTTCATAAATGTTAGTGTGGAAAGTTGACCACTTTTTGGGGAGCGCACCCCAAGGAGAGGAATTCTCTACTGTTTATCATTTCAGTTGCTGGTCAAGTAGCTCTGTGGTCACGGACGTGGTGTGTCAAACTTCAGGCTTGACGTTACTGTCAGATCGATGAGATGTTTCGAGTTGTCTCCTGGGTGTTGTCCTCTGGAAGCCCCGTGGCAGACATTTGATCAGAGGGGGATTTGTTGTTAGTACAAGGACACACAGTGCAGTGTGTGGCAGAGGGACCAAGTGGTGCAGGAGTCCTGTCGCAGTGATACGAAGGAATCCTTGCAATCGAATGTTATCCTGAAACTGTCTACACAAGAAAAAGAGCGTCATTTGTCCGAGAAAGCCCCCAAATCCAGCATGTGGTTACATTGCAGTGGTAATGACAATAACGTGGCAATAACATGCTCACAGTCATAACATGCTGATGTTTAGCAGGTAGATTTTCCATGTTCCCAATAAGCCTCCCATTCTTTTAACCTTATATTTTTATAATTCCCCTGAAAAGACCACAACAAATGACGTCTCTGCTTAGCAACAGCCTACTAATCGCTTATGTGTCTGTACCACTCTTGTCCAAAAAACTATTGAAAACACATGAAAGAACCATAAACTCACAATGGGTGGGCGGGTTACTTTTTGATAAGTATAAATTCTCTGCTAGCTTTTGGTCTCTTCGGGGAAATATTTTTGAACAGCAGAGATTAAATTAATGGACCCTCATCCTTTAGATGCAGTAATAGGCTGGCACGGAGATCACATTTTTTATTTGATCTAATTAGATATGGGAATTTTTACAACAGCAAAAAACAACTTAGACATCTTAATTCATTGAAAACTTGGCTCAATATTAATGTCCCTCTGTATCCTTTCTGCATCATTATGAAAAACATACAGTTTAACTGGCTTATGTAACATTGTAACACCTAGTTGCTCACCTTTAATGTATAGAGAGTTTGACTTTCTCATCAGGTACAAACCACATACCGGAATTTCCTTGCAGCAAAAAGGTTGAATCAGACGATCTTTATGATTTGCCATACCTTGAAAATGCTCAAAGAAACTATGAAACTTGACAGGAAGAATTTAATAATGGAAGCTGACTCCGCCAGTGCATTGACTGATTATTAGTTTAGTTTGTAGAGAATCTGATATGGTGCTACTCAAACTTCAGTGAGTGAACAGGCTGTAACAAGCCATCCAAATTAAATGACAAAACAAGCTTTGTCACTTGTCCATGACCTCCACAATGACAAATGTTTATGGTCTAATGCTGCTATTGGCAGGATGACATCATTGCCAGCCACAAGAGCCAGCCTGGTATTGTTTTCACCTTGTAAAGCTGTGTGTCTGTGTGTAAAGCACAGCAAAATGTGTTACTGGAGATGTCTGCTGGTGCAGGAACTAACACAAAGGCCCTTTTTAGTGCCTTATACTGAGGATGTATACATCAGTTGACTAAAAGTTTAAAAGCAGCCCTTGATAGTTGGTAGCAGAAATACTAGTTAGTAAATGTATTTATTTTTCTTAGTTTTCTTTTATTACATTTTTTATTGATGTGCAGTCATGCAAAAAGGAAAGTTTTCACCGGACTCTAAGCAGTCCTGTGAAGTCCTGCTGCAGGATTTTAGTCGGGTCTTTGACTTGACCATTTTAACACCTTAATTCTTTTTCTTTTCAGCAATTCAGTTGTTGTTTTGCTGCTGTGATCTTTCTCCTGCTGCATGACCGTCAGGTATTAGCTGTTGGACAGATGGCCTCACATTTGATTCCAGAACACTTTGTTATACAGAGCTCAGTGACTGCAAGGTTCCCAGTTGCCATGTCTGCAACACAAGCACAAATCTTAATCTCTACACCTCCGTGCTTGATAGCTGATAATAGGTGTTTGTAGTGATATTCTGTTTTTGTTTTTCACCGGATGTAGAGCTGTGCATTATAGCCAAATATCTCCACTTTGATCTTATCTGTCCAAAGGATAGTGTTCCAAAAGTCTTGTGGGTTGGTCAGAAACAGTTTTCCTAGCCTAAGCCGTACTACCCTTTTTAGAGAGGAGGCCAACATGTCCAAACAAGCTATACTTGTTTAGTCTTTTTCTAATTGTACTGCCATAAAAGTTTTATATTTACCATGCTAACTGAGGCCTGTAGAGTCAGAGATGTAACCTCTGCTTTTATAGAGGTGGTCAACTAATCACATGTATTTAATTAGCACCTCCTGGCTGTTACCTGGCCTGTTAATTCCTATAAGGATGCAGTTATTTTTTCACAGGACTACATAGAGGCTTGCGAAAACATTCTTTTTCACCTGACTTTACATTGCCAGTTAACTGTTGGGTTTTTGTTTTAATTACATTGCCACCCACCACTAGACAGCAACACCCTTCTCTTTCTCTGTGAAGTTGTAAACCTGCAAGGTGGAAAGTAAAGACAGATAACAGCTGCATGAACCAGCCTGGCTCTGCAGTACTTTAATCTAGAAAATTTATGGTTGTTTGCTATGTCACAATAAACTGCCAGATAACCACTCGACTGGAGCAATGTGTAAACACATTCTGCAAAGGTGTCTGGCCATTAACCTGCAGGGAAAGAAGGCTGCCGGTGCTAGCACTGTTAATGTTAGCCACACTGATGTGACATTGTGTGTGCACAATGTTATGATGCTGCAAAGTGCCATACGCTTCTTTGGCATGTAAAGTATAATTATGTTATTTTTGGTTAGTTTTGGTTATAAGTAGTAATAAACTTGCTTTTTATTTAGCTTAGATTTCCGGGCACAACAATGCTGGCTATTGTTTAAGCAGAAGAAATGTTTGGCAATCACTTCCTTTAAAGTCTGATGGTTTATTGAACCATTCCACTCCCAGACCCCCCTCCCAGCAGAGAAGCTTTTAATAACCCTGTAATAGCTACTACATTATTTCCTCACTGTTGCAGCTGATGCTATTCTTCCTTAGAAGACAGTCTCAGTACAAATACATAATCAGATTCTCCAGTCACAGTTTTGAGATCTATAAAAAGTAAGTATTCTCTATCTGATAATAATTTGTGTTTGATATGGGGTTTGTTTCCCCCACACCTGTCTGGAGTCTTTATATTTTTACATCATACATTCAGAACTGCATATTTTACAACTGGTTTATGAGTTTTAGCAGATGACTATGAAACATCCTTTTAGTGTCAGTCTACGCAGATACAGTGCAGTACTTCATCCTGAGCAGATGAAGTGAAGTGAAAGCAATACTAAGCAAAACACACATCTGAATTGAAGACACTTTAAAATTTACAATTAAAAAAACATGATTTGCTTGGTTCTTTACACACAGTTTCCTATTCTTCTCTCAGCTCTGTGTCTCTTTTTGTTTCTTTCCATCGTATGCTCATAAAAAACCACACATGCAAACAAACTGACAGATATATACAGTACATTAGCTCTGGGGCTGACAGTGCATTTAAATACCTTTGGAAAACTGCCGCTGGTTTCCCTGACAACATTAGAGGCAATTGATTGTGCTCAGCTCCTCCAAGTGTGGGTATCATGCTCGATTCAATCATCAATGCACCTGATGTACAGTAGCAGTGTTTTCTCTGACACTCACTACGCGGGGAGGCTTCTCCCAAGCCAGGCACGAATGGCATGCCTGCAGGAAGTCATTATGACTTGTTTTGCAAGCTGTAAATGTCCTCCAGCATAGAGGTGAGCCTAAGACTCATGCTGCATTGCTGGAGAGCACTTCCATTTTAACACCGGATCTTCGTCTTCTCTAGTTCACGCTGTTATACTAGAGGCAGTTTTAAGAGAAATGCTTTTTTTTAAATGTTTTTTTACAACCCAGACAAAGGCTACTGAAAGCTTTGCTAACCAATCACACTATTCTTCCATTTCCCGTGACCACCTGTTGTGCCTGACTCATTGGTTTGTGTTGCTGTTCCTGTTTTCTGCCCTTGTCTGACCACAGAAGTTATTGCCATACACACTATTTCTGTTCATTTTGTAACTGATGCCAGTGGAGCGCCTAGATGTTACTAAGCTGTTAGCAGTCTGCTGTCATCTCTCTCTCTCTCTCCTTCAGATGGTGGCTCATTGAGTCTGCTTTCCCTGACATCACCCAGACATGCTTTTTAGAATAGCTGAAATAATTGAAGATAAACACAGCAGATGGTTGGAAAAATTGCTTTATGGTCGTTTGGTTCTGCTCTTGGAGTATTTGTTTGTGGGCTCCACAATTAAAGAAAAACAGACCTTTTACAAACCCTTCTGCTAACATTCATACTGACAAAGATCTTTATATATTTTGTATATCTGCTTCCTGCTGCCCATTTGAATACATTTTAGCAAAAAAAGAAAACGATTTCATCTCACAGAGTGGCTTTTCCTGTGCCACGAGAATGACAAGTTTCTATTCTCAAAAATGTCTAACATTTAGGGGAAAAGATAAGAAGCTGCATTGTTCCGAGAGCGAAAGAAGAATATTGTTTTTGTTGCATTGCATTGCAGTGTATTAAGTGTGTGATCTCAGACACATCTTTACTTAGAGTAGCTATTGTTTTTGCTTCAGAAGAAGGCTGCTATACTCAATTTGAGCATAGCATCAGTTGGCCACATTATTTATTTTTGTTTATATCTTGTTTGTCTAGCAGTAGATATATAATTAGGAAAAAGGTTTCAGCACCAAAGGTAATATTGTTATACAGAAAGGCCCAGACAAGCACGATGGCTCAGTGGTTAACACTGTTGCCTTACAGCAAAATAGTCCTGAGAATATATACAGTTAAAACAAAACATCTGGGGCTAAAAAAATTTTATATTTTCCTTGAAAACACATACTCTCTCATAATAGAGTCACGACAGTGAACAAGTTGGATTTTCTTTTCTTCTTTAAATCTTCACACAAAAAATTGTCCATTTGCTGCACCCACAGCTTTTCAGACCTTTGGCACTTGAGCTCTTAATTTGTAATCTGGAGACATTTCACCCCGTGTTTCTTTAACCCCCTCCCACACATTGGATTGGTCTGATAATCGCTTCTGACGTGCCATACGCTCAAGCTGCCCCCAGAACAACTCAATAGGCTTGAGATCTGTTGACTGTGCTGGCTACTCCATTTTACACAGACTAGTAGCTGATTGCGTCTTCCCTCTGTAGTTCTTGCCCAGTTTGCTTTTGGTCATTATCCTGTTATAGAAGGAAACTGTCCCCCAGTCAAGTGTTATCAACAGGGTGTGGAATAGCATCACAAAATGGAGTGATAACCACGATAACTCTCACTGGTACACTTAAACTGTCACATTTCCTCCACAGTTCTTCAAAGATGGTGTAAGGCACTCCTTTAGTATTTTTCACTTGTTCAACAAGAGTTATTTTTGAACCAAATAGCTGAAACCTAAATTTCTCTTTTTCCAGCCTTCACCTGTCCAGTGTGTGCACGTGTCTTTTCCTTAGATATTAGTTAGATATGGCTTTATTAACCTAGAAAGGCAGATGTTTCTTGCTTTATTGATCAGCTGAATAGTTTTAAAGTATACTAAAATAATTGCAAAGGGGTTTTCTAGTGATCACTTAGTCTTTCAGCATTAGCTTGCATTAATGCATTTTGTTATTGGAACACAGGATTGATGTTCTTGACAATGGGCTGCTTTACGCCCACATACCTATCCCATTAAAAATTAATAATTATTCAAACTTTTTTAATTCAATTTAAAAAATCACTGTAAGTAAAGGGTTTGTGTGCTTTCTACTTTGTGTAGCCAAGACAAATAGAAAAATAGAAAAAAAAAGGCCTCACACAGAAGCAACACACAACACAGAAGCAAAAGAGCGAAGCATATTGATAAAATAAAATTCATAAAATAACTGATGAATTTTTCTGATTTCTTAAAATATTTATATTCTCAAATTGTCTTTTCTCTTTCTATTTTCTCTGTTTAACCCTTGGCAAACAACTTCTTATTCATGACAGATGAACAGTGCTGAAATTTATCCTGGGCTTATCAGTCTTTGATTGAAGCTTTAGAGTCTGTTTAAGCGATCTGGTGTGCAAAAAAAAGATAAAGATAAAAATACACTGACAGGCTAAGGATGTCTAAATTGCAAAGAAGACACTCTAAATGAAGTTTTTGTACATGCACTCATGAACCAGGACATGCATGCTTACATCTGGCAAACCCATTTTGCGCACTGTTTTGCATGGTACCTATTTTCCTGCGGACAAAAAGTCTCTGGAGGACGGTGCCTATTAGTGCATGATTGACATCAGTGGAATTTCTTATGTAATCCATGGAGAGACAAGGGCATTGTTATTTCTCGCTTTCCCTGTCATCTGGGTTTAGCAGCGGCTGTGAGTTTTTTCCCCTTTTGGTTCAGCTCCCAGGGCCAAATGATTCAGAGATGCTGTCACATGACACAAGATAATGAGTAGACTGCACTACTGCAGCGTGACAGCAAGGAGGTCTGCTCAAATACATTGCAGCAAACTTTGCCTGAGCATCCAAGGACAATGCTATGTTACTTAAAAGGGTTGTATGCATTGTGTTTTGTTATTTGCGTGTGACTTTGGTGATGCTCATGGGCACGTTTGATATTTATAAGCTCTGTGCACGAAGGACATGTATGTGTAAGAACGTGTGTATAATGCAGTTCGATCTACAGGAAAGGAAACTTGATTGTAAACTGCATCCATATGATACACAAGTTGTAATGTTTAACTTATTTGGTCCAAATATCATTAATATTATTAAAATTGGGAGAGAACCCAATTGCATGCTAGGATAATTATCGCTCTAATTGAATCCAAAATGATGCTTGGAGTTGCCAGATGTACACCATGTGCTTTTAAAACATCTCATTTTGTCTTACGCAAAGAACACTGTGTGATGTGTTGTTTTGAAATTCAAAGACAGCCACAAGGGAGATGAACATGGCAACAGAGTTCCTCTCCAGTGCACTGAGGTTAAGACAATTATCGTCTTGCTGCTATTGGCCTTTTTATCTGACATTGCATTGTTTTCTGTGAAGCATTGTGCCATTTAGGGATATGCAATGAATGACTCCACTCTCAGGCATGCACCATATGGCGCATTCAATTCGTGCACTTTACTGAGACATCCTGGGCTTTCTTTCTAAAAGGAAAGCCACGAGAAGACATGCATTCACAGCGAGACAGAAAACAGCTTATTCTTGAAGGACCAATCCAGCACTCCTATAAATCTGAGGGAGTCAAAAGCTATGCAGTAAATTTTAGCCAGGAACAGTCAAAACAGATGCAGCATACATCAAACCATCATGACCTTTGGCACCTTATATAGGTTTAAAAGACAGATTTAGATGAAACAAAGTTCTGATGATGAAAACAGTCACATGTTTGTGTGTTGTTTGGCTTTGTTAAAATCAGTAAGGTTTTAGTTTAGTGGAAGAAAAAGATGCTTTTAGAATGACTAATTAAACATAACATATAAGACAAACCTGCAATGCTAAGGGGCAGTCAGTGCATCCATACTATATTATGCATAATTCAGGTTTTGTGGTCATATATTTGATGTTGTCACGAGATGCTTTTATAAGGCACCCTGGGAGCATAAATGCTACAATTAGGTCAATTTAGCCCATTGGTTGGTGGTTGCTGGGCAGCATGATGACATCACAAAATATCAGATGTAATTCAAGTTTTGTGGGTATAGTTTAGATGTTACTGTGGTGAAATTAAAATGATACTATGCTTTTATAAGGTGTCCTGGGTGCATAAATGCTACAAATGAGACGTTTAAGTCTGCAAGCTGTTGCCTGGCAATGTCATGACATCATAATACCTGTTTGTAGATAGACAGACAGAGATTGAGTGATTAATTTGATCATGAAATATTAGTGTACATACGTTTTATTTTTTCTTTAGTTATCTGTTATTAACAGGTTGAGAAAGCCCTGCAAGTTTTGACAGATAAAATTGGTGGCATGCCCCTGTAACTCCTTTTCTTTGTCATGTGGATAGTATTGCCCTCTTCAGTATACGACAATTAATGTTGAGGTTTGTGGCCACTTAATTTCATGCAGGTCAGGTTATGAAGTGTTTTGCCACAGCGGTAATCTTTTAAATGCCAAACTATTTTCAGATGGTGTATTGATGGTCTAAATATATCGACAAATATAGCAACGATGGAAACACGTGTTGTCATGAAGTGAGGCTGGCATTGACAGTAGAGAATAATAGTACTAGCTCAGCAGTAAAAGGCCACACGTCACAATGTTTTTCTGTATGCTCCACTGAGCCTTCAGACAGACTACAGGCCCGTGTTCTCATAAATGTACTATACATGTCTGAGTTCAGCGTCATAGTCTTTTCGGCACAGAAAGAGCAAAGGAAAGATCAGTCTGTCCACTCATGTGTATTCAGGCAGAAGGAACAACAGCCCGGCGCATTCTGTAGTGACTATAGTGACTTCTATCTGCCCATTTAGAAAGACCATGCAGGATTAACATGCCTGCTTTAGAACCAAGTAAATCTTCTATGCTCACACAAACACACACACACATACACACGTTTACGGTATTTACACGGCATGAGTGCAACACAAGCATGCATGCACACATCACAAACGCACTGCATAAGTCCCCCATCATGAATATTGATAGTAATGAGCTTTTCCTCTGTACCTGGGTTCATGCTGTTGAGAAGGGATTGTCCCTTATGGCGGCGGTGGCACTGTCACCAAATGAAGATATGCAGTTCATCTAATATTGAATATCATCCAGGCTGGGATCCATAATTCATTATCTAAGTGAAGACGTGACTCTCGTGAAGAGGATGAGATTTAAAGGCTCAATGGGAGGGGTTGATAGAACAATGGCCCGCACCAGGTGCCCTCATTCAGACGGCAGCTGAGATCACTTCCTCTGTCTCTTCCATATCCCTTCAAGAGGTGAAGTTCAAGGCTTGTCATTGCAGGAGGTTATCTTGGTCTTCTAAAGAGCTTCCACAGTCCCTGCCATGCAGTACTTATGCTAATGAGCCCAAGGAAGCACCTAAAAGCTTTTAATTTGCTCTGTTTGACATCATGCCATTGGTGATGTTGTCTGTCTGCCTACATAGGAAACATACAGATTGTTACGACTCACACTTAATTGCATTAAAAAACGACATTGGGGGAAAAAAAGCTTTTTCATATTTTTTTATATTTATAATCTATTGGATGGAGACCTGTGACAGTAGAGGCTACATGAGTACAACGAATTCATTGTCACGTTCAAGGATCCAGTTTCGGTGATATGAGCTTTGTGACATGGCACATTATCCTGATGGAAGAAGCCATCAAAAGATGGCTCCACTGTGGTTGTAAATAGATGGTCAGTGACAATACTCAAGTAGGTTGTGGCATTTTAACAATGCCCAGTTGGTACGAAGGGGCCCAAAGTGTGCAAGAAAATATTCAGAACACGATTACACCACTAGTGATGGGTCGTTCGCGAACGAAATGGCTCTTAGAGCCGGGTCTTTGAAGTGAACGACGCGAGCCGGCTCCTTATTGGGAGCCGTGAGGTTTTGTTTTTTTTTCTTTCTCTCACCCTCTCTCTCGCCCTTTTTTCCGCTAAACTCCGCACGGCCTGTACTTTGCGCTGGGCAGAGGGGGGAGGGGCGTTAGTTACACTTGCAGTAGCACAGGAACAGAGAAAGAGAGCGAGGGACAACAACGTCACATTAGAAAAGTATAGTAATCATCCACTATTTTCAGTTGCAGATGATAAAGGATTCAGAAATCATGCAGGCTCATATGACAGAGAACGTGCATCTTCTTTTTGTTTTAATATTTTAATTTATATTTAATTGTGTTGTGGTTTGCAGTGTTTTGTGTTGTTTCACGTTAAATTTGTTTAAAAGGAAAATGCTGAAAATTTAAATAGTTAAAAGTTTAAAATGTAAATAGTTGTTTTTTGTATTATATGATTTATTTATTACATTTTATGTGGAGTGAATAAATAAAGTATATTTATAGTGGACCTTAGAGACAAAGCACGTACAAACTCCAAAACACGTACAAACTCAGAAGCACGTACAAACTCCAAAACACGTAAAAACTCAGAAGCACATACAAACTCCAAAACACGTAAAAACTCAAAAGCACGTACAAACTCAGAGTCACGTACAAAAGACAACAGAAGTGCTCCAGGTTTCTAGGGCGCAGTGTTGAGCTTTTGTTACCTAGTGGCTACACAAGCCAGGAAGTATCAACAACCGGATTTGGTGTGTGGTAGTAACAGGTAAATGAACTTTTTTTTTAAATTATTTGAATAAATATGAGTGCTTGTCTATAAATACACAAACAATACACACATGCTTTCAATTGTGTAATTTAAGTGATCTGGGTAGCTCTGTTTTGGAAGTTCAGTAAACGCTAGAAATGTGTTTTGGAGTTTGTACGTGCTTTTTGGAGTTTGTATATGCTTTAGAGTTTGTACGTGCTTTGTCTCTAGGGACCATATATAAACATATATAAATAAAACCACTTTTTTTTTACATTAGTAATTCCTTTTCTGCATAATTTTATATTATTGTTAATGATTAAATAATTAAAGCAACAAAACAACCTGAAGAGCCGGTTCGGAGCCGAAAGAGCCGGCTCTTTTTAGTGAGCCGAGCCGAAAGAGCCGGATCTCTAAAAAGAGCCGGAAATCCCATCACTATACACCACTAGCAGCAGCCTGAACTATTGATACATGCAGGATGGGTCCATGCTTTCATATTGTTTCCCAAAATTGTTGTTGTAGCAGAAATTGTTCTGAACATGTTCGGTTCTAATATCCTCGTGTTGGTCATCATAATAATGCTGGTGACCAATTACAGTATCTGAGCATTATATTAGCATTAACCAAGAAGTTAGCTAAAGGTATTAAAAACTATCACTAACAAAGTCAGTAGCAAAGTTGATCTGGACCACCAATATTATTAGGATACAGGAACACCACCACCACAGGGATATCAGATACACCAGTCAATGTTTTTCCAGTATTCTGGCGTCCAATTTCAGTGAGTTCGTGAAAATTGTGACTGTTGCTGTAGCTGATCTTCAAGGTTCGATGTGTTTTGCATCCAGAGATGTTCTTCTGTGTGCCTTGGGTGTAAAATTGGTTATTTGAGTTACTATTTTCTTCCGGTTATTTGGTGCTGTTAACCATGTCATGTTCAAGTGACTTAAATCACCTTTCCTATCCTGAGGTTCAATTGAATGACTGTATAAAAGTATGCAGGCATGCTATAAGAGACTCTGGCTACTGAGTCACAGCATTGTTTTGAGCTAAAAGTTAATACCAACTAGCATGCTCAGGTATAATGCTAACATTAGCATGACTTCTTTGCTATATATAATTGTGTTCACGATGATAAGTCCGGTTATAGTAACAGTACGTTTCACATCATTAGTAGTCGACTGAATAGACAACTTAACTCCATAATGTGACACAGTGAATATTGATAGTTTTACTGTCTTGGTATTTTTAGCTATATGCGAGCACAAGAGTGCTAAAATGCTTAGTATAGGAGCACTGATTGTTTGTGATACACAGGACATGCTGCTAAAAGTCCAATGTGCTGAATCTAAGTTGAAGAGTGCTCCTGCTGTTCTTCTAGGTTTCAAGGGAAATAGGAAAATAGTGAAAAATCCTGTCCTTATTCCCAGAGGTGATTGTGGATTCCTGCTACAGCTCTGAAGAGTGATGGAGTTATACAGACATATCATTAGGGTTTCAAGTGGGCACATACCATCCTCAGCATTTTGCTGACTTGGCCCACAACGCCTCCAGTAGGTTCAGCAGTGAGATCCGGTGTCCCAGAACAACCCCTTCTCAGTGTCTGCTTAGTCCACTGGCTTTTTTGCCCAGTTGTGATAGTTTATTTTCAGCCACAACCACTCACTGCAACATTCTGCTGCTTGTGATGTTTTTTTGATGGTTTGCCGAAATGCTTGTCCTTTAATCTCTAGGTCTTTGTGGAGTCTTACTGTAGATGTTGCCACAAATCCCTTGCATCCAACTTCCACCGGCCAAATCTGAACCTTTCAGCCTGGTTGCCTTGCTTTCTCAAAAGCTTCTTATATGGGGCACAGTGGACTCAACAAAGTAGGCAGTAGGATGTGAGTTCAACCACAGCACAATGTCTGATATAAGGCTAGCAATGGCAGTTTCAGGGGCCTAGTTTAAGTTGCTGTCCATCCACCCGCATCTTTCAATCTTGGGCTGCTCCAATGGATACAGCCCAGGATTGGAGCTGTAGCTTGGTGGTGTTTTCCTCGGCATATTCTCAACTTCTCTTATAAATTATATCAGGTGAATGGACATCAGGCTGGCTTTGCACTGATTTTAGAACTATGAGTTTCCATATATATCTGCCAGGCACTTGAGGACTTTGCTTTGCCTCCAGGTGTAAAAACCTTGGGAAAGGCGTTACATCCGGTGAAAATATGCTTGAGCATTGATGGTGCAGAGTCCAACGCTCAAGATGGGTCTGGGTTTGGATTTGTGGGTATTGAGATGACATCATCAGTTGCTATGATGATAAAGTGAACCCTACTGGTTTTCATCTTACGTTATCTAGCTATAGATTTCATGACCTATCCAGCAGCTTTGCGATATGTCCTTCTGATCTGACTGTCATTGCTGCTCACACAACTAATAAAAGATCACTTAAGTAAATCTTGATGGGTTTTAACTGTACAGGTTGCACTAAAAGTAAAGTCACCCTTTTAAACACTCCTTACCTTTGTTAAACTTTCAACCAGACAATTCAAAGATGTGCTAAATACCGGATATTTAGTTTGGTGATGGCTTCCATTATTTTAATAATCAAATGCCGTCTCTTTTTTATGCTTTCTATACTGTGGTTATGAGGTGTTGCTGAATTGCTTGTTCAGTCTGTAGATATAATGTTGCATTTACATTTAAAATCATTTATTTTAAAGATTGTTGTATGTGCTATGTTCTGCTTTGTACTGTGGTAGGTTGTTTGTACATTTATTGCTCCTGCTATTGAATTATCTCATTCACTTTGGGGACGTGTTGTTGCTGCCTGGAAGGCACTTTCAAAACTGATTTCACCCATGCATCTGAATACTTTTCTTGGGCTATAGTTCATTAACTATAATTTAACACTTTAGCAAGTCAGATAGACTAATCGTTCAGACTGTAACTTTAACTTGGAGGGGATCATTTGCCCTGTAGTTGCAGCTGGATCCAGTTTACCATTATGAATAATTCAAACGATACACAAGGCCACTTTTAATTTAGATATTCAGAGCAGCTATGTTTACTGCGTCATCCCCTTTACAGTCAGCACTTTTTTTCCCCATTTTGTGTTGTGCTCACAGTAAGGGGAGGGTGAGGGAAAGACAATGAGATGAAAGAGGAGGCGAACATGAGGAAGCATTTATGCAGCTGCAGCAGCAAAGATAAAGAGCGCGCCTGTATGTGAGCGTAAATGCACGCCCGCTGCTGCTCTCAGGTAGATTGTTGTCAGACATGTTTTATTTGTAGTGAGGGGGAAAAAGAGATGTAGTTAAAGCCTGAATATCTCCTCTTTAATGTCGCAGCAAACTAACAAAGCAAACAGGGAAACAGCCGCGGTGTTACCATTCACACTGATTCTAAACTCCACAGCATATCATCAGGCTTTCAGTGGTGGACCACATAATTGATATTCCTGCCCCCAATTAGAATAATAATTATCCCTGCTGTTCTGTTGGAGCCATCTAACTCCAGGGGGTTAAAAGTGATGTTTTTTTTTTGTGTATTTTTACCCCGTGACTTTTAACATGATTGTTTACTACATGGTACAATAAAAAAAAAATCTGTTATTGCTGACCTACAACATGAAATGTCATGACATAATAAGATTTTAGTGGCAAATTAGTTTCCTTACAAAGGCAATGAGGATTTAGAACAGAGCTCTCTTTTATAAGTGTGTGCAACTGTAACAGACCACAGAAAGTAAACTCAGATACAGCCGGACTCCTGCTTCTGTGAGCATTCATCTCTCACTGCAGGACATGTTAGTCTGCACTCACAGCTTTAATTATCCGGAAAGATGACTTTTCTGCTCATTAGGCTCAACCAGGAGACAGGTGACTGGCATAAAGGATAGTTGCAGGTGATCTAGAAAACACACAACCCTAACCCACCACTCACTTCTCAACATGGACTGTTTGTCAAAAGCGATCGACCATTGAAGGATGAGAGGACAAGGGAACACGGTGGCCCTTCTGCATTTCCTCCTTTTCTCTGTGAGCTATGTACATTTGCCCACCGGGGGAATTATAAAGAAGGAAAAACTGTCCAGTTTCATTTTCAGCAGGCCTAAAGAAAGCTAAGATGACTCATGTGGTGAGTGTTTGCACTTAAAGTAAAACCATAACTGTTTGGGGCAATGCAACATGATGTACTTTCCTTATTCTGATTCAGTCCTTTTATCGGGGAATATTTTGGACAGTCATTATTTTGGGCAACCTAAAGAAAAAGCCTGCGCTGTGAATAATTGATAACTAACCGGAGATGGTTCCCAGCCTGTAGTTTATTTCTACAAAAAAGTTAACTTGCTGAACGTCAGCCTTGTGTGGTGCATATCTGTCATCTAATGGTTCGTGCAGAAAATGCTGCTCAGCATAGTTTATACAGTGGAACTTGAGATGTATACAAACTGAGGGGATTATCGGTTTTGTGGGGAGTTTGAAAGTTTCTCATTTTCTCCTTTCTTTCCCCACCAAAAAAGGTTTTTGCTCTTCTTGCCAGTGCTTTCATCAAGACAAATGGTCTTGGCAAAGCCTTTGGCCCCATAATTAACACCAGTCCAATGAGGAGCCATCTCGGCCTGCGACCTGACAGGCCTGTGCTCACAATGGCCTCACACATCAGGGCCAACGTGTCACAGCAGATCTCCATTCACACCAATTTCAGTCCGCACATGTCTCATCTCATCACTACACTTCCCCAGGCTTTTTTGGATGTACAGTTTCTACCAGGTTACATGGTTGATAATATCAGTATTGTAACCATCATTACCATTGCTCTCACCACGATATGCTCACATTATATCGCATATTTATAGGGAGTATGTTTATTTCCCCTCTAAAAACGAGAAGGTTATTTTTTGTAGCACTCCTTTTAGCTATTTCAGGCAGAAAGCCACCATGTCCTTCACCACTGCGCTGCCTCCTTTGACAGAGTGGCTCTTTAGTATGGAGGTGGGAATGGACAAAGGAGACTTGGGAACTGAGGGCTCAGCAAGATTTGTCACATTTTGACACTCGCTTTGCTCCAGTAACCCATGTCACACTAGGTCAGCGTAATCCACCCCATTTTTCCCATTTCCCAGAACAGATAGAAGTAGGCTAGAGGTCATTATGCATCCAGTTTCTTTCAGTTAGTCCAACTTTGATTAACGCAATAGTCTGGTTTAGATATTACCAAACTAGGTTTTAAAAAGTAACAATAGGTAGGTTTGAGTTTTGAGATTATTAGAGGGAATAAATTAGAATTTGAGTACTTGATGAAGAAGTGAATGCCTAACAGTTTTCCAAATAATAAATCTCAGAATAGTTACAGTATAGTAATGAATGCAAACTTTTCCATATATGCTAAACCAAAGTTTTCTGTGCCCATAAAAAAACCAAAAAAGACAAGAAATACAAGGAATACATGTAATAAAATGTAAACATTTTTATGGATAGAATATTGAGGTGTACTCAAGGGGTTGAAGATGTCTGTTTGGTGGTCCAGGATCACTGGTTACCTCCAACTTGCACTGGGTTGGTTTAGGACATGGCTCTCAGCTAGAAGCAGAAGGATTGACCACTTTGGGTTAGGGATGAGTTACTGCCTCAATTGAAGGAGTTCAAGAATCTCCAGCTTGTTCAGGGTTCAGGGGAAAGGTAGAGTGACTGGTGCATCACACTGTACCAGTGGTTGTGGTACGTGCTGTGGTGAAGGGAGCTGAGTATGAAGGCAAAGCTGTGAGGTAGTGATGGCAGAAATTAGCTTCCTCCAAAGGCTGTCTAGGCCTTAGAATAGAAACCTGTTTCTCTGGATCAAAAAGAAGCCTGCTGATGTGGTTTGACCATCTCGCCAAATGTCTCATGGGTGCCTCAGGTGAGTTGTTTAGGGCAGGTGCAACTTAGAGGGCAGAAACAGGATAGTTTATGTCTCTCGAGTAGTCATGGATCTCAGTGTCCTCCTGGATGAGCTGGAGAAGGTGACTTGGAAAAGGAAAGCGGTAGAAAATTAATGGATGGTTAATATTTAAATGCTTAACAAAATAACTAGAGACCTATAATTTATGCGTGAGTAGAGGGATTATTGTACATATAACGATACGTAACATTTAAATTCCACAGTCTGGTTTCAATTCACTTTCCCATTTCCTCATTGGGCAGAATTTCCATTCAGGTCTAAGTTTGTTTATGGATTTCTACGTGGAAAGTGACGTGTGACCGGCAGGTCTCCTTTCCCCATCTTTTCATGGTGATAAAGGGTCGCACAGACGCACAGTGATCTGCAAAGACAAAAAAGTAACTTTGAGAAGACGTTCCGACTGCATACAGTGTGGCATTATCACCTTCCCTAGGGATACTCTGATTAACTATTCCTAACCACAGAGATTTATGTGCTGCTTCTTTTACATAATTCCTTATCTCTGCTGCTATGAATAATTCATGTGAGACTAAAGAACTGAGAAGACATTGTGGTTGAGAGTGTGGGGAAATGAGTGAGGACATCTTAAATTGTCTTTGTAGGAAGTTTGAGACCTGAAGTAAATACTGGATTTTATAATTGGAGGATTTTTTTTAGCAGGAAAAAAAAAAAAGTATAGTGCAATCTTATAATGAAATCATGACAACCTCAGCATATTTATCCAGATTAGTAAGTAAGTTGCTCATAGTATAAAATATAGATTAAATAATTAGTGTAATCATGCAAATACTGAGTTACCGTGGTAGCCACTTATAAAATGTTTTTTGTCTTACTCTTGCATATTTCTTAACGTTAAATTTACATTTTACAGCATTTCTAAGCTAAGTAAAGTATGACATAGAGACTTGGGGTCACAGTAACGTGTCCTCTTCTACCTCCTTTTCACAATATGCATGGCTACACTTTCATTTAACTGCATCAGCATTTTTATGCTTAGCAGCACTCACCCCCTACATAGTACCCCTGAGCTGAGCTCCAAACTATTATTTCTTTAAAAAAGTTCGTTGAGTTAAGAACAAACTCGAAGTTGTGATCAGATATTATGGACTTCTTGTGCTTGCGCACTGTCATGTGATGAGTTTACAATGACATATCTGACTATAATAAGGCAGGGGCCAGTAGAAAGGTCCAAATGCATATAGGTAGCCTACTTTTTGCAAACCTTTCATGCTTGTCTACTCACGCTGCATTAAATGGTGTAATGGTGTATTTGACAATATAGACACTAATTTTCCATACTTGTATGAATCATCTTGTTTCACGTCTTCAATGAAACTATATGTTGTTATGTGAAACTGCACAAGAAACTCTTAATATACACTTTTACTTAGATGACGACTATGATAAACTTATGGAATGTCACCATGTCACATTTATTTCTATTCACAGTTGCTATCATTTTTCACCATGACCTTGATTTGATGATGGGAGAGCTGGACTTTCCCATCTCAAACACATTCCAGAAGGAATCTTGTTGGGGTTACGGTCTGGACCCTGTGGTGGCCAATCCTAGTGTAAAAACGGTCCACGAACCTCTCTTTCACAAGCCTTGAGCCCCATGAATTTTCATAATGTCAATGTGAAATATGGCTGACATCAGGGAGGAAAAGAATCCAGTGATGGGGGAAAACTGGTAATTCAGTATATTCAAATAGCCAGCTGATCTCATTTTTTGAGTGCATAACATTGTTGAACCTAATCCTGATAGACTAAAGCAACTCCAGATAATAACAATGAGTCCAATCTTTAGGCTCCCTAGCAAATGGAAACCCTGTGTCCCAATTAGCTTAACTGATAAGTGGTTTTCTCAAGGCTCTACAGCTGTTTAGTCCCAACCCCTTCACATCGTGAGTTCTCTTCACATTGTGTGGAAATACTGTTAATTTAAAAAAAAATTAATACTTTGACATTTAAATGAGCTCTAAACATTATTTTTTAGATAATAGTTCAACATTGTACACACATTGTTATGTTGTTGTGTTTGTTGCCTGTGGTGTTATGCACTTGGTCTTTGGCAGTGTCTTTAAAGTGGACCAGCTTTATTTCCAGGTTTGCAGCTCCATGTTTTCATTCTCAAAATCTGTTAGGTGTACCTCTGCATGAATTACAGTTCAAAATAATCTTGATTTATCTTATACTGAGCCTCTCTGCAGCTGCTCAGTTAATTCACTAAAAAAAGCAGTTTTCGTTCGTCTCCCTCATCACTCAGTGGCATCACTCAGCACTCTTCATTAAGGATATTCTCTCTGTTTGACATCATTTAGAACCACGGATCTAAAAAAAACCTGCCAATAACATAACACGTGGTTTAAGTTTAACATTCTCTGCTGTATCAGGTTTTATGTGAGGAAAAGCAGAGTAGGTTCACTTGATGGATATATCGTCCTAGATACCTGAGATGCAACCGAAACCAAAGTAACCTTAATTCTCCAACAGGACTTGTTGACGGGTGAAGCTCTCACATTAACGTGCTTCATGCCGTAGACACAAGGATTGGTCTACTGTCTGGTGAGCCGTTCTGATTCAAATAGCCAACTTATTTTGCGTAATGTATTCAAAGGAGTTTTGGTGAAGGCTTCCATCCCTCTCTTTGAAATCAATTCAAAGTCCTGACTGTCAGAAAAATAGCCAAACGACTTTGGGTTGAAGCTAAGCCTTCTTTTGCCTTTATGCATTTTCAATCTCAACCTTTTAAATCTTTCACACAAACTCCTTTTCTCTCCGTCGGCCTGCCTCTCTTTTTCTTCTGCCTGCTTTATTTTCCCCTTTTCATTCTTTTCCTCTCCTGCACTGAAAGTCATTGATTCAACCGTCTACTAGACAAAATGTCCCAGCAAAAAGATGGGGGGAAAAAAGACACATGAAGGGTTAGTAGGCACCGTAGGGTCTATTCATACATATACAATGACAGAAGGTTTGCTGAAGTCTTCTGAGTTTGATGTGGTTGTGTTTAATCCCGTCAGTTTCTGCAGACAATGACTTTCAGACAAAAGTGTTTATTGTGACTGTTTAGTGGAGTATGGTTTTGTGGTATTAAAGATGTAAATTGCATGCCTGTTACTCGTGGTTTAGCTAAGAGAGACTGGTAAAAAGAAGCATTTGAAAGATTAATACTGGACCAGCTTGATGTCATATATGTGCCAATTGTTAAGTTTAAACATTTGGTTTTCATTTTCAGTTGTAAAAGTGAGAAGATCCCAATATTTGCCCAGGAGTAGAGTGTGTTTTTTTTCTGGAAAGCTGAAAGACATAAAATGAAATTATGTGTAGTCTATTTTGATTTTTTATATAATCTTGAAGGAGGACTGAAATATTTCTTCAATTCTGGGCTTTAACTCAGGCAGTAATATGTGTTAATTAAAATGTAATGCATCAGAAGTTTTTCAGTAGCAGTTTAAAAAGAACATCTGCTTCATGTGTTGTGTGTTGATCGCATCAGGAATCAAATTTTAGTACTTTTTCCATTTTAGCTTATATATCTGTTTTTTGCAGCTTGGCTGCATGCAGAAATTAATATTTTTAATGAAACTCTTTAGAGCCGCACATCCCACATCGAAGGCCAGCTAAAGTAATGAATTTATATTAAGTAGTTCACGAACATTTTCACAGGGAGGCAGTTTTTGTTTAATGAAGTCAGGGGGAGGTTCTGTGTGGCCGATATGTTCTCATTCATGGGCACCAAGTACTGCTTTTCTGTCAGGTGCTGCTGCTACTACACAGCAAATCCAGCATGTCCAAATTAACACTGTCAGATTTGATTTCAACACTTTTAAAGTGTCTATATGGGTCCACACCAGAGAGTGTTAATTTAACTCTTTTTGGAGAGTTGGTATGTTAACTCTGATTTAGTGTTAAACACCAAATCTCTCTGGAGTTGATAATTTAACACTTGGTGTTAAGAGTTTATATATTAACTCTCAAAGAGTATTTTAGTTTAACTACATAAGAGTTATCTTCTAATTAATTCTAAAAAACGGGAATTTTACTGTTCTGAACTTCTAGAAATTTCTTTTGGAAATAAACATTTACTAAAAAGACGCAATGGTTTTTGAAAAACATTTATTCTGAACTGTGCACCACAATTTCAAAACATTTTCTGAAAGATGTAACAGTGTACATGTTCTCACTTTCATTAGAATTTCGTTTATCAAAAGGTCTGACATAGGTGAGCTGGTAAATGCAAATAACAGCATTCTCATCACTTATTTCAATAAATACAAAATACAATATGCATGTCCTTCATTCATCACTTTGTGGAACTTCAATGCACTTCTGCTCTCCCCCATATTCCATCTTCACAAGCATATCCTATGTGGAGATTGAATAAAAATTAGTTGACACTAATTAATGGCACAAATCAATTGCAGCACAGTAAAAAAAAAAAAAGGAATCCTTTGAGCCATTACTTGTGTAAAGTATTTTCCCAAAAGACAAGGACACAGACAACAGGTAATACTGAACTAAATGTAAAACCTCAACCTTTTTCATTTTTACCTAAACCGTGTGCACAAAACTCTGGAGGAATCTAAGTGCTAACGTAGAACTCAGTCGGGACTCAGGACATCTGCTACTGCTGTTTGCTCGTTTTTTATGGGAGATCGTTTTCAGGCTTCAAGTAGCACCATTATATCAACATTTCACATTCTAGACATTGTTTTAAGTGTATTTGACCAAGAAATTTGACTGAAAATTCACATGCAAGCTTTTTTTCAAGGCTGTGGTATTTGCCCGCAAACAATACCTTTCAGCTAGCTAAAACAGAATATTATGCTATCACCGAGCAACATGGCTAATGCCTTTCACACAGCTTTGTCTCAACTCCAAAGAGCCACAGAAGTAAAAGCTAATAACAATAATTGAAACAATCTTTGAAAACATGACTTACCAAGCATGGCAAACAACTCAAATATGTAGAGCAAAATGTTCTGAAACGGCTTCACTTCAGCTTCGATTGGAGCCGTGCTGGGGGCGGAGTCTGTGAATTTACTCTATTGGTGTCATAGCCCCTGTAGGAGTTCAGAGTTAAGAGGTCAAGAGTTAATGTTTCCATTGTAACACCTCCAGATTTGAAATAGAAACACTCATTTTTAACACTCGATTTTAACTACTATTATTTTACACCTCAGAGTTACATTAAAAGAATGTGACTCTACTTAGAGTAAAATTAACTCTAAGACTACTAACACCAAAACATTTAACACTTTTGAATTTGCTGTGTACAAGTTAATGAGTAAAGGAAGTCACAAACTTATTTTTCTGTTATGATCAAGTAAACTTTTCACCATCTTCATCAGGTCCTGTTTGCATCTTTGGGTTTTATGCTTTATTTTGTGCTGTTTTCACTCGCTGAATTGTTATACTTGCACTCACTTTTTAATTTGTTAAGTTTAGGCATGAAAAACTATGTGATTGGCTCTAAAAACTGTAGCTCAATGCTGGAGTCACTGGTTAAAGCTTTTACTATGTATGTGAATGACCTCTGCTTCTGGTTTGTATTGCGCTTGTTACAGTATCACTACTAGTTAGCAAGTAGCGGGCAGTGTTTGTAGACAAGTCAGCATCTTCCATGCAAACTACAACCAAAGCAGTCACAAATACACCAGCTGACCAATTTCACCTGGTGACAGCTAAAAACCACTCATCATTAAGTCGGAGAATACATATTTTTCCAGTGGGTCCCAGGGGATGCCAGGGGATTGCCAACTGGTCTCCAGGCTGTGACTGAGGCCGTACCCAGTGTGTATAAAATAGCCAACAAGGGGTACTTTACAAATACCCACATGTGACAAGTTTGGAGTTGCAGACCCATCTCACTAAACCTGATGTCTCAGACAGTGATGCAAAGAGGTGCTTTGCACATGCTCAGTTTGACAGTATTTTGGCAGAGTATTTGGTAGATGTTGTTGTGATAAGTGTTAACTCTTGGAAAGAATTAAATATTAAAATGTAAACATTTTCCTTCAAGTACTTCCATTCATTCATTTTCTTAACTCCTTCTCCATCTTCGAGCTTATCCTAGCTGTGGTAGGTCAAGAGGCTGGGCCGCCAGTCCATAACAAGGCTAACACAAAGAGACAGACAACCAGTTACACCCACACCTACGGCCAATTTAAAATCACAAATTAAGCATGTCTAAGCATGTCTTTGGACTGTGGGAAGAAAAGTGAAGTGATAATTTATACCGAGGCTTTCATCATTTACAACAGATTCATTAAAACTGGGACAGTGAAATCTGAGATGTGGTAATACTCATAAATCTTTAGAAGATATCATAAAGATGAATCACACTTGATGGCAGTAACATCCATACAGGAAACTTTCACAAAATTCAGACAGTGGGTTGAATGTAGGTGATGCTGAGTCTGAGTCTATCATTTAATGATACAAAATCAATAAACACATTATTACTCATGAGTGGATCTATTTAAGTAAACAATGTGCTGTTAAGTGGACATAATGTACTTCCTTTAATCACAGTTTGGGCAGGCTCCTCTGACTGCTGGCTGCAATCATAGGCCTGTTTTTAACACTTTAGTTGAGCGTTGACTGACCTGAGTTAAAACCTAGTAAAGTACAAGGTAAAGACAAATATCTGAGCCTTAACTTAGGCTACGTCCACACTAATGCGTTTTCGTTTGAATCACATCGTTTCTTTGGCCTACACTGAGACAGCGTTTTCCCCAAGGACATTCTTGAAAATGTAAATAAACGGCAGCGGGAAATGACGCAGGTCGAGTCGTCTTGCGTTTCACGCGTGCGTGTGGACGCGCAACTCTTTGAAAACGACTGAAAATGCTAGTGTGGACGAAAATGCCATTTTCAAATCTATCCGCCCATATGGAAAAGAAATAGTAAAAACATATATGATTTACTCATGAAATTGGCCACTTTCTCATTACTTTCATATATTTTTTTTAGTAAGTATCCAAAACATACAAGTTTCATTATATAATTTTTCAAGGGATCTTATATGTGTTTTCACTCTTGTATGCTTTTCATACAAGTTTCATACAAGACAGATACAAACTTTATAAGATTTATATATATCTTTTCCATATGGGCGGGCTAGTGTGGATGTAGCCTTACATGAAATTGATCCTACAAGATTATGTCTGACACACAGTGTCACCCTACGATTAATAAACACACAACACCTTAACCTTTGACTCCTAAACCCAAAGGCACAAATGGAATACAGCTGGAAAAGATGTGACATGATGCTGCATATAAGCTGATGTTTAGGTTCTACTGAACGTTAGAGATCTGTTCTCATTAAGGATGAATATTTCCTTGAGCCGATTGTCAGAGAGACCAGGCCTGATAGAGCTACCAAGGCTCCTGACCTTTGTGAGATAGTGAAGGTGGTGATGTGTCTTTCATCCATCCATCCATCCATTCACTTCCGCATATCCTTTCGTCGCGGGGGGCACTGGAGCCTATCCCAGCTGTCATAGGGCGAGAGGCGGGGTACACCCTGGACAGGTCGCCAGTCTGTCGCAGGGCCAACACACAGGGACAGACAACCATTCGCACTCACTTTCACTCGCACATTCACACCTAGTGGCAATTTGGATTATCCAATTAACCTATCCCTACAAGTTCCATGTCTTTGGACGGTGGTAGGAAGCCGGAGTACCCGGAGGGAACCCACGCAAACATGGGGAGAACATGCAAACTCCACACAGAAAGACCCTGGCCTGATGGTGGAATTGAACTCAGGACCTTCTTGTTGTGTGGCAACAGTGCTAACCATCGTGCCATGTGTCTTTCAATGAGTCTTAAAATTCTTCAGAAGCTAAGGTGTTAATTTTTTAATCAGAGTGTAGTTTAATTCTGAACAAATACTTCGCTGCACATAAAGTCCATTTTCTGTTTACAGTGTCCATCAAACTTCAAACACATCACACAACTCTCTTGTTTTTGCTGTATAAGTACCATATTTGTGCAACAAATATTTCCATTGTTTCTTTATCATAATGGTATCTGAGGTTATTTTTGTTTTTCTTATCCAGAAAGTGTAATGGCTAGGGATTTGACTGATTAGTCGTCACTTTACACTGGTGCATGAATGCAATCTAAATGGGTAAAAATTTCAACTATCCACATCTATAATTAACTAAACAAGTTTGTGGAGGTGCTCACGCTATTGGCAATCAGATGTAGTTCATCACATTGACAAGGGTAAAACAAATTGAATGGTAAATGTTGCTGATTGTTGAGGTGATTGTTCTGAATTAAAATGATACAATGCTTTTATAGCTGTTATAGAGACTTAAATGTTAGAAATGCGTCATTTTAGCCCAGTGGTAGGATGGCTGCTAGGCACAATGATGACATCATAATATCTGATGTAGATACAAACCTTCAGGGGCCGAAAGCTACACCCACACTGAAAACAACTCACTCGTCCTCCATTGCTTTCAAGCTGACTGCTGGTCGTAATTCCAGCTATGTCAGTCATCAGTATCCTGTGCTCTCATTGGTCACTTTAGTCACTCTCAGTTTCTTGGGTAATATCACTTCTGGTCTCTGGTCTAGCCATCTCTTCCACTGTGGATGCTACACAAGATGTAACCTTTGTGCCAAGTTTGCCTGGTCAAGGAAGCCGTTTGCAGCAAACAGACAAGCAGAGATTTGGTGTAATCCAACTTTTTGGTCTGAGCTGCTAGCAGCTAATTAAAACTGAAAATGGTCAAAACTGAGGCTACTCCATCTGAAGATACATTAGAAAAATGTCTGAAGGAGCAGCTGCCTAAAATTGCTGATCATTACTTCACAGTCGCAGACATTTATCTGGAAATTAATAAAAATAAAATAAAACACTTTAAAATCAGAGCTGATCAAAACAAGACTAATGATGAAGGATTGAAAAAATCTGTAGTGGGCCATAGTGCAGTAGCTTGATGGGGGTCAACCTGTACAAACAAACCAGTGTCTAATTACATGTGGAACGTCAGAAATGGCTGCCATGCAACTCATGTTTACCCCAAATTGCAGTGAAGAAGAAAACTCATGGGGGAAACGGCTAACAGCAGGGAAAAGCTAATCAGATTAATCAGAGTTAATTAACTAAATTGACACATTATTGAAATTGAATCATGATGATAACATACCCATGCTGACATCACAAAGCAGTGAATAAATAGATTAAAGGGCAAAAAAGAGAGGAATTAGAGGTATTATTTCTTCTTTAGCTACACAGATATTATGATGTAGACGACTGTATCCCATATCAAAGAATCAATGCACTATGACACCAACTATCACATTAAAATGTGATCTTAGAATTTCACAGCATTGCATTAACTGTTTAGGAATTACAACTATTTTTATACACAGTCCCCCATTTTCAGAGGCTCAAAAGTAATTGGACACACTGGCATAATTTTAAATACGAGGCTTATTGTTTATATTTGGATGAACATCATTTCCAGTCATTGACTGCCTGAATTTCAAATGTCATAATCATCTTCAAATGCTACCTGGTTCTCTTAAGATGATTTGACGGGCCTTTCCTGCAGCCACTTTCAGTTGCTTGTCTTCAGTTACCATTTTTGAGGTACGCATGAGATGCACATTCTCTTTTACAAACAGCATAAGTGCGTATAAGGCAAGCGGTGCATGCATCCTTGTTGCTAAAACATCTAGTCATTCATAGTTTTTATCCCTAAAGAACTACATCACCCCCAGCATCGACTGTGATCACTGGCACTGAATTACGCCATGATTCCCAACCCCTGAGCATCTCTATTGACACGCATTTCTTAATAAATATATACAGGCGTTAAACTGAGTGAGCTTTTGCTTTTGCTCCCTTGCGTGATTCTTACGTGGCGACTGGTCAGTGAGGCCAGTCATCATTAGCAGTATTAGTGCCTTGGGTGGTTTGCGTAGACCGCGACCCTCTGACATTTTCTCTTCTCATTCTCTTATATACCCAAGCTGGAGATTAATGTGTGGTTTTTATTTTTGCTGCAAACGGTTTAACAGGGAAACCAGCACAGCCTCAGACTCAACCCTGCTGAAGGCAAGAAAGCACATGAAGAAGAGTTGTGTGTAAGCTCTCAAAATTATTATCCCAAATATGTACGCCTCCACTGCTCTGCTGTCCGGTCTGAATTAGCATCTCTGCTCTAAGCCACAGCTCTCAGCCGCTTTACACCATCTGTATATTTGACAGGAAACAAAGAAGGGTTGTAGTGGTAAAGCAGTGGTGCCACAGATCTTATGAGAATGGCCTCTGTGTTGCTGCCTCCTCTGAGCATTGTTCCTATTAATCAGAAAGCCATTTGTGATGCCGCATTAAGCCCTCGGATGTCTAAAATGTGACAAATGATGATTACCTGAGGGAAATCGATGTTGATCACAATACTATTAATGGTCCCACTGCAGGAACAGCATCCATCGAAGTACAAATCTGGCAAGATTCACCGGCTGTGAAAAAGCACTAATTTAGAACTAGCTTTGTGTCAGGTGATTCATTTAATAACCGAGGTCTGAGAGAGGGCTGTGCTAAAAAAAAAAAAGCTCACATCTGCTACCTTGTGCTTTTTTTGACATCAAACATACTGAACAAAAAGAAAACAAAACCTGCATTGTCTTATCCTGGCAGTGTGAATACAATCGCGCTGTTATGTGAGAGCAGCTGGTGAGTCACTTGCTGTAGTATTGCAGATAGAAAGACAGAGAAAGGGGAGGGGAGTAAAATACTTGATCGTACATGGATGCTGTATTACAGAGCACTTCTTCAGGGTCAAAAATATACTCACTCATCATTTTTTCCCCTCCCCATATCTTAGGTCAACCAGGGGCAACGAGCTCAGCGGCAACGACTGAAGCTATGCGTTCGTCTTCCTGTCACTCCTCTGCGGGGGATAAAATCCTTATGCCACCTAAAATTTATGGTCTACTTCCTGCATGTAGCCTCATATGAACAAGTCCACATATGTGTGTGAAGTGTGCTTCAAGTTGGACAAATAAGTCCTTCAGCATTTACGTGTGCGCCGGTGAGATCAGGTGCGCACAAACGCCGTAGGTGGTCTTTCCTTATGCATGAGACAGTAGTTTTCCAGCTGATCAATGATTTCATTTGCCATGTGGGCTCACTCCAGAGATCTGTCTGATGGCAATAGTCATGCTGGACCATAAATAAGACCCTTGCAATGACAACATCTGTATGCATGTGTCATGTTTTTCAGAATACATTGGCACCTCTATCAGTCAGTGGATTCTCACAGCTTCATATTTTATTTGTTTGCTGTTGCTTTTCTTTTTTAAATTCAATTTCGTTCAGCTGCTCTGACTGATTGTGTTTTTTTAAGCTCTTGACCATCTGAACTCCTATTCCTTTTGGATAAGGGCGATGGCTATTTACAATGTTAACTAAATGAAAGATTTTGTCAGTGATGGATTGTCTACAGTTTAGTATTTCAAACACTGATGATTCTTTAATATTCACTGCAACTGTATTTTACACACTTTACTTTTTTTTAGATGTGTCTTTGTTATCTATCAACTCTTTTGGAAAACATCTTAAGCTTTGCCTGCTTCATGGTCCAGCGTGTTCACCAGGTAGCTGCTAACTTTCTTTTCAGATGTTGGGCAGGCAGTTTTTAGCTTTCTTTTTTAATTTATAAAGACAAGAACATCCAGGAGAGGGAAGGACATCACATAAAGTAAGAAACTTAAAAACAGGGCAGAGTTGGTAAAGAACATAAAAGAGGGCTACTTAGATATTTATTTCCAACTTCTCAGACAGTGCGTGTAAATGTTGTCAAGTTTTATTTGTTGGTAGAGAAAAAGAGCATAAAAAATAAATGAATAATAAGTCCAATTTTCTATTTTTGTCACACTAAATGCTGCTACATTTATGCATTAGATGAGGAAAAAAAAGTTCAATGCCAAGTAGGAGCATTTTCTGCTCTTTAACGTTGGTGCTCAGATGAACTACCCTACCATGCAAACCTTGCTTGGATCATTTCAGCTGATATGGGATATTTGTGTCACTTTGTGATTCTTTCTGTGATGCAGTCATACTGTGATGTGAAATATGGCAGCTGCTAGAATTGAATAACAACCTCCATTTACTAATTCCTTGTCTTTTCATTCTGGACTTACCATAGAGGGCATTGTCAACTATACATAAGCACAGGAGGATATGGGCAGTGACCGCAGCATAGCAGATGTGGGTGGTGGTGGTTCGTCCCCATCAAGGCAGCTCCTCATCTCATCAGCCATCCATTCATTATTCTAACTGCTTGTTTAATTCAAGAATGCAGGAGCCTCTCCTAGCTGACTTTGGCCAGTAGGATGGGCACACCAGTCCATCACAAGGGCAGCAAGAGATTCGAACAGTCACACCGATAACCAAAGTTAGACTCAGTACTGACCAACAAGCTAGCAGTCTGAAGAGGAGAAGCCCATGTAGGCACAGGAAGAACATTCAGCGTCTACACAGAAAGGATTTATCTTACCGAAAGGTTCCGAACCATTTTACCATGAGGTAACAACGCTAACCTCTCACTTTCTCATTCGGAACTATTCTTCAGATTTTTGCATCCAGGAAAGATACTTTTGTTAAACTGAGGCGTAGGTGTGAGAGGTCACATGTTCATTCTGGCCCATATAAAAAACATTAAACACATCAAACACAGTTCAACGGTCTCCTTCCATAAGCCACTAAAACTCAGATCACATATACCTACTAATCGGAAGGCTGGTGGTTCAATCCCTGGCTGCTCCAGTCTACATGCCAAATATGCTTGGGCAAGATACTTACCTCGGGTTGCTCATATGAATGTGTGTGAATGTTAGATAGAAAGCACTTACACAGAAAAAAAAAGTACTTTTATGAATGGGTGTGAATGAGGCAAGTTGTATAAAGTGCTTTGAGTGCTCAGGTAGAGGTGAAAGTGTTATATAAGAACCAGTCCATTTACTATTTTCAGACAGTTTCCAAGCTATATAATGTGTTAAGAAACAATCTTAGATTTTCACAAACAGACTTGTGATAAGGACTGTAGACTAAATGATTAAAGGTGCCTGCTTACACTTAATGACATTTTCAAAAACAAACAGTCTGTTTTTAAAGTGTAACACAAAAGCTGAACGTATTTCTTATCAAAAATTTGCATATGAAACCTCCTTTTTTTGTCCTGAAGGCAAACTTCTCCCATGTGTGTGCTATTTACATCAGGATTCCTCATCTTTCTTGCCCTTGCTATCGCATTGTTAACTTTGTGGATGCACAATCACCACCTGTCAATCAGTGGAAAAATATGAATCCCCCAACAAAATGTCTTTTGGCTCACTCAATGGTACTAATGGTCAGAAACCCACAAACTGATACTGAAAATCATGCTTTGTCCAAACTGATACTATGAGCCTGTGCTCTGTCTTGCTTGTTGATCAAAGACCAGTGGCTCAACACCAGTGAGATGGTGGAGGTGTTAAAGAGGTTCTGGGAGAGCCTCATCATCCTCCCACCAAGCAATCATAAGAAGACCGTGCACGAACAGAGGATAGTGAGAGGTGAGCGTGTGTGAATTTACAGTTTGTGTGCTAGACAAAGGGAGAGAGTCACGCAGAAAGGGAGGAGGAGATAAAAAGAGAAATAGGTATAAGAGGGAGGGAGGAGATGAGGGGATGGTGAGAGCCTAAGCAAGAGAGGTGGCAGGCAATAAAGCGCCCCATCAATCTGGTAAATGAGTGTCCTTCCAGCAGAGGGTACTCTGAGAAATGCAGCCTGCTCTGTGTTCATCAGTCAGAGGTTTAACACTCATCCTCCGCTCCAACACTTCCTTATCGAAGGAAAAAGCAATTGAACAAATGCTTGGAGTACAGGTCGCTCTGCCAATTTACTTACAGTATGAACTTGTCTGCTTGGCACCTTGAAGGATCATACTAGCATTAGTGAGGCTTTTGCTTAAATTGCTATTGACACTTTCAGTCCATTTACACAAGTTTATTATGGGTGTTCATTCATTGTGACGTCTATTGACCTCAGTGTGGCTACAAACATCAGCAGCACTTTAAAATCTGTTTATATTTCCATGATTTTTTTTCTTTTTTTTATTTCCAAGGCTATTTCTTATATGGCCAGTGCAGGATTATCATCTGGTTAACACACAACACCTTTTTCACTTTACACAACTGTTTGTATGGTGAAGATGTTGCTCACGGGAGATGAAATTGACTCTATAGCCGTACTTAGCCTAAGAGCACTTTTTATGCTAGTGCTTATGTATTGTAAGATTTCATCAACCTGTTTGTCTGCTTGCACACTACCTGTCCACCAAAATACATAGTCAATACAATCATGTGAAAAAGAAAGAACATCCTCTTTCAATTCTATGACAAAAAAAAAATCAGGTCCTCAGAAATAACATAATCTGAAATGCAGAAGCAATGTGCGAAAAACTAAGTGCTCTTTTATTGATTCCATAGGAATTAAGAGGGTAAGTAGCAGCCAGGTGCTGCTAATCAAATGCACTTGATTCATCAGCAAGTGTAACCACCTCTATAAAAGCAGAGCTCTTGGCAGTTTGTTGGTCTAGAGCAGCGGTCCCCAACCTTTTTTGCGCCACGGACCGGTTTATGCCCGACAATATTTTCATGGACCGGCCTTTAAGGTGTCGCGGATAAATACAACAAAATAAAACTAGTACCGGTACCGAAAAAAAGAAAATTTATTCATAATACACGTGAAAAGACCAAGGAAAACCGAGTAAACGATAAAAACGATAACAAAATAACGCTGAAAACCGATAAAAACCCTGAAAACTATACATTTCACACCTGAGCCTCAACTCTCGCGGCCCGGTACCAAACGACTCACGGACCGGTACCGGTCCGAGGCCCGGGGGTTGGGGACCGCTGGTCTAGAGCATTCAGGCACCAAGGAGGAAACACATCAGCAATGGTCTTCGAGAAGCAATTCTTGCTGCCCATCATCAATCTGTAAGGGTTATAGGGCCATTTCCAAATAATTTGAAGTCCATCATCCTACACTGAGAAAGATTATTCACAAGTGGGAAACATTCAAGACAGTTATCAATCTTCCCTGGAGTGAATGTCCCAGCAAATTTACCCCAAGGTCAGACCATGCATTGTTCAGAGAAAATGCACAAACCCCAAGAGTTACACCTATGTATGTTAATGGTTAAAGTTCATGACAGCACAATTAGAACAAAACAGAACAAGTGTGGCTTGTTTGGGAATTAGGAGAAAACACGACTTGGGTTTGTTAAGTTGTGGCTGAACAAACCGCAGATATCTCTGGGGGGTGGGAGGGGGGGTTACTACACCACCATCTCTCTCTCTCTCTCAGTGGAGACATTTATTTAAACTTATGCTATAAATTCACATCATTTTCTTCAACTATGCTACCACAACCCAAAACAGATTTAGCCTTTCTAAAGTAATGCAAATGCAACTGTAATGTCTCTAAGCATGGAACAAAAGAGCGAAGCCCATTAACCTCCAGTCCTCAAGGACCGTCTAGACCGGGTCATTGTACAAAGAAAGCACATAATCACCAGCTGTTTCCAGTGAACCAACTTCTAGATATATCACACACACATATTACAATATGACTGCATATAACATATTGTACAAAAACACAGACAAACTACTCACCAATCACAACTTTAACTTTTAGACCTCATCAAAACCAGTGTCCTGGTTGTATACTCATCCTGCTCTCCTTTCTCCATCCTCTTTTGAGAACCACTTTTTTTGCTTTGGCTTGCTAAATATCATTTATAATGCTAGCAAACTGATAAACTACTCTATAAGACACACAAAAAAAATTCATAGTTGATGTCAACAGGTTCATGGGCATTTTGAACAAATGACAGAGAGCAAGGCCAGGAAGTGCAAGTAATATATTTCTGAGCATAGCTGAAAAGAAAAGTATTAAGGTGTTGCAGTGACCTAGTCAATGTCCAGACATCAACCTTACTGAAATGCTAACATATGATCTTAAGACAGCTTTGCATAAACAATTGCAAGTACGCCTCACTAACGTGAGGCAATGTTATTAAGAGGAATGGTCCACAATGATCTGATAGACTGACAAAGTCATACACAAAATAAATATTTTAAGTTTTTGTAGTTAAAAGGCCGGTGTGTTTGAGGTGCGGACCAAAACGCAGACACGGGAGAAAAACAAAATATAACAAAAAGCGAGCCTTTATTGTGGCTGATATCATAAACACAAAACAAAGGCAAAGGCGAACTGAGAATAGAACTAAACTAAAACCTAAACTGGGATAAGTTAAGACTAACATGAAAACTATCAAAGGGGACGTGAACATGAATCAAAACAGGTACATGCAACCTGACCCTAAACCAAAGCTTAAGAATAATCCTGAGACTTGACATACATGACACCAGACAGACAACCTAACATTAAAAACACAGAAGAGTAATGAGGCAAGTGGAAACACCTGTGCAAACAGCTGACACAAATAAGCATGATGCCACAGGGGAAGGAAAACTAAACACACTGAACATGGAAATATGACTTTCAAAATAAAACAGGAAACGTAGATAGACATGAACTGGGATACGCAAGCTTGACACAGGAGCCAGAGAGAGGAAGTGAGAAAGGGACAGAGACACAAGCTGTGTCCCAATTCAGGGTCTGCACGCTTGAAGTACGCATTTTAAGTGTGATTACGTCACCGCCACGCGATGACGGCTGTCCCAATTCGAAGTGTACTTCAAATGCATACTCCAAATGCGCCATCGATTTGCCCAAATATCAAGCGTGGTCCGGTGCACGCTTTGTGGTCCCATATATCCCACAATTCATAGCGCGGCGGTGGGTGTGGATAATTTTGCCGCAAAATACGGCAGAAGGGAGTGGCTGAAGAATGAACTGTCAAAAGTAGGTACTGAATATGACGTCACTTATTTATGTGCGAATGTTTAATAACGAAGAACATTAAAACATTGCCGTTAACTTAGTTGTATATATATATATATATATATATATATATATATATATATATATATATGTCATGTCATGACAAAAATGAATGACCAACAAAACATTTTTTTCTCCTTCATTTCTGTCAAACAAAGCTGAATATAACGTTTCTCGCGGTTAGTATCATGGTTGCTAGGCAACCTGAACAGCGCGACGAAGGCTAGACTGTCCCATTTCACAAGCCTCTCACTTCCGCACTACTCGTACTTATAGTACGCACCGTACGTAGTACGCGTAGTGCGCGTACTTCAAGCGTGCAGACCCTGAATTGGGACACAGCGACAGAGGAGAGAGACACAAGGGGAACCTACATGGACAAGGAGACAACACATGACAAACAGAAAAAGACTCATAAACAAGGAGACATAGGAGAAAAATAACCTAGACTAAAACTCAACTAAATCCTAACTAATAATAAGAACACAAGAACTTAACATATTTCCAATATAACATAAAAAATCAAACATGCGAAATAACTCAAAATGCTGGGTAAAACACCCAGCCCCTGACAGTTCTACAACTATTGAAGCATGGCACATGCTTATTTTTTCACATGCTGCTTCTGTATTTTGTCTCACTTTTTGGTAAATAAATAATAAATGTGTAGAAATTTACATGTGGTTGTTCATCTCAGGCTATATTTAAATCATTTATGAACCTAGAAAAGACCAGATGATTTTTTTTCTCATGTCCTGATACATAAAACTTTGACATGAAAGAAGTGTATTTGGAGCCAGTAATTTCCCACAGAAGATGTTAGAGATTCATTCACAGCACTGTTCAGTGACCATGGACCGTGAGCAGACATCTGGTGAAAACAAGTCCCATGTTAATGCTTTAAATATGTCTCTAATAAGGCCTTAATGCCAATGGGAGCTGCAGATAAACCTCTGTCACCATGTATGTAAGCCAGGGATCATAACCATCACATACTGAACCCAGACCTGCAGCTTCGGCTTTGATCGTAATTTGAGTCTACATAATGCAGTTTCCTATGTGAAGAACAGAAGGCACGCAGATGTAGCTACAGATGGATAACCTTCAGAGAAACTACAATCTCCGAGGAGCTTCAGATGCTCATTTGGAAAGTCTTTACTGGCGTTGTTTGCTAAATAAGATGTTCGGCACATTTGGAACCTTTTTGTAATTTATTTTTGTTCAGAGAGAAGTAAGATGCTGTTGTCAAGGCTGAGTTGTGTTGGTGGAATTGTTTTGTGGTGATATGATGCTTGGAGCGCAAAACAAGCCAAGCGTTCGTCATTGTTGTCATGAGCATTGTGACTCGACCGCACAATCCCATAGCTGTTAGTGGCAGTGACAATGTTAGAATCAGTAATAGACTTCTGAGATGAATGTTAATACTCTATTCTGTGCTCGCACAATGATGTGAATGTTTGATATCAGCGTCAGTCATGGAGTCACACAGAAAGAAATCATACACAGATTAGAGCTTAATGAATGTCTGCGTGTTTTGTGTTTTAATGCCAGCTTTGTGTCAATACACAAATACGCAAAATACACAAAAAGCATTCAAATGTGTGAGTGTGGTACTGTTTATTGTGCTCAGTCTGGACACCTTCAAATGATAAACTAATGTCTCTTGAAAGTTTAGTAACCAGTAGTTATTATCCACAAACATAATAACACTTTCTTTTGTCTTAGTTTTTGTTGGACTTTCACCGAGCTATCATAGAAAGACAGAAGTAAATAATTCTTCCTCATAAGTGTTGTGTTTAACTTCAATAATCATTTTTGAAGAAAAAAAAAGTGATGCACATCGAAGGGTAATAAAAGTATATCAAAACACAATAAAAAGCTGAGTGCTTTTATGTCTATGCTTTGAGTTGTGACACTCGTGAAAGCATTTAGATCACACTCATCAAGATATTAAACAAAATCCCAAACCCTAAATCGATACTTCATAACTTACAGTACTCGGGCTTTTGTGACATAAACTTAAAGAAATTTGAAACTGCAACTTAAAAAAAAATAGCTGCTCAGTTATCGATTCTGATGGTCAGCTCAGACATGCTCCACAAGGTTCAAACAAAACTTCTTCATTCACTTGATGTCAGCCCATCCAGATGGCTGGTCTGCTGACAGTAATTTACACAATGCTGTTTGAATAAGTGCTGTGATCCCGCAGCTCACTCCACACACACCTGATTTGTAACACACAGCTCGGTCTCTGTGGACAGCAGCATGCTCAGGGAGACAAATAAAACCCAGGAGAAGGGTTTGGGTCAACTCTCTATACTACAGCATTAAACAGTCTCACGGAGCTGGACTCACTTCCCTTATGCATGTCTTTTAAAAGCTGCCATATTGGGCCATCTGGCTATCTGGCTGCAGAAATACGTGTCCTCTGCTTTGGTCTGCAGCCTTGTCAGCTGCTGTCATATCTTAAACTCCAACAAAAATTATTGTTATTATTTATTTCTGGTTACATTGTTTGGTCATTGAAATAGTCTGTTTATCTAGTTAAAGACCTTATTCTAATACAGACAATCACATCATGCAGGAAGTAGTGATCCAATGTGTTAGAGCAGACAGTCACACAGAGGCATAGCTACAGATACCGAATTACTTTACTTACTTTATCTATCTATCTATCTATCTATCTATCTATCTATCTATCTATCTATCTATCTATCTATCTATCTATCTATCTATCTATCTATCTATCTATCTATCTATCTATCTATCTATCTATCTATCTCTCTATCTATCTATCTATCTATCTATTATTGGCAGCTAGGTTGTTTTTTCGGGGGTTAAACAACTGCAACACTTACTGTATTGCTTATATATTTTATAGTGTAACACTGTCATCTGCTAGAATGCTGCTCTTTTAATGTTCCTCTGAAACAGTTCATTGCTGTTCTTCTATGCACCGTACAGATAATGGACATAGACAATGTAAAGTCACCCACTAGTTTTGCAGTACATATTTTTAAGCTTTTTAAACATTAACATTTTGTCTGCTGCCATACTGGTTTTTCTTGGAGCCTGAACTTAACATATTTGGATGAAAGGGTGGATTGAAGTTAACAGCTAACCTTCACAAATTTGTTTAGAAAGCTGCACCCCTAAACTGTAAGGATGCATTAGAGCACACAGCGCACATAAACTACCAGAATTTCATTCACAAAGACTGGAGCACAGACTTGTGAGATGATCTACACTACAAAGCAGGTCATAATATTTGTCAGATAATCCATGAAAATGCCCTGATAGGCACCAACAGCTCACAGACACACAGTGGAAAGGTCCAGTTCAGTGATTCCAATTTGCTGAGGTGAAGCCTAGCAGATGCCAATAGGCTTCAGCGGCCTGTGTCAGGACATATGTCAGTCAAAACAGCAACACCTACCATCCAGTATGCAACTTAAGACTTAACTAATAAAAATACCACCCCAAATTGGAACAATTCAAAAATTCTGGAATTTTTTGTTTGCTTGATTGTTTGTTTTTTGCGCATTTTAATGCTGAAAACTATCATTAGCCAGATGTGATCAGTCACTACAATGAGTCCTGAAAATGATGAGCCATTGCTAGCTAGGGCAGTGTTCTTCTCAACATCGAAAGCAATATTTATTTATTTATGGTAATAAATCATATTCATAAATAACATCACTGTAGAGAATTTCCTGCATTTTTACAGCTGCAGTGTAAGTTGCAAACATAAACATATTTTTTTTCCTGATTAAATAAACATCCATATTCACATCCTTGGAAAAGTCTCTGCACAAGCCACTTTTTAAGCTAGACAGCATATTAGCTCCTCACTTACAGAACACCAAAAAGCCTGTAAACATATGTCACGCCACTTTCGTCTGTTTGCATATTCACTTGATGTTATTTTTGACAAATGGATTTAAGCTTTTATTGGATAAACACCTTAAAACTGTGGAACCACAGATTTCTCGGCATCTGCACTAAAGACTAATCTAATTTTACCTGGCTTGTGACCCTCTTTTTGACCCTCTTTTTGACCCTCTTACCCTTATTCTTCATGCTGTCCTGACAGCTCCAGTTAACTGATACTGAGTTAAACTGCAGTCTTCCACATGCTCTGATCTCAGGTTATTTTGTCCCATTTAGCATCTTTAAACTACACCAATGAAACAGCCAGTCTAAACTTCCTGGTCTCTTGGCGAATTGTTTTTGCTTGACTGGAGAATAACTGAAGCAAAATTTCTACATAAAAAAGTCAAATCACCTGGTCTTTAGCAGGTCTTAAAATTCTGTAAATACAACCTCAGAAGAACTGCAAAGAATATTATGCCATGTCACTACTTATCTAAGACAGATTAAGCCAAAATGCAGAAGCAGTGTGTGAAAAACTATTAAGAAGGTAAGTAGTAGCTAGGTGCTGCTAACCAAAGGAACTTTATTAACTGATCATCAGCCTTTTAGAGGTGTGATAACCTCTAAAAGGCAGTCTGCTGTTCTGGAGCATTCAGATATGTGTTAACATTGCCTATGCTCTCTAAAAAGATTGTGGCAGCACAGCAGGTTTTAGCATTTCAGCATGAAAATTTTATCCCAACTGCCGTACGGTCAAAAGTTGAATACCACTTGAAAAATGGCAAAAATAAATAAATAAATAAAAAAATCATATTTTGAATTGCTGGATCTTAACAAGGTTCCAAGTAGAGCTTCAACATGCAACAAGAAAAAATGGGAGAGAGACAAAACATTTTTTTAAAGATGCAATTTATATAAGGCGGACGTAGGTTACTGGCCTGGTGGCCTGGCTGCCCCTGAGTGGATCCGGGGCAGGCGTGGGGGTTTGGGGTTCGGGGGTGCTTCGCCTCCGTGCTGGGGCTCTGGCTGGGCCTTAGGGGCTTCGGTCCTCGTTGGTGTGTCACCGAGGTTGTGGGCGGGTGGGTGCACGGGGGCTCAGCCCTGGCGCAGGGGGCCTCTTGTGCATCGGCCTAACCGGGGGGCTCTTCAACTGGCAGGGAGGTTGTTCCATCCTTGCAGGAGTCCACTCTGCAGGTGGGGGAGAGACATAGGAGAGGTGGAGAATAAACTTAACCTGGGTGTCTGTTGTCTTGTGTAGTCTGGGAGATGATTGAATGTTGGGGTGGGTACAGTTTCCTCTGCGGTGGGGTAGGGTGGACTGCCCAGGGTCCTGTGGGGCTTGGCGGTGCTGCTGCTGTAGGCCCCGGTCTGGATGGGCCTGGGCTCCCTTGCCCTGGTGGATACCAGAGGACGGGGGTGCCTACTGGGGTCAGCGGGGGAGCTGGCCCTAGGGAGGGGCATCCTCCCCTCCCTTCTTTTCCTCCCCATCCCCGGCTACCTCCCTCTTCCCGCTCCACCACACCCACCCACACAGATAGGGCCTTGGGGTGCGGGTGTGTCACCAGGGTGCAGGGGAGACATTCCCCCCCCCCCCCCCCCCCCCCCGTCCTCTTCTGGCCACCTGTGCCTCAATTTTATCTCACAACTTAGACATCCACATTACTTACACTCTCATAACACACACATATATATAGGGCCTTGAGGGTGGGCACGTTAACGGCGTCCAGTAGACGGTCTGTGTATTCAAACCTACCTCTGGCGCCGGTGCCCACCTCTCAATTTTAAATCCATGTAGACATTGAGGGTTCTTGGGAGGGGCCGTGCTAACACCTGCTGCTCTCTGGCAGCAGCACCATGCTCTCCCTTATTTTAAATGCACTTTAGAGCAACACGCAGCAACACTACACATGAGCGGGAGGAGGGAGGTATGGGGTCTTAACACACCCCCGTTCTCTGCTAGCCATCGGGGCGGGGGGACTGTGAAGAGATGCTGGCTGTCCGATTGGCCTCCCTGCTGCTGCGGAGCCTGGGGCGGTCTGCTTGCCTCCACCCCGGAGGGAAGGGTAACATCTCTTGGGTCTGGGTGCCGTTTCCCCCTCTGGGGGCGAGGATACCTGGACCCGGGGTATAGAGTATGTTTGGGGAGTGTGATTGTGTGTACATGTCCATTTACGTTTATTCCTACGTTGGGTGAGTGCTGAGTGTTTGTATATGTGTGCATGAGGGTGGGAATGCATGTCTGTGTCTGTGTGTGCCTGTTTGTCTGTGTCTATATGTCAGGTCAGGTCTTAGACTCCACCTCTCTGGGAACTCCCAGGCCCTCCAAAGTGTGGAGGCCTATCTCCCCTCACCACACTCCCTGCCGGTGACTGATGCCCTCAGGGGTCGGAGCATTGTTGGTTCTTGGTGTCCGGGGCTGGGCGCTCAGGTATGTACCAGCTCACTCCTGGTGGCTACTTGGCGGGGCCTGGCGCCTGTTGCTCGGTCAGGCCTCTTCCGGGGTGCGGAGGGCCCTCGGGCCTCCGGCCTCTGTGCCTGCGGCTTGGTTCACTCTGGCACAGCTGGCTGCCGGCGGAGCCGGCGGGCACGCCGGTGCAGCCCCCTCTAGCTTCTGCCCGGTGTCTACTGGGTGACCCCTCTTCTGGGGATCCTCAGCCCTTCCCATGAAGGTGGCACGGATGCCCCTCCGGTGGTCCTCCTTGGGCTCTTGCACTCTGGGGCCTCTGGATGTCTGGGGCCTGGATCTCCTCCATGCCTGCTTCATGCCCTGGGGGACAGGGCTATGGCTCTCTACATCCTCTTGCAGACCATTACATGGGGAAACCATTTGAATACAAGCGCGCCGATCCACACAGGTGTGCACACGGGTGTTCACTGTTCATAGACTTAAATCACACCTTTCTTGGCTGCTACTTCAAAGCACATTGTGCGCTGTCTGTCCTGCGTGCTGCACAACAACATTCAATATTTAGTATTTACTGCTGTTTACACTTAGCTAGATTAATGCGATGGTGTTGTTTAGTATGTTGCTTTGGGTTTTTTTTTGCTTTTTTTCTATTCTTTTTCTCTCAACAGGTGAGATATTTCCCCCCCCCCTTTCTCACTGTCCCTCTCCCCTTCTGTTTTTCTTTTCCTTACTCTTTCTTTCTCCCTTTCCTATCCCTCACTCATGTCTGTCCTGTCTGTAACAACTGAAAATAAAATAAAATAAGTAATAAAAACAAAGGTCGATCAAATGGACCAATACGGCAATGCCATGATGATCCATTTGGCAAAATAAATCCATTGGGTATCCTTGTTGGTCTTCAGACAACAATTCTGACGGCTAAAGAACCAAATGGGACAGGCAAAAAAAAAAAGATGCAATTTATATAAAACAACACTTAAACTGAAACAGGCTGTTTTAAAGCCATTTTTCAAGTGGTTTTAAACTTTTGATCGGGACTGTATCAAGCACGGTGGTGGAGCGGTAATGTTTTTGGCTTTTTTGCAGGACCTGGGAACATTGCAGCTGTTGAGCTGATCCTCCTTTGTATACCAAAGTATTCTTGAGTCAAATATAAGGCTATCTGTCTGACAGCTAAAGTTTAGCCAAAATCGGTCATTAAACAGAACAATGATTATAAACACAGCAGCAAATCTACATCAAAATGACTGAAAAAGAAAAGAATGAAGGTGTTACAAACTCCAGACCTCAACCTGACATTGTGGCAGGTCGTTGATCTACAGTCATTGGGCAGGACCTTAAAAGTCCTGTGCATAAACAAAAGCCTGAAACAAACTGAACCAACATTGTAGAGTTGAATGGGACAAAAGACTGAAAAAGTCATATAGAAAATGTATAGCAGGAGTGAGACACACAGGACCTATAGAGCCACAAATTATGCATAGGGAGGTTGGGCAGATTGATGGTTGAAACACTGGAGACTGCCGTTAGTTCCAAATTTCAAACTGATACTCATCATTTATTTTAACCTTTATATTACCTTAAATGCATGTTTGATTGTATAAATGTGACAATAAATGTCCTATTTTAACAAAAAACAAAACAGTTGTTTACTTATCAAATTGTTTTGGTTGGTTTTAGTTCAAGTTTGTTGAAGTTAGAAATTCAGAATTTATTATTAGGTGCTGTTTTTGTCATCTATTTAAAAATATGTATCATTGCTACCTTCAGATGTTACAATAGAAGAAAGCATTTTCACTGTCAGTCAGATTTAATTTGTCTGACCATTTGTAAAAGATAAGTGAAAGGCTTTTATTCTTTTATGGATTTATGCACTTCTATTCTGTTCTTAATGCTTTAATTATGGACGGCGTTTTCTTTCATAATGAAACAGCTCTTCCTTTCATCACCGCGGATGTTAAATATGTAGATGTACTGTACTAGAATCTCACTGGGTTGCCAGCACATCATGAGCTGTGTGTGTACAGTATACATGTCTGGGAATGAAAGTGAGCCAAGCTGGTGAGTTACATGGTTTAATTTACATTTGCAGGCTTGTTTTTCGGCTGTGCTGTGTCTATCAACTTGAATTTACAATTCTGCAGGAAAAACAGCTCTGAATACATTTATATGTAAAACTAAACAAATAAATAAATGGCTGTGTAGTTCTTGCCGCTAGAAACTTGAAGTATAGCGTCTAAATCCACAGAATGATGTTCTATTTTCACTTTGCCCGCTCCGTAAGCTTAGCCACTCATCTCCCGTCCAAGATGACAGCGTAGTCAAGGGTAAATTAGTCTGACACTGCATTGGCTAAATGCTGCCCATCATTTCCCATCTTCGTTGATCCACATTTACTCAGCTTCATGTCCCTTGGTGTCAAGCGTGCATGGGATCACAGACCGGCTGGAGAGCACTGAGTGATGAGCTTTTGTCAACTGTGAGATGGCAGCAGAGGATATGGGAGTACAACCAGCACTCTCCCAAGATGGAACTACAGTGCGTCATCTGTGAGACATACCCACACTGGCAGGGCAGAGTATTCAGTCTACCTCCAGTTCATCATCAGTGCTCCGACTGCCTGCTGATGGGTGTCCACAGGGCAGGCTTTATGATATCTGAGAATCTGTTCTGATGCGATCAGACAAATTCCAGGTCACGCTTTGTGCCACAATATTCCTCCAGCTACATGTACTGGTAGCTTCAGAGTGTGTGATATGCTAGAAGGGCTAGAAGCAGTGTTACCAGATTTGACTGATAAAAAGTATCCCCCACCCAGGTACCTTAAAAATAGCCAAGGTATTAATTTTTATTTATTAATTTATTAATTTTATTTATTTATTGTCCCATCCTGTTGTGTCAACGGTTAAATTCATTCATCTGTCTGCGTTTTCCCATTAAGTTATGTTAAGTTAAATATATAAAGTTAGAGCCACTTTTTTTTTTTAATTTTGCCTGTGTACACCACTACAGTGGGTTTGAATTAGTCAAGATATAACTTTCAGCTTTATTTTAAAGCACTTAACAAAATTTTGCACTGTTTAGAAATCATTGCACTTTTTATATAGATATATATACATATTTACATACAGATATGTGTAAGTCAAACAGTTTGGATGAAAATCACTCAGTCTGGCAACTTTATTCAGGAGTCCCCTTCAACTCTAAACAAAAGACTAGGGCCTGGAGGTCAGCCAGGGATTACATACTATGTTAAGGTGGCCAGCAAACAGAAGCTGTCTGGTATAGTTGTCTCATTGTCAGCTATGACTTTGAATTTAGTCTAGTACATTGAAAGACAGATACATAAAACAGCTGCATTACAGCCTTGGCCCTGGCCTTAGCCTACTTTTACCCTGACCGCCCAACAATTTAACAAGTAATATTTTTCATCCACGTTTATCAAATATCAATCTGGTACACAAGACAAAAGTGTGTATCCCTACAAGTGACCTTGGTCATTGATGCTACCTGTCAGCCTCTGCTAAGCTGGCCCTGTAACCAATGACTCTCTGTCTGAATTGCTGTAGTCCTAAAGGTCTTCTGTTTTCTCTCACAGCTGATAAAAAGACAGCCTTTTTCATCCACCCACTATTGGCAGGGGCTGAGTTTGTATGGTGCTCAGGAAATCTTCTAATGAGATTTGTAGTATTTTAGCCATGCTAGCACCAGAGGCTCTGAAAGCTTTTGTCTTGCCCTGTGCCCACCTGAAGCTCAGCAATGAGCTGCTCCCCAAGGTGAGACCTTGGTGTGGTCTTCATAGAGGTTGTTTTGGGGTTTGTTTCCCAACTTAGTCTGGCCCCTCATGCAGGGTCAGTTAACCTTGGGGTCACACTGACATTCAAACCCTTTCTATTACGATGAAGTGGCAAACTAGAGGTCTGTCCTTCAGCACCACCCCCGAGGTACAAAAGTAAATACCTGAGGTGGTTCTAGCACCTGACTGGGACGTCTCCTCCTAAGTGAGGTTTTGCTGAATTACAGATTACTGCTCTGGGATGCTTCTATATACCTCCAGCTAGAGGAGGTCTACGTATTTCCCCTTAGAGTGCTGCCCCCATGAAATGGACCTGAAAGAAAAACAGTTAAATGAACATTTTTTTTAACCATGGAAAATAAATCCATCTATGACAGATCAGCATTTAAGGAATCTTTTGCTTTCTTTTTAAATCAATGAAAAGGTTCATTGGAAGTTAGATGGATTACCAATAAATTTGGTGATAGTGATATCTTAGCTTATCATTTTTCTATGCAATCATTTATTTTGTGGGAGGGTGGCTCTTTAGCTGGAGTAGTCTAATACAGGCTCCTGACAATTAGACGAATTAGCATATGCCGTATTTCAATGTTCATCTAGGTTTCAGTAAAATCTATTGCCATAAACAAACTGTTGTGCCAATAGTTTTAAATGAGATTCTTCTGATCCCATTGCTCTCGTTGCTGGCTGTACAGCTTTGATGTTCACTGTAATTATACCACTTTTCAGCACTTTATTTAAAAAAAAATCTTTGCATATTAAATATGACCTTGGCATAATCCTCACAACAGCTTCTGCTCTTGTTTAAGTGTGTCTCTTAATGAACAGATATGCTGCTCCTCAGGCCTGAATGCTGCAGCTGAACTGCTCTCTCTGGTCATGTGCCGTACACACTGAAACCTAAATCCTGATACTCTTGGATGCTTTAATCCCTCCACAGTACGGAAACCGAAACAGAATATTAATTTCATCTTGTTTTTAGCACATTACCCAATTTGAGCAGTTAGGAAATGTTCAGCAGGCCTAAGCTTGCCTCCCATATGATGGAAATCTTTTTTAATATAACACCCCAGGCTGCAATAAGATATAGCTGAAGTTATGGGAATGCAACTGCCTTTTGCAGCTGAATAATTACACACTGGGTTTCATTACTATTATTATTATTTAGGCTCAAATGCTCACACTGGTACCAGGTTAACCTATTTTAAATAATCCCACAGTACTCCATGAAGAACTGAGTAGGCACAAAGAGGATCTTTATTTTACTGGACATGAAATCCGATGATTTAAGGTCACTGTCCTTCTTTAAATTGAAGAAAATCCAGTCCTGCTCTAGAGGTCAGCTAGTATTGAAAAGATAATCACTCAGAGTTCACAAACAAATGGATAGATTTAATCCAGCCAGAATTAAACCCAATAGTTAGAAAATGGGTTAGAAATCCAACCAGCTAGTAAGTAAGATAAACTTATACCGAGAGTGAGACCAGAGAGAAGATTTAAACATTTGAGTTTAATACTCAAACAATGCTCAAACGGACCCATTGTGTTTCCTGTGACATAGTGCTGTGCATTCTGCCTTTTCAGTTTTCAAAGTGAACAATTTCCTCTCTAAGCCCTGCCCCCCAGGACTATTAAAGCTTTGACAGCATTTTAAACAAGCGCTGGCGGAGGATTTGCTATGCTGGCTACTAACCAATAGCATGTAATAGTTCCCCAATGCCCAAGTTCTATTCTGAATTCATGGATAGTGTGTTTTAACAATGTAGACATTGGGCTGTGCATGCTTAGCATGCATGACACAACAGCACATGACTGCAGAGGTTAATGCGTGCAGCATTGGGTCCTTTATGTCTTGTTTCGCCTGAGTTCATTGTAATGTCTAAGTCTGTTTGACAGGGAGGAAAGTTCACAGCTCTCCTACAGCTTAGGCTTGCTCTTTTTCATGAAAATAACAAAAAACATTTTTTTTCAAACCCAGAATTTGACTTTTGCTCTTATTCGTATCATCACAAGCACAGTTCAGCCTTACCAGCAAGTGCTGTGAGAGATTTGCACATCATTGTGCAGCTCGCCTCTTTTTTTAAAATGAGCACCATAAATGTTATTCTGTCCGGCACTATGACGTTCAGTCTTGCAGAATCACTGAAGTGAATCTTTGTGGCGAGGCAGTGTTGAAGTGCTGGCACAAGACGTTACCAAATGAAAACATGCAGAAGGGAACCAGAAGCAGTACAATGAGGATGGTAAATGGCTCAAGGGAAATGGCAACGTCTCACTCTAATTACACTTCAGTGTGTGCCGTGGTGAACGAGGGAGAGCAGCGTTTTGGGATCATTTTAATGGGCAAAGCACTGATGAGAATCCCATGAACAGCAAATGCTTCGAGCTCTGAATTTTTCAGTAGGCTTCATGTTTTGAGTGCAGCGGCCTCGGTGTTCAGCAATGTGAAAGGAAGATTCTTTCTGATTTTGGAAGGCGTGCATGCATGCCATCCACATTGTCAGTCACTGAATGAGATAAGCAGGTGCTTTGGAAAACCTCTACCTTCTGTAAATACGCAGGGGGTGCAGTACCAAAGCTGTCAGCTGTCTCTCTCAGAGTCTTTCCACACTGTAAATGACATACTCAGTGCATGGCAAGTCCTAAAGTAATAATCCGATCTTTAGGTTGCACCTGTTATGACTTCATTTTCGGCAGTCGTTATTAAAAATAAATAAAATTTTAAAAAGCTCAAAATAAACTGTAAACATTGACAGCTCTGTTGGGGGAAAAATACCCAGTGTCAACCATATAGTTGTATTATGATTGCATTTTATCATTACATTAAGTACAATTTTCCTGAGTGTAGCTGATTCTTTCAGCAAACCCTGCCTTCTCCTGTAATGTGATTGACCAACACTTGGCAGTTAAATCCCTTCCAGACAAAAATGCCTCTGTGTTGCAACCCCTCAGGTTATAAATGATGTTTGACATTAATGTGTTTTTGGCTATATACAGCTACACTGTCAGAATGGCTCTCTTATATCTGCATTATGTTACACATTATACCGATAATCTCAGAAAAAAACAAAAAGGTATAACGAAACAGGAAGTGTTCTAGCTGTGTTACTATGTTTGACAATATGAGTAATATTATTTTTAAACATAAATAAAAGCTGTTTGTGTCATGCAAGAAGCAAAAGATTTCAATGCTTTTTTGTTGTGAGTGTAGTTACCATTAACACGTTGACATATAAATGGGTGCATTTGTCGAACATACAGTAGAGATTCCAGAAATTAAATGACTCTAACCATGAAATAGTTGAAAACCTCATAAAAAGATCAACTGTCACTTTTAAACTTGAGTTGTTTTGTACAAATTTAAACCCGTGAGATATTGTTCTGGTGCATTGGTGAAGCAATGTAGAGAGTCGAAATATCACACTGTACCGATGACAGTGATTGACGGTGTTGGCAGTTTGACAAATAGGTTTGGGGAAATGTGTTAATGAGAGGGAAAAATTTAAATGTTCAAAAAATTCCTCTCAGTTGCATGTATAATGTACATCATGTGGAATAGTATTGTGATAAATGTTTAAGGTTTTTGTTCTCATTAGTCCTGTTATCCTCATTTCTTGCTTTCCCAGGGCAGTAGAGAATAACAGTTGCTTTATCCACAGGAAGCACCAAATGACATAACTTAGCGACTGCAACAAGCTATTAGTAGATTCTCACTAGACAGTGAGGATAGCGGATGGTGTTGGCCCATCTTAAGTGTTATTACTGTTAACATGGACTTTGTACTTGTGGAAATGTGGAGGGAGACAGGCACATTTTCACTGGTTGTCAAGATTTTATTGAATTTCCATGCTTTTGTGAAGTTGGGTTTACAAAATATAGAAGCAGGAAGTGTAAAAAAGAAAAGAAAGAAAATAAAGAGGTAATACTTTTTGTTCATGCATTATTATTATTATTCATGTTCTACTGTCAGTGATTTAGGGCTATAGTATACATGTGCAGAACACACAGGTCTTATGTAGATGCGGGGTTGTCAGCACCTGACTGCTTAGCATCACATCCCAGTGATTTACTGATTATTCTACGTGTGTGTGTAATTGCTGTCACACCATATAAGTACCTATCCTGTTTTAATGATATAAACTTGAGTATTTAGAGGTTTTTATTTTATTTCTACTAAATATAGCATCTGCAAAATATTGCCGAAGAAGGAAAAAAACTTTTGCACATGCATTTTATATATATATTTTTTAAATAACTGAAGTTGTTTCATTTTGTTTGAGCAGGAGTTCCCTAATTATCAAAAACATCTCTAATTTAGTGGTAGAAAAGTCTGATGCATAATCTAAAGGATCCTAAAAGCATTTTTTCTCCATTGTGATTTATTTTTCTCTTGATAAGCTACTCTGAAAATAACATTAATGCAAGGTATTTGGGAAGTCACTGACGTCTTCCAACAATGAGCGTTTATTCTGTTTGCAAAGCTGCAGCCTTGATAATATTTGAGCTTGTTTATTGTTTGTCATCTGGCTTTGATTTTCCAACACAATACAATGAGAAAGCAACGTTGTATTGGGGCCAACTTAAAAAATCGCATATACGCTTGTGCACACAGCATACAGTAACAGCCAGTATAATAGGAATACTTTAATAAATCAGCCAGAGAGGAGCCTTGACTGATTAAAATTTTACTTAAGGATGGGAATCTGTCTCTATATAGGACATCTGAACCCTGGATCCTATCTTCCAACAGTGCAGAGTTAACTGTTTCTCACTGTTTATTTTAGTACAATTTAAAATATAATGGGTTATATTAATGTTTCTATCTAAATATTTTAAACCACTTTTCAATATATCTCCAAGTACAACAGTTCAGACGATCAACACTTGTGTTGGAGGCTATAATATTTACCATGGTGAGAGAATGGAGCCACTGTCAGTGTTACTGCATTCAAACTGAACTTACTCGATGACTCAAGTGGCTTCTTGAGTCTGTAGCTTTATTTTTTTTTAACTCAAACAGAGAGCTAACTTGAAATGAAACTCCTTTAGTGAATTTAAAGCAGCTGTAATCAGTATGTGCTGAGTCTAATGATTATGTATACTGTGAATGGAGCAGCTTAAGCCACGCAGAGCTATAACCTGAGTCTGCAGCTCCCCCCAGATCACTCCCACTGCTCATAAAAAACTCACTATACCTGCTGAGCACCAAACAGAAGCAGTTTCCAACCAGCTGCTATCATAACTGTGCATTTAGCAGCTATTTACCTCAAGAGTTAGTTGAGATAAAATTGTTGTTTAAGAAGAGCGAATGTTGCTCTTAAATTTGTCAGGTGGCCAGCAGCACAGCGCCAAATGAAGGATAATGTTGCTCTGTACTGTGTCTGCAGGCTGTGTAAACAGGAAACTGTTTGCTAACAAGTTCAACATATCAGCTTAAAAGGTGATAATATGTCAATGTCGTGTTTACAGATTGTTCTTGCAGCTCCCAAATGGCCAAAAATAAAACGGAATTGTTGTCTGCAAATTCGGCAAGCAGGGAAATCTAGTTTATCATAATAGGAGTTTAAGTGTGTTTTCAGTACTGTGCATGAATACTAAACTCGTTTTATTTTCCCAGTATGAAGCCAGCTTTAGCACTCATTATGAACTCTCAACATTACACGTTGTAGAGCTTGAAACATCCCAGTGCTTTTTAAAGTCTCTCCAGTTTAGCTCTTTTAACCTTTTCAGCACTATATTGCAGTCTGGGGAGAATAGGTGGTGATTCTTCAGTCTGCTTTAGCTGATAAAAAAGACGATAGTTTTTTGGCTGTGTGATTTGTCACAGGGAGAATGGGGTTTCAGACGGCAGAAGAAAAATATGAGCAAAGTGTATTCTCTTTACCTGAGTTCAGCACAGTGGTGCACTGCTTAGCATTGTTGTTTCACAACAAGAAGCCTCTGGGTAGAACTTCCCGGTCAGTTAGTGTCTTCATGTGTAGAGTTTGCATGTGGCCTCTGTACCTGGGTGGTTTCTGTCTTGGTGCTACGGTTTTCTCACATAATCCAAAGACATTGTGTTAGCTTAATTAGGGATTCTGCGTTGACTTTAGGTGTGACGCATTTGCCCCGCTACATGTGGGACTGCTGGGACGGGCTTCAGCTACCTTGCAACCCCAATTTGTATGGAAGAAAATTGGAGGAGTGGACATATTATATTTCAAATGATCAGTCGGTTAATTGTTAGCTGAATTAATTAATTATTATGCATTTTTGTCTTTGCCAGAGTATTGCGTTGAACTTACCAATGACTGACTAGTCATTGAAGACTCCCCAAATTATCTTTGTTCTAGGAAAATACATAAATAAATCATATACATATATTTATCAACTCTAATAAAATAATATTCCATTTATTGTGTCACTAGCAGGGACAATATTATTAATTGTAAACTTTCAAGCTCCAGATGTTGTGATCATTTGCTGGCCTTTTTCTTTTGTTTGTGTGATAATACATATAATAGTTCGGTCTTTACATTTTGGTATGCTAACATAAGCAATTGACATTTTTAACCATTTTCCTTACATAACTGAGTATTTATTCTGTCCACACAATGTAAGGAAATTAGCAATTTTATTTCACTTTCAGTGTACTGATTTGTTTTATCTTGATTTTTTTCTCTGTTTTGAGAAGTAGCCTAAGGTAAATAATATTACTGTAAACACCTGCCCATTCTTTTTCTTAAATGCTTATCCTGGCTTCCTGTTAAATCCAGAATTGAATTCAAAATCCTGCTCCTCACATACAAGGTCTTAAATAATCAGGCCCCATCTTATCTTAATGACCTTGTAGTACCATATCACCCTATTAGAGCACTTCGCTCCCGCTCTGCAGGCCTACTTGTTGTTCCTAGAGTATTTAAAAGTAGAATGGGAGGGAGAGCCTTCAGTTTTCAGGCCCCTCTTCTGTGGAACCAGCTTCCAGTTTGGATTCGGGAGACAGACACTATCTCTACTTTTAAGATTAGGCTTAAAACTTTCCTTTTTGCTAAAGCATATAGTTAGGGCTGGACCAGGTGACCCTGAATCCTCCCTTAGTTATGCTGCAATAGATGTAGGCTGCCGAGGGATTCCCATGATGCATTGAGTTTTTCCTTTCCAGTCACCTTTCTCGCTCACTATGTATTAACAGACCTCTCTGTATTGAATCATATCTGTTATTAACCTCTGTCTCTCTTCCACAACATGTCTTTTATCCTGTCTTCCTTCTCTCACCCCAACCGGTCGCAGCAGATGGCCGCCCCTCCCTGAGCCTGGTTCTGCCGGAGGTTTCTTCCTGTTAAAAGGAAGTTTTTCCTTCCCACTGTCGCCAAAGTGCTTGCTCATAGGGGGTCATATGATTGTTGGGTTTTTCTCTGTATCTATGAAGCGCCCTGAGGCGACTTTTGTTGTGATTTGGCGCTATATAAATAAAATTGAATTGAATTGAATTGAATTGAATTATCTGGTTCAGCGTTGAGGGTGGGCTCGAGTGTATCCCAGCTGTAATAGCACAAGAAGCTGGGTACTGCCTGAGCTGGTTTAAAACATGCTTTTTACATAAAAGGAGCAAATTAAGTCTGAGAATCTGAATTTAAAACCAAATTTACTTTCTTGTTATATTCTAGTAAAGAAATCACAATATATCTGCTCAACAGCTCTAATGGGATTTTCCTCAAAAGCTATTTACACATAAGATAATTATAAATGTTAATTTTTTAGCCAACATATACCCAGTGTATAAATCACTAGGGACAGCTTTTGTTTTATTAAGCATATTGTTTGTTTTAGTTTTACATTAAATCCATACATTTATCAAGTAACTTTATTTGCTTTTGAGCAAGAGTCTTTAATAATATTCTGTGTTTTCATTCAAAACACTTTTTCTTTTCTCCTTTGGGGTTTATTTTTAATTTCTCCCAGCTATTTGGGGTTAGTTGGACCTGATAAGTATAAAAACTGAATGTCATCTTTGAAGGGGAAGTAATTGTTTTTTAAACAAAAGCATGTCCTCATATGGATACAACAAGTTTATTTCACAGTGTAATACAATAAAGTTTAACAAAGTATGCCAAAATGTAATGTAATATGAGGCCTGGGGTTTCAGGAAGATAACATGTACGACTTACAGGTGTTTTTTCAAATACAGAAATACCGTACTATACTTCTCTCTCAACCATTCTAACTCTCATACAAAGCCAATTATCATTTACAACACATTCTGTGTGTCACATCTCTTTTCGTATTATATATAATGACGGTTGTGGCCTTCCATAGTTCACTTCCAAAACCCTTATCGGACCAGGATACTCAAAGAACTGTAAGATCACTTACCATACTACCTAAGCAGACTACAGCTGTAGCTAGTATAACACTGACAGGTCACACCTTAGATACTGAATGACAACACAGTACCTGGAACTGCTAGTTAAAGACATTTCCGTCACCCTGTGACACCCAGTTCTCTGTTCAGCCAGTCACTGCTACACCCGTGTTGTGTGTGAGCATGTGAAACAGGGTCTTAAATGTGCCATCTTCATTGCAGTCTAAGGATTCATTCACCTTGTAATTATGCAGTAGCCTTCTGGCCACCATCTCACAGACGCACAGATGCACTGAACCTGCGACAGAGTTACATGAACTGTGAACAGTATTTCTTTCTCATCTTCTCCCTGTGATGCTCAACACTTGACAGGGTTTCGTTGGTGCGGTGGATGGGTAGGTGGGCGAATTAGCACGTTTCTGTGTGTGTCGGTGTGCCAGCGTGTGTAGGTGTGTGTCAGTTTGTCAGCAGTGGCACCTACAGGACGCGAACACGTGGGGCTACAGTCAGCTCAGGCGGATGAATTACAGCAGCCTGCGCCGTTGTAAAACGCTGGTGTATTTGTCAGCACACTGCTGCGCCCGTCCAGGAACACTGACTCAGATAAGTGGCTGCTCCCTCACTGTAAATTGTGTATGGGAGGTCGGAGAGATGTAAGAAGTGACAAACCAACACAGCAAAATGAAAATGTGTGCAGTTAACATTCTGCATTCAGCTCCCAGGCAAGATTTCATGCTTGCTGTGGGAGAGGGCTCTTACCATTGACTGATCGGTGAGTCACTCCACTCTGATACAGACAGCATCTGTTGGAGCGAATTTAATGCAACATGGATTTCTGCTTTGTGAATTATGACTTTTCATAATCTTGATGCAATATTACTGTCTTTTCATAGTGAGCTTTGAGGATGAATAAACCTGTGACAGAAGACACACGTGACAGTCACACTCAAATATCTCTCTTTCCTTGATTTGCTCTCTATTGTGTGTCTGTTTTTCTGCTTATGGTCATCCTGCTGATGTGTTGCTGAGGCACTTTATGACAGAGACACATCTTATGCAATAGATGATGAAGTGCTGTGTTAAAATTATCGTTGTCGCACTGGAAACTGTGGTGTTCATTATTGACGAGGAGGCTACATTAGATTTAGTGTTACCCCAAAAAGGCAGTGAAAAAGCAGCCATTAGCTACACATCAGAGCTGTCATCCCCTGTCAGTTTGCTGGTTATAGCTGTGACATGGGCATTAGAGTGAAGTTTTATTTCAGATTGCTCTCTGTTTTTATTTCCGCTTGTACCCAATATAGTTTCCTCTGAAGTGCAACTGCAAAATATTTGCTTTGCCTCAAAATTCTTCTTTTAGTGAGCTTTAGGGAAGATTTATTGTTCCCTTTAGTTAGAAAAGAAAGAATCACAATTCCTAGTACAGTAAGTAGATTTGAGAGGATGGCAAAGGACCAAAAATGATTTGTGGAAATGAGGGTTTATTTCCTGCTTTGGAGACAAATGGTGCTTCTTAAATATAAAGCTCATTTACATGTATGAGTCACAAAATCATTCTCCTATGCACTGTCAGTGTAGTATCTCCTGGCTGTACATCATAATGATGTCTTATATTGGGCCCTTGGCTGTCTAGTTTCCTGCTTTGGTGAAACAATTCATACAGTAAGCTGAATAGCTTCTTCTATTCCCTGTGAATAATATGTGATTTACTGTCTTTTTTTTTTTCAATCTTGAGGCTCTATTGCGCTTATGTATTCAGCGGCAGAATAATAGAGACAGTGATTGAAGGAAAACTGCTTATAAAGTGTTCAGAGCGTTTAAATGGCAATAAATTTTCTATCACGTAGTCGGATTGTTTTAATATTTCATACACATATACTTCGTTAAAGTTTGATATATTCAATTTGAAGTGTACTTTAAGAGCCAAATACAAAATGTGTGTGTAAATTTCCCCTCAAGCAACACACTGTTATGTAGGCACTTGCTACTGGTGCTCCACCTAGTGGTGTGTTTTTTTTTTAATCAACTTACAGTATGCAGGAACTTACAGTGCTGTAGAGGACAGTAGATCTCCTTTCCACATTATTTTCATTGTTGTGTTTCTTCTGTGAAATGCACCACACATTTTTTTCAGTTACTCCTCTGATAATCCAAGGACACAGAGGGATTAACACTTCTAAATGTGCTCCAACTCTAATCTGGTCATTAGCTTTAAATATGGGAATGTAGAGCTACTTCTATGCTTTTATGAAGCTTAAAATTGTTCACAAATGGCTTGGTGGACTGTCAGCAATCCCTAGAATGGGACAAACACCTGTACATTTTAAAAAGAAAATGAAACATTACTTTTAGAAAGGGCAGCTAAAAAAAGTTTAAAAATGAAAAGAAAAGAAGAAAGAAAAGCTAGTCAGTCAATGGAAATAACAAAAATATGGCACAAATGTGCCCTGAAGTCTTGACATTTTTGTATTTGCTCTTTTCATTAACAGACTGCATGTACTGAGTATCAGCAGCAGAGACTTGAATTTCTATTGTTTAATCAGATGTTTTCTCTGTATTTCATTTTTCTGCATTGCAGAATGGGCCCAGCAGGTCAGTAGACCCGCGCTAATTGCAGACATGTTTTAAGGACAATACCTCAGCCACCATGAAAGGGTTAGGAGCCAACCGCAGTCGTCACCTGTCTGACTCGTGTGAACCAGCGGGCTGTTCACAGAAGCCTCTGTGTCCTTTGACCTCTGACCCTCACAGCTCCTTTCTGTTGAGCCCTACTATAAACCACTATGGCACTCTGGACCCCCATCTCCACCAGTGCCCTCCCACCAGTCCCACCACCTTGACTCCTGACTGCTTGCTGCCTTTCAGCCAGATGTCCAACAGCAGCACTTTCCCTCGTCTGCATTTTACCTCTCAGACTGACCAGGTTGACTGCTCCCAGGCCTGTATGGCTACTGGTGGTGGAGTTGGGCAGGGCACCAGGGCAGGGGCACTATCCACATCCTTGTCTATGGGTATGGGCTTGGGTCTGGGCCTGACTGGTGCCCCTATGATCACCAGTGGATCGGCCACTATCTCGTCTGCAGCAGCAGCAAAGATGAACCGGTTACCTTCCAGCCTACTGGATCAGCTAGAGAGGCACCTGCCCCTACAGCGTGATGGCTTCAGTACACTGCAGTTCCACAGAGGCCGTATGTCAAAGCAACGCAGTGAGAGCCCAGGACGCATACGCCACCTGATGCATTCTGTGCAAAAGCTGTTTGCCAAGTCTCAGTCCTTGGAAAACTCTGCAATCAAGGGTAGCTTAAATGGGCGCTCTGCAGGAGGAATGACTGGGACTACAGGAAGTGGTGAAGATAGTGGTAGACCAACCCGCAGGAGCAAAAGTAAAGACAGGGCTAAGACTGAAGGGCAAAAGCAGAGACCTAGACCTAGTACACTAGGCCTCTGGGGCTCAGATGATGCCCTGGACACTGACACTACCAAAGCTGGCACTATAGCTGTAGGTTACCGCAACCCACTGAGCATGATGACTCTTGGCAGAGCGGTGTCAGACAGCCAGGCCCCTCCAAGACATATTCCACAGGGCTATAACACAATTTCTGCACATACTCTCAAGACCTCCAAAAGCAGCAGTGACCTCAAGTTCCTGGCATGCCCAGCAACACAAGTAGGATCCAAGGAAGAGGAAGAAAGAACTAGGGGAAGCAAGGACGATACTCTGGTGAAGAGGGGCACTTGGTCCACTCTCACACTTACCCAGGCTAGGCAGGTGTTGCAGAAGGGCTCTGCTACAGTCAACAGGACCATGCTTAAATCAAAGTCATGCCACCAAGACTTGGCACAACAGTTCCTTCAGGTAGGAGGGCTTGTGAGTATTCATCTCCATCATCATTTTTTGGAAGTTTGCATGGATCTGTTAATAATTTCTCTGTGTATGTCTTGTTTTTTAATGTTTGAGCACCGGGAATCTTTATTGTCGGATTTGCAGAGTTTCTCACAAGTCGTGACAATCATATGACCTTTTTTAAGCCATTGCTGCACATCCTCACAATCATATTGCGAAATACTAGGAAATGCACGCAGGGATACTGTATTATCCTGTATTTTAAAGTTTTTAACAAAGCATTTCTTTGCATAATCCAGGTCCCCCTGGGCGACTGGGCAGGAACTTTGGGTCATGGAAGGACCAAAGGGACTGAGATCCCTTGTCGAAGGATGCGCAGTGGCAGTTATGTCAAAGCTATGGGAGACGTAGAGGACAGTGATGACTCAGAAGGAAGCCCCAAACCTTCGCCCAAATCTGCAGCTCGTCGCCTGAGCTACATGAAAGCCACCCAGCAGTCACTGAGTGAGCAGCAGCCGCCACCGACGCCACGCAAGTGAGTCCCACAGTGTAGTGAGTCAAAATATGACCTTGTTTATCATGCTCATTGTTTTGCCACTGTTGATTTTGTGCCCTTTTACATTACATCCATTAAAATATAAACAGGCACTGGAGGGGTATTTGCTATAGGGGTATTTTTCTCATGCCTCCAAAGGTAGTCAGCAGGTGGCAGCATCCTGTCATGAATAAATGCCAGTATGTGCAAAAGTACTTGGTCAAAACAAGATCATAGAAAATATACATTGGAGATAAAGATGCAGTCTAATGAAAGGGAACAAGAAACTATATACATTCCATTTTTATGTGCTGCAAAAGCAGTCGGTGAACTTGTTGCCATGTGTTTTACCTCTACATCCAAACGGACAGGCCTCGTTGCTACGCTCTCATGCGGGAGGATTATCTGTGGTCTCCTCTACAAAGTGCGTGCTCTATGCAGCATCTGAGGTCAGTGTAACCTAGAGGCAGGCAGTGTGGCCCTAACCACCCTAAGTGATCCTACCACTGTTTTCCATCACTTTTTTTTGCCTAACCCTGCCAGTAATTTTCCTCTCCACCCACAGTTCCATCTTTCACCTTGCAGGTACCCTGAGTGGCGTGTTAGTACTTTTACCCACTTTCTCAAGTCCTGATTTCATAATATGTAAACTTTCCATGAAAATCACTCCAGCACACCCTGTTGCTTATTGCACACACATTTTCACTAACACCAGGCGCCAACTCGGCAAGGCAGAACAGAGGAATTTTTTTTTTTTTTAAATAAACTGAAATTCAAATCTCTCAAATTCTATTTAGCAGTTTTGCTCTTGTATTGTTATTTCCTCTGTACTGCTATTTAGGAACTAGTACACATCACTATCCACACATCTCAGTCGTGTTTAATTTGAAAAAACCCAGGGGAACATTTCCCTGGTTTAGGTTACTCCTGGATATCATCAATTAAACACAGCCCCTTACTAATTCCAGGCTCTGACTTCTGAGAGGCTGATTATTACGTTCACTTCCACAGCACCCTGCCATCCCTGAAAGAGCTGTCCACTAATCGGAGCCTTGATAACTTAGACTGCCTGGTGAGTCCTTTAGAGGCCCCTCCACGCCACAGGAACAATGATTTCAGCCAATGCTCTGGCACACTGGGCAGAGGCTCGGGCACTCAGGTATGTCTATGATCTCTTTATTATTTATTGTTGTTATAATTGACAAAGATAATTTTAATTAGTCTGTTTGAATTGGGTCTTTTATTAATAAGTTCCCACAGAGAAGTAGTTTTTGCTGTTTTATTTAAGTGAGCAGTGTACAAAATAATCGAAAGCGCTGCATCACAAACTGCAAAAAACCCAACAATCGTCTTTTGAAAACAGTTAAAATATTAATTTAATGAAGGAGAGATTTAAAGCTGGATTTAATGCAACAATATTTAAAGTATACATACCTTCTAAAATTTCTAAAATTGCATAAATTTGATTGACTTCAAGAACCCGTTTATATCAAATAGACTGCCACAACCTTTACATTTTGAAGCTACTGTGAGAGAATATTTAAATGAATGTCTATAAGACTGCAGAGATGGTTTATGAATAAACCAGTCGGGAATAAACTTGACAAATCAAAATGATGCCTCAGAGTGTTTGCAGAATTTCAGAGTGGAAGATATGACTCAGTAAAAACCTGAGGGAGCTTGTTGTACATCTTCATCAGCAGGATTGGAGGTAAAAATACCTTTCATAGAGAAGGAATGGCATCACTATCTTTGGAAATGTTTAATATTAATGATAGAGAGACTCGATTTAGGCCAGAGGTAAAGTCAGTCGGACCTAAAGGATTTCTTGGTACTCATGCACAGCTTTTGGAATGAGCAGGCCTAATTTGTCTTGTTTATATGCCACCCACAACACTTTCGTATTTGGTCCTGAAATGCCAAATATAAAAATAACTGCTGATGCTTGTTTCTGCTTCTTTTTACGTCACTTGATCAAACATTTCAGTTGCTGCCGGATGTCAATGCTTTTTCCCATCGTGCAGTGACAACACAAATCCATGCAACAATGAAAGCTATTTTAGGCAACTCAGACAATGCATTGTGATTTACTTTCATACTGACCCTGAGGCAAGCACAAAACAATTAACCTGGTTCTAGGGGTTAGGTGTATTCAATTTTTATACCACTGAACACAGATGTTAAAAATGCCATCGCTCTTTAAAGTATCCTACAGCTTTATTACTTAGTATAGACTTTTAGACTGCTGCCCACACACTTCAAATTTCCACATTTTTATTTCCAACCCCATCACTCATCTCACGACCCCACAGATTTGTTTTGTTAGTCTTTGGATGACACCCCAGACCTAGTTTTAAAACCACTGCATAAAATACTTGAATGTATAAAGCAGTTTTAGGAAACTCCTCACAAGACCACAGGGACATTTTTACCGCATCTCTTTTGGCTTCATTTGCTGTTGATGCTTTGGTTTTACTTTAGTAAGATTTTTATATCTGAGCAGTTTTTCCATCATAAGCACAGGTCTGTTTAATGCATGTTTATCAGTCTGCCCTCTGCCCTTAGCGTGTGAGTCTGCACACGTTCTTTCAGGTATGCAGGCAGGGCTGTGGGCACTCTGTACCGTACTGTGAGGGGGAATCGCAGGCTGTGGAGGCTCTGGATCTGCCTGCGCCTACATGCTTCCGGTCGCGCAGCCATAGCTACCTGCGGGCCATCCAAGCAGGCTGCTCCCAGGATGAAGATACAGCTTCTGTGGATTCAGAGTCACCACCACCCACCACTCCAGGCTATAGCTACAGCTCCAACACCAGTGAGTACCCGAGAGAAGAAGGTGGTCTTAGTGATTGCAATAAGATTACAAAGATTTGAAATTACCTTCGAGACATTCAATTCATTTTGAATTGATTTATATAGCACCAATTCACAAAAACGGGGGCCTAAAGGTGCTTTACACTATAAGGAAAAGACCCTAAAATATTAGAAAAAAAACCGCAACAATCAGACGATCCCATGTGAGCAAGCAAACCAGCCTAAAGGAGGGGCAGTCATCTAGGGTCACTGGCTTGGGAGATGAGAAGAGAGAAAGAGCATAGAGAAGAAGAAAGACAAACTATGGGAGAGAGAACAAAGGTAAATGTATCAGGAGTAAAAAAAGAGGAGCGTAGAAGAAAGTGCATCATGGCAAGTATGAGCCTAAAGCAAGCATGGTTCAGGATCAGATGATTTCTGCTGTATTTACTCCGCTTCATAATAGCAAAAATAAGTATTGTCTGGAAAATTGCCCCTTAAAGGAAGAGGCCACTTTCCTGAAATCCAACTTGTTTTACTGTATTTGAAAAGTACACCGAGTAACAATTTCACTGTGTATATTTAGTGTATGCAAAAGACACCACATGCACTGCTATTATAATAGTCTTGACAATACTGTACACCTTAACTATTATAGGTATAATTCAAATAAATAGTAGGTTACTTTCCATTGTTAAAAATGTAAAGTAAAAAGGTAGCACATGCAAAAAAAAAAAAAAAAATTGTGTGTATGTGTTACCTTTTTACCTATGGGGTTTAAGTGTTAAACTTAAAGGACTGTAGTTTAGAAATACGGAAGGCAGATCCTTTTAAAGATCTATGTAGAGTATTCCTCTTGTTTTATTGCAATACATAAACACATATCTACCAAAGTACGGGCTTTTGTTATTAAGGTGCTCATGCTTTAACAATAAGAGTTTGCAGCATATTCGGTCTGCAGCTGGATATTGCAAGCTGCTCTCTTCTTTATTGCTGAGAAAATGGATGGAAGATATACAGCACCTTTCACATAATCATTATTAGATGGAAAACTAAACTCAAGAACATTTTGCTTGGCACATTTTTTCTTTATCTTTTTTCATTTATGTGTAACATTATTGTTACATTTTCAGGGGAAAGTGCGCAATAATGACTCCTCCAGGCTGACAGGGTGAAGGTTAGAGATGCTGTTTTAGAGAGATAGAGAGATTTGCAGATAAGCAAAGAAAACTATCTATTTTTTCGCCTAGAATTCAGTTCAAGCATTGTTGCAGTAAAGAAGAAAAAATCTGAACATTTCTTAAAAACATCTACTGTGTCTATAGTAAATTCATGCAGTAAATCAAGCTTCACTTCTGTTTTTATGGTGCATGTGTGTATATATTTGTGTATTATTATTATTATTGAACAAATTGCCCTGTAGCTTAAAAGTGTCAGAGTTGTGATGTGTGGTTAGTATTTTTCTTCTAAAGAGTTCTATATGACTTTGATGTTAAATCATAAATTCATACTTATGAGTATTTTAAAAAATTTAATTATAGTCCGAGATACTTTTAGTGGTACTTTTAGCTATTCACCACAAAGATCTGCATGTTTGATTTGGCACAGTTTTACACCCTCCCTGATACCACCCTCCGATTTATCTGGGCCAGCATGAGGGACACACAAGCCTCTGATCTCCTGAGGTTTTATTTTCCTTTGCGGTCTCAAGACAGGGATCTTTCACACGTAAGGCAAATTTGTTAACTACTACAACATAGAGGCAGGTGGATTTTTCTTAGGTCAATAGTGAATCAAAATTTTAGGGACTAAAATTTCTGATTATTAATGTTTTTAATTTTTATCTGATTTGACTTTTGCTTCTGTACATATGCGAATGGGAAAAAGCTGGACTCTATATGGATTCAATGTATTTAAAAAAAATAGTTAACAAGCTAATGTAAGAGCAGAACTTGACTCTGTATCACCTCTGCTCAGCTGTCTACTCTGCTACATGTACTGCAGAGAGATCTAATCTTAAATAATGAAGATCTTGAATAATGACGCTGGAGCTATTCTGCTGAACAAACTATGTGACATTTTTTTTCTAAATGACCACAAACATCTTTTTTTCTTCTTCTTTATGTTCTGTAAAGAAAAGGTTTTCATCTCAGCAGTGTCAGGACAAGGTATTTGCCCCATTTCTGATTTCTTATTTTTTTATATACTTGTCCACTGGAAGTTTCCAATCATCAAGCAAAATGTAATATTAGACAAAGATAACCTGAGAAAATACAAAATGCAATATTTAAATTATGATGTAATTTGTTAAGGCAAAAGAGCTATCCAAACCTACCTGGTCCTGTGTGAAAAAGTTATTGCCCATCTTGTTAAGTCATTAATTAACTGTGATTAACCACATTGTTTTGAGCTAACATCAATTTCATTAGCTATACCCAGGCCTGATTACTGGCAGACCTGTTGAACCAAGACACCACTTATATCAAACCTGTATGACAAAGTGAAGTAGCTTATAAGACCTTAAAAACTACACACCATTCCACAGTTATTATTATTACAGTCTAAAGAAACTCAGGAACAGACGAGAAACAAAGTCATTGACATCCCTCAGACTAGAAAGGGTTACAATGCTATTGCCATTTCTAAGGGTTTGGGACTCCTGTCAAACACAGTGAGAGCCATCATCCACAATCGGAGCAAGCTTGGAATAATGGTGAACCTTCCCAGGAGTGGCCAGCCTACCAAAATTACTCCAAGAGCACATCGGCAACTGATCCAGGCCACAAAAGAACCCAGAACGTCAATTAAGGAACTGCAGGCCTCACTTGTCCCACTTAAGTTCAGAGTTCATGATTCAACAATAAGAAAGAGACTGGGAAAAAATGGTATCCATCAGAGAGATACAAAAAACCCACAGCTAACCCAAAAGAACACAAAGGCTCTTTCTCTCATTTGCCAAGAAAAAAACATCTTGATGTTCACCCAAGATTTTGGGGGAAAATATTCCGTGGAGTTTTGAGACAAAAGTTGAATTTGTTGGAAGGTTTGTTTCCTGATACATGTAGGGTAAAACTAACACAGTATCAATACATAAAAAGAACATCATTCAAACAGGGCAGTGGTAGTGTAATGGTCTGGGGCTGCTTTGCTGCTTTAGGATGGAATCATTAATTCTGATCTCTACCAGACAATGCTGAAAGAGAACCAACACCAACAAGTTCAACCATCAATGGCACAAAAAAGAAGAAAACAAGTCTGAAAAGAAAAGTGGGCCAAAATTCTTCCACAGCAATGTGAAAGACTCATTGTTAGTCACTGCGAACGCCTGACTGCTGCCAAAGGTGGCACAACCAGTTATACAGTTTATTGGGGCACCCTTTTCATATTGGGGCACCTTTTTCATGAAAGGTCGGGTAGGTTTGGATAACTTTTTTCCCTTAATAAATTTAAAAACTGTATTTTATGATTACTTGTGTTATCTATGTCTAATATTGGTTTGTCGGATGATCTGAAACATAAAATTGTGACAATCATACAAAAAATAAGAACTCGGGAAATACTTTTCAAATACTTTTACCTGTGTAGCGATACAATATATATCTGTGAAAGATGAATATAAGCTGATAATGTTGGTTGAGCTCTACGTGCCACCCAGAAATTTAGAAATGTTTTCTGTCTAGGGTATCTATTTGATATACTGCAATTCACATGTCTCATTGCTTCATGTACCTAATTCTATTAAAATCTTATATATAAAAACCCTATATTTATATTGTACTCTTGCCTCAAAGACTAATTTTTCTGGTTTCTTGCAGGGTTTTTTTTTTTTTTAATTAAAATCACAGCATTATAGCGTGATTGTAATAGGAGAATAAGGCTATAGAATAATAATAATATATTATATATATATATATATATATATATATATATATATATATATATATATATATATATATATATATATAGGAGGAGACATAGGAGGAAATAGCTCAGTTCACTCCTTTGTTGGGGTAACAATAGATCACCACATGCTGGATATGTGCTTATTTTTTTATGTCTAGACTTAAGTCCGTTCCCGCGGCGCCGCAGACATACTGAAGCGCACCTACCGTGAACACATTCATAAACAACGTAATACCCAGACATAAACCAATCACCTTCGTGTTCGATTAGTTTGAGGTCCGGCTCTGTCCAATCGTTTAGAGAAATCGGTTACGGAGAAAACGTGGACTCCAATCCTCGTCGTCAAGGGCGTGTACTACAAATCTTTTCTTCAGTGTTCGTTGTGTGTCTCCCAGGCACTACACCCGTGTCCATCTCGTCCGCCGTTCGTGAATGAACAGAAAATAAGGATTTCTCGGAGTCCACCACTAACAGTAAGGTCTTTGTCACCTTTTTCCCGGTTGAGCGTTATGGTTCTGACAGTCAGCTGCTGTTTGCTACGCTAGCAACAGCGAGCTAACGTAAGCTAATGGTGTGGTAGGTTAACTAGCTAGCTAACGTGGATGAAGAAAGAGGATGAAACCCTGATACAAGCTGTTTGAGCGAGGCGAGGAGCAGCAATGTTGGCTGCCTGTTTTTAGAGTGAAAAGCCATCTCGTTGTTGCCCCGCTGATATCGACTATACAGCGCCTCCGGGTAGCATTACTCAATGTTAAATACCCTGTGTGATAGCACGCCGCGGCAAGCCCTGGACTGGCTAGCAGCAAAGGCTAACGGTAGCCGAGCCGTCACCAGCCCGTTAGGGACATCCCGGCGCGGGCTTAGTTTGGCTAACCAGCCCGTTTATTAGCTAACCGTGGCTAGTGGGTTGTGTGGGTGAGTGATCTTATATTTCCAAATAAGTTTTTATTAGAGACGGTTGTAAGTCGTAATCCACTGCCACAGATCGTTAATTAAAACGATAAAGAAGCTCAGCGGCTCAGTGTGCTTTAAATTGAGCTCATTGGGTATTTAATTTATCTCCCCGGTGGTCTTTTGGATTAACGTTAGATGAGGTAACGGCTCTCTCTTATCCCGGGCATGTGACAGTGATGTGTGTCCAGAGGCACGAAGAAAGCTATGATTCACGTTTATCTGAACCCACATGTACAATCATATTGGTCTACTATAAAATGCTTCCCCATAGGTCAGAAAGTGAGTGCTGTACTAAAGCTCATAGTGTTGTTTTGTTGACAGAAACTAGGTAATTTTTAAGTCGACTCCACTTGTAATGGTGCCGGTATATTTATTTTCTAGACGTCCTGTGGTGTGAAAGGAACAAGTAATTGTCTGGACAATCAGCTTCTTGAAATGTTTTTATCTCACCTGGCACAAGTGGCTATATTTGGTCCAAAGGGCCATCTTTATTCATTCAAGACCTGGGGCACAGTCAATAATTTATCAGCTTCCTGCACTCAGTAGTGCTTTGCAGTTCGGACACTTCTGCTTAGGCTTTTTAAGGACCCCTGAAACAACTAGGATGTGCACATAAAGCACTGTAACATTAGAGCGAAACACAGTAACCGTACCTTAGTGTTTAAATTGACTACCATTGTAAAGTTAGAAAGTAAAAACTTAAATCCTGCTTAACATTTGCCCAGGTGTAATCAAACTAGGTGGCTTTGAAGCTTCAGAAAAAAAAAGGTGTGTTCACTGTATCCAGAACTACATTAAACAAGACTTGGTGTGGCTGTGTTTTATCATGGACAGACTATGAGTCATTCTCCACAGTATTACACACTCTTCCTCTCACACTCATTGATGAGGTAATCTCTTGACTGAATGGCAAAGCAAGTGTAGCTTCTCAATAAGGTCAGCAGCAGACGGGCTTTCTAATGATGAATGTGGAGCTATTTGTTAACACAGTTGGACATTACAGTAAAGGCCAGTCCCATTTCCTGCTCTAATGCAATGCATTTATCTGAGAACTGCTTTCGCATTGGTTGAAATACTTTTGTTCAATCCAAAATCGCCAGCTCCTAAAAAATACAGTTGATTTTTAACTTTATGTTGTATTTTGCCTGCTGAATACAACAATGTGTCTCAGTGTAATACACAAAACGTATATTACACTGAGACACATTTTAGATATGTTTAGTCTAGACATCAGACATAACATATTTACTGACAATAACAATCATGTATGTGTTTCTGTGTAGAAAAACAAATCAACCTCAGGTTGTTTAATTTATTTCAGTTATATTTCTAAGGGGCACACTTCACTCATGTAGAGCTTAGTGTTTTTAATTGGTCATTATTAGTTTGAAAGAGAGTGCTGTGTTTTGCAGTGAAAATTATGGAGTTGTGAAAGAGCTAATCTCAGAGACTTGTGGCATGCGTCCTTGATTTAACTGATTAGCTTCCAACCCAGACTGTTGACGTACTCCAATAGGTCAGATGTAGAACCACAGATGGCCCTAAAGATGTCAGACTATTCAGTAGAAAATGATCGCCAGTAGTAGGACAGTTGGACATGTTTTTGTCTGTAGACAATTATATGGAACATTTAATCTTATAATACTAGACAGAATAATGAAGAACCTGTAACTGTAGTATTAATGAACCCATAGCTGTTTGTTTTCATAATGTACTTTTGGTTTGATTTTGCAGTCTGTTTTGTGTAAGCACTTTTGCTTTTCCTATCAGTATGTAAGCTTTGTCTGTTTAATGGCTGGCTGCCTTTCCTTCTCAATAGATAGTTTTCTCCCATGAAGTCTGCCTGCCCTACCCAGTGATTTACTGTGTCTTCACTGACACCTTTAAGCCTGTTGCCCTTGTTTCTTAAAGAGTTGTGGAAAAGCACTATGTAATCCATACCAGATTCTTAAAACTGTGGTAACAAAATTAATACAGGTCACATAATGGAGCTGTAGAAACCAGCAAAATTACAGCGCAAACCAACCTGTCATTTAAATATATACAAAAACTAAAAATTGCATGAAAACCTTACAGTAGGCTGTATTAAGCTCTACTGTGCAGGAAAAGATCAACTGTTGGTGACTGGCTTCACTCCAAGTGTTGGTTTTCATGAACATTATAGTAACCTGCTGTGACCTTAAAAGTCTAAGAATTCCAAGGCTTTCTCTTTCTAAATAACATTTGAAATTCCTTTGTTATCCTGCTATGGTAATGTTTAACTAAAAACTCTGATACGCCTCCAAAGAGTACCTCAAACAATAACAGGTTTAAGCCTAGACACACTCAAACTCAAATATCCTCCTCTTTTGTGACGTCTAAGATTCTTTTGATGCAGAATCCCTCGTGTAAATATATCCATAATTTCAACAGATACCCCATGCCTAATTCAAATGTGTTACAAAACTCAAACTAATTTCCAGCTTACATGTAATTGGTTTTGATCAGATGCTCCATTTTGCATTTAATGGTTATTTTATTTGATTTAATTCATTTTTTTTTTTTTTTATCTCTGAATGCCTTCCTATACATGTGAACAGTGTTTGTTTGTTTTTCCGTCAGAAGTCATGCTCAGCGTGTGTCCTGCTCTAATCTTTCTGTCTGTGACTCCCACAGTCTGTCTGTCTGTTGTGCAGTAACACTGGCTAATCTTGGACAGAGCTTCCATCTCTTTTCATGATACTTGGCTCATGTCCCGAAAGGTTTATTCACAATAGGCTACAATATTGTTTGTGAGGGTTGGTGTGTGCTTTGCTTTTATGTACACCGAACTTGGTGCTTCAGTAGAAACTAATGTTAAAGCACAGTGTCTCCCCTTGAAGTTCACTCTGCAGCAGCCTAATTAACACATCAGACTGTAAGTCAGAACTCAAAATGAGATCAGCTGTGATCACAACTTAAATCCCAAACTGGCACACCAGATATCTTAAATTAAAATAAGGAAAGTAAATTTAAAATAAATAAATAAACAGTTCTAATGGCATCAGTACACAGCTATGAGAATAGTCAGTCATATACATGGATGTTTTAGGCTGGTTTTCAGGTCGCATTAGTGGTCATCTGATAGCACTCAGACAGACCTGCTGATGGAGCCAGAGCATATTATGGGTCAGAGACTGCATAGCTCTCATAAGGGAAACAATTTAAGAATTGTTTGATGATCATAGTGGTGTTGACAGCATTGGAATTGATCTAAATTGTTTTCTGAGTAAGAGAGAGCACCTCAAATAAGTGATTTGAAGACTCCTGCTGTCCATATAACCTTTCAAACTGGCAATGGGCTTTCTGAGTTCTGTTAGCTTATTGGCTTTTAATGTCTCAAATAGCTAGACTAAGAATAGAAAATGTAAAAAGTAAGAGAGTATATGAAATGTTTGAGCGTTTAAGCACTTCAAAGTGGGTACATTGAAACTACTATTAAATGAAAAAATTGTTTTACTATAACAATGATTACAGTAATAACAGTGTATTCGATTAAATATTGGAAACAACTTGAAATATATTTCTTGTGTTGATGAATCTACAGAGAAATGTAAGTAAAATGTGCAACTCCCCTAGTTTTTATGACACTTAAGAGTTTCAACTCATTGTTTAGCTAACCATCCAGCGGTTTTATTGTTTTGGTTCCCTGTCGGCGCACTCATAGCACTAAGTTTGGCCACACAGAGCTTCTTGCTTACTTTTTGTTTTTTTCATAGGTGCACACACTCCAAAGTTTGAGATATTTGGGAGGCCATTATGAGTTTACGTCCAACTTCTAGTTTGAATAAAAAGTAACAGTCTATATCATTCTTTATACTTCTACTTTAGCTTTTTGTTGTTGTTTTTTTGTTTTTTACATGTGTAAAACAGCAAATAGGGACAGCAGGGCTTTTTAGACTTGGAGGTGCTCTTGGTTTGTCATACACTGGCTGAAGTTCTGGAAGCAAAGATAAACCTATCAGCTGATCCTGACCTAATGTTTCAGACATCGCAGACCTCGTCCATCGCTTCTCTGCACTACCCCTGTAGTAAGGCACATGAGGGCAACTGTCATATCACATACTGCCAAAGGATAGCAAAATAGGTTGTGCCACTTGCAAGAGGTGTAAACAATCTGCAGTCAGCCCCCTTCACTGTGACTGAATGTCTGTAAAGGCCCATTAACCTATTTGTTGTTGTTACTTATAAATTGGGCTATTGTTGAATTGAATGAAAAGTGCACATGTGTGGTTAAGTGTTGACAGATATTTGGCTTATGATCAATTTTATTGCAGTGTGCAGTTAAGACCCAGTGCAGTCACCCAGCAAATGCAACTGAGGCATGTGCTGTGACTCTGTATGTAGTACGACACAATTAACTTTGGGAATTTCATGCATCCAAGCTATGAGTACTACAAGAAGTGCCTTTCTTTGGAAATAATAAATGTTCTGTTTTGCTCCTACGAAGGCATGGTTTCTAAGTTTGACACTGCTCGCCAGGGCTGCATGAGTGACACATAGGGTGGATTCCAATCCACAGACATGTTTGTGTATGTTTGTGGGATTTAATAAGGGCTTTACTGGTTCTGTGAGTCACAGGCTGATGATGGGAGTGCAATGCCTACAGAATTACAGGGTGATAGGTTGCTATTTAAATTGAAACCACTACCGGGTAGAATAAATACTGCATTTTTATTATTGATTCAAAGTGGTGAGCTTTAAATTACTTGGTCAGCTAATTTTAAAGAAATATTTCATCCATCATGTGTGTCAGTAAATGCTGTATGTGGGCAGAAGCATTTGCTACTGTGTATTTTGCAACTCTTTGAGGCATATGTTGCTGATTATTGCACTGTTTAAATAGCATGCTTCCCCTTATTTCTTGTAGAAAGCCTGTGGTTTTTCCTGGTTCCTTGCTTCTTTTTTTTTTTTTTTTTCCTTTTTTTTCGTATTGTAGTTCATTCTATATCATGCACCACAACCCTGCATTCAGACTGATGACAGAGAAAGAGGCACCGTTCCTATTCCTTCACCCTGAGTCAGATTGTCTTAGTTCAGTGGTAATCCACTTTCAGGCCTCATTTCAGTTTCCCTTGAAAGAATTTGTAAGCTCATGGTTCATGGGTTTCTGAGTGCCAGAATATGAAGCTTTATGTAAAGAAGTGCTCTGCTAAAGACAAACGGTGTTTTTACTAGAGATGAACCGATCCGATATTGCGTATCATATCGGTCCGATACTGACCTAAATGACTGGATCGGATATCGGAGAGAAATATAATGTAATGTAATCCAATCCATTAAATATCACGAAAGCACCTCACAAAACTTGCAACATGGCGTAACTCAGCTCATAACCATACGTGACGCATACTGCTCCGACTTGCGAGACCTGTCAGTGGTCTAGTTGAGCAGTTGGAGCCTCGCTACCAAACCGGCATTTCATCTCCGTGAAAGTTATCCCAGAGAGAAGTAAAGCAAGTGTGTAAGTTCATCTCTGAATGTTTGTAAGGCATTCCCACGTTAAGCTTAACAACTGATACTGAATAAGGAGCAACTGCCTCTTCTCTCTCCCTCCCTCTCCTGTTGCTACTTTAGTCATGAAGCTGATCAATGATCGGCTGATCAGCTTTTCTGTTCTCTGTTCTCTTGTTTGTTTTTGGCCCACTTTGCACCAGAAAGAGGAAACTAGCGGCTGAACAACAGCAGCACGTTTAAGCTTGATACGCTGTTGTTAGAATGTATTTAATATTACTTTCTACACCGGGATCCTTTTCTGCATAGCTGACAGCTGGTAACTGTGCAGGGGCGGATCTAGCAAAGTTTAGCCAGGGGGGCAGGTAGGGCATTAACATACAGACATACTTTTCTTTCTTATTCTCGTTTAAAATGTCTAGCTTTCATTAAATAATTATCTGAATCTTACACCCAAAGTTTTAATCTGATGTAAAATGTATAGAAGTCCATTACTGTATATAGTAACTATTAAGTCTAATATACCCTAGTAAGCTATAGTACTTGTTCCTTCAGGAAAGTACCATCTGTGCAGTCTGCAATTCTGTTGAAGAAAGATGTTGAATCTATTTAATTATTGTGGAAAAATAATTGATTTCTGTGCATTTTTTTTTTTTACACGTGCATTAAATTAAAGTTGATTACGTCGATTAAGCATCGATGTAATCAACCCAACCCTGTTAGTTAGGTTGCTTAATATTTTCGCTAAGTACTCTTTAAAATACCATAATAGGGAGGAATGTGTAGGTTTAAGTTTATTAGACTGATCAGTATCGCTGAACTATGAAATATTTTGGGTGCAGTGTATTTTTTGCATACGGGTATAACAGAATAGCTTTAGTGTTTTTTGGGTTTGTTTTTTTTTTTTTTTTTACTTGAGTATGAACTTATACAAAATGCAGCAAGATATTAAAAAACAGTTTTATTGTTTAAAAAATACACTATATCTGATTCATATCGGTATCGGCAGATATCCAAATTTATGATATCGGTATTGGACATAAAAAAGTGGTATCATGCCATCTCTAGTTTTTACTTACTAAATACTTAATTATAAAATAGTAATTGTTGAGTATTGGATTTGAGTTTGTAAAATGAAAAAGTCATCATTGAAAACACTAGTCGTCGGTGGAGTTTCTCTCTGATCCATTCTATCCTGTTTGATTTGAAAAATTAAGAACTAGTAGCCAAAAATCCATAGGAGGAAATGATAATAAGGACCAAATTCTATGTATCTATGTATGTTGCTGCCGATATAGTGTTTACAAGGCCAGTTGTCGCTGATTAGTCTAACAAAGCTGAATGTATTGAGAACAAATGAAAGAGGGAGGCTCAATGGTAGTTGAAAGAACAGAGCAAGTGGAGGAGGGGAATAAAGTACAATTGTTTGATTCCTTTTTGTTATGCTGTGGAGACAAAAGAAAAACATCACACACACAGATAGCCAGTCAAGTTTTGAATTGCGTTTTCCTGTTTCCTTTCCTATTCATACATTTACTAAAACATGTCAAGCATGACTGGGGGAAAAAATGCAAAATACAACAGGATAACTTTATTTATTTGACTAATCTGTACTTCAAATGGGATGAAAACACAAACAAAAGCTCAAAAATGGACTGCTACCCTCAGTTCCTGGATCCATAAGACCTAGAACTGTTGAGCTGAATATCACTAGAGAAGGCAGAGTTGTCTGCCTGACAGTCCCCAGAGCAAAAGGCTTGTGAAGGTGTGGCATATAAAGGAAGATCTCCAGAGACAGGCTGACGTCAATGGAACACAGCCACCAACAGAAATACATTACTGTAAGCATAGAGGTAGCTTTTAGTACGGCCCAATAGAGACAGCAATAAGGGCAAGGTACACGTTTGTTTTTCAGATAGCCATGTTAATAGTTTTATGTTTTGGCATTTGGTACACACCAGCTGGCTTAGGGCTGGCTTAGTCTTGCTTTGTTTCAGTAGTCTTATGTGACAGTGCAGGATTCCCTTTCTAAGCCCTATGTTTTTGTTCTTTTTTTTCTGTTCTTTTTTTGTCAGCAGTCAGCAATAGGAAAGCTCCTCCTCCAGTCCCTCCCCGTACCACCTCCAAGCCCCTCATCTCAGTGACATTACAGAGCAGCACCGAGTCAGCCCAAGACACATACCTTGACCAGCAGGACCGTGGCAGTGAGGTCAACAGCCAGTCAGGACGGAGTAACTCCTCTGACAGCCTCTGTAGCATACGCACGGGTAGCCTGGCTAAGGGGACCCAGCCTCCACCAGCGCCTGTCCCTGCTGCAACCCCAGCACCATCTGCAGGCTCCATACCTCCTGTTCCAGCCCCCCGTGACCTCCCACCTACCACCACCACCACAACCACTACTGTTGCTACAAGTACCACTTCCACATCTACTCAGTCCCAAAATGACACCCTAAGCAGTGGTACCACTCTAGAGCAGCCGCCGACTGCACCCAAGAGGAAACTTTCCTCTATTGGAATTCAAGTAAGTTTCTTTTTTGTTGTTGTTGTTGCTGGAGATATAATCAAGCAGAGACAGACAGACAAACAGAGTTGCATTTCACTGATATATTGTGTTGTTCATTTTTCAGGTGGATTGTCTTCTGCCACTTCCAAGAGAAGAACCCCTGCTACTGGCTAAACCTCTTAAGTTTCAGTCAATCGGAGTTCAAGTTGAAAACGGCAGGCCGTAAGTATACACTCATGTTGCAGTGTTTCCAGACTTAAGCCTGATTTAGAGTTCTGCGGTAAATTTATGTGCTAATTTATGAGGTAACTGGAAATTGCTTTCATTCCTACACTGGAACCTGAAGTTACGAGGTAGATCTGATGTAGAAGTATAATTATAATTGTAAAACACAATAAAGAAAGAAAATAGATTTTGTGACAGAAGATGTTAATTTTTACATCTTCTAATTTTTGTCATTAATGGTTTGATTTGAGTTTTATCGATCAGCTTCCTGCAGAGGTCCATTTTATATGCCCAGATGAGTCACACCTGTTTTAGCAGTACAATATGGGGAGGGTTGGATAATGTTAAATAGGCTGTTTGTGTTTTAGTGTTTAGTATATGTGCTATAGTTATATTATTGGCTTTAAAACAATGGTATTCTGGTGGTGGTGTTTGTTTTTAACTCTATTGTCAGGCCTGATTTTAATGTGCTGTAGCTCTTGTACTTTTCCCTTCCTAACTGCATGCACTTACTGTCTCATTATTTCATCTCTGTTGCTCGTGCATTTGCAGCCTATACAGCAGTGAGTGGCTAAGGTCATTCAGCAGTCAGCCTGGCAGCAGCATAGCGCTCTGATTGATGGATTTTTACTCTTGTTTTGACTGTAGTGAGCTGAACATAGTGAGAAAGAGGCCATTTAAACTTTTGCAGAGCACTGTAATTTCCCGTAATCACATTTGTTTGACAGTCCACTCTTTTTCTCCTGCTCATTATCTGTGAAGTCAGTTGTCTGATAAGCTTTCATGTTGTATACCTGATTTGTTGCTAATATCTGTACTGTCACATCCACAATGCTATCGTTCCGAGTCTTTGCAGTAAATGATAATGCACAATCAGCTGCCACAGTCTTGTCAGTCAAATGCACTGGCCTAGATCTGTTACTGTGGAACATGTTTGCCCCATCACTTAATTGTCCTTTTTGTCGAAGTTTGTCAGAAGCTGATATTTATGCATGTGTCTGCAGTCTCAGCCGGGACAGCAGCATGGCCTCCAGACAAAATACAGAGACTGAGCCTCAGGAGCCTAAGGATGCCGCACCCATAGAAAACAACACAACCAACTGCGCCAACAGTCAGACGGTGAATACTGCGCCGAACGGACAGGACAAAGCCATGGAGCAGCAGCCACTTAAACACAACTCAGCACCATCCAGGATATCCATCTCACCCCCAGAGACTCTCGACCCAGCTTTAGACCCCTCCTCGTTGCCGCCTCCAGATCCCAGCCTCGAGTCTGGAAACTGCAGCAGCCAGGGAGATGCCGTTCAGCCTACCACGCCAGCATGTCTCAGAGACGGCAACTGGTTTCTGAAGCTACTGCAGGCTGAAACAGGCCGCATGGAGGGATGGTGTCAGCAGATGGAGCAGGAGACCAAAGACAACAAGCTCTCAGAGGAGGGTAGGTGACAGAAATGGATAAGGTGGCTATCAGCACATTTACATAGGCCCCATTTTACTTTTGTCATGTGTCCTGTTTTCAGATAAGATATAATAATCTCATTTGCCCTTTGCCACATATGCTGTATGCCTGTCTGTTGGCCAGATCACAAATCTCTTTGCAATCTGTCTTAATTTTCCCACGCAACATGCAAATCGGGGTCGGACCTTTTCCAGACTGGTGTTATCGCTTCTGTCGCTCTTACTCCCTCTCACTCACCCATGCAGAGTGATGTCATTCATTCAAGCCACTGTTGTCATTCAAGTGCAAAACAAATCAAGGGCCAGATAAATCCCACAGCATGTGAGATGAATGTCAGTTTATACATGTAAGAAAGTGCTGTGTTTACGCACAGTATTTACTTGGTACTTGTTTTTTTACATTTTGAACATTTGGCTTGAATCCTCAACTAGTGATGAAAAATTGAAATGAAATTATTAAAAAACTAAGCATGTTAGGTTGATTTCAAGAGTATCTTTCAATGTTAGATGTTAATGTGCTACAAAGAAAGATATTTTTTTAAAAAGAGCCACAGTTGTATAAAAATTGAAAAAAAAATCTGCTATCAATTAATTGCAAAGAAGAATTGAGTTGCTGTGCCTGTTAGTGAAGTTCACAGACAGGACACTAGGTCAGGTCTCATCCCTGTTGATTAAGGACACAGAGACAAAGCATGACAGAGTCATTACTGCCATTGATTCACAGTACTACAGCTTATTAGAGAGGACGGGGGCAGGGTAAGCATTAGTTTAGCTATAACAGAGCCACTGCAGACTCATTTCACTTATTCATGTCCCAAAATACCACTCAGGCTCTTAAGTAGATCAATCTCTGCAATGCCTTAAATATGAATGAGCAAGAAGCAGATGAGCAGTGTAGGCTCCTTCAGATAATCATTCCTCCTACTCTCTGTGAACCTGAATTATGAATTTTCATTTACATGCAAATACATGACTGAAAGAATCTTTTGTTGTCAACGCTATGAAAGAGTTTATAAAATACTTGTAAGAAAATTATTTGCTGTCAAGCCAGGTTAAATGGTAATTGTTAGTAAACACATTGCATCACACCTCTTCACATCTTGACCCTTTATGTACTTGAACTCAGACATGCAAAAAGACTCATGTATTAACTCTAAAACTCAAAGTTTGTTTCTAATATGTCTTTATTCTAACTGGAAATGTTTCTTTGCTTGTTAAGGGTTTGTCATATTTGTGTCTTTGTAGTTTTGGGGACGATCCGCAGTGCAGTAGGGAGTGCTCAGCTCCTCATATCACAGAAGTTTGAGCAGTTCAGAGGGCTCTGTAATGAGAACTTGGTGAGTGGCTTCATTATGTCCTGTTGAGTGTGTGTGTGTGTGTGTTTGCTGTCCTACTTTTGTTGCCCAATTGTAAAAGATCATTTGTTTTCCATTATTTGACCTACATAAAGGGAGATCTCATTGTTTTATGTTAATTAGGAAAGTTTCAAGCAGAAATGCAAACTTCACACCGATCTTACACGATTGGTCGCTTGTCCTACTGCAATATTCTAATTGTTGATTGGCGTCAAATGTATTTTATTTTCATCTATTTGCTTAAAGGCAGGCTGCCCGGGAAGTATTTGTGTGGGTAAGGATGTGACTAATTTTCTCTGTTTGGTCCAAATCTATTCATCTGTCTCACTTTCCTTTCCCTAGAATATAAATGCCAACCCACGACCAACATCGCAGGACCTTGCAGGGTTCTGGGATCTGCTACAGCTCTCGATAGAAGACATCAGTATGAAGTTTGATGAGCTCTACCAACTTAAAGCCAACAACTGGCAACTTCCTGAGAAGAAGGTGATGTTGGGTACCTTACATTTTTGTTTCACTTGAGATTTTTTAGATTGGTGCCATGGGTAGAGTTGTCATAATTAGTCATTCAGCGAAAGGTTAATCAGCATAATATCTTTTTGGTAATTTTTCAAGTAAAACTGCTAAATGTTCTCTGGTGCCAGCTCCTTAGCAGTGTGAATTTTTCTCTGTTTTAAATGGCTAGAAATTGGACACCATTGTTTTTTGGATAGTTGACTCATTAAGCCAAAGGAAGTTGAAGATATTTCAGAATTTTCTGACATTTTAATTTAATTGACAGCTTGATCAGTAATGAATGTTAATTTCAGTTGTAAATGCAAGCCTGGAGGATTTTAAATTATTTCCTAAGTGCTTAATGGACTACATATGACACTTAATCATCACTACTGGAAGTGTGTTTTGCTAGTGCCACACCATATCTCACTCTTTTCCCCTCTTGACATAATTTCCTCAGGATGAAAACAAGCAGCTTCCATCATCTGTGCCAAAGAAGCAGAGTAAGCCGCGGCTGTCAGCAGAGAAGGACAAGAGCGTGGACTCTGCTGCAGACAAGCAGCGGCAAGAAGCCAGAAAAAGGTTGATGGCAGCAAAGCGCGCGGCATCAGTACGACAGAACTCCGCCACAGAAAGTGCTGACAGCATTGAAATCTACGTCCCCGAGGCCCAGACCCGCCTCTGAGAGCAAACCAGCACCGATCAAAAAATTGCTAACGCACTTCAGACATTCATTGACACAACACAAATCTGAGACACACACACAATATATATATATATATATATATATATTGGATGCACAGAGGCCGATCCCTCATAGCTGCACAGGAGATATGTGGGGATCACAAATAATCAAGAAAAATGCAGATCACCAACCTGCTGCCATGGGACAGAAATAACCTTGACAGATGTTAAATACTATTGTTATTATTGTTATTATTGATATTATAATAATTATTATTATCTCCTAAAGTATTTCAAGACTGTCTTAAATGTGCAAGTATCTTCAATAAGGACATCCTGTACCTTGTGAGCTGAAGAATCTTGGTATCCCAGAAGTTTACTCTCTTAAAAACTCCCTTCACTGCTGAGTCTACCGGCAAGTTGCGGCTGCCAGGTTTACGAGCTGAGCGACCATCCACACACACTCAGGACACACATGCAGGTGTACTCACTGTCCACAGAGTCTTCCTGTTCTCTCTCTTTGTATTTGGCTGCCACTCGTTGGGTGTGGTGTGTACGCTTTACTGTGTAAGAATTATAAGATGGCGTTAGTGTACTCAGAGGTTTAAAATGCAGAGAACCAGAGGAAGGCAGTAGCATATATATTATAAATATCACACTATTACAATGTTCATTTTGTAAATGTTGTATACCAGATTATTTGTTAGAAAGAGGTCAGTGTTCAGTACCAAGGTAGTTTTTTATAGATCGAGTACATTTACTGTCATGATATATTAGCACTTGATGCAATCATTCACTCCCCATTTATCTTCCTCTTTTCACCAGTGCACATTACACAGTCTGTGGATACCCATTCTTAAAGTCTTACTTTGGTTAGTTTTTGGTAAGGGATATGAGGAAGGATCGCCCAGCCAGTGAGGAACAAGTGGAATGTATGAAATGTATGCGTTTGCAGCTCATGTTGACTTGATCACTGCACTTTCCATTCACCTCAGATCAAGTTTGCCCACCTTTTGTTATCCTAATCATTCTGACCTTCACTACATTCTCATGCGATGTAGGGGGACCAAGACATTCACCACTTGATATGGCATTCCCATTCAACCAGACTTGTGTGTGAGGGTGGGGGTTTCCTTGCTTCTGGAAAGAAAATGAAATAGCATAGCAATAATAAAATCATATTAGAACAAGCAATGCAGTAGGTACCCAGTCTTAAGTTATTTAATCAACATTTCCAGTAGGACTTTATTAGCATGAAGGATGAATGTTTTGGGTTTTTTTTTTTTGTTCTTCTATGAACTAACTTTCCTTAAAATAACAAGAATCTCAGGTTGAACACTTAAGCTCAACAGTAAAAACCACTATGGATGGAATATTTATTATACAGCCTCTGGGCCAAAATCTTGGATCCTTTGCCAAATATTCCATAGGACTCCAGGCCTACATGGTGTTCTTCTATAAGGAAAAGGACTTTTTAGTAAGGTTCGGTGATGTAACGAAAGGGGTCAGTTTGACTCCTCTGAAATCACGATTCCTTTACGGCCCTTTCTAGCAGCTAGAACTCCCACCCCTTTTGAAAATGAAGAACTGTGGTACAATGTTTGTTTTGGGTTTTTTTTGTTTGTTTGTTTTTTATGCCATTTGACACATTTTTGTGACATTCATCCAAAATGAGATCAATCTAAACATGCGTGGACGTCTGTAATTTACAATAATAAATGGTGCTGCGAGGGATTTGATATTGTGCCAACGTGGCAATTATCATCAACCTTTTAGTTTCATCTTATTAGGATTTTATTTAATGTTATTATTATTTAATCTGCTCATGAATTCAGTTGCCTGTGTGTGCATTCTCAGAAAAGTTTGTGTTTGCATCCGCTCACTCCAGATATGCTATGCCTCATCTCTGTATAAGCTCATGACACGTTGGCTATGGGACTGGAATAGTTTCCATGTTTCCAGTTTCTTAAATGGAAACTCAAGTGCCAAGGGTATATGAGTGGAACAGTGCATAGCACATACTCATGCAAACGTGTAGGTAGTGTAGGTTGACTCACTTTTTCTTTTTTCTTTTGTTGTTGCAAGAGCTGGCTCTCCCCCTACTGGTCAGTTTTTTGCATGACACTCCAGACATTTTGTTCTGCTCCATTTTGAATTTTTAGTTAACGTCCAAAAAGACACGAAATTGAACTGGGAATGCTGACACAACACTGCGTTGTCAAATTTCTTATTCTCTTATTTGTATTACATCAACAATGGACATGTGCATTTCATTGTCCAAAGAAATCATTAAACATCCCTTTGCTACATGTCCTGTCATCATTCTTGCTGTCTTTTTTTATTGCACTCATTCATGAAACGGTAGTAATATTAGCTGCTAAGTTAATATTACACAGATAAATAAATCACAAGCATTAGAGTAGATCTTTTATTGTTACCGTGTAATCTCTAAAAGCATGGCCTTCTTACATATAAAATATACAAAGATCCTTGCCAGTGAATTTTCAGTATTCCATATCATGGGTCTTACAAATTATCTGAAGCTATTAAATCTGTGTAAGGCATTCAGGGTATGCACTGTACGTAAGTGTTTATTACTGTGACAAATGGTGGAAAGTCCTTTACTTTTTATCTTCTATCATTTGAGAGCTGGATCCCTTTATTTGCCTGTGTACTGAACTTTTAAGACAGCAAGACCTGATCAGGGATCTTCAGACAGTTTGTTTACCAGTACTTCCTGAGTTTCAAAGGGCTACAAAATGGACACACAATGACCAGAAGGTGCAACTCTAGAGGCAGATTATGTGGATTTGCTATTCAGCCACCATGTGGACGAGGCAATATTCTTCGGCTAAGACGTTTCTAGAAGTTTTTGAAGACACAGACATTTTGGGTAATCTTTTGGGTAAAAAATTGGGTCATTGGTTGTGCTTAATGGACAGAAAGCCCATTCTGACTTCAGTGCTCACCCTTGTGGCCACATATCTGTCCTCTCAGAGACCAGCCAGGAAAATGAGCAAAAACTATGTAGTTCCAGATTATCTCCTACTGACAAACATTATTTTACAAAATAAGCACATATCTTGCAGACAAAGGGTTGTTTAATGTTATGGTGTATTAGTTAGACACTGTGAGGCTAGTTTCTTTTAAGAGAATAAAGAATTGTGATTCCCATGACTTATGAGTTGGCACTTTTTCTGTGTTAATTAAATGTAGAATTAAATGGGAATGCCACTCATATTTGAAGTTCACTGTATGTTTTTTTTCCTTGGAAATGTGTTTTTAAAAAGATACCACAATTCTATCTTGGTTGTTCTTGCAGCGTTTTAGTCCATCTAGGCATGTTGTCCTGGTAACACTAACAATGACAAAGGACATGTAGAGAAACAAACCCTTAACCCTTCTTGTACGATATTCAGAGGCTCTTCCATCCTGCTGGGGGCTTTTTGATGGCAGGAAGGTTCTGTTCCACTTGTGTACTTGAATGCAAACACACTGCAAAACAATACAATAGCTAAGATTAGCTTTAATCTATGATGAAACATTTCTATATTAGTGGGAGTGGCCTCTTCCACACTGACAATGCCTCCATATATGGGACACAAGGAGTCACTGAATAGTGATCATCAAAACACAATTTAAGGGAATATCTTCCAGAAGAGTGCCAGTGGAGTACTTTGTATGTTGTCAGTTTTTTTCAGTTCAAGCGTTGGGTTTTTCTTACTTTATTTGTCACTTTTGTCTGCTTTTTTGCTTTGGCTTTTATTTTTGGTCTTTTAGTTAAAATGAATGGAAAATAATCCAATATGTTTCAAATAGTGTCCCACTTTGTTTTAAGTGCTGGAAAAGGCTGTTTCCTGTTTCAGCACGACACACGCCAAACACGACACACTAAACCAAGTCAGTTTGTTTGTTGAGCAACTGGACCTGCTTCCACAGAGGCTTGACATAACCCCAATCAAACACTGCTCTAATTAATTTGAACACAGACTGTGAGCAACCCCGTATCACACAACAAGACTGGCCAACCCTTTAAATGTTCTTATGGATTAGTAAGAGCTAATCCCAGCAGCCAGGCTTCAAAAAATCCTCCCATTACTGTAGTTGCAGTTCCAGTGGTACATCCAAGCTCTTAATTGTATTCTGAAAAGCAATAACTTATAAGCATAATGTGAAAGTGTCAACACACTTTTTTGCCATATAACGTTAACACATGGAAATAAAAATAACAATTACAAAACACATCCAAAACAAAAGCATGCTCAAAGCAAAGACGTTCTTACTGCCCTGTTACATTGTGCTGCATCACACTCATACTTCCTGTCATTTGATCCCTGTTACTGCATTACAACTACAGTGCAGAACGGACGAAAAGGAGCAAATGAAATGAGGGAGAAACATAGAGGAGAGTGTTGTGGGTGATAATAATTAAAAACAGACTCTAGTAAAAGCAGAAGAGGTTTTGTTAGAGACATTCTCTGTCAGTGAACACTTGCAAGTCTTCTGGATTTGAGTTTTCAGCTCATTTTATATTCAGCAGCTTTTTGTACATTAATAATATGTGCTTTGTTAGTTATGTTTATTGTTAACACTGTCAGTGAAACTGAAAACATATCAATACCAAGACAGCAAGTACAATAGATGCCTTCTTAGGCACTTTAAGCGTGAAATTCTGGGATGATAAAAATGTTTAATGAGCTGATAGTTGCTGTCATTATATTTTTGTGTGTTTATTTTATTTTTTGCTGTCATTTACACCTCCTATACAAAATAACTGAACTATTTTAAAGCCTTTCAACTCCATAGCAACTATAATGATAGTCTATGCAGCCAAAATCACAACAGCTAAAGGTCAGCCACTGCGTAGGTAAAATGCCATTTTATCTGGCATCAGGGCAATAGCAGTTAACAAGGCCAGCAAAAGGGCCAACATGACACTAATAGGTCAGTATTTATTAGTATAATATTAGTATGTGGCTCCACTTTTGAGACTATAAGTTAGGTCCATAATTTGCTGGACAAAGTAAACGCCTCAGTGGATTTTGAATCAAAACATCAATATGTGATTGAAGTGCAGACTTTCTTTTCTTCAGTGGATTAAAGATGTTTAAATGTTTAATAAATTATAATAAAAATAATAAAAATGTTTAATAAATAAAGCTTTTTTCAGAAGCTCAAAATTAACTGGACAGACACAATTTTGAGGATTGTTTTTAGAACTTGTAAGAACAGCAGCTACCTTAAAGTGCTTTTTTTTTGCAGGTCTCTCTGCATTAAGTTTTATCTTCATGTACTGAAAAGCATGCTGGGGTTTTTTGCCTTAAGAAACTCCTGGGTTGCTTTTGCAGTATTTTTTGACTCATTGGTGATTTGCATTGAGATCTGTCTGATCGGTTTTGCAGCATTTGTCTGAGTCTGAGCAGAGAGCATAACCCTGTACACTCCTGTCAGCTGTCACATCATCAATAAACATCAGTGACCTACGTACCCACGCTATAACATCGCCTTTCACCATGTTGAACAGATAACGCAGTATGTTTCAAATAATGAGCTCTGAGCACGAGCTCCATATGTTTCTCTTCCTTCCTTAATCTAGTACAAGTTAACCATGATTTCATCTGGCCAAAGATATTTTTTTTATTTTTACCTGTGCAGGCTCTTTTAGATGTTTCTGAGTGTAAGGTCTTGATTGTAGACCTTGACATGATGATACATCTACATCCTTGACAGTGTTTTTGACTTAGTTAGATGCTATGAAGCTGCTTTTCTTAACCAAGGAAAGAATTCTGTCATCGTGCATTTTAGTTGTCTTCTGTGGTTTTTCAGGCCTTTTGGTGTTACAAAATTGGCTTTCTTTTAATTAATACACCCGACTGTTGCATTAGCTGCTCATAAACTTAGCTACTTTTAGTCTGATGGCCTACCTCATTTGTACTGACATCTCTTTGGCCCTCAATTAAAATTCTAATTAAAAGCTATACAATGCAAATTCAACACTTGGAAACAATTTCATATATTATGCCTGCTTCAGTTGTCATGACATAACATGGGGACAGGCCTCATGTGATCGTGAAACAGCTTTTCAGTTTAAATGTCCAGTTATTTTTGAACCTCTTAAATTCAGGAACTATGTATGAAATGTATTTTTTGTAAAATCTCACGAATTAAAGCTGAAAGTCTGCACATTAATCACATGTTGATTATTACTTTTTTTTATTTACCGGTAAACCCACTGTGGTGGTGCACAGAGGCAAAACTTTAAATATTGTGTCCTTGCCTAACCAATTATGGACCTGTTACCATAATGGACTGTAAATGCATTTTTAATCCTATACAGTGTGGTGCATTATTTTTACATTGTAGTAAATAATATCTATATTTATGCACTTGTTTTCTCATTAATATTTTCTGTTCTCACAATAATCTGCTCAGTGGCTTATCATTGCTTTCCTTCAATATAACAATAAGGCTTTTATATAAGTTATTATCAACAGCTTTTTTTCTACAGTGAAAAGTAAACAAATTACAGCAAAGCACTCAGTTAAGTCAAGATTAGGAGATCATTGAGTAAGTTGAAGCTTTATCCTTTTTGCATAGCATATTATGGCATGAAGCACTTTCAAAACTAAATTTAACAGGAAGCACTTAAGTCATTGGTGATTTTGTCTTCACTCTCCATCCCCTGCCAAGCTGCACCTGTGATTCTGCGGCTGCTCGCTGATGAGCTGACAGATAAGATCTTTTCTTATCCTCTGCATCCTTACCCTATCACCTCTGCCTCCCACAGGGCGCCAGCCTGCCCTGTTGAAACACTATTTTTTTTCAGTGTTTCAACTGAAAAAAATAGAATGCCATTGACCAAAAATAGAATGCCTTTGATCCACAGTGATGTCACAGCCTTTGATCACTTGTGATGTCACAGCCTTTGATCACTTGTGATGTCACAGCCTTTGATCACTTGTGATGTCATCATCTTGCTGAGAGACAAAACCCTTAAATAGGAGCTTTGCTCTGTTAAACTTTGCTGCTCAACGGACCTTGACCTGACAGTAAGCAAACCCTTTTGGAGAGTTTTTAGAGAATTTCGCGTTACTTAGCAATTCACTGACCAAGCCGACACATTTCACCATGTCAGCTAACCCATCCTTCAGCTCAAATGAGCTTGGAATAGTTAAAGGGAGCATTTTTGGAAACCACTACAAGGTAGAGGCTTTCCTTGGAGAAGGGGGCTTTGGTATTGTAGCCAAATGTCGTGATACCATGACCAACCAAGCTGTGGCTATTAAAGTCAACAAGAGCGACCCTGATATTTTGCAACAGGCAAAACTGGAAATTTTCATCCTGGAGCAGCTGCGAAGGTTGGATTCAGATGCCGCCAACATTGTTAAATGGAACGGCTTTTTCCACGACGGGGAGCGGGTTTGCTTAAAGTTCGAACTCCTTGATCAATGCCTGTGGGACTATATAGGGGACCGGAAATACCAGGGTCTCCCCATAAGCGAAGTCAGGCCAATTTTAGGTCAGCTCACAAATGCTCTGTCCCACCTGGGTTCTTTGGGAATAGTGCACGCTGACCTCAAACCTGGAAACATCATGGTTGTTAACCGCCATGAGTCTCCCACCAAAGTCAAACTTATAGACTTTGGCCTCGCATGTCCTGTATCTGCAGTGATGCCTGGTGACCGTGTGGGGACGGTTGGTTATAGTGCACCTGAAGTTATGCTTGGCCTTCCTTACAATGAAGCAAGTGACATGTGGTCTCTGGGGCTGGTGGCTGTTGAGCTTGGTACAGGGGTGCCACTCTACCCTGGAAATGAAGACTATGATGTTTTGAAATTCATCATAGAGACTCAGGGTCAGCCACCAGATCATGTTCTAGACTCTGGCGTGTACACTGAAGACTACTTCATTGAAGACAACGACAACCAACAGCGCTGGACATTTAAGACTGACCAACAATTTCAGTACGAGACACGATATGAATCCCAGGAGACAAGATACATAAAACTGACGCGTCTCGATGACCTCGAACAAGTAATGATGTTTAGAAGAGGACCTGAAAATGGCCAACGTTTGTTTGTAAGCTTAATTAAACAGATGTTGGCCTTGGATGCAAACCAGCGCATAACACCGTCGGAGGTTCTCCGGCATCCCTTTTTCAACCCTAAGAGTTCCCCTTGCATTGACATGAGTGCTGAAAGACCACAAAACCCTGTGGTCTTTCAGCACCCTTCAAACTTGAAATGCAAGAGATCAGAGAAAATCAATTGCAGTTTTCAAAACTCGGTTGAATTTTCTCAGCAAGTATTCGTCCACACGTCAGCCAGCCCATCCTTCAGCTCAGATGAGCTTGAAATAGTTGAAGGGAGCATTTTGGGAAACCACTACAAGGTAGAGGCTTTCCTCGGAGAAGGGGGCTTTGGTATTGTAGCCAAATGCCGTGATACCAAAACCAACCAAGCTGTGGCTATTAAGGTGAACAAGAGCCGCCCTGATATTCTGCAACAGGCAAAAAAGGAAATTTTCATCCTGGAGCAGCTGAGAAGGTTGGATCCAGATGCCGCCAACATTGTTCAATGGAACGGCTTTTTCCTTGACAGAAAGCGGGTTTGCCTGAAATTTGAACTCCTAGATCAATGCCTGTGGGACTACATACGGGACCCGAATAACCGGCGTCTCCCCATAAGCGAAGTCAGGCCAATTTTAGGTCAACTCACAAATGCTCTGTCCCACCTGGGTTCTTTGGGAATAGTGCACGCTGACCTCAAACCTGGAAACATCATGGTTGTAAATCGCTATGAGTCTCCAGTCAAAGTCAGACTTATAGACTTTGGCCTCGCATGTCCTGCGTCTGCAGTGATGCCTGGTGACCGTGTGGGGACAGTTGGTTATAGTGCACCTGAGGTTATGCTTGGCCTTCCTTATAACGAAGCATGTGACATGTGGTCTCTGGGGCTGGTGGCTGTTGAGCTTGTTACAGGGGTGCCACTCTACCCTGGAAAAAAATATTATGATGTTTTGAAATTCATCATAGAGACTCAGGGTCAGCCACCAGATCATGTTCTCGATCCTGGCGTGTACACTGAAGACTACTTCACAAAAGACAACTACAACCAACAACGCTGGACATTTAAGACCGCCCAACAATTTAAATATGAGACAGGATATGAATCTTTGGAGACAAGATACATAAAACTTAAACGTCTGGATGACCTCGAACAAATAATGATGTTTAGACGAGGACCAGAAGATGGCCAACGCTTATTTGTCAGCCTAATTAAAGAGATGTTGGCCTTGGATGCACACCAGCGGATAACACCCTCTCAGGTTCTACGGCATCCCTTTTTCAACCCTAGCCTCTCCAACAGGTTCCCAAGTATCAACATTGAAAAACCATACACAGTCAATCTCCAGCATGGCATCTTCCACCCTGGACAAAAGTGATAAAAACACAAACTGGGGTTGGAAAAGGATATTAACAGCAAATTACACTGGAAATATTAATTAAGCTGCTCCAATAATTATCACTTTGGCTCTTTTTTTTTTTTAATTTTCACTCCCCCCACCCCAACCAGTCGCGGCAGATGACTGTCCCTTCCTGAGCCTGGTTCTGTCGAAGGTTTCTTCCTTTTTAAAGGGAGTTTTTCCTTCCCACTGTCGCTAAATGCTTGCTCATAGGGAATCTTCTGATTGCTGGGGTGGCCAAAACTCTAGGGGAACTAGCAGTTCTTGTGAAAATTTAAAAAAAAAAGCCTACCAATATTCAAAGCAGAGCAGCGGACACCTTACCATCACATCAGTCCTTTAATCCGACCTAAAACACCATGTTTACAGAAATAAATTCCATACAAATTGGAAATAAATTGTTGTTTTTGATTGTTTATAAATATATAGTGCTACCCTTCAGCCTCCTAGTAGACATACCTGTGTTATAAATGTGAAACTCCTCCGATTTTCAGAAAAGTTGACCTCTGACCTTGAAGTCAAGGTCACTGAGATTTAAGCTTCACAGAGATTTTCAGTAGATGCAACCATGGTATTGATTTGAAAAATCTACACAATCACAAACTTGGATGTCCACAGCGCCTCGCCATATACCAAAGATTAAGAGGTGTTTTTTTCTAGGTTTTTATAAAGATTACAAAACACAAATAACAAAAATGCCAACGCTATTGTCATTTTTGACAACGCTATTTTGATGTTGTCTAATGTAGTGCAAAAAAACAAAACAAACCCAAAATTTGATAAATAAAGTAAATAAGGTATATACTACATAGTATACAAAATTTTAGTGGTCCACAATGGGGTCAATGAACAGAATGAAGGAAGTAAGTCTTTTATATGACAATGGTGTGAAAAGCGTTTTCCTAAACGCTTTTCCTTCTTATTTGTATGTTTGTCACACTTAAACATTTCAGATCATCAAACTTTTTTTTCTTTTTTATGTAAAAAGAAAAGTCCTTTAACTGTCCAGTTTTCTTGATGTTATGATGCTTCTACCACTGGTTTACCACCACTGGTAAATCAGACTTTGGCTGCTGCAGCAGAAAAAGACAAAGAGAAAATGTAATCACACAGATCAGAGGTGCAGATTTACACTTTACCTGAAACAGAGCAAAAGTGCTTTTTAAATAGGTTAATGAATATTAAGTAATATAGGCTAGATGTCTGGACATTACTAGTTTCATTTGGGCCTTCTGGGCCAATAGTCCTCTGGCTTATTGCCAGTTACCAGCCTGTATTCAGTTTGAATATTGCAGTAAATGTACCTGGATCTGTTTCTATTGGGTTGTGAATTTGGTCTCACTGTTACATCCAACTTTTAGAGTGGGATGAAGACAAAAGGAAACAAAAGAGAATGGATTTGTAGTTAGAAATCCAAAGTTGCTTCTGTTTTGCCCACACACATTGATGATGATTTCACATCACTAAGCAGGTTATCAGATGTGGACAGAATGTTAGCAGAATCTTATAATTCTCATAAGATTCTGTTTTTGTGTCATTCAATACAATGTGTTTATGTGTGACATACTGATATGAATCATAGTATCTTGTGGAATTCCAAAAATGGCTGCCAGGACAGCTGCCACCACACTGATGTGACACACTACAAATCAACTCTTTGATGCTCTGTGCTGAGTCTGCACAATAACCTGCACTTAAACATTCATTTAATATCACGTACACATATACACATACTGTCCCTCAAGAAGACACTGAGAAAAAATAAAGAATAACATTGAGACTGTAACTTTGCCATTAGAGCGTAATCCTCCGCTAAAGCAGTTCACACTTGAGGCACTATTTACTTTTAAGAGTTAACAGTATTTTTATATATATATATATTTATTTTGTTTTTCTTGTTCTTTGTAAGCATACTTGGAGATGTTTGGGGTGCAGGAAAAATCAGAAAGAGCATGCTGGGTTTTTTGCCTTAAGAAACTCCTGGGTTGCTTTTGCAGTATTTTTTGACTCATTGGTGATTTGCATTGAGATCTGTCTGATCGGTTTTGCAGCATTTGTCTGAGTCTGAGCAGAGAGCATAACCCTGTACACTTCTGTCAGCTGTCACATAGAATAGAATAGAATAGCCTTTATTGTCATTGTACAAAGTACAACGAAATTGGAGTGCCACTCCCTTGGTGCAAAATGCAAAATAAATATAAATGTAAAATATAAAAAGTACAATAAAACAAACTGTAGTACTCAGACAATAAATAAGTACAATATATACAGGATAGCAGCATAATATAATGATAGTATGAATAGCAGCATAGTATAGTGACAATGGCAAGTATAGTTAAGCAGGTTTAATTGTTTTGTGCTTATTTACTATGGTGATAGCTCTGGGAAAGAAGCTATCCCTGAATCTGTTTGTCCTGGTTTTATGTGACCTGTACCGTCGGCCTGACGGTAATAGTTCAAACAGTTGATTACTGGGGTGAGAGTAGTCCTTAATGATATTGCCAGCTCTGCTGAGGTATCGGGAGTTCGCAATGGCCTCCAGGCTGGGCAGAGGGCAGCCAGTGATCTTCCGGGCTGTGTTGATGACCCTCTGCAGTCCTTTCCTGTCTGCAACTGAGCACCCTGCATACCACGTTGTTATGCCGTACGTTAGGATGCTCTCTATGGTGGCTCTATAGAATGTCACCAGCAGCCTCTCCTCCAGGTTGTTCCTCCTGAGCACTCTCAAAAAATGGAGACGCTGCTGGGCCTTTTTTACCAACGCCGTGGTATTTGCAGTCCAGGAGAGATCAACAGAGATCTGCACGCCCAGAAACCTCATGGAGTGTACCCTCTCCACACAGTTCCCGTGAATGTAGAGTGGGGCCGGGTCTGCTCTGCCCTTCCTGAAGTCCAAAATAAGTTCTTTAGTTTTCGTGGTGTTCAGTTGGAGGTTGTTAGCTGAACACCACTCAGTCAATCTGTTAACCTCATCTCTGTAGTCCGACTCATCCCCCCTTGAGATGAGTCCAACCACTGTGGTGTCATCCGCGAACTTTATGATGGTGTTTGAGCGATGGGTAGGGGAGCAGTCGGATGTGTAGAGCGTAAACAAGAGGGGACTCAGAACACATCCTTGTGGAGACCCGGTACTGAGTGTGATGGTGCTGGACAGGTGGGGGCCGAGTCTGACAGACTGTGGTCTATTTGTCAGGAAGTCCTTGATCCAGAGACAGATGGAGGTGGAGAGTCCCAGGTTAGACAGTTTCTCGACCAGGATCTCCGGGATGATGTGATTGAATGCTGAGCTGAAGTCCAGGAAGAGCATTCTCACATAGTTTCCTCGGTGCTCCAGGTGACTCAGCGCAGTGTGGAGCGCTATGGTGATGGCGTCCTCGGTGGATCGATTTGTCAATCATCAATAAACATCAGTGACCTACGTACCCACGCTATAACATCGCCTTTCACCATGTTGAACAGATAACGCAGTATGTTTCAAATAATGAGCTCTGAGCACGAGCTCCATATGTTTCTCTTCCTTCCTTAATCTAGTACAAGTTAACCTTGATTTCATCTGTCCAAAGATATTTTTTTTTATTTTTACCTGTGCAGGCTCTTTTAGATGTTTCTGAGTGTAAGGTCTTGATTGTAGACCTTGACATGATGATACATCTACATCCTTGACAGTGTTTTTGACTTAGTTAGATGCTATGAAGCTGCTTTTCTTAACCAAGGAAAGAATTCTGTCATCGTGCATTTTAGTTGTCTTCTGTGGTTTTTCAGGCCTTTTGGTGTTACAAAATTGGCTTTCTTTTAATTAATACACCCGACTGTTGCATTAGCTGCTCATAAACTTAGCTACTTTCAGTCTGATGGCCTACCTCATTTGTACTGACATCTCTTTGGCCCTCAATTAAAATTCTAATTAAAAGCTATACAATGCAAATTCAACACTTGGAAACAATTTCATATATTATGCCTGCTTCAGTTGTCATGACATAACATGGGGACAGGCCTCATGTGATCGTGAAACAGCTTTTCAGTTTAAATGTCCAGTTATTTTTGAACCTCTTAAATTCAGGAACTATGTATGAAATGTATTTTTTGTAAAATCTCACGAATTAAAGCTGAAAGTCTGCACTTTAATCACATGTTGATTATTACTTTTTTTATTTACCGGTAAATCCACTGTGGTGGTGCACAGAGGCAAAACTTTAAATATTGTGTCCTTGCCTAACCAATTATGAACCTGTTACCATAATGGACTGTAAATGCATTTTTAATCCTATACAGTGTGGTGCATTATTTTTACATTGTAGTAAATAATATCTATATTTATGCACTTGTTTTCTCATTAATATTTTCTATTCTCACAATAATCTGCTCAGTGGCTTATCATTGCTTTCCTTCAATATAACAATAAGGCTTTTATATAAGTTATTATCAACAGCTTTTTTTCTACAGTGAAAAGTAAACAAATTACAGCAAAGCACTCAGTTAAGTCAAGATTAGGAGATCATTGAGTAAGTTGAAGCTTTATCCTTTTTGCATAGCATATTATGGCATGAAGCACTTTCAAAACTAAATTTAACAGGAAGCACTTAAGTCATTGTTGATTTTGTCTTCACTCTCCATCCCCTGCCAAGCTGCACCTGTGATTCTGCGGCTGCTCGCTGATGAGCTGACAGATAAGATCTTTTCTTATCCTCTGCATCCTTACCCTATCACCTCTGCCTCCCACAGGGCGCCAGCCTGCCCTGTTGAAACACTATTTTTTTCAGTGTTTCAACTGAAAGAAATAGAATGCCATTGACCAAAAATAGAATGCCTTTGATCCACAGCAGAATGCCTTTGATCACTTGTGATGTCACAGCCTTTGATCACTTGTGATGTCATCATCTTGCTGAGAGACAAAACCCTTAAATAGGAGCTTTGCTCTGTTAAACTTTGCTGCTCAACGGACCTTGACCTGACAGTAAGCAAACCCTTTTGGAGAGTTTTTAGAGAATTTCGCGTTACTTAGCAATTCACTGACCAAGCCGACACATTTCACCATGTCAGCTAACCCATCCTTCAGCTCAAATGAGCTTGGAATAGTTAAAGGGAGCATTTTTGGAAACCACTACAAGGTAGAGGCTTTCCTTGGAGAAGGGGGCTTTGGTATTGTAGCCAAATGTCGTGATACCATGACCAACCAAGCTGTGGCTATTAAAGTCAACAAGAGCAACCCTGATATTTTGCAACAGGCAAAACTGGAAATTTTCATCCTGGAGCAGCTGCGAAGGTTGGATTCAGATGCCGCCAACATTGTTAAATGGAACGGCTTTTTCCACGACGGGGAGCGGGTTTGCTTAAAGTTCGAACTCCTTGATCAATGCCTGTGGGACTATATAGGGGACCGGAAATACCAGGGTCTCCCCATAAGCGAAGTCAGGCCAATTTTAGGTCAGCTCACAAATGCTCTGTCCCACCTGGGTTCTTTGGGAATAGTGCACGCTGACCTCAAACCTGGAAACATCATGGTTGTTAACCGCCATGAGTCTCCCATCAAAGTCAAACTTATAGACTTTGGCCTCGCATGTCCTGTATCTGCAGTGATGCCTGGTGACCGTGTGGGGACGGTTGGTTATAGTGCACCTGAAGTTATGCTTGGCCTTCCTTACAATGAAGCAAGTGACATGTGGTCTCTGGGGCTGGTGGCTGTGGAGCTTGGTACAGGGGTGCCACTCTACCCTGGAAATGAAGACTATGATGTTTTGAAATTCATCATAGAGACTCAGGGTCAGCCACCAGATCATGTTCTAGACTCTGGCGTGTACACTGAAGACTACTTCATTGAAGACAACGACAACCAACAGCGCTGGACATTTAAGACTGACCAACAATTTCAGTACGAGACACGATATGAATCCCAGGAGACAAGATACATAAAACTGACGCGTCTCGATGACCTCGAACAAGTAATGATGTTTAGAAGAGGACCTGAAAATGGCCAACGTTTGTTTGTAAGCTTAATTAAACAGATGTTGGCCTTGGATGCAAACCAGCGCATAACACCATCGGAGGTTCTCCGGCATCCCTTTTTCAACCCTAAGAGTTCCCCTTGCATTGACATGAGTGCTGAAAGACCACAAAACCCTGTGGTCTTTCAGCACCCTTCAAACTTGAAATGCAAGAGATCAGAGAAAATCAATTGCAGTTTTCAAAACTCGGTTGAATTTTCTCAGCAAGTACTCGTCCACACGTCAGCCAGCCCATCCTTCAGCTCAGATGAGCTTGAAATAGTTGAAGGGAGCATTTTGGGAAACCACTACAAGGTAGAGGCTTTCCTCGGAGAAGGGGGCTTTGGTATTGTAGCCAAATGCCGTGATACCAAAACCAACCAAGCTGTGGCTATTAAGGTGAACAAGAGCCGCCCTGATATTCTGCAACAGGCAAAAAAGGAAATTTTCATCCTGGAGCAGCTGCGAAGGTTGGATCCAGATGCCGCCAACATTGTTCAATGGAACGGCTTTTTCCTTGACAGAAAGCGGGTTTGCCTGAAATTTGAACTCCTAGATCAATGCCTGTGGGACTACATACGGGACCCGAATAACCGGCGTCTCCCCATAAGCGAAGTCAGGCCAATTTTAGGTCAACTCACAAATGCTCTGTCCCACCTGGGTTCTTTGGGAATAGTGCACGCTGACCTCAAACCTGGAAACATCATGGTTGTAAATCGCTATGAGTCTCCAGTCAAAGTCAGACTTATAGACTTTGGCCTCGCATGTCCTGCGTCTGCAGTGATGCCTGGTGACCGTGTGGGGACAGTTGGTTATAGTGCACCTGAGGTTATGCTTGGCCTTCCTTATAACGAAGCATGTGACATGTGGTCTCTGGGGCTGGTGGCTGTTGAGCTTGTTACAGGGGTGCCACTCTACCCTGGAAAAAAATATTATGATGTTTTGAAATTCATCATAGAGACTCAGGGTCAGCCACCAGATCATGTTCTCGATCCTGGCGTGTACACTGAAGACTACTTCACAAAAGACAACTACAACCAACAACGCTGGACATTTAAGACCGCCCAACAATTTAAATACGAGACAGGATATGAATCTTTGGAGACAAGATACATAAAACTTAAACGTCTGGATGACCTCGAACAAATAATGATGTTTAGACGAGGACCAGAAGATGGCCAACGCTTATTTGTCAGCCTAATTAAAGAGATGTTGGCCTTGGATGCACACCAGCGGATAACACCCTCTCAGGTTCTACGGCATCCCTTTTTCAACCCTGGCCTCTCCAACAGGTTCCCAAGTATCAACATTGAAAAACCATACACAGTCAATCTCCAGCATGGCATCTTCCACCCTGGACAAAAGTGATAAAAACACAAACTGGGGTTGGAAAAGGATATTAACAGCAAATTACACTGGAAATATTAATTAAGCTGCTCCAATAATTATCACTTTGGCTCTTTTTATTTTTTAATTTTCACTCCCCCCACCCCAACCAGTCGCGGCAGATGACTGTCCCTTCCTGAGCCTGGTTCTGTCGAAGGTTTCTTCCTTTTTAAAGGGAGTTTTTCCTTCCCACTGTCGCTAAATGCTTGCTCATAGGGAATCTTCTGATTGCTGGGGTGGCCAAAACTCTAGGGGAACTAGCAATTCTTGTGAAAATTTAAAAAAAAAAAGCCTACCAATATTCAAAGCAGAGCAGCGGACACCTTACCATCACATCAGTCCTTTAATCCGACCTAAAACACCATGTTTACAGAAATAAATTCCATACAAATTGGAAATAAATTGTTGTTTTTGATTGTTTATAAATATATAGTGCTACCCTTCAGCCTCCTAGTAGACATACCTGTGTTATAAATGTGAAACTCCTCCGATTTTCAGAAAAGTTGACCTCTGACCTTGAAGTCAAGGTCACTGAGATTTAAGCTTCACAGAGATTTTCAGTAGATGCAACCATGGTATTGATTTGAAAAATCTACACAATCACAAACTTGGATGTCCACAGCGCCTCGCCATATACCAAAGATTAAGAGGTGTTTTTTTTCTAGGTTTTTATAAAGATTACAAAACACAAATAACAAAAATGCCAACGCTATTGTCATTTTTGACAACGCTATTTTGATGTTGTCTAATGTAGTGCAAAAAAACAAAACAAACCCAAAATTTGATAAATAAAGTAAATAAGGTATATACTACATAGTATACAAAATTTTAGTGGTCCACAATGGGGTCAATGAACAGAATGAAGGAAGTAAGTCTTTTATATGACAATGGTGTGAAAAGCGTTTTCCTAAACGCTTTTCCTTCTTATTTGTATGTTTGTCACACTTAAACATTTCAGATCATCAAACTTTTTTTTCTTTTTTATGTAAAAAGAAAAGTCCTTTAACTGTCCAGTTTTCTTGATGTTATGATGCTTCTACCACTGGTTTACCACCACTGGTAAATCAGACTTTGGCTGCTGCAGCAGAAAAAGACAAAGAGAAAATGTAATCACACAGATCAGAGGTGCAGATTTACACTTTAACTGAAACAGAGCAAAAGTGCTTTTTAAATAGGTTAATGAATATTAAGTAATATAGGCTAGATGTCTGGACATTACTAGTTTCATTTGGGCCTTCTGGGCCAATAGTCCTCTGGCTTATTGCCAGTTACCAGCCTGTATTCAGTTTGAATATTGCAGTAAATGTACCTGGATCTGTTTCTATTGGGTTGTGAATTTGGTCTCACTGTTACATCCAACTTTTAGAGTGGGATGAAGACAAAAGGAAACAAAAGAGAATGGATTTGTAGTTAGAAATCCAAAGTTGCTTCTGTTTTGCCCACACACATTGATGATGATTTCACATCACTAAGCAGGTTATCAGATGTGGACAGAATGTTAGCAGAATCTTATAATTCTCATAAGATTCTGTTTTTGTGTCATTCAATACAATGTGTTTATGTGTGACATACTGATATGAATCATAGTATCTTATGGAATTCCAAAAATGGCTGCCAGGACAGCTGCCACCACACTGATGTGACACACTACAAATCAACTCTTTGATGCTCTGTGCTGAGTCTGCACAATAACCTGCACTTAAACATTCATTTAATATCACGTACACATATACACATACTGTCCCTCAAGAAGACACTGAGAAAAAATAAAGAATAACATTGAGACTGTAACTTTGCCATTAGAGCGTAATCCTCCGCTAAAGCAGTTCACACTTGAGGCACTATTTACTTTTAAGAGTTAACAGTATTTTTTTATATATATATATTTATTTTGTTTTTCTTGTTCTTTGTAAGCATACTTGGAGATGTTTGGGGTGCAGGAAAAATCAGAAAGAGCATGCTGGGTTTTTTGCCTTAAGAAACTCCTGGGTTGCTTTTGCAGTATTTTTTGACTCATTGGTGATTTGCATTGAGATCTGTCTGATCAGTTTTGCAGCATTTGTCTGAGTCTGAGCAGAGAGCATAACCCTGTATACTTCTGTCAGCTGTCACATAGAATAGAATAGAATAGCCTTTATTGTCATTGTACAAAGTACAACGAAATTGGAGTGCCACTCCCTTGGTGCAAAATGCAAAATAAATATAAATGTAAAATATAAAAAGTACAATAAAACAAACTGTAGTACTCAGACAATAAATAAGTACAATATATACAGGATAGCAGCATAATATAATGATAGTATGAATAGCAGCATAGTATAGTGACAATGGCAAGTATAGTTAAGCAGGTTTAATTGTTTTGTGCTTATTTACTATGGTGATAGCTCTGGGAAAGAAGCTATCCCTGAATCTGTTTGTCCTGGTTTTATGTGACCTGTACCGTCGGCCTGACGGTAATAGTTCAAACAGTTGATTACTGGGGTGAGAGTAGTCCTTAATGATATTGCCAGCTCTGCTGAGGTATCGGGAGTTCGCAATGGCCTCCAGGCTGGGCAGAGGGCAGCCAGTGATCTTCTGGGCTGTGTTGGTGACCCTCTGCAGTCCTTTCCTGTCTGCAACTGAGCACCCTGGATACCACGTTGTTATGCCGTACGTTAGGATGCTCTCTATGGTGGCTCTATAGAATGTCACCAGCAGCCTCTCCTCCAGGTTGTTCCTCCTGAGCACTCTCAAAAAATGGAGACGCTGCTGGGCCTTTTTTACCAACGCCGTGGTATTTGCAGTCCAGGAGAGATCAACAGAGATCTGCACGCCCAGAAACCTCATGGAGTGTACCCTCTCCACACAGTTCCCGTGAATGTAGAGTGGGGCCGGGTCTGCTCTGCCCTTCCTGAAGTCCAAAATAAGTTCTTTAGTTTTCGTGGCGTTCAGTTGGAGGTTGTTAGCTGAACACCACTCAGTCAATCTGTTAACCTCATCTCTGTAGTCCGACCTATCCCCCCTTGAGATGAGTCCAACCACTGTGGTGTCATCCGCGAACTTTATGATGGTGTTTGAGCGATGGGTAGGGGAGCAGTCGGATGTGTAGAGCGTAAACAAGAGGGGACTCAGAACACATCCTTGTGGAGACCCGGTACTGAGTGTGATGGTGCTGGACAGGTGGGGGCCGAGTCTGACAGACTGTGGTCTATTTGTCAGGAAGTCCTTGATCCAGAGACAGATGGAGGTGGAGAGTCCCAGGTTAGACAGTTTCTCGACCAGGATCTCCGGGATGATGTGATTGAATGCTGAGCTGAAGTCCAGGAAGAGCATTCTCACATAGTTTCCTCGGTGCTCCAGGTGACTCAGCGCAGTGTGGAGCGCTATGGTGATGGCGTCCTCGGTGGATCGATTTGTCAATCATCAATAAACATCAGTGACCTACGTACCCACGCTATAACATCGCCTTTCACCATGTTGAACAGATAACGCAGTATGTTTCAAATAATGAGCTCTGAGCACGAGCTCCATATGTTTCTCTTCCTTCCTTAATCTAGTACAAGTTAACCTTGATTTCATCTGTCCAAAGATATTTTTTTTATTTTTACCTGTGCAGGCTCTTTTAGATGTTTCTGAGTGTAAGGTCTTGATTGTAGACCTTGACATGATGATACATCTACATCCTTGACAGTGTTTTTGACTTAGTTAGATGCTATGAAGCTGCTTTTCTTAACCAAGGAAAGAATTCTGTCATCGTGCATTTTAGTTGTCTTCTGTGGTTTTTCAGGCCTTTTGGTGTTACAAAATTGGCTTTCTTTTAATTAATACACCCGACTGTTGCATTAGCTGCTCATAAACTTAGCTACTTTCAGTCTGATGGCCTACCTCATTTGTACTGACATCTCTTTGGCCCTCAATTAAAATTCTAATTAAAAGCTATACAATGCAAATTCAACACTTGGAAACAATTTCATATATTATGCCTGCTTCAGTTGTCATGACATAACATGGGGACAGGCCTCATGTGATCGTGAAACAGCTTTTCAGCTTAAATGTCCAGTTATTTTTGAACCTCTTAAATTCAGGAACTATGTATGAAATGTATTCTTTGTAAAATCTCACTAATTAAAGCTGAAAGTCTGCACTTTAATCACATGTTGATTATTACTTTTTTTATTTACCGGTAAATCCACTGTGGTGGTGCACAGAGGCAAAACTTTAAATATTGTGTCCTTGCCTAACCAATTATGAACCTGTTACCATAATGGACTGTAAATGCATTTTTAATCCTATACAGTGTGGTGCATTATTTTTACATTGTAGTAAATAATATCTATATTTATGCACTTGTTTTCTCATTAATATTTTCTATTCTCACAATAATCTGCTCAGTGGCTTATCATTGCTTTCCTTCAATATAACAATAAGGCTTTTATATAAGTTATTATCAACAGCTTTTTTTCTACAGTGAAAAGTAAACAAATTACAGCAAAGCACTCAGTTAAGTCAAGATTAGGAGATCATTGAGTAAGTTGAAGCTTTATCCTTTTTGCATAGCATATTATGGCATGAAGCACTTTCAAAACTAAATTTAACAGGAAGCACTTAAGTCATTGGTGATTTTGTCTTCACTCTCCATCCCCTGCCAAGCTGCACCTGTGATTCTGCGGCTGCTCGCTGATGAGCTGACAGATAAGATCTTTTCTTATCCTCTGCATCCTTACCCTATCACCTCTGCCTCCCACAGGGCGCCAGCCTGCCCTGTTGAAACACTATTTTTTTCAGTGTTTCAACTGAAAAAAATAGAATGCCATTGACCAAAAATAGAATGCCTTTGATCCACAGTAGAATGCCTTTGATCACTTGTGATGTCACAGCCTTTGATCACTTGTGATGTCATCATCTTGCTGAGAGAAAAAACCCTTAAATAGGAGCTTTGCTCTGTTAAACTTTGCTGCTCAACGGACCTTGACCTGACAGTAAGCAAACCCTTTTGGAGAGTTTTTAGAGAATTTCGCGTTACTTAGCAATTCACTGACCAAGCCGACACATTTCACCATGTCAGCTAACCCATCCTTCAGCTCAAATGAGCTTGGAATAGTTAAAGGGAGCATTTTTGGAAACCACTACAAGGTAGAGGCTTTCCTTGGAGAAGGGGGCTTTGGTATTGTAGCCAAATGTCGTGATACCATGACCAACCGAGCTGTGGCTATTAAAGTCAACAAGAGCGACCCTGATATTTTGCAACAGGCAAAACTGGAAATTTTCATCCTGGAGCAGCTGCGAAGGTTGGATCCAGATGCCGCCAACATTGTTAAATGGAACGGCTTTTTCCACGACGGGGAGCGGGTTTGCTTAAAGTTCGAACTCCTTGATCAATGCCTGTGGGACTATATAGGGGACCGGAAATACCAGGGTCTCCCCATAAGCGAAGTCAGGCCAATTTTAGGTCAGCTCACAAATGCTCTGTCCCACCTGGGTTCTTTGGGAATAGTGCACGCTGACCTCAAACCTGGAAACATCATGGTTGTTAACCGCCATGAGTCTCCCATCAAAGTCAAACTTATAGACTTTGGCCTCGCATGTCCTGTATCTGCAGTGATGCCTGGTGACCGTGTGGGGACGGTTGGTTATAGTGCACCTGAAGTTATGCTTGGCCTTCCTTACAATGAAGCAAGTGACATGTGGTCTCTGGGGCTGGTGGCTGTGGAGCTTGGTACAGGGGTGCCACTCTACCCTGGAAATGAAGACTATGATGTTTTGAAATTCATCATAGAGACTCAGGGTCAGCCACCAGATCATGTTCTAGACTCTGGCGTGTACACTGAAGACTACTTCATTGAAGACAACGACAACCAACAGCGCTGGACATTTAAGACTGACCAACAATTTCAGTACGAGACACGATATGAATCCCAGGAGACAAGATACATAAAACTGACGCGTCTCGATGACCTCGAACAAGTAATGATGTTTAGAAGAGGACCTGAAAATGGCCAACGTTTGTTTGTAAGCTTAATTAAACAGATGTTGGCCTTGGATGCAAACCAGCGCATAACACCGTCGGAGGTTCTCCGGCATCCCTTTTTCAACCCTAAGAGTTCCCCTTGCATTGACATGAGTGCTGAAAGACCACAAAACCCTGTGGTCTTTCAGCACCCTTCAAACTTGAAATGCAAGAGATCAGAGAAAATCAATTGCAGTTTTCAAAACTCGGTTGAATTTTCTCAGCAAGTATTCGTCCACACGTCAGCCAGCCCATCCTTCAGCTCAGATGAGCTTGAAATAGTTGAAGGGAGCATTTTGGGAAACCACTACAAGATAGAGGCTTTCCTCGGAGAAGGGGGCTTTGGTATTGTAGCCAAATGTCGTGATACCATGACCAACCAAGCTGTGGCTATTAAGGTGAACAAGAGCCGCCCTGATATTCTGCAACAGGCAAAAAAGGAAATTTTCATCCTGGAGCAGCTGAGAAGGTTGGATCCAGATGCCGCCAACATTGTTCAATGGAACGGCTTTTTCCTTGACAGGAAGCGGGTTTGCCTGAAATTTGAACTCCTAGATCAATGCCTGTGGGACTACATACGGGACCCGAATAACCGGCGTCTCCCCATAAGCGAAGTCAGGCCAATTTTAGGTCAACTCACAAATGCTCTGTCCCACCTGGGTTCTTTGGGAATAGTGCACGCTGACCTCAAACCTGGAAACATCATGGTTGTAAATCGCTATGAGTCTCCAGTCAAAGTCAGACTTATAGACTTTGGCCTCGCATGTCCTGCGTCTGCAGTGATGCCTGGTGACCGTGTGGGGACGGTTGGTTATAGTGCACCTGAGGTTATGCTTGGCCTTCCTTATAACGAAGCATGTGATATGTGGTCTTTGGGGCTGGTGGCTGTTGAGCTTGTTACAGGGGTGCCACTCTACCCTGGAAAAAAATATTATGATGTTTTGAAATTCATCATAGAGACTCAGGGTCAGCCACCAGATCATGTTCTCAATCCTGGCGTGTACACTGAAGATTATTTCACAAAAGACAACTACAACCAACAACGCTGGACATTTAAGACCGCCCAACAATTTAAATATGAGACAGGATATGAATCTTTGGAGACAAGATACATAAAACTTAAACGTCTGGATGACCTCGAACAAATAATGATGTTTAGACGAGGACCAGAAGATGGCCAACGCTTATTTGTCAGCCTAATTAAAGAGATGTTGGCCTTGGATGCACACCAGCGGATAACACCCTCTCAGGTTCTACGGCATCCCTTTTTCAACCCTGGCCTCTCCAACAGGTTCCCAAGTATCAACATTGAAAAACCATACACAGTCAATCTCCAGCATGGCATCTTCCACCCTGGACAAAAGTGATAAAAACACAAACTGGGGTTGGAAAAGGATATTAACAGCAAATTACACTGGAAATATTAATTAAGCTGCTCCAATAATTATCACTTTGGCTTTTTTTTTTTTTAATTTTCACTCCCCCCACCCCAACCAGTCGCGGCAGATGACTGTCCCTTCCTGAGCCTGGTTCTGTCGAAGGTTTCTTCCTTTTTAAAGGGAGTTTTTCCTTCCCACTGTCGCTAAATGCTTGCTCATAGGGAATCTTCTGATTGCTGGGGTGGCCAAAACTCTAGGGGAACTAGCAATTCTTGTGAAAATTTAAAAAAAAAAAGCCTACCAATATTCAAAGCAGAACAGCGGACACCTTACCATCACATCAGTCCTTTAATCCGACCTAAAACACCATGTTTACAGAAATAAATTCCATACAAATTGGAAATAAATTGTTGTTTTTGATTGTTTATAAATATATAGTGCTACCCTTCAGCCTCCTAGTAGACATACCTGTGTTATAAATGTGAAACTCCTCCGATTTTCAGAAAAGTTGACCTCTGACCTTGAAGTCAAGGTCACTGAGATTTAAGCTTCACAGAGATTTTCAGTAGATGCAACCATGGTATTGATTTGAAACATCTACACAATCACAAACTTGGATGTCCACAGCGCCTCGCCATATACCAAAGATTAAGAGGTGTTTTTTTCTAGGTTTTTATAAAGATTACAAAACACAAATAACAAAAATGCCAATGCTATTGTCATTTTTGACAACGCTATTTTGATGTTGTCTAATGTAGTGCAAAAAAACAAAACAAACCCAAAATTTGATAAATAAAGTAAATAAGGTATATACTACATAGTATACAAAATTTTAGTGGTCCACAATGGGGTCAATGAACAGAATGAAGGAAGTAAGTCTTTTATATGACAATGGTGTGAAAAGCGTTTTCCTAAACGCTTTTCCTTCTTATTTGTATGTTTGTCACACTTAAACATTTCAGATCATCAAACTTTTTTTTCTTTTTTATGTAAAAAGAAAAGTCCTTTAACTGTCCAGTTTTCTTGATGTTATGATGCTTCTACCACTGGTTTACCACCACTGGTAAATCAGACTTTGGCTGCTGCAGCAGAAAAAGACAAAGAGAAAATGTAATCACACAGATCAGAGGTGCAGATTTACACTTTACCTGAAACAGAGCAAAAGTGCTTTTTAAATAGGTTAATGAATATTAAGTAATATAGGCTAGATGTCTGGACATTACTAGTTTCATTTGGGCCTTCTGGGCCAATAGTCCTCTGGCTTATTGCCAGTTACCAGCCTGTATTCAGTTTGAATATTGCAGTAAATGTACCTGGATCTGTTTCTATTGGGTTGTGAATTAGGTCTCACTGTTACATCCAACTTTTAGAGTGGGATGAAGACAAAAGGAAACAAAAGAGAATGGATTTGTAGTTAGAAATCCAAAGTTGCTTCTGTTTTGCCCACACACATTGATGATGATTTCACATCACTAAGCAGGTTATCAGATGTGGACAGAATGTTAGCAGAATCTTATAATTCTCATAAGATTCTGTTTTTGTGTCATTCAATACAATGTGTTTATGTGTGACATACTGATATGAATCATAGTATCTTATGGAATTCCAAAAATGGCTGCCAGGACAGCTGCCACCACACTGATGTGACACACTACAAATCAACTCTTTGATGCTCTGTGCTGAGTCTGCACAATAACCTGCACTTAAACATTCATTTAATATCACGTACACATATACACATACTGTCCCTCAAGAAGACACTGAGAAAAAATAAAGAATAACATTGAGACTGTAACTTTGCCATTAGAGCGTAATCCTCCGCTAAAGCAGTTCACACTTGAGGCACTATTTACTTTTAAGAGTTAACAGTATTTTTTTATATATATATATTTATTTTGTTTTTCTTGTTCTTTGTAAGCATACTTGGAGATGTTTGGGGTGCAGGAAAAATCAGAAAGAGCATGCTGGGGTTTTTTGCCTTAAGAAACTCCTGGGTTGCTTTTGCAGTATTTTTTGACTCATTGGTGATTTGCATTGAGATCTGTCTGATCGGTTTTGCAGCATTTGTCTGAGTCTGAGCAGAGAGCATAACCCTGTACACTTCTGTCAGCTGTCACATCATCAATAAACATCAGTGACCTACGTACCCACGCTATAACATCGCCTTTCACCATGTTGAACAGATAACGCAGTATGTTTCAAATAATGAGCTCTGAGCACGAGCTCCATATGTTTCTCTTCCTTCCTTAATCTAGTACAAGTTAACCTTGATTTCATCTGTCCAAAGATATTTTTTTTTATTTTTACCTGTGCAGGCTCTTTTAGATGTTTCTGAGTGTAAGGTCTTGATTGTAGACCTTGACATGATGATACATCTACATCCTTGACAGTGTTTTTGACTTAGTTAGATGCTATGAAGCTGCTTTTCTTAACCAAGGAAAGAATTCTGTCATCGTGCATTTTAGTTGTCTTCTGTGGTTTTTCAGGCCTTTTGGTGTTACAAAATTGGCTTTCTTTTAATTAATACACCCGACTGTTGCATTAGCTGCTCATAAACTTAGCTACTTTCAGTCTGATGGCCTACCTCATTTGTACTGACATCTCTTTGGCCCTCAATTACAATTCTAATTAAAAGCTATACAATGCAAATTCAACACTTGGAAACAATTTCATATATTATGCCTGCTTCAGTTGTCATGACATAACATGGGGACAGGCCTCATGTGATCGTGAAACAGCTTTTCAGTTTAAATGTCCAGTTATTTTTGAACCTCTTAAATTCAGGAACTATGTATGAAATGTATTTTTTGTAAAATCTCACGAATTAAAGCTGAAAGTCTGCACATTAATCACATGTTGATTATTACTTTTTTTATTTACCGGTAAATCCACTGTGGTGGTGCACAGAGGCAAAACTTTAAATATTGTGTCCTTGCCTAACCAATTATGAACCTGTTACCATAATGGACTGTAAATGCATTTTTAATCCTATACAGTGTGGTGCATTATTTTTACATTGTAGTAAATAATATCTATATTTATGCACTTGTTTTCTCATTAATATTTTCTATTCTCACAATAATCTGCTCAGTGGCTTATCATTGCTTTCCTTCAATATAACAATAAGGCTTTTATATAAGTTATTATCAACAGCTTTTTTTCTACAGTGAAAAGTAAACAAATTACAGCAAAGCACTCAGTTAAGTCAAGATTAGGAGATCATTGAGTAAGTTGAAGCTTTATCCTTTTTGCATAGCATATTATGGCATGAAGCACTTTCAAAACTAAATTTAACAGGAAGCACTTAAGTCATTGGTGATTTTGTCTTCACTCTCCATCCCCTGCCAAGCTGCACCTGTGATTCTGCGGCTGCTCGCTGATGAGCTGACAGATAAGATCTTTTCTTATCCTCTGCATCCTTACCCTATCACCTCTGCCTCCCACAGGGCGCCAGCCTGCCCTGTTGAATCACTATTTTTTTCAGTGTTTCAACTGAAAAAAATAGAATGCCATTGACCAAAAATAGAATGCCTTTGATCCACAGTAGAATGCCTTTGATCACTTGTGATGTCACAGCCTTTGATCACTTGTGATGTCATCATCTTGCTGAGAGACAAAACCCTTAAATAGGAGCTTTGCTCTGTTAAACTTTGCTGCTCAACGGACCTTGACCTGACAGTAAGCAAACCCTTTTGGAGAGTTTTTAGAGAATTTCGCGTTACTTAGCAATTCACTGACCAAGCCGACACATTTCACCATGTCAGCTAACCCATCCTTCAGCTCAAATGAGCTTGGAATAGTTAAAGGGAGCATTTTTGGAAACCACTACAAGGTAGAGGCTTTCCTTGGAGAAGGGGGCTTTGGTATTGTAGCCAAATGTCGTGATACCATGACCAACCAAGCTGTGGCTATTAAAGTCAACAAGAGCGACCCTGATATTTTGCAACAGGCAAAACTGGAAATTTTCATCCTGGAGCAGCTGCGAAGGTTGGATTCAGATGCCGCCAACATTGTTAAATGGAACGGCTTTTTCCACGACGGGGAGCGGGTTTGCTTAAAGTTCGAACTCCTTGATCAATGCCTGTGGGACTATATAGGGGACCGGAAATACCAGGGTCTCCCCATAAGCGAAGTCAGGCCAATTTTAGGTCAGCTCACAAATGCTCTGTCCCACCTGGGTTCTTTGGGAATAGTGCACGCTGACCTCAAACCTGGAAACATCATGGTTGTTAACCGCCATGAGTCTCCCATCAAAGTCAAACTTATAGACTTTGGCCTCGCATGTCCTGTATCTGCAGTGATGCCTGGTGACCGTGTGGGGACGGTTGGTTATAGTGCACCTGAAGTTATGCTTGGCCTTCCTTACAATGAAGCAAGTGACATGTGGTCTCTGGGGCTGGTGGCTGTGGAGCTTGGTACAGGGGTGCCACTCTACCCTGGAAATGAAGACTATGATGTTTTGAAATTCATCATAGAGACTCAGGGTCAGCCACCAGATCATGTTCTAGACTCTGGCGTGTACACTGAAGACTACTTCATTGAAGAAAACGACAACCAACAGCGCTGGACATTTAAGACTGACCAACAATTTCAGTACGAGACACGATATGAATCCCAGGAGACAAGATACATAAAACTGACGCGTCTCGATGACCTCGAACAAGTAATGATGTTTAGAAGAGGACCTGAAAATGGCCAACGTTTGTTTGTAAGCTTAATTAAACAGATGTTGGCCTTGGATGCAAACCAGCGCATAACACCGTCGGAGGTTCTCCGGCATCCCTTTTTCAACCCTAAGAGTTCCCCTTGCATTGACATGAGTGCTGAAAGACCACAAAACCCTGTGGTCTTTCAGCACCCTTCAAACTTGAAATGCAAGAGATCAGAGAAAATCAATTGCAGTTTTCAAAACTCGGTTGAATTTTCTCAGCAAGTACTCGTCCACACGTCAGCCAGCCCATCCTTCAGCTCAGATGAGCTTGAAATAGTTGAAGGGAGCATTTTGGGAAACCACTACAAGGTAGAGGCTTTCCTCGGAGAAGGGGGCTTTGGTATTGTAGCCAAATGCCGTGATACCAAAACCAACCAAGCTGTGGCTATTAAGGTGAACAAGAGCCGCCCTGATATTCTGCAACAGGCAAAAAAGGAAATTTTCATCCTGGAGCAGCTGAGAAGGTTGGATCCAGATGCCGCCAACATTGTTCAATGGAACGGCTTTTTCCTTGACAGAAAGCGGGTTTGCCTGAAATTTGAACTCCTAGATCAATGCCTGTGGGACTACATACGGGACCCGAATAACCAGCGTCTCCCCATAAGCGAAGTCAGGCCAATTTTAGGTCAACTCACAAATGCTCTGTCCCACCTGGGTTCTTTGGGAATAGTGCACGCTGACCTCAAACCTGGAAACATCATGGTTGTAAATCGCTATGAGTCTCCAGTCAAAGTCAGACTTATAGACTTTGGCCTCGCATGTCCTGCGTCTGCAGTGATGCCTGGTGACCATGTGGGGACAGTTGGTTATAGTGCACCTGAGGTTATGCTTGGCCTTCCTTATAACGAAGCATGTGACATGTGGTCTCTGGGGCTGGTGGCTGTTGAGCTTGTTACAGGGGTGCCACTCTACCCTGGAAAAAAATATTATGATGTTTTGAAATTCATCATAGAGACTCAGGGTCAGCCACCAGATCATGTTCTCGATCCTGGCGTGTACACTGAAGACTACTTCACAAAAGACAACTACAACCAACAACGCTGGACATTTAAGACCGCCCAACAATTTAAATACGAGACAGGATATGAATCTTTGGAGACAAGATACATAAAACTTAAACGTCTGGATGACCTCGAACAAATAATGATGTTTAGACGAGGACCAGAAGATGGCCAACGCTTATTTGTCAGCCTAATTAAAGAGATGTTGGCCTTGGATGCACACCAGCGGATAACACCCTCTCAGGTTCTACGGCATCCCTTTTTCAACCCTGGCCTCTCCAACAGGTTCCCAAGTATCAACATTGAAAAACCATACACAGTCAATCTCCAGCATGGCATCTTCCACCCTGGACAAAAGTGATAAAAACACAAACTGGGGTTGGAAAAGGATATTAACAGCAAATTACACTGGAAATATTAATTAAGCTGCTCCAATAATTATCACTTTGGCTTTTTTTTTTTTTAATTTTCACTCCCCCCACCCCAACCAGTCGCGGCAGATGACTGTCCCTTCCTGAGCCTGGTTCTGTCGAAGGTTTCTTCCTTTTTAAAGGGAGTTTTTCCTTCCCACTGTCGCTAAATGCTTGCTCATAGGGAATCTTCTGATTGCTGGGGTGGCCAAAACTCTAGGGGAACTAGCAATTCTTGTGAAAATTTAAAAAAAAAAGCCTACCAATATTCAAAGCAGAGCAGCGGACACCTTACCATCACATCAGTCCTTTAATCCGACCTAAAACACCATGTTTACAGAAATAAATTCCATACAAATTGGAAATAAATTGTTGTTTTTGATTGTTTATAAATATATAGTGCTACCCTTCAGCCTCCTAGTAGACATACCTGTGTTATAAATGTGAAACTCCTCCGATTTTCAGAAAAGTTGACCTCTGACCTTGAAGTCAAGGTCACTGAGATTTAAGCTTCACAGAGATTTTCAGTAGATGCAACCATGGTATTGATTTGAAAAATCTACACAATCACAAACTTGGATGTCCACAGCGCCTCGCCATATACCAAAGATTAAGAGGTGTTTTTTTCTAGGTTTTTATAAAGATTACAAAACACAAATAACAAAAATGCCAACGCTATTGTCATTTTTGACAACGCTATTTTGATGTTGTCTAATGTAGTGCAAAAAAACAAAACAAACCCAAAATTTGATAAATAAAGTAAATAAGGTATATACTACATAGTATACAAAATTTTAGTGGTCCACAATGGGGTCAATGAACAGAATGAAGGAAGTAAGTCTTTTATATGACAATGGTGTGAAAAGCGTTTTCCTAAACGCTTTTCCTTCTTATTTGTATGTTTGTCACACTTAAACATTTCAGATCATCAAACTTTTTTTTCTTTTTTATGTAAAAAGAAAAGTCCTTTAACTGTCCAGTTTTCTTGATGTTATGATGCTTCTACCACTGGTTTACCACCACTGGTAAATCAGACTTTGGCTGCTGCAGCAGAAAAAGACAAAGAGAAAATGTAATCACACAGATCAGAGGTGCAGATTTACACTTTACCTGAAACAGAGCAAAAGTGCTTTTTAAATAGGTTAATGAATATTAAGTAATATAGGCTAGATGTCTGGACATTACTAGTTTCATTTGGGCCTTCTGGGCCAATAGTCCTCTGGCTTATTGCCAGTTACCAGCCTGTATTCAGTTTGAATATTGCAGTAAATGTACCTGGATCTGTTTCTATTGGGTTGTGAATTTGGTCTCACTGTTACATCCAACTTTTAGAGTGGGATGAAGACAAAAGGAAACAAAAGAGAATGGATTTGTAGTTAGAAATCCAAAGTTGCTTCTGTTTTGCCCACACACATTGATGATGATTTCACATCACTAAGCAGGTTATCAGATGTGGACAGAATGTTAGCAGAATCTTATAATTCTCATAAGATTCTGTTTTTGTGTCATTCAATACAATGTGTTTATGTGTGACATACTGATATGAATCATAGTATCTTATGGAATTCCAAAAATGGCTGCCAGGACAGCTGCCACCACACTGATGTGACACACTACAAATCAACTCTTTGATGCTCTGTGCTGAGTCTGCACAATAACCTGCACTTAAACATTCATTTAATATCACGTACACATATACACATACTGTCCCTCAAGAAGACACTGAGAAAAAATAAAGAATAACATTGAGACTGTAACTTTGCCATTAGAGCGTAATCCTCCGCTAAAGCAGTTCACACTTGAGGCACTATTTACTTTTAAGAGTTAACAGTATTTTTTTATATATATATATTTATTTTGTTTTTCTTGTTCTTTGTAAGCATACTTGGAGATGTTTGGGGTGCAGGAAAAATCAGAAAGAGCATGCTGGGTTTTTTGCCTTAAGAAACTCCTGGGTTGCTTTTGCAGTATTTTTTGACTCATTGGTGATTTGCATTGAGATCTGTCTGATCGGTTTTGCAGCATTTGTCTGAGTCTGAGCAGAGAGCATAACCCTGTACACTTCTGTCAGCTGTCACATAGAATAGAATAGAATAGCCTTTATTGTCATTGTACAAAGTACAACGAAATTGGAGTGCCACTCCCTTGGTGAAAAATGCAAAATAAATATAAATGTAAAATATAAAAAGTACAATAAAACAAACTGTAGTACTCAGACAATAAATAAGTACAATATATACAGGATAGCAGCATAATATAATGATAGTATGAATAGCAGCATAGTATAGTGACAATGGCAAGTATAGTTAAGCAGGTTTAATTGTTTTGTGCTTATTTACTATGGTGATAGCTCTGGGAAAGAAGCTATCCCTGAATCTGTTTGTCCTGGTTTTATGTGACCTGTACCGTCGGCCTGACGGTAATAGTTCAAACAGTTGATTACTGGGGTGAGAGTAGTCCTTAATGATATTGCCAGCTCTGCTGAGGTATCGGGAGTTCGCAATGGCCTCCAGGCTGGGCAGAGGGCAGCCAGTGATCTTCTGGGCTGTGTTGATGACCCTCTGCAGTCCTTTCCTGTCTGCAACTGAGCACCCTGCATACCACGTTGTTATGCCGTACGTTAGGATGCTCTCTATGGTGGCTCTATAGAATGTCACCAGCAGCCTCTCCTCCAGGTTGTTCCTCCTGAGCACTCTCAAAAAATGGAGACGCTGCTGGGCCTTTTTTACCAACGCCGTGGTATTTGCAGTCCAGGAGAGATCAACAGAGATCTGCACGCCCAGAAACCTCATGGAGTGTACCCTCTCCACACAGTTCCCGTGAATGTAGAGTGGGGCCGGGTCTGCTCTGCCCTTCCTGAAGTCCAAAATAAGTTCTTTAGTTTTCGTGGTGTTCAGTTGGAGGTTGTTAGCTGAACACCACTCAGTCAATCTGTTAACCTCATCTCTGTAGTCCGACTCATCCCCCCTTGAGATGAGTCCAACCACTGTGGTGTCATCCGCGAACTTTATGATGGTGTTTGAGCGATGGGTAGGGGAGCAGTCGGATGTGTAGAGCGTAAACAAGAGGGGACTCAGAACACATCCTTGTGGAGACCCGGTACTGAGTGTGATGGTGCTGGACAGGTGGGGGCCGAGTCTGACAGACTGTGGTCTATTTGTCAGGAAGTCCTTGATCCAGAGACAGATGGAGGTGGAGAGTCCCAGGTTAGACAGTTTCTCGACCAGGATCTCCGGGATGATGTGATTGAATGCTGAGCTGAAGTCCAGGAAGAGCATTCTCACATAGTTTCCTCGGTGCTCCAGGTGACTCAGCGCAGTGTGGAGCGCTATGGTGATGGCGTCCTCGGTGGATCGATTTGTCAATCATCAATAAACATCAGTGACCTACGTACCCACGCTATAACATCGCCTTTCACCATGTTGAACAGATAACGCAGTATGTTTCAAATAATGAGCTCTGAGCACGAGCTCCATATGTTTCTCTTCCTTCCTTAATCTAGTACAAGTTAACCTTGATTTCATCTGTCCAAAGATATTTATTTTTACCTGTGCAGGCTCTTTTAGATGTTTCTGAGTGTAAGGTCTTGATTGTAGACCTTGACATGATGATACATCTACATCCTTGACAGTGTTTTTGACTTAGTTAGATGCTATGAAGCTGCTTTTCTTAACCAAGGAAAGAATTCTGTCATCGTGCATTTTAGTTGTCTTCTGTGGTTTTTCAGGCCTTTTGGTGTTACAAAATTGGCTTTCTTTTAATTAATACACCCGACTGTTGCATTAGCTGCTCATAAACTTAGCTACTTTCAGTCTGATGGCCTACCTCATTTGTACTGACATCTCTTTGGCCCTCAATTAAAATTCTAATTAAAAGCTATACAATGCAAATTCAACACTTGGAAACAATTTCATATATTATGCCTGCTTCAGTTGTCATGACATAACATGGGGACAGGCCTCATGTGATCGTGAAACAGCTTTTCAGTTTAAATGTCCAGTTATTTTTGAACCTCTTAAATTCAGGAACTATGTATGAAATGTATTTTTTGTAAAATCTCACGAATTAAAGCTGAAAGTCTGCACTTTAATCACATGTTGATTATTACTTTTTTTATTTACCGGTAAATCCACTGTGGTGGTGCACAGAGGCAAAACTTTAAATATTGTGTCCTTGCCTAACCAATTATGAACCTGTTACCATAATGGACTGTAAATGCATTTTTAATCCTATACAGTGTGGTGCATTATTTTTACATTGTAGTAAATAATATCTATATTTATGCACTTGTTTTCTCATTAATATTTTCTATTCTCACAATAATCTGCTCAGTGGCTTATCATTGCTTTCCTTCAATATAACAATAAGGCTTTTATATAAGTTATTATCAACAGCTTTTTTTCTACAGTGAAAAGTAAACAAATTACAGCAAAGCACTCAGTTAAGTCAAGATTAGGAGATCATTGAGTAAGTTGAAGCTTTATCCTTTTTGCATAGCATATTATGGCATGAAGCACTTTCAAAACTAAATTTAACAGGAAGCACTTAAGTCATTGTTGATTTTGTCTTCACTCTCCATCCCCTGCCAAGCTGCACCTGTGATTCTGCGGCTGCTCGCTGATGAGCTGACAGATAAGATCTTTTCTTATCCTCTGCATCCTTACCCTATCACCTCTGCCTCCCACAGGGCGCCAGCCTGCCCTGTTGAATCACTATTTTTTTCAGTGTTTCAACTGAAAAAAATAGAATGCCATTGACCAAAAATAGAATGCCTTTGATCCACAGTAGAATGCCTTTGATCACTTGTGATGTCACAGCCTTTGATCACTTGTGATGTCATCATCTTGCTGAGAGACAAAACCCTTAAATAGGAGCTTTGCTCTGTTAAACTTTGCTGCTCAACGGACCTTGACCTGACAGTAAGCAAACCCTTTTGGAGAGTTTTTAGAGAATTTCGCGTTACTTAGCAATTCACTGACCAAGCCGACACATTTCACCATGTCAGCTAACCCATCCTTCAGCTCAAATGAGCTTGGAATAGTTAAAGGGAGCATTTTTGGAAACCACTACAAGGTAGAGGCTTTCCTTGGAGAAGGGGGCTTTGGTATTGTAGCCAAATGTCGTGATACCATGACCAACCAAGCTGTGGCTATTAAAGTCAACAAGAGCGACCCTGATATTTTGCAACAGGCAAAACTGGAAATTTTCATCCTGGAGCAGCTGCGAAGGTTGGATTCAGATGCCGCCAACATTGTTAAATGGAACGGCTTTTTCCACGACGGGGAGCGGGTTTGCTTAAAGTTCGAACTCCTTGATCAATGCCTGTGGGACTATATAGGGGACCGGAAATACCAGGGTCTCCCCATAAGCGAAGTCAGGCCAATTTTAGGTCAGCTCACAAATGCTCTGTCCCACCTGGGTTCTTTGGGAATAGTGCACGCTGACCTCAAACCTGGAAACATCATGGTTGTTAACCGCCATGAGTCTCCCATCAAAGTCAAACTTATAGACTTTGGCCTCGCATGTCCTGTATCTGCAGTGATGCCTGGTGACCGTGTGGGGACGGTTGGTTATAGTGCACCTGAAGTTATGCTTGGCCTTCCTTACAATGAAGCAAGTGACATGTGGTCTCTGGGGCTGGTGGCTGTTGAGCTTGGTACAGGGGTGCCACTCTACCCTGGAAATGAAGACTATGATGTTTTGAAATTCATCATAGAGACTCAGGGTCAGCCACCAGATCATGTTCTAGACTCTGGCGTGTACACTGAAGACTACTTCATTGAAGACAACGACAACCAACAGCGCTGGACATTTAAGACTGACCAACAATTTCAGTACGAGACACGATATGAATCCCAGGAGACAAGATACATAAAACTGACGCGTCTCGATGACCTCGAACAAGTAATGATGTTTAGAAGAGGACCTGAAAATGGCCAACGTTTGTTTGTAAGCTTAATTAAACAGATGTTGGCCTTGGATGCAAACCAGCGCATAACACCGTCGGAGGTTCTCCGGCATCCCTTTTTCAACCCTAAGAGTTCCCCTTGCATTGACATGAGTGCTGAAAGACCACAAAACCCTGTGGTCTTTCAGCACCCTTCAAACTTGAAATGCAAGAGATCAGAGAAAATCAATTGCAGTTTTCAAAACTCGGTTGAATTTTCTCAGCAAGTACTCGTCCACACGTCAGCCAGCCCATCCTTCAGCTCAGATGAGCTTGAAATAGTTGAAGGGAGCATTTTGGGAAACCACTACAAGGTAGAGGCTTTCCTCGGAGAAGGGGGCTTTGGTATTGTAGCCAAATGCCGTGATACCAAAACCAACCAAGCTGTGGCTATTAAGGTGAACAAGAGCCGCCCTGATATTCTGCAACAGGCAAAAAAGGAAATTTTCATCCTGGAGCAGCTGAGAAGGTTGGATCCAGATGCCGCCAACATTGTTCAATGGAACGGCTTTTTCCTTGACAGAAAGCGGGTTTGCCTGAAATTTGAACTCCTAGATCAATGCCTGTGGGACTACATACGGGACCCGAATAACCGGCGTCTCCCCATAAGCGAAGTCAGGCCAATTTTAGGTCAACTCACAAATGCTCTGTCCCACCTGGGTTCTTTGGGAATAGTGCACGCTGACCTCAAACCTGGAAACATCATGGTTGTAAATCGCTATGAGTCTCCAGTCAAAGTCAGACTTATAGACTTTGGCCTCGCATGTCCTGCGTCTGCAGTGATGCCTGGTGACCGTGTGGGGACGGTTGGTTATAGTGCACCTGAGGTTATGCTTGGCCTTCCTTATAACGAAGCATGTGATATGTGGTCTTTGGGGCTGGTGGCTGTTGAGCTTGTTACAGGGGTGCCACTCTACCCTGGAAAAAAATATTATGATGTTTTGAAATTCATCATAGAGACTCAGGGTCAGCCACCAGATCATGTTCTCGATCCTGGCGTGTACACTGAAGATTATTTCACAAAAGACAACTACAACCAACAACGCTGGACATTTAAGACCGCCCAACAATTTAAATACGAGACAGGATATGAATCTTTGGAGACAAGATACATAAAACTTAAACGTCTGGATGACCTCGAACAAATAATGATGTTTAGACGAGGACCAGAAGATGGCCAACGCTTATTTGTCAGCCTAATTAAAGAGATGTTGGCCTTGGATGCACACCAGCGGATAACACCCTCTCAGGTTCTACGGCATCCCTTTTTCAACCCTGGCCTCTCCAACAGGTTCCCAAGTATCAACATTGAAAAACCATACACAGTCAATCTCCAGCATGGCATCTTCCACCCTGGACAAAAGTGATAAAAACACAAACTGGGGTTGGAAAAGGATATTAACAGCAAATTACACTGGAAATATTAATTAAGCTGCTCCAATAATTATCACTTTGGCTTTTTTTTTTTTAAATTTCACTCCCCCCACCCCAACCAGTCGCGGCAGATGACTGTCCCTTCCTGAGCCTGGTTCTGTCGAAGGTTTCTTCCTTTTTAAAGGGAGTTTTTTCCTTCCCACTGTCGCTAAATGCTTGCTCATAGGGAATCTTCTGATTGCTGGGGTGGCCAAAACTCTAGGGGAACTAGCAATTCTTGTGAAAATTTAAAAAAAAAAGCCTACCAATATTCAAAGCAGAGCAGCGGACACCTTACCATCACATCAGTCCTTTAATCCGACCTAAAACACCATGTTTACAGAAATAAATTCCATACAAATTGGAAATAAATTGTTGTTTTTGATTGTTTATAAATATATAGTGCTACCCTTCAGCCTCCTAGTAGACATACCTGTGTTATAAATGTGAAACTCCTCCGATTTTCAGAAAAGTTGACCTCTGACCTTGAAGTCAAGGTCACTGAGATTTAAGCTTCACAGAGATTTTCAGTAGATGCAACCATGGTATTGATTTGAAACATCTACACAATCACAAACTTGGATGTCCACAGCGCCTCGCCATATACCAAAGATTAAGAGGTGTTTTTTTCTAGGTTTTTATAAAGATTACAAAACACAAATAACAAAAATGCCAACGCTATTGTCATTTTTGACAACGCTATTTTGATGTTGTCTAATGTAGTGCAAAAAAAAAAACAAACCCAAAATTTGATAAATAAAGTAAATAAGGTATATACTACATAGTATACAAAATTTTAGTGGTCCACAATGGGGTCAATGAACAGAATGAAGGAAGTAAGTCTTTTATATGACAATGGTGTGAAAAAGCATTTTCCTATTTATTTGTATGTTTGTCACACTTAAACATTTCAGATCATCAAACTTCTTTTTTCTTTTTTATGTAAAAAGAAAAGTCCTTTAACTGTCCAGTTTTCTTGATATTATGATGCTTCTACCACTGGTTTGTCATTAATAAATCAGACTTTGGCTGCTGCAGCAGAAAAAGACAAAGAGAAAATGTAATCACACAGATCAGAGGTGCAGATTTACACTTTACCTGAAACAGAGCAAAAGTGCTTTTTAAATAGGTTAATGAATATTAAGTAATATAGGCTAGATGTCCTGGACATTACTAGTTTCATTTGGGCCTTCTGGGCCAATAGTCCTCTGGCTTATTGCAGTTACCAACCTGGATCTGTTTCTATTGGGTTGTGAATTTGGTCTCACTTTATATCCAACTTTTAGAGTGGGATGAAGACAAAAGGAAACAAAAGAGAATGGATTTGTAGTTAGAAATCCAAAGTTGCTTCTGTTTTGCCCACACACATTGATGATGATTTCACATCACTAAGCAGGTTATCAAATGTGGACAGAATGTTAGCAGAATCTTATAATTCTCATAAGATTCTGTTTTTGTGTCATTCAGTACAATGTGTTTATGTGTGACATACTGATATGAATCATAGTATCTTATGGAATTCCAAAAATTGGCTGCCAGGACAGCTGCCACCACACTGATGTGACACACTACAAATCAACTCTTTGATGCTCTGTGCTGAGTCTGCACAATAACCTGCACTTAAACATTAATTTAATATCACGTACACATACACACATTTTAAGAGTTAACAGTATTTATATATATATATATATATATATATATATATATATATATATATATATATATATATATATATATATATATAAATATTGTTTTTCTTGTTCTTTTTAAGCATACTTGGAGATGTTTGGGGTGCAGGAAAAATCAGAAAGAGCAGCATGACAAATGTTTACTTTGATTACATAATCATTATGCAGGCTAGGTAAATGGATAACAAGTAACGATTTGGAAATGATTGGACATGAATATAACTTGAGTTTGTTATACTGCAGTAAAATGTTTACCTTACTGGGAAGCTAATTCTCTTTCTTTTATTTTTAAAATATTCTTCTTCTTCTTGAGAGCTGTCTCTCGTATTTTCTTTTAAAGAGACAACACATTTTGGTGTCCACTTAAAAGAAGCAAAGATGAAATGTAAAAGTCAGATCAAAGATCAAATGTGATATGATATTTGGATGCAAACTATAATGTGACATTTAAAATCCCTATATACTAGTATAATTTCGTAAATGTTGCAATACAAACAAAATATATTAGAATTATAAAAATGGTTTTTAAAGATAAAATAGATTTTAGGAAGGTTTGACCTTGAATAAAAGGTCAGAGGTCCAAAGTAACATGAAATTTAGAATTCTGATCTATAATTCCGTGTCCACCTACATGTTGTCAGTAAAAAAACACGGACAGTTAGAAACATAGTTTTAAATAACTCTATATTGCATTATTATTATTCCTTTGAGTTTCAGATCAATCTATGACCAAATTTTGATGTATTGTTACCATGACTCCCCTCTACACCTCTACAAAGTTATTAAAATTCATTCAAAACTTTTAAGCATCACCTTTAAACAAAGATTGACACACACGGAAGTTATTGGTCATTAATAGTTGACGTCTTTTTGGAAAATAGAGGCCCTAAAATATTTTATTTGGAAATCATAACCGGAAAAGAATATTCCTTGACACTAACACTGAACTTCCGGTATCTGAAACCGAGGAGGAGGAGCTAAAACGTCCGTGAAGAAACAGGAACCGTCTCCTGTGTCGTTGAACGTCAACTGATGATATCCCTGTGAGAAAGAAAATAAAACGAAACAAATCCTTGCGCTTTGTTCTTGGTAAGTTTATACATTTGTTCGCTTTATCGCGGCTTTTCTGCAACCAGTTTTCTCTTATTAAACGACATAATATTGAAGTGAAAGCAGAAGTGATGAACTTTATAGGCCAAGGGCAGCCAGAGCTGTACCTGTTTGGCAGGATGACACCGATACAAGCTTCTGCTCTCACTGTTTTGCATATCCTGTATCCGCAAAATTCTCCTTCTCCTGCAGTTTGAATTAAATCTAACTAGCTTGAGATTTTAGCGTATAAGCTTCACTAATCATATATCTGGTATATTTGGCAGAAGAAGAATGTATCTTGTATTGCATGAATTTAAGTACAATTGAGTTCGTTACGTACTACATTAAGTAGTTGATGAATAGATATTCTTAGCAGAAAATCATTCGTCTTTTTGAATTAATGAAGAAATCCAACTATTATTATATTTCCAGCTTCTCTAATATGTGTATGTGCTTGTTCTCTTAGTATTCAATGAAATTTAGCTATTATTCGTTTTGAAGTTTGGTTCAGTGTAGGACAAGACAAGACATTAGAACATACCTACTATTTTTTCCTGACAGGACCACAAAATAATCAACAAATGAATCAAGGGAAAAAAAATAATTCACTTGTATGTTTTGGTTTAAATGGTTTTCCAAAATAAAACATTTTTTTCACTCAGTCATCTGCGTCGCCTTATACATATAAAAATGGTGGGCATATGATCTGACTGCATGCACACTGTTTGGATCCTCTTTATCATCTGCTGTCTGACATGTTTCACTAGTGACCAGTGCTCCCTGACAAAGACCAGTTGTGCCAGGACAGCAGGGCACACATCAGACGCCTCATGGCTGCCACGCACCAGAGACCTGTGGCTGCTTCAGACAGCTCAGCGAGGACCAATGAGAAGAAGTGCTGTGAGTGGTTGCCTTTCTGTCTGTGTTCTTTAGATGCAATATGAAAATGAGAGGTGTAATTTACCCTCTATTAACGAATTATTATGTTGTTGAACTTTGACATATTGTTAAATGTCAGCACTATTAATGACTGCACCTTCTGGCATTATTAGCATGCATACACTGTGTGAGAGTGCTTGTAAAGAAAGGTACTAAAAATACCTTTTGATGTATAGTAAGGCTGTAAATGAGTAACGCTCAGTAAAAATGTCTGTAAGATAAGCTCAACTTTAACTTCACAGTCAAGCTTTAATCTGGTTATCTTCAATCTGGAATGTGGGACAGGGCCTAACGTAGGAATGCAACTTTAGTAGGAATTCAGCAGATCTCTTTAACTACACAGTGTTAATGGGATCAGCTGTGACAAACTCCAGTCATGTCTGTTCTTGCCAGAGATTGGCCTTCCACAAACAGTGATGGAAAAGCAAGGCGGAAAAAAAATCAGTTAGAACATGTTTCATTTCATGCTCGAGCAGACAAGGTTACGCTGTGATAAAGAAACATTAACCTGCAGCAAAGAGATGACGATATTGTTACGTAAAATAAAGGTTAACTAGTTAGTGAACTTTGCAGAGGTGACATTTTATTATTACAGAACACTCCCACTCTTTGCTGTCACTGTGTACAGTAGGCATACCTGCCCTATTATTTTGAAGGGTGGATTTTAGAGGGGGGCGGCTGGTTTTGAAATGTCCTTGAATGATTAATAAAGTTTATAGTTATGTGTATCTGTTTTGGTTTGTTTTTTTGTACTTATGCAAACTGCAGCTTGGGCTTCCTACATGACCAATTCTCCAACTATGATCGTGATGATCGGATTGCCCGCTAGGGGGAAAACCTATATGTCCAAGAAGCTCACACGCTACCTCAACTGGATTGGAGTACCAACAAAGGGTCAGTAATCAGGCAATGCCTGTTTCACAAAGTCAGACACCTTTTCGCAGGAAATCAAGCTAGTAAAACCGGATATGTAGGTTAAAAAAATAAAACTGTAGATCAATCAAAGTTAGGGTGGTTATGATGGAGTCTATGATCATCAAGACTGCAAAAATATCCATCTAATAAAAATCTTGATCTTCAGGCAAATTATTTAATTTGTAGTTGTATATGTCAACATCCCTCAACACATGGCTCTATTTGTTGTTGTTCACCTATGTTTCAGTGTATACGTAATGCAGCAGAACTGGTTTGACAGATACAGCTGGTTAGGAAGAGGCAATCCTTTTCACTTAGTTTTATTGTTGTTCTCTGACTGTTTGTTTGTTTGTTCCCTTGTAGTTTTTAATCTCGGAGTGTATAGGAGAAACGCAGTGAAGTCGTACAAGTCCTATGACTTCTTCAGACATGACAATAAAGAAGCAATGGAAATTAGAAAGTGAGTAAATTAAATCCTATTCATATATGAACGTACTTTCAGTAGTCCTTGTCACTAAATGCACCTGGCTACTTTCCATGTAGGTCAGTCATGCAAATTCCTTTGTTGAGCCGCGTTGTGTTTGTTTAACAAAATGGCGGCATAGTTATTACAGCACATCACACGATGATGATAACATTAATGAGCTACTGCTTTGATTTCCTGCTTATTTTTCCACAGAAAGTGTGCCATAGTGGCACTTACGGATGTGAAGACCTATCTGAGTGAGGAGGGAGGGCAGATTGCTGTAAGGACACCAAAAAAAAACCCCTGAACATTATTTGTATTACATAATACATTTAAAGCAGGGTTTGATTTATGCTGAATGCTCCATGTTGTCTCTCAGGTTTTCGACGCCACCAACACCACCAGAGAGAGGAGAGAACTCATCCTTAATTTTGCAAAAGATAATGCATATAAGGTTAGAACTGCACTCATAACTGAATAATGAAACAGTTTCTGATCACCAACCTTTTGTTGTTAGATCACAGTAATAATTAGTTAAACTGCAGGAATGTCTTAAAGACATAAAGACTTGGATGGCCACTAACTTTCTGCTTCTTAACTCATATAAAACTGAGGTCATTGTACTCGGCGCTGAAAAGCTTAGAAATATGGTATCTAACCAGATTCTTACTCTGGCTGGCATTACCTTGGCCTCCAGTAACACTGTGAGGAACCTTGGAGTCATCTTTGACCAGGATATGTCCTTCAACGCACATATTAAACAAATATGTAAGACTGCGTTCTTCCATTTGCGCAACATCTCTAAAATTAGAAATATCCTGTCTCAGAGTGACGCTGAAAAACTAGTTCATGCATTTATTACTTCCAGGCTGGACTACTGCAATTCATTATTATCAGGATGTCCAAAAAACTCACTGAAAAGCCTTCAGCTAATCCAAAATGCTGCAGCAAGAGTACTGACAGGGACTAGAAAGAGAGAGCATATTTCTCCTGTTTTGGCTTCCCTTCATTGGCTTCCTGTTAAATCCAGAATTGAATTCAAAATCCTGCTCCTCACATACAAGGTCTTAAATAATCAGGCCCCATCTTATCTTAATGACCTTGTAGTACCATATCACCCTATTAGAGCACTTCGCTCCCGCTCTGCAGGCCTACTTGTTGTTCCTAGAGTATTTAAAAGTAGAATGGGAGGGAGAGCCTTCAGTTTTCAGGCCCCTCTTCTGTGGAACCAGCTTCCAGTTTGGATTCGGGAGACAGACACTATCTCTACTTTTAAGACTAGGCTTAAAACTTTCCTTTTTGCTAAAGCATATAGTTAGGGCTGGACCAGGTGACCCTGAATCCTCCCTTAGTTATGCTGCAATAGATGTAGGCTGCCGGGGGATTCCCATGATGCATTGAGTTTTTCCTTTCCAGTCACCTTTCTCGCTCACTATGTATTAACAGACCTCTCTGTATTGAATCATATCTGTTATTAACCTCTGTCTCTCTTCCACAGCATGTCTTTTATCCTGTCTTCCTTCTCTCACCCCAACCGGTCGCAGCAGATGGCCGCCCCTCCCTGAGCCTGGTTCTGCCGGAGGTTTCTTCCTGTTAAAAGGGAGTTTTTCCTTCCCACTGTCGCCAAAGTGCTTGCTCATAGGGGGTCATATGATTGTTGGGCTTTTCTCTGTATCTATGAAGCGCCTTGAGGCGACATTTGTTGTGATTTGGCGCTATATAAATAAAATTGAATTGAATTGAATTAATATAATGAAGCATGCAGGGGCTCTTCTTGGCAAGTATTTTCTTGGAAAAAATTCCATTTACAGCCAGTTTCCAAGAAGCATATCTCAGATATTTAAGACACCCAGAGGTTACCAAATCTTCATGACTGGACAGGCTGAACATTCTTTTCTGAACATTGTTTTGGGTTCAGTGCCTTTTTCAAACTGTATAACAGACAGTAGTTAATTTGTGTTGCAGTCATTTAAAAATGTAAAAGGACACCTTTCCCCCCTAATTATGCACTTCTCTTTTTTCAGGTGTTTTTTGTTGAATCAGTATGTGACGATCCAGATGTCATCGCTGAAAACATTATGGTAAATCATACATTTACTTGCTTTTTGTCTTCATGTATCAGCAAGCTTGTATCCCTGAAGTAATGAAGCTCATGGTATACTGTAAATGTCTCCTTCATATAGGACGTGAAGGTGTCCAGCCCAGATTATCCTGAGAGGGACAGAGAAAGCGTCATGGGGATTTTCTGAAGAGAATCGAGTGTTATAAAGTGACCTACCAACCTTTAGATCCAGACGAACACGACAAGTAAGAATACCCCTACTAGTTGTATTGTTCTAATCTAATAATCTAACTCTAATTTAAAATGGAAATATTTTTTTCATGGAAGTTTAAAGTCAAGGAGATATTTTATGTAAAAGAGCATGTACCTACAGAAGTTGTCCAGAAGATGGAAACAGAAGCTCATTTATAGTGCAAAGCAGTGATTCAGAGGTCATTACTTCCTGAACTCCTACTAACTTAGTTTTAAATTTGGAAGCTTAGTGGTTTGTTTAAAGTCTTTGATAATTACACTGATAATATATTTAGATTTTTATTGATCTCACTGAGATAATACAGTGTTCTTTTAACTGAAATAAGCAAGAGTAGTTGTGGATCCTTTTACTGCTTCTCACTTCTTATGACCTTGTTAACAAGCTACTGAGAGAGAATTTCCCAGTGTATTTACACTATACCACAAGTACAAGATATGTCTTCTTTACCCTTGAGTTTTATTGGCCTGAGATTTATGTGATTCTCTTATTGTAATTTTTCCTCTGCCTTACAGGAACCTGTCCTTCATCCAGGTCATCAACGTTGGCCGTAGCTTCTTGGTCAACAGGGTGCAGGATTACATTCAAAGTAAGATAGTCTACTACCTCATGAACATCCACGTCCACTCCCACTCCATCTACCTCTGCCGACACGGAGAGAGCCATCACAATGTGGAAGGACGTATAGGGGGAGACTCTGAACTGTCAGAGAGAGGAAAAGAGGTGCTTTAGTTTTTTTTTCTTGTAAAGAGTTAGATGAGATTGATAACAATGCCCATATTTATGTTTTAAATTTAATATTAACACCAACAGGCTATTTTAGCATAAACAGATAAATAGAGGGTAATGGGTGATTTGGCTCTGGCTAATATCACCTTCAAAACAATAAGCTTTAAAAAGAGGTGTGATCAAAAAGTTCTGGGAGAAGGACGTCTAACTCAAAAATCAGTTTTCAACACGACTTCTAGTTTTAGATGACCCTGTAAAAGGTCGATGTGTGCTGTATCTTCTCCAGTGTATCAACAACGCTTTTACCTTGATTTTTATTTATGTGATGTGCAGACAAATCTGGCCACATTGTAAGTGAAGATGTTGGCAAAAAAAATAAAAGATTTCACTATGCATTTATACAGCTCTCACCACATAATGATACGGGACACAAAAATTTGAAGACAGGAAGGGGTGTTTTCTAAATAAATGTGAAGACCGTTGTGAAGTCATCCATACATCCATTTTCTGCCATTTATCTGGATTTAATTTATGAGGACAGCAATCTAAGTAGATGCCCAGACCTCGCTTTCCCGAACCACCCCCTCCATCTGATCCCAAGCCAGCTGAGACACATAATCTCTCCAGCATGTACTTGGGCTCTTGCTGGTAGGACAGTGTGCGAACCAGCTTACCTAGAAGCCATCCAGGAGATATGCTTGTTAGATGCCACCCTCACTGGTATCCAGCAACTCATGATTTCAGTCACTACCAAGAGCTTGTGGCAATAGGTGAGGCTAAGAATGTCAGTTGACTGGTAAATAATTAGCTTTGTTCACTTTAGACTGCAGTTCACTTTACCACAATAGACCGGTACAGCAAAGTAAATCTAACTCTCCACCGACTTGTGAACAAGACCTTGAGATACTTAATACCTCCCACCTGGGGCAGTAACTTGTCCCTGACACAGAGTGAGCAGCCCATCCTTTTCCAGCTAAGGTGTCACGCTTGGAGGTGCTGATTCTCGTCCCAGCCATTTCAACCATTGCAAACCACCCTGCTGCACACTGGAGGTCACTGCCTGGCCACATCATCTGTGGAAAGCAGAAATGTGAACAGAATCATTGATGAAGGGCAGCCATGGTGGAGTCCAAGTCTCACAGAGTCTGACTTACTGCATGCAATCCAAACGAAGCTCTTACTTACTTACTCTCTTACTACTTACTCTTACTACTCTGACTCCTTCTTCACCTCTGGTGTCCATCATCTGGTTCAGGGGTTACTGCCGTGCACTTTGTAGCCACAGCGCTGTAGCTCTCAGCTTCGGCAATAGAGCTGCTTAACATGGTCCACTTATACTCAGTTTTTCTAGCCTCTAGTTTCTATCCTTTCTTGTTTGGTGCACAAACCTGTCCATCACGACAAGGTGGCAATTGAAGAATTTAAGGAGGGGCATCGTTGTGAAATTAAAGAACATATGTAAGTTGTCAGAATGGAACTTGCAGAGAGTGATCTAAAAGCAGCCTAAACATTTGAAGTCAGGTTAGGTTTTTGATTCTTATGGTCCTGCTCCTTGAACCTGTCAAATACAGTTCAACTGAACGTGGGAAGAATGACTTTATAGTCAGTTCTTAAACATATTTGTGTTTTTATATGCTATGTTTGACAGTGTGCAGCTGCACTGAAGAGGTTTGTGAAAGAGCATAAATTGTCGGACCTGAAAGTTTGGACCAGCCAGCTAAGACGCACCATTCAGACAGCAGAGGAGCTGGGTATTCCCTATGAACAGTGGAAGATTCTCAATGAAATAGATGCTGTAGGTATTACTTAAGTTGTATATATACAAACTTTTGTTAAACTTCTTGAAATACAGCTTTAAGTCTGCACTTTAATGACTCCTTGATTGTTTGCGTTGTGTGCAACTGTGATGTCTACAGAGGCAAAACTACAATAAATGTGTCATTTTCATGTGTGAAACTGTATTTGCCTGCATATATAGGAACAGACACAATGAAAACATGATAAGTCTCGAACTTATTACTTTGTATTTTAGGGAGTGTGTGAAGAAATGACCTATAAGATGATTGAGGAAAAATACCCAGAGGAGTATGCTATGAGAGACCAGGACAAGTATCATTACCGCTACCCTGGAGGAGAGGTAAAAGGTTTCATATTCTCCTGGAGTGTTGTTTGACCTGCCATATATTACCACTGTGAGTGTGTCGAGTTTATGCAACAGGCTTTAAATTTCAAGTTTAGTTTTTACTTTTTTTTCTCATTATTCTTTTACCATAGTGTGAATGCCAGACGGCTGCGGATGAATCATCAGTCAGAAAAACAGAAGTTAAAAATGTTGTCAGCTGCAAGAATAGCTTCTTTTTTAACTACAAAGGCATCATTATATGTATGCAGTAACAGAAGATTTTATGCGGAGATAAATAGAAATACGATGAGCTCATATTGCAGAGGAGCATAGAATAAAGACACGTCAGCTATATTGTTGCTGTTCATCATAACTAACACTGACTAATAAAGAAAAGGGAAAATTAAAATAACAGTAAGCACATGACAAAATTAGACCTTGCAGTAGTTAGTCAAAGATTTTTTTGATGTAACAAACTGAAAAATGTGAAACTGAATGGACCTCTTTCATTTGACTCTCTCCATAGTCCTATCAGGACCTGGTTCAGCGGCTGGAGCCAGTGATCATGGAGCTGGAGCGACAGGCCAATGTTCTGGTCATCTGTCATCAGGCTGTCATGCGCTGCTTGCTCGCCTATTTTCTGGACAAAGGCGCAGGTGACATGCTCAGAAATAGGATATGCTAAACATGCTAAAGCACCTTCTCAGATTACAGGTTTACAGTCCTGAGTGATCCATTTCAGCCAACATTGTCATTATCACAACAAATTTGCCCAGATAAATAAGCACTCATTCATACAAGTTAATTCAATGCAGTTTAGTTGTATTTAAATAGTGCCAAATTACAACAACAGTTGTAATACAGTCAGCAGAAATACAAAGTTAGCAGAAATACACTAAATGACTCAGGCACGTGCAACTTTAATGGATGAGAAGCAGTTTCCAAAGCACTTACTATTTTTGTTTCTTTATATTTGGAGAAATATCACATGGGGCACTAAATTTAGATATTGTCATGACTTTGAAATGTGCATTTCCACATTACCAGTTGTTTCCTTATTGTAGATTATGCACTTTGCATTGTGTAAATGGCTGCATAGCAGTGCCAAAGGCCACCAGTGTGCAGGTTTACTTTTTAAAAAGCTGATTTTACTTTTCACCAATATATCCTAAAAAATTATTTCATTTCAGCAAAATGAAAATAAGTGATTTTTAAGGATTTTTAAGTGGGCCTGTAAAAGAGGTAATCTAAACAGAACCTTTTTTCTAAATTACTGCTTAAAAAAGTGAGAGACAGCTCAACCTATATATTAGTGGATGAAACCATTATGAAGGGAGAAACCGGAGGGACAGTAACTAATTCAAAACAAATAAACCCCATTCCTCCATGCTCTCACAACAGATGGTTTCATTTCACTCATTAGGTCTCTGTATTTCAGCCAGCCGCACCCTCAACCCCCTCTCTGGTCTAACCAGAAAGGACTAAGCCAGGTAGCTCATGAAGCAGAAAAAGTAATTAAAGCAACCATCATTTAGACTACAGTCTAATGTAATAAAATGTGTGGAAAAAAGAAACACAAGCTAAACAAGCTAGGTGTGTACAATGCAACTCCAGTGACTGCAACAAAAATTTGGTAATGATGTAATGATGTGGGAGTTTGTGAAACCATAAATCTGGTTTATGTGTTGAGAGTAGGGTGGCTGAATAATGCAAAAGGGTCATTTCAGCTGTTGTGAGGCACGGCCCTCGCAGGCTGAGCAGTGAGAACCGCACATAACTGCCGGAAGGTGTTTGCTGAAGAATAAATAGTAAATTTATTTTAAGCCTTTTTAAGTGCTGCACTCTTTCAACCAATCACAATCAAATTTATTATTATTCTCAATCTCATTATTCTCAATCTCAATCTCATCTACAAATGGCGCCAGACTATTGCGTCACACACTTTTATAGACATCAGCCAACTGTGCGCTGTTAGTACGTGCATCTCTAATTCATATAACAGAATTAGGCATAGGCTTAGGTGAGTAGCTTGTTAGATGGATGTTGTGTCCACCCACCATGTTTTCTGTGCCATGAGCAAGTTGCAGCGAAGAACCTCTAAGAATAGTACAGCTTTAATTGCAGTATACTGTGTATTAAGCTGTGTCCCAGTGCAGTAAACAGGGTGGATGTTATTTGACAGAGCAGAATCACTGGTATAAATATTTTGACCACATTAGACAGTGGATGGTAATGAAACAATCAATCATTTAGTTAGACTTTCATTCTGTGATTGTTTTTTAATGCCACCACATGGGGGAGTCTAAGTCACAACCTTTCAGATCAACTTTTTCTGCATGTATATTTTTTTTAATGAATATAGGGGAAAACAGCCACATAAAAATGCAGACTGTTTCCAGATTAATCAAAATTTAACATAAGGAACATCTGCTAAACATGATGCAGTGAAGAGAGCACCACTTTTTGCAGACTACTCTGTTTTTAAGACATGTAGGAGATGATTGGTTTTTAAAGTAGCACCATGTGCCTGATAATGCACTGACTTATGTCTTATGAGATTTAGATATTCAGGTATGTCTGTAAAAGTGATGTAAATAAGTGACGTCTGTAATGACGTACTTCTTGATTGCCGCTGTCTTCTCCAGTGTTTGGAAAATAAACAGATCAGAAAGACGCCATCAACAGCAGTAGCAAGAGTTCAAGCTATACAATTAGGACTCCCCGTGATATAGAAATGTGTTTTTAGTGTCCCTCTATATTTTCATTTATGAAGGTAAATATTATGACGTAACTAAAATGTTGTCCAGAAGGGTTAGAAAAAATAAATGAGAGTGAAAATAAAATAACAAAAACACAGGACAGGAAAGACTGATGTTGTTATTATTGGACACAAACAAGGTAAGAATGTCGTATATGTGAACGCCATTGGCAATCAGAAACTTGGAAAGGGACAGATTAAATCATTATGTACAGAAAGCTTCTTTATGTACTTGATCATGTGATGTGAGCATTACTTTTGGGAAAATTATTAGTTCACTCACTACCATAATTAGGCGTGGGCAGCAAGTGGTTCTGTCAGTCAGCAGAGGAAGTGGTCAGTGTGCTCCTGGATCGGTTAAAAGCTCAACCACAGTCTGACTCCAAAAACCAAAGTGTGGGTGCTGCTTTGACTGGCTTCATGTCCCACTGCACTGCCCACCCATGAGACATACAGCAGAGTTAACAGCAACATGCACTGTACCTCCATAAAGCGCAGCATAAGTTTTACAGCTGGCCTGCCACTTCAGACATGAGAGTAAACTCCACAAACATGTAGGAGAATATGAAAAGCATGACTGGGTGAAACCACAGTAATCTCACTGGCCACTTTTATTCATGTTGGCACAGATGACCTGCCCTTCTTGAAGTGCCCCCTACACACTGTCCTAAAGCTCACCCCTGTGGCTTATGGTAAGTCCCTACTTTGTTGTTAAGTCAACTAAAACATCCTCACAGTTGTTTTTGTTGCCTTGTTGTAATGTATTTTGGTTCCTTCTCTTAGGTTGTAAAGTGGATGTATTTGACCTGGGGGTGGAGGCTGTCAACACTCACAGGGATAGACCATTAGTAAGCTTCTGCCTGTTTTTAATGTTTTGTATCCCAAACATGTGGTCAGTTTTCTGTAAAACCGTTCATCCTGCTCTTTGTCATGTGTTTGTCCATAGTATGGAGTCTGAAACATCAGGCATATGTGTTCACCAGCACCATGTTAAGAGTTATTCTTTGGAATAATTGTTCCTCATTCTTGAAAAGCCTTTCAGAATTGCACTTGTAGAAGATTTATACCAATCATTCCAATCATATCTGACTATATCTAGAAAGGAAGCAGTGGAAACAACAGCTACCCTGTGTTTATCTTAAGTTATTTACAGTCACGAGCCACTTTGTTTGGTTGCTAGTATACCATTCTAGGATTGGGTTGGATCCACTTTAGCCTTAAAAACTGTCTTAATTATTTGTGGCATAAATTCAACAAGGCACTGAAAAGATTCCTCAGAGATTTCGGACTATATTGGCATGATAGCAACACACAGTGGCTGCACATTTATCAGCATGGTCTCAGTCTACTGCTCCACCACATCCCACAAAACATGGTCAGCAACAATAATGAGCTAGACTATGGTGTTTAATCAATGCTCGACTGATAATAAGTAAGGAAAGTATCCCTCCCACCTTTACACCACCAGCAGCCTGAACTGTTGCTACCATCTGAATGTTACAGCGGGAAAGCTGACTCATCAGATCAGGCAATATTGTGTTGTCCAGTTTTGGTGAGCCTGTACAAATGGTAGCCTTGTTTTCCTGCTCTACCCTAACAGTACTAGCACCCAGTGTGGTGTTCTGCTGCTGTATTTGTACATTTGCTTCTAGGTTCCACGTCTTAAGCGTACAGAGACACTCTTCTGCATATCTTGGTTGTAACTAGCAGTTATTGCAGTTACAGTTCTCTTCCTCTCAGCTCAAAGCAGTTAGCTGTTTTCACCCAGAAAACTGCTACTTACTGAATATTTTCTCCTTTTTTTTTTTTTTGAGAATTTTCAGTATTTGTATTCAAGTTCCAGAAATACTCAGACCTGCTCTACTAACTCTGCTCTGTTTGAACTTCAGCAGGCTGTCTTGATCAAATCAATGAATAGCAGTGCTGCCATGTGATTTGCTGATTAGATGTTTGTGTTAACGAGCAGTTTACAGGTGTACCTAATAAAGTGGCCAGTGAGTGTAAATCTTTGTCCCAGTTTTTCTAATGTAATGTGTGGGACTATTTCTTGATCAGGTGCAATGAATCTCGGAGTTTTGTCCTCACTGTGCGGGTACCGTTACGGCCATTGTCTCTGGTGGGAGATAGGTCAGTGCAAAAAAGTTTTCCACCTCTCCCTGTCCATCTGTTGTTGGCTCCAGGTGGAGGGGAGCTCTTTGGTGACTCCTTTTTAGTGTTTCTTAGTTGGCCTTTCCTTTGTTTCCCCCAGAGATTCCTTTAAAGGGTATATCTGCTAGTGCTACTTTAAAAAGCACGTGGCCCATCATCCCCAGTGCCTTCTCTTTACTTGTTCAGCAGGTAGTTGGTTTAGTGTTTCTTCTACTAATGTCAGCAAGCGATAGAAACTACAGGAAAGTCTGTGGTAAGTTATGTGTGAGGTATATTATTAACTCTGTTTCTGCTTTTATAAACACCTGTTGTGTGGGGAAATATATCCAAACTTGTTTATGTACTCAAACACCTTTATTGCTTTTGGGAAATTCCATTTAAGTTCCCTTAAATGTTCTAAATTTTAAGAAATATATCAGGACATCCCCTTGTAGCACTCATCAGTGAGGTCCATGTCTGCTCTCTGCCCGTGGAGCTCATGCTGATTAGTTACAAGTATTTAAAGTCTGAGTCCTGAGACAAAGTGGGTGTTAACACATAAACACGTTTACTGAGAAACCTCTTGTTAACTGTGGTGAGAAATATCCTGTCCCCTCAGACTAACATGACAATGGCTTTCCTATTTATGGTTGTTTGTGTCAGTGGCTGTCTTTCCCAAACATGGAACGCACTTATTTTAGACCAAGGAGAGGTTTAGTCATTGTAACATAAAAGTTAGTCCACTTTCTCTTTTTGTTCTTTGCTGAGCAGAATAAAGGCCAAACAGATGCCATACCACCAGCTTTCCTTCGAAGAAACAGCTTCACACCGCTGTCCAGCCAAGACCAGATTAAACGACCTCGTCTTTACAGTGTGGGGAACCATTCACATACTCGTATGTCCCAGGCCCCTACTTTACCCAGCATGCAATTCTCTGAGGCATCTGAAGGGTCAGAAACGGTACAAAGTGAGGTCAGTGCCTGTCTCACACAAGATACTGTGGTTATAGGTTCAGCTGGTATGGCTGAATATACAGATAAATATTATATATTCATATAAATATCTGAAACAGACTAAAGTCAGCAAATTATGTTAGATGAGTCAGAATGTATCAGAATAAATAAAGTGATTCAACCAACATTTACTATTGTTGCTCACGCAATGGATGATGAGATGTCCATGTGGACATGCACTGGCTTTTTGTAGCAATTTAGCTTCAAAGTTGGCTTGGCTAATAATAATAATTAAAAAACAGTGTAACGGTGTAAAAAAACTGAACTGCTAAAATGGCACTGAATTGCGTGGGACACTAACAGTAACAACGTTGCCTTGCTTGTAGCCACAAAGGTTCATGTGAAAAATGGAGACAACAAAAAGTCTCAGTAGGCACAGATTTGGAGGCCATCCTTGCTTGTCTTGTAACAGTGAAGACACATGACACAACTGGCCTTGAAAAATTAGCAAAATGAAAACTGAACTAACATTTGAAACTAATACTGTAGACATGATTAATATAGAAAAAAGTTGAAAGGTTAACAGCAGCATACAGTGAAATATGATGACTGAAAAAAACTCAGACAAAGCAACTAAACCAGTCTTATCATTATTTTTTATTATGAAAAGTGTTTGACAAACAGAACCTTTGGTAATCAGTTATTACTGGAATATAACGGAACAATGTTATCAAGTGCTATCAAGATTGTTCTTTAGTTTGTTCTAACGTGTTTATCACAGGTGCGATGCACCGTCTGGACAATCACTGCTCTGCATGTACACATATGCCCATCTCTTCTCATACCATACAGCATGAGGGAGGATTATTTATCTTTTTTATTTAAATAATTGATTCAAGGTTTAAATAAAAGTATGTACTTTAAGTGTTAAGGTTTTGGGCTGGCAGATGCCTGCATAAGCAAACCCAGGATGGTTTGTTTTTCATGTTCATGGATGTTTACAACAAGCAATGTTCCTTCATAAGGATGTTGGATGGGTATACATGAATATAACTTTTTTTTCTCCACTGTTTTTGCTTGTGTTGTTGCCCAAAAAGTGACCTTTTAGCTGTAGTAGGACAGAAAATCAGTGTCTCACTCTGAGCTGTGACTTCAGATTTTAATATTAGTTCAAGTTCAGTCGGCGCCAGTCAAAACAAATAGCTCGTTCCTGTTTGGGTTAAAGCAGTCTACTTTCTCTCCCTTGCTTTTCCCTCTTACAGAACTCTCTGAATGGTTTTACTGGTGCAGACACAGATGACTGTGTGGAGTTTAAAAACAGAAGTGCATAAAAAGGTATTCATAACCTTCCTTTTATCTGTTACACAGAACATTATACATATATCAGTATACTTTATACTCTGTACTGTACTTTACAATACTATACACTCACTGGTGACCTTATTAGTTACACCTTATTAGTACTTGTTTGGACCCCTTCAGGACAGCCTTGATTCATGGACACCTCAAAGATTTTGGTCTATATTCACTTGATAGCATCAAACAGTTTCTACAGATTTGTCAACTGCACATCTGTGATGCAAATCTTCCATTCCACATCCCAAAGGTGCTTTCATGTTGTTAACACCAAGTTCTGACCCTACCATCCAGATGTCACAGCAGATGTTTGTCCAACTTTGTTGACTCTGTGCAAATTATAGCCTCAGTTTGCTGTTCTTAGCTGATGGTGCATTCAGAAATGCTCTTCAGCATACCTTGATGGTAGCAAGTGGTTATTTAGCTGCATAAAATAACATAGCAACAATCTGTTCTCAAAACACAGTTCCAGAGATCAGCTCTTTCCAAAAGCTTAACAATAAAAGTATGTCTTCAACTTTAATTTAGAGACATTCTACAGCAGGGGTAGGCAACTCCAGGCCCCCTGGATCAACACACCTGAATCAAATGATTAGTTCATTAACAGGCCTCTGGAGAACTTCAAGATATGTTGAGGAGGTAATTTAGCCATCTGAATGAGCTGTGTTGGATCAAGGACACATCTAAAACCAGCAGGACACCGGCACTTGAGGCCTGTAGTTGCCTAGCCCTGTTCTAGAGCCTTGGTGCAACTCCAGCAAAGGCTGGATGGATGGATGCAGGTGGAAGATCATTTAAGACCACTGGATTCTGTAATGAGCCGTAAGTCAGTGCAAGGCTGCTAGCACTGGAGTAATTTGATCTCTCTCTTTTTTTTCTCGAGTGTTCGAAACTGTGGTTGACCACAGTAATTTGTCAATTTTACAATTTGTGTCAGAGATTTTTTAACTTGTGTTTTAATGAGAGGACATTAAAGAGCCTTTTCAACTATTAACCTCCCAGTTAATAGTACAAAACCAATTTGTTATAGGCAACATTACTTTTGCTGACTGATGCTCACTGGGTATTTTGTGTTTTTTCTTTTTATAATCATTATCTGTAAAGCCTAGAAATCATTGTGTGGGAAAAACCCAGGAGATCAGCAGTTTCTGAAATACTTTAAATAGCCCATCTGTCACCAATAACTCTGCCACATTCAAAGTAACTTAAATTACCATTCTTTCCCTTTCTTTTGCTTAGTTTGAACTTCAGCAGGTTGTCTTGCTCTTGTTTTCATGCCTCAAAGCAAGGGAGTTCTGCCATTGGCTGATAGTTGCATTAACTAGCAGTTGCCGAGGTATACCTAACAAGGTGGCTGGTGAGTGAACTGTATTACAGTTGTCTCATTGCTTCATTTTTGTCTTTTATCCCAGGCTTTTCTCGACAAGTCCACTACTGACCAGCACGGACCAGCAGAAAGAAACCCAAAAAGCTTCAGCCGTTATGATTTTAAGCATGGACTTGCAAGTTAGAGCATGTGTGTACATAAATGAACTCAGCGAATGTGTGATCCATTCAAATATACAAATCAAACGCTTGTACCAAAGACACTCTCAAAACCATCCATTAGTTGCTAGCACGCTCCATATAATATTGCAGATTACAGTCATGGTGTGCTTTATTAGATGTCGAATATGCTGATTGTGAAATTTATACCTCAACCTTTTTTCTTCAGTGTAGTATAAGAGAATTTCTGTCTTGAAGGAAGCCATGTGCAGCCTTATTTTGTGCTTAGATTGTTTCACTTTTAATTTTAAGGTCACTTAGTAATGTGCATTCTCCCTCTGACAACATGTAGCAATAAATGTATTGTGAGGTGCAATTTAGGTATGCAGAAGTGCGATTTAGTTTTCAGGGGGAAGACATAAGCTGTAAATATTAATGACATGTTTCGTCTAGCCCTATAAAAAGTGCAGGATCTACTGTGTGTCGACTTTAATCTGTGATAGTTATTTAATCTTCTCTCTTGAGATGTGTACTTCTTCTTTTATTTTGTCTTCCATATAAATAACAGCTTTGATCATGTAAAGCTGCTCACCTTTAAACTGCATAAAACTAATGCAGATTTTCTAAACACAAAGAGGTTACTTGTACAGCAGTATTGGATGTTATGTTGGTTTGTAATGCTTTAGATTTCGTCACGGGGAAAAACAAATCAGGGCCTTTGTAGTGCTACCTTTACTGTCCATATGGAACGACAAGATTGAAAAAGGGTCATTTAGGAAAGTACCTTTATTTACAAGAATATAGGCTTTGACCCAGGGAATCAAAGATATGATATGCAAAATTGTTTCCTTGAATGGAAGGAAATGGAATTGATGACACATTTGAATGTCTTAAAATGAACTTGTAGTTGTAGCTGCACACATTTTACCAAAGTTAACTGTACACTGTTTTTACACAGACTGTCATTTGTATTTAAGACTGACTTGGAAATAAAGTCTTTATTCCAGTAAAGAAATCTGTGCAATCTCGGTGGGAGTAACCTTCCTGTTTGCTAAACTCCAGAGACATGCATCAACAGAGTTGAATGAGGGAGTGATCTAAGGACAAATCTAAATCTGGGAATGAGATACATTTAGATTGAAATGTAACATTTGGATGATACAAACCTGATATCTTGCTTTTGTGACACAGCTTTTCACTGCGTGGTCTGTTCTGCTTCTACTGTAATGATAATGTTTTCTAATATGTAAATCCAGCAGCTTTGTTTCAGAGTTCTAAAGAAAAAGGAGCTCTGTGCAGCACATTTAGCTCTGAATTGTGAATTGTTTTTGTTCTTATTTTAAATAAATCCCAACTTATTTGATTTATGATTTAAGATACTGATTTGTATTTTTTTGTGATTACTACCAGGAAATCAGTGAAATGCATGAAGAAAAAGAAAGTAAAAGCAGCACTGCTGAGAAATGACCCTCACATTGCTTTGACGCCTAAATAAAGCCTTGAATGACTGGAATGAGATAAAAAGCTCTGGAGAACTCAACCACTGATTACAGAACAAAATATTCCAACGGGTATTTAAAAACTAGGAATGCACACCAACTTTTGTTTTTTTCTTGGTAAAAATTTTTTAAATGGTTTTTGCATGGTGGGTCACTGTTGCATCTCTCTCATGACTTCAGTCGTACATGACGATGATTTGAACCCAGAATTCATCACTCCATCAGGCCCGTTGCCACTGATTTTCAGTGAAGTTGTTAGCTCTTGTAATTTGGCCTACCTCAACCTTTTCTCGCCGCCTCTCTTCCATCCCTGACGAGGCTTCGACAAAGAAGACGGATCAACTGAAGGGCCAAAAGCATCTCTCAGGTCCTGTGTAAAATCATAGCTAGATTTTTCTCCTCATTTCTTAAGGACGTGGCTTTCAGTTACTGTTTTTTCTTATTTTCTTTTTTAAGGTCTGTTATTTCTCATTTTGTCTTCCACTTGTCCCGTTTCCCTGATTTATTTTTTTTATGACATACTGAGATATGCTCAGTATCTGGCTAATAGCTCTAATAGTCCTAATAGCTCTTCTGGAAATCACATTTCTGGTGTAAATGGGCCACTCTATAATTGGAGTACAATTTAAGCTTAAAAAATGGTTTAAAAAAAACATCATTTTTTTTGTAAAATGTTCTGTATTAAAGAAAAAAGGATAATATACCATCAAATGGGTTTGATGGTATATTTAGTTGTTTGGTGCTATGCTTAGTGCAACCCTGTTACCAATACTCCTGAACCTGAAAAAGTGGATTTTCAAAATTTCGTTCAATACATTTTTTTTTTAAAAAAACCAAAACATTACAAACATATATTATGCATGGTAACGTTGTTGTAAATCAGTGATAGCATTAGTGTTGTCTCGCAAACAGATAATAGCTATGATATGGAATGTAATGGACTGTGAAAGTCAATATAAATGTAGTTATGTAAGTCAAGAAAGAAAACTGAAATGACTTTGTCTTCTTTCTTTGAGTGATACACTCAATCTAGTCAGAGAAGATGGGGAAAAATACAAAATATGTCAAAGAGGACTCACTTTTGTCCACTCATGGTGTCAGCACACACCTCAATCATGTCACTCCCTTGTTCCGGATCAATTGGTTTCTGTAGCGGGATCGCAAATACACTGTGGGACGCAACTTGTAGTGGATAATTACTGTTCTTTAAAATATATTGATGTCAAAATAATGGTTAAACAGATAAAGTGAATTCGTAACTTATTTTAAATGTTATATTGGGGAAGCAGTTTGGTTATCAAGGATTTGGAGCAGGAGAAAAATGCCATTCTGAGGAGTTTGAAACAACTGAACAACTAAATATGATGAGTGTGTGTGTCTGTGTGCTGGAGTGGGAGAGCAAGCCTCTAAAGATAGACGCACAACATTAGTTCATCATTAGTTTTTTTTGTATGCTTAAATTGTTCAAGTGTTAAAAAATCATTCCTCTGAAAATAATTTGGTACAAGGACTGGACTGAAAATTAGTGGAAAAAGCAGCCTAAATAACTCTTGAGAAAATTACAAGGTTTGGCTTCTTGGAAGCAAAATATAAAGAAATATGGGGTGACTTTTGCACAGAATCATATTGTAGCTGCTGAAAAAGTTGCAATTTCAAATGCCAAAACTGACTCACTATAACTGATACACAGTCAGTTATAGTGACTCAGACCTCTGACTCTACTACCACCAGCAGCATGTCCTGAGTTTCATAACCATTATTAGAGTTGCTGAAATTTTTTATTTTGCTTCCCTATGCAGGAGGGAATAATTAAAGCATGTTCCAAACGAGCAGATTTTCAAATTCAAATTCAATTGTATACAGTTCTCTGAGAAAACATTTGCCCCTTTTTTGTATATTGTCACACTTACATGTTTCAAATCATCGCACAAAGTCTTTTAATTTCAGATGAGACTAGATAAATTAAGTAAATAAAAATGCAGTTTTTAAATGGCAATTGAGTTTATTAACTGTTATTATTAACAATTGCATTTATTAATTCATCAATGACTCATCCAGGAGCTAAAAAAAACCATCATCGAGGGAATGAAAATGTCACTTGTCTCAGTTAAGGTCAGAGTTCATAATGGGGTGCTAACAAAGAGACTGGGCAAAAATGGTAAGGTTCCAAGGTGAAAGCCACAGCTGACCGAAAACAGTGTTCATCTCACATTTTCCAAAAAAAGAAAAAAAATCAATCATCATGATGATCTCCAGGACATTTAGGAAAACTGTTGTTGACACATTATACAATCATTTTGTAAAGGTGGAGTTTTGGTTGGTGCTGAACTGTTTTGGATTATGAGGACAAGTGTTGCTGTTATTACAACCGTTGGGACAACCTCTGCTGCACCTGGAAAGGGAGAGGCTGCTTGTGGCTTTCAGAGGAATCTGTTGTTGCTGCTACAATAATGACTTTGCCGGATTTTCCTTCGCTCACCCACACTCTTCTCACACACTTTACGTCATGGCTCCCCTGTTATTATGGGTTGCTGTGCTTACATAAAAATACTTTCTTACGTCTTTTATCAGTCTGTGAACTGCCATTTGCTGGAAGTCTTAAATCACGACTGGATCACCTCGGCATTGAAATGGATTACACAGAATAAAAGAAGGTCAAGTCTGTAACATGACAAACAGCTGAAACACAATGTCAGCTTCATCTGCAGGATTAAAATGATCATACAGTTAAATTCAATTCAAAAAATAGCGTCTGTATTTTAATATTGTAAAGACAGGATATGGTGCAGGTCATATTAAAGGACCAAATTAACTATACCAGTTTAAATAGCATTATTATACTGGAATAATCCTTTTTTGCTATGAAAGCCCATTATAAATTTATTATGTTTCTAAAGCCTTGTAGAACTTTCATCCCTTTTTAATCTTACACGATGAATAAGCAAATAACCACCTACTCACTAAAAATAAACCTGTGCTCCTGCTTAAAATGTATAGATATTACTGTTACGTGTGAGCTGTATTTGGGCTGTTCAGGGATTAAATCATAGATACTAAAATGAAGATTATAGGACTTTTTTTTTTATAGTACAGCTTTATGTTTTCATGTCCATTTCCTGATGGGCTGTCCCAGTCTTCCTCTATAAATTGCTTCACTTGATCCTCCTGTTGGCATCTGCCTCTAAGGACAGCCTACAAGCAAGACAACATGAGGACTGTCGGTTGGAGTATTTTGGTTTTTATGTTAGCCTCACTGGCTTCAGGTAAATAGTAATGATTTGTTCATTGTTATTTTCATATATCATGTGTCTTTTTTTTAAATTATGTATTTATTTATGAAACTGATGGTATGATTTCCCAAAAATACAGGTCAAGTATCACAGGATTGTTCAGCACCAGATAAATACCCGAACACCAAACTGGAGACGAAATATGCCAGGAGACAGAAATTCAGCCACAACGAGAAAGTTTACTACAGCTGTGATGACGACTTCACTGCTTTTAGGGGCAGCAGGGCTGTGCAGTGTGTTGATGGACAATGGACCAAACTGACTTTAAAATGCGAAAGTAAGAATTTGCCATGAACCATTTATTTGTTTTCAAGGGCGGAAAAAAGAGTCGCTTGCGTGTTGTTTCACTCAACAGCCTGTTTACTGAGATATTCTTAGACCTGTAATTTACTTAGATGGATTTAAAGCAGCGCAGAAGCCCGCTAACACCCCCTACTGGGGAAGGTGTTTAATAGATATACAAGTAAAAGAATTTATCAAGAAAAAAGTCGTTCATAAAAAGAAGTCAGAATGCACACAGGTGTTTGGGAAATTTACTGACAACAACATTTCTTACAACCTTAAAGGTAGATTCACATTTTTTCAAGTCTAAATCAGTTGAATAGAGTCATTTAATGTACTTTGAATAACTTTTTTCCCTTACTTAATAATTAAGAAAAATAAATGTCTCGATGCACGCTAAGTTACCCAGTTATGGAAACAAAAACTTTCTGAATTAGAAAAAAATGTGGGGCATAATCTCTTTGGCTTTCTTTGGTTTGAGAGTCACGTGATGATCTAACTAACCATACTGCAAACTAATTTTTAACTAGATTATAAGAGATAGTGTACTTGTAATATAATTGCCTCTGTTTTACAACCAAACTGATTAATGCAGTTCTGTCTTCATAATCAATGGCCTTTTTAAAAATGGAACTGATTTTAATCATTGCCAAACTACAAGATGCAAGATGGTGCTAACAGAGCAAAAGGAAACTAAAGAAATACGTTTCGTCAGATTATCAACTGAGGGTGAAAATTCTTTGAAGAAAAATGTATGTAACTTACATGATTCATCACTCTGCTTTTTTTGAGTCATTTTCCCCATAAATAGGCTTATAGTTCACCACATATTTTGGCTCGAAGGATAATCTGTGTTTTACAGTTCATCTCTGCAGCCTCTTTAACCATAAATGATCATTTCATGATTTAAAATTCTTTTATATTGCTGGTATCAAGACCAGTTCTGGGCTTCTTAACCTCAGACAAGCATCAAATGACAAGTCCTCTACAGTATCAGTTTCTTCACATGTTCCAGTTCTTTTTCTAGACCTCCATAAAACATTCCAGTGAAATCAGCCTTGGTTGTGGGCTTTTATATTTCCATCTAGAAATTAAACTGTAATGTGTCATTTACACGCTTACTATCTTGCATTTAACAGAGATATCATGTGGCAATGCTGGTGAGCTACCCAATGGAGAGTTCCAGTATGAAGGGAATTCATACACCGGGGAGAAGGTTTATGCTGTGTGCAATGAGGGGTAAGTTTTACTTCGAAGAACTCCTAAAACATCAGAATAAGACTTTCAAGTGGTGTTTGACTGCATCTCGTATCTACAGATACACTCTGAAAGGGCTGAACTACATGATATGCAAAAGGTCTGGATGGGCTGGTGAATTCCCATCATGTGAAGGTACAGTGATGTGGTACATTGAAGTACTCTAACTAGCTTGTAAATGGAAACCCAATAGTTGTGAAACTGTAACGGGTGGCTTTAAGTGGGTGGTAGTGTTAATGCGTAACTAATCCCTGAATGTTATGTAAGTTGGGAGCTTAATCTTGTAACTCAGTTGAAGCAAATTTCCCATGTTTGCTTTGGACAAATTGCTATTTGCACAGAAGTCCAAAGGCAGAACACCACTCAGGTTCTGATCAGGCAGGCTGTTCCTCCCAATCTTGCTCCTCCAGGTCTCACTGTCATTGCGTGTGTGAGCATTAAAGACTCCCAGAAGGATAATTGAAGAGCACACTCCAGCCCTCCACCCAGTAAATTCAAGAAGGTTGGGTAGTCTGAACTGTCAATGGGAGCATAAGAACAAACAACAGTCAGAACCCGTTCCCCGACCCGAAGGTCCAAGAAAACAACCCTGTCATCCACCAGCAAAACCCCCAACGTACAGTCCCACTGTCTCAGGGCAAGTCCAGGCACAGTCCTGGAACAATCCAGCTCCTTTCCACGAAACTGTTTCCAGAGCCTGACGTATGTGACGTATGAACCCAAATATATCTAACCGATATCTCTCAACTTCATACAACGCACTTTCCCTCCCAGAGAGGAGACAATCTATGTCCCAATAGCCAGCCTCGATAGCCAGGGTCCTCCTGTAGGTGGTGGGTGTACAGGAGCAGGCTAAGTGGAAAGCAGCTCAGGCAGTAGCTAAAGCAAAAATCTCAGGTGTGGGAGGAGTTCAGTGAGACAATTGCTGTTGGTCTCAAAGCAACTCTGGAAAACCTATCATGTGATTCAGCAGGGGAAAGCATTGGAGCTCCCCACTCCCTCTGCTCACATGGTGTATAGAGGGAGTGGGGTGTTTTTGACTTCAACTGAGGGCATAGTTGGGCAGTAGAAGGAATACTTAGAGGGCCTCCTCCCATTGGCATGTCTTCTGTAGAGGAAACAGATTCTGGGGATGATGGGGACAACTTGCCTATCACCAGAGGTGAGGTGACTGAGGCAGTTAAACAACTCCTTGGTGTCCAGGCCCCTGTATGAGATGAGGTTCAACCGGAGTTTCTAAAGAATCTGGATGTTGTAGGTCTGTCTTGTTTGACATGCCTCAGCATCATCATGTGGAAATCTTGGACGGTGGCCCTGGACTGGCCTTGGAGTGGTGGTTCCAATCTTTAAGAAACAGGACCGGAGACTGTGTTCCAACTACAGGGGGATCACACCGCTCAGCCTCCCCAGGAATATCAATGCCAGGGAGCTGGAGAGGAGAGTTCATCCATTAGTCAAACCTCAAATGCAGGAGGAAAAAATGTGGTTTTTGTCCTGGTTGTGGAACAGTGGATCTTTATCCCCTCAACAGTATTTAAGGGTGCATGAGAGTTTGTCTAACCAGTGTACTTTTGTGGACTTGGAGAAGCTATTTATTCTCATACCTCACAGTATCCTGTGGGGGATGCTTCAGGAGTATCGGGTGCTGGCCTGCTGCTGAGTTATTCAGTCTGTGTACAACTGTGTACAATTTCTGTAGCTAATTTGGCTGTAGCTCAGGTGGCAGAGCAGGTCAGCCACTAATCAGAAGGTCGGTGGTTCGATCCCAGGCTGCCTCCTGGCTGCATGCCAAATATCCTTGGGCAAGATACTAACCCCATGTTTGCCTACTGGTGGTGGCCAGAGGGCCTGGTGGCGCCAGTGTCTGGCAGCCTCGCCTCTGTCAGTGCGCCCCAGGGCAGCTGTGGCTACAATGTAGCTTGCCATCACCAGTGTGTGTGAATGGGTGAATGACTGAATGTAGTGTAAAGCGCTTTGGGGTCCTTAGGGACTGAGTAAAGCGCTATACAAATGCAGGCCATTTACCATTTTCTAGGTGGAGCCAATTGGTGGAAGGCTTTCACTTTGGTGGCCACAGGATCTCCTCTGCTTTTTGCAGATGATGAGGTTCCAGCTCTGAAAAGTTCAGAGCCAAGTGTGAAGCAGTGAAAACGGATGGATTGCCTAATCTGGATCAAGGAAGAGTTGCTCCCCCAACTGGAGGAGTTTAAGTATCTTGGGTCCTTGTTCACAAGTGAGGGGGAAAAGGAGCAAGAGATTGACAGACTGATTAGGGCAGATAACAGGGTCAGAATTTTGGTGTAAACTACATCAAAGCATGGATCCAACCTGCCTTGTAACAACAGTTCAGACTGTAGTTAATGTAATGGTGTGGGAGATATGTTCTTGACACACTTTGGGCCTTTTACTACTATTTGGGCATTGTTTAAACACCACAGCCTATTGAAGTATTGTTTCTGACCATGTCTATCCCTTTATGACAACAGTGGTCCATATTCTGTTGGCTTTGGCAATGAGTTCACTGTGATTAAATGGCCTTCATGGTCACCAGATCTCAAACAGAGCTCCTGTGGGATTTTATGGAACAAGAGATTCACATCATGGATATGTAACTATGGGACACTTATCATGTCAGCATGGACCAAAATCTAAGAAAAAAAATTTCATTGAACTTATTTAATCTATGAAAAAGAGAATTAGAGCAGTTCTGAAGGCTAATGGTTTCAGCACAGTACTAGTAAGGTATACCTACTGAAGTGGCCAGTGAGTATATTTGCATAGCCAGTTTTTCTAAAATAAGTATTTAGATTTAGTAAATTCTAACCTTTGTTCACTTGTACTTAAGACATGAAATAAATTTTTCAGAGGGAGGTATCACCTGCCCAACCACAGAAGTAGCCAACTCTGTGCAGAGAACCGGAGGTGTTTCTGCATACCAGGTGGGAGATAACTTGACCTTCACCTGCAGTGAGGGTTTCCAGCTGAATGGAGCTCAGGAGATCACATGTGACTCCAGTGGCCAGTGGAAGCCTCAACCTCCTCAATGTGTTCCCATACCTGATGATAAAATTGAACCATCACCTGGTAAAGGGTTCATATTTTTACCTGATACGCCACTTACGCTGCATTAGCACTATGAAAAATGGTCTTCATCTGAGTTTGCTAAAACTAAAGTGATATCTTCCCCTGTGGAAAATGTTTTCAGCAGGTAGCTGTGGTGTGCCACCAGCTGTCAGCAACTCCAATGTCCACCTTGCTGACAGGTTCATTACAAAGACATCTTTCTTATCTGGGCAAAAGGTTTATTACAACTGTGATGTTGGATACGTTGTAGCAGGCGGCAGAAAGTCTCGCCTCTGTAATAATGGGAAATGGACACCACTGAAGCTTAAGTGTCAGCGTAAGTATATTTTATATTTCTTTTTGATCAAGTCTTTTTATAAATCCTAGTTTTTCCACATTTTATCCCATGACCAGGATAGGATTATTGTTGACATACAACAAATATTTTAGAATATTTATTTATTAATGTAACACATCAATTAAATTGTAAGTTGCACCCTTGTCCATCAGAGGATTTTAGTGGCCCTTCAGAAATCAGAAATAATTTACTCCATATCTGTTTTCAAATATCCTCCTGGAAACACTAAACAGTGAGTCCTGGACAAACCTCTACCACCTGGAGTTGACTTTTCTTACAGTGGAATGATTTAGATCATATAATATGGATTTTTAAGTCTCTTTGCTTTACTTTTTTTTCATGCATTTACATTTTACCATGGTATCACCCCTGTGGGGAGTGCTTAAAACATTGCATTCCTATTGCATACTTAAAAAACCCTCTAATCTAGGCTGGGTTACCACTGAGCGTAACCTTGAATTGGACAGGATTACTGCATTATCTCATTTGACCAAGTCTTGAGGCTCAATTAAACTTATCCATGTTGAGATGAATGAATGTGTTATCCAAAACAACAGCACCACATGATGATGATAGTTTGTCTTGCTGGACATTACAATAAAAATTCTTGAAATGCAGTACTGTCATGTTAAATTATTTATGTTCTTTGGCTGTAAAGGAAAGCTTTGTGGCTCAGCTGGAGATGTTCAGAATGGACAGTTTGTATATACTGGAGTAGAATTTGGAGATACCGCTACAGCCGTCTGTGATGAGGGGTAAGAATTTTTAAACCTCCTGCGTTCTCAGTGAATGCAACTTTGAAACAAAAGGGTTTTCAGCCTTTTGGAGTTACCAGAACTTCTGCATTTATTACTCACAAAATGTTTTCTGTACTCGAGTCACATTTGCTTTTCTACAATTGTGTAACATAACATACAATTGAGTTACTCACTGTGTCCAATGTAGAAGTGGAATTTTAGAAATCATTTCGAAGATGTGGTTTTTAAATGAACTCTCCGACCCATTTCCTGACGTTTAGGTTCATGCTTGTGGGATATGCAACCAGACACTGCATGAATAACGGCTGGAGCGGACGCAACCCTGTTTGTGAAGGTTAGGTTACCTATTGCACAAGCACAACACAGCTTTTAGATGTCAGTTGGTTTTCCTGAATCTCAGCATCCTAAAATTATTGTATTTCTTGCAGCTGCGGTGTGTGAGGACCCACCTGAAGTGAGCAACGCAGAAATAACTGGCCTTCAACATGAACCTTACACATACAAGAGTGTTATTCGCTATTCGTGTCGTGCAGGAACTCTTGTTGGAGAAAGGGAGATTTGGTGTACTAAACATGGGACATGGAGTGCACCTGCACCAGAATGCAAAGGTCATATATTCTGACAGAGCAGATTGTAGTTTTTTTATTGTGTTTATGAATAATCATTAAAGTTGAATTCTTTTCTTTTTCCCACAGAAATAACATGTCCATCACCAAATGTGCCTAATGCTTACTGGACAGGAAACCACAATCAGAAGTTTCAGTACAGGGCCACTATATATATTGAGTGTAATATGGGTTATGTCATGAGTGGGCCGGGTACAGTGTACTGTGAACATGATGGCCGATGGTTACCTGAGCTTCCCAAATGTCAACGCAGACGTAAGTAATCAGTACTTTTTCCTGGTATGAGTAACCTGAAGTACTGTTCCCACACTAAAACTATGATTGCCTTTTTTTCCCTCCCCAGGTTTTGTCAACCAGTGGGGCTAATTCCCCAGCTCTCAAACCTTAAACTTCCATATTCACCGCTATCTGTCAAAACTATTTAACAGCACTCAATGGATGAAAACAGTTAAGCTAACATTGCATTCTTACCAAAATGCAACTTATTTAAAATCAACCTAAGCCATTTGGGATACCTAATAACCTAAAAATGTATTATACATTACTATACAGACATTAAAACATGTTTTAAATGAAGCTGAAGTACAGTTTGTTTATTTTGATACGCGTTTGGGCAAGAACAGGTACAAACTTTTCATTCACATCTGTACATAGGTTGGGTTTTTTTTTTTATTCCTTACAGTTGATAATGTTATGTGTATCATCTCTAGACTAAACGGTGAGTGAGCATTTCATGAACAAACAAGCTACAAGAAAACAAGAACACCAATTCCATTCATTTTAAAAAGACAATACAAAATCCAGACATTTCTTTACATGAGCAATAACAATTCAAGTGCAAATATCATTATCAACTCCGATACATCATAGCAAACTCTTATTTTAAAAGGCAACAATTAAAAGGGGGGGAGTAAATCAGGTTGCAAAAAGGAAAAAAAAACCAAGCTGATTTAGGTGGGATGGGTCAGTTTTTGGCAACGTGGGCCAAGTGAGCGCATGGAGAAGTTGCATATTGGATTTTAAGATATAAATCAATGACTGAAGCTGATAATAAAGTGAGGATTTTATAGCTGACGAGTTGTTACTTGGCCCAACATCGCATTTGAGTCCAATATGTTCAATTTCTTTGTCCTCCTAAAGTCTGAGTCCTAAAATACATGGGGTGACAGTGCCAACCACTTCACCAAGATGCCACCCCTTTGTTACATTTCACCACACGTAATGCATTTTTCTAAAAGTAGTTACATTTTAGAAGTTAAAAATCTTGTCCCCACAATGACTTACATTTAATACAAGGAGTCGCAACAAGAAAACAACCCAAAACACATTTCACAAGTTTTTGTGTCACACTTGGCTTTAACCAAGAATTCATTTTCAATCATTGCACTCTGTATTAAAATAAAGGGAAATGACTGACTGCAAATCTAGAGCCCAAGACAACTACACATGCCTTCTCTTGGGAGGTCTTTGGAAGAGCTGTCTTCTTTAGGACAGAATAAAATTTGAGCAGTCTTGGGTGTCTTTGGACTTTAGGCGGGTCGGACATGAGGGGCAAAAAATGATTTTGGGGGTCCTGTGTAAGAAAATCGTTATTAAAGAATTCAACCCTCGTCTAATTTATTTTCATTATTTACAAGACTAAAAAAAATAAAAATAATAAAAACAAATTATAAAACTGGTGGTCCACAGACAGGCAAGGTAAGAATATCAATTTCCTGGGTGTAGAAACTATAGTGTATCAGATTCGGAGCTTCCCTTTGTTTTTAAACCTATAGATTATAAATGTGTAGCGTACATCAGAAAGACAATGAGACTGAAGAATTAAAGTGACCTTTTAAAAGAAGCAGCAAACATAATGTCCCTCAAAGACATTTCTTTCTCTCTGAGACATGTTCCACTAAGCATCACATTATCTCATTTCTGTGGCTCCCAACAACTCTTTTCATAATATCCACCGCGTTCCTAAAATAGCTAACCACCCTTTTTTTTGTATTTGCTTTAAGTTGGCTTGGAAAAGAGCAACAGAAATAATCTGAAGGTTGGAAAATGCTGGTACAGTCTAAACAGACAGAGAATAACTGTTTTAACAGTAAAACCCTTGGAAACTGCTCTAAGAGCTCAAATATAGTCGGGCTTTGAATGAGCTGGACCGCAGCTGCGACATGAATTTTACAACTGCTCCTCCTCGAGGACAGCACACAGACACTGAAGATGGAACCAGAGTTACACAACACTTGCACAACACTTACAGTCATACTTATTGGTAGGAGTTGAGCTCATTTAAGCAAATACAATAACAAGCTCAGACAGCACGCACACAACATCACTCCTACTGTCTGAAATAGGCGTTTCTATTGTTTGTTTTCTTTTTTTGTGTGTGTGTGGTTTCATTGCACAACACAATAGAAACCAAACCCACTCACAATACTCTATATCCCCACTAAATGTTTGAGCTCAGGAATGCAGACCTGTGCTGAATGGTAACTGACCAAAAAAGAAAAAACAAAACAAAAACGGTGTTGAAAAATTTCTCAGGTCTGCATAGTGTTTATTGTCAAAGCCTACAAAAAAACAAGAGGGTAAACGTAAGAGTATGTCTCGTGTTTTTAAGTCCCGTGAGAGTTGCGCGATGTGGCCTATAAGATGGAGGGGGATATTGGGGGGGAGGGTCGCGATCCGGCGTGTCGGCAGCTGTGTGGCTTTTACTTGTATGGTCGCAGAAAAGCAGAGACTTTGCTGCTTATGAGGCGGATGAAGGAGCGGGGAAGCAACTCGTTGGACTCCCGAGTGGTGTACTTAAAGTAGTTGTGTGGGTGAGCCAGCACATCAAAGAGAGTCTTTATCAGTTTTTTATCCTGTGAGGAAAAATCAACAGGTATAAAGTCTTTAGTGAAACACACTTTAGTTCTCAGTTACTGCCTTAATCACATTTGAAGGTGTTGCTAAATACTGGAAAAAAAAAAATTGCAGCTGTACGAGAACATTAATCTCGTCAATATTAACGCACCGCCTGACTCACAACAACAGCTTTGTTTATTCTTACGACACCTTTCCTCTTCAATGAATCACCTTCGCAACAATGAATGATGCCAATGATGCATACAGTTAGCAGGAAAAGGAAGAAGAAAAGGGGGCTGGGCTAACCTTGAGGATTTCTTGATGGTTTTCAGAGGCGTAGAGCCTTCCGTCTCGCACTATGTCCTCTACGAGCTGTTCGTAGTCCTCTGAATTCATACAAACAACAACGCATAATATAATCACTGCTTGCTTTCTCATAGCATGCTGAAAACAGGTCATGCAAAACAAGTTAGGTGGTGAAAAAATAAACACAAACATGGCGAAAAAACTCGTTCATATCCTGGAAAATTCCCTTTGACTCAACTTAATGTCACCTTTTTGTAAAGGGAAACTACAGTGTAACATTAAAGGTGATTCATAGGCAGGTGTGTGTTTGGTACACACCTAAGCCATCTGGGTGGCAGAGAAACTGATTAATCTGTCAGACAGTCACGTTTTCCAACCTCTCTGTAACATTCCTTTCCTTTGTATTTTGGACTGTTAGCCATAAAAAATTATATTTTCCTCTATTTTACAACTTTTGTTTTTTCTGAATAATCGATCATTTAAAATCAGATGACAAATATATAATAGTAACAGTTAATTGCAGTTTTAAATGGCATGGCACAGTTGCACTGTTTTTGGTGCAAAATATATAACATTTTAGTCATGACGGCAGATATGTTTTTTGTGCTGTAAGCGTTATTCTCGTTAAAATGACATTAACGCCATAACAACCGGCAAATCTCCGTTGTGCAGCCCCCCACACGGTGCAATCCGCGCTAACTAGCTAACGGAGATTTGCCGCGTTAATGCGGTTATGGCGTTAATGTCATTTTAACTAAATTAACGCTGACGGCACTAGTTTCCATGTACAATAATTAGCCAATCATTCAAATTAAATGTTGTCCATCTTTTTGCAAAAAAAAAAGCTAATATGTGTTGTTTTTACACAGCTACACTGACAAAAATAAAAAGACTGTCACCTGCCACATTTATGTTTACAATTGTTCGGACCACAAGTGTGATATTTGTATATATTAAAAATAATACTGCCTGGATACACTGATCTCACTAGAAATAAACAACCCTTTAAGGTCAAAATAAAGTCTGTCAGAAAGATTTTAGACACATAACAGTTCAGAATCTAAGCCATCTGGTGAGAAAAGTGATAATGTTTCATACCATCATAAGTAACATAGGGGATCTGAAAGCCTCTGGCACTGTTAGCCTCATTAGACTTGAAGTTAATCCAGAGACGTCTGGACCGAGCTGTGAAGGCGATGGGCCGCTCATACGTCTGACATGTCTCGTAGGTGGTGATGGATGTAGCTGACCCTTGTATTAAAGAAGAAAAATGACCAGGTTCATAGTGTGATTAAATTACTACATTTCAATGAAAGCTAATGAAAGAGGGCCACTTACAGTTCTTCCTCATAACCAGCACATCTCCACATTCATCCTCTGAAGGCAAGAAAATCTCCGGCACAACAATTAGGATCTTGCGCTTGCTGGGTGGGTTGATGTTCCAAATGCACTCCACATTTGCAGGGTAATTACCAGGATAGTTAGGTGACTCAATATAACCCATAAACTCGCCCATCTCCCCGCCACATTGCCTGTCTAGACGCACACAAACATATCAAATTAAATTCAAGCCCATGTCTGAGAAAAATGAACAACACAAAACAATCATTTTCATACTCACTCTTGCACTGTGAGACACTTGTGGCACCATCAAAATCAGTGGTGGTATTTCCAGGACAGGAGATGCAGTAGTTTTGTTTAAACTCTGTCTGATAGGTCCCCACAGGGCAGCGGATACAGCGGTGTACTGTGGTGTTGTAGTAATGACCTGGAGAACAATCAACTGCAGGGAAAAAGTAAAAATATTAAGCGAAGAAGTTTGGATTTCTTCCCCCCAGCAAAGATAAAAAGTTGACCTTTGACTTCACAGTCGTGGAAGGAGCTGGCCCCTTCCCGCTTGGTGCTGAGACCTCCCCCACAGGGAAAGCACAGGGTCCGTCCCAAATCTGGTTGGTAATTGCCCTGAGGACATGGCAGGCAAGGTTTGAACCCACTGCTGGAGTAGTACCCTGTTGGACACTGGCCTGGATTTGATGTGAACAACACAGGGATCAGGCTTTTTAATGAGTCAGAAATGGATGTTTAACATAGTCCGTGGGACTTTAAACAAGGCTACCTGCACAGGAGGAGATGTTCCGCGCGCCCACAGGCCCATGGCCATCGCTTCCAGGACAGAGGTCACAGGCCAGCTGCCCCTCTTTCTCCTGGAAAGTGCCGGGTGGACACTGGACACAGCGTTCCTGCTCACCGTGGTAGTAAGAGCCTGGCAAACATCTGACTGAGAGAACATCCACAATGGCTTCAGTTAGAGATTAGGACACACTTAGCTATAACTCCTCATTAACTAAATATGTAATGTGGATGGAGAAAATATGCACTATATACATATGCACAAATATGCATTTGTTATTTGTATCTGGGATCATTTCTATTAATTCTGGTGGTTAATCTTTGTAACACATGAGGAGAGCAAACCAGAGCAGATGAACACAATTTTGTTTTTTTTGTTTTATTGTTATTGACACCTCAGGTGATAGTGGGTGCAAAGTAGCTTGCAGGGGCAGAAGCAATTGGCTAAAACAGCTTAACTTGCATGTCCTTTATTACATTTGCTGGATTATAGTAGAGCCATCACATGATACTGGATGACACTTAAATCAGCTGATCTCCTAGGGTTGTGGCTGGGTCTGATTGGGTGATGACTGATTAGTTGCGTAGAGACCTCACCTGAAGACTAGCCAAAGACACACCTTCTATGAAACAATGATGCACAATGTGACATTTCGTAAGGTTATATTCTGACATTTAGGGTGTACTAACACTGGGCACAATCGCTCTGTAATATAACCAACAGTCCAACCAATCTCCGCCTGGGCCCACCTGTTCAAGCAGCCCAGGACAGAGTTAACCAGACTTGATGCTCAGGTATGACCCAGTGCTCCCGTTAGTCAAATTAACTGAATTTTGGAGTAGAGATGGACCAATCCGATATTACATATCGGTATCGGTCCGATAATGACGTAAATTACTGGATCGGATATTGGAGAGAAATAAAAAATGTAATCCGATCCATTAAATATCAAAAAAGCACCTCACAAAACTTGCAACACGGCGTAACTCGGCTCATAACCGTAGCACATTGCAGCAGTACGGGTCACGTGATAGAGCGGCTGTGTGTATTTGGAGCCTCGCTACCAAACCAGCATTTCATCTCCGTGGAAGTGATCCCAGAGAGAAGTAAAGGAAGTGTGTAAGTTTAGCTCTGAATGTTTGTAAAGCATTCCCATGTTAAGCTTAACAACCGATATATGGAGCGACTGCCTCTTCCTCTCCTGCTGCTACTTCTGATAACTGATAAATGATCAGCTGATCGGCTTTTCTGTCGCGAGTCCGTCTCTCTTGTTTGTTTATTGCTCACTTCCCGCCAGAAAGAGGAAACCAGCAGCTGAATAACAGCAGCACGTTTAAGCTTGATAAACTGTTGTTAGAACTTATTTAATATTACTTTCTACACCAGGATCTTTTTCTAGTAGCTGACGGCTGGTAACTGTGCAGGGGCGGAAAGTTTAGCTAGGGGGGACGATAGAGCATTAATAGGGAAAAGGGGGGCACAAAGACATACTTTTCTTTCTTATTCTCATTTAAAATGTCTAGCTTTTAATAAATAATTATCTGAATCTTACACCCAAAGTTTTAATCTGATGTAAAACATATAGAAGTCCATTACTGTATATAGTAACTATTAAGTCTAATATACCCTAGTAAGCTATACTACTTTTTCCTTTGGGAAGGTACCATCTGTGCAGTGGTAAAAAGTGGTATCATGCCATCTCTACTTTGGAGCTCAGACGTGCTCATGTGTGGTATTTATTGGCTACTGTGAGTACATCCTAAGTTTCTAAATACATCCTTGCAGCAAAATTAGCTTATCCAAGACTACCATTTCTGCTCTCTGGTCTTACCACATCGGCCACTGTCCCTCTCCCAGCCTGGACCACAGTTTTCCTGAATAGGAGCAGCCTGGGGAAGTTTTTGGGCCACCTCATATTCCAAACCAGCAACTCTGATGAGGAAGCGCTCCTGGTTGATGGACTTCTTCAGAGCCTTGATATAGGTTTTAACCTGCTTCTCCATGCGTTGTCTCAGGCAGCTGAGATTACAACTCCCTGGATTGGAGTTCAAAAAATTTTTAAATAAAATTTTAAATAATTATGTCTTAAGCACCAACTAAGTTGATCAAGGTTTTCCTTCGGGATGGAAAAAAAAAGTCCAACCTGTAGCATCTGTAGGTTTGACCTCAGCTTCCAGCTCTAATGTAATGCGTGTTACTTCTTTGTTAGAGGGGTTGCGAGCACGTCGCCCTTTAGCTTTCTTGGAGGAGTCACATTTAAGGTTGACAAATGTTACCAGGCAGTTGCTGCAGGGCTGCCCTCCTCCTGTGGACACACAATATCATATAATATCTTTAAGGCAGCACCGGCATACATTGCTTGGATCTGTTATAAAGTAGTCAACCTTTAAATATTAAAATAAATAAATAAACAACGCATCTGTAAAGAAACATATCCAGTTAAGGACTGACCTTGTCCCAGTGTCCGTCCTCTGTCCTCTGTTCGGCCAGGCAGCTTAGGATGCAGGTGACATTTGGCATTTTTGATCTTGAAAGAAGCCGTCTGCTTTACTGGAGGGGCCAGAGCCTCTACAGACAAACACAGCCCAGTGGGTAGGAGGACACTGAAACATCACACTGCCATCCCTGCAAAGACAGCTGTCTGTGCTGTTGTGATTGACATGTTGGGTCCTCGAAAACTCTGCGACCATATGAATATTGAGAGTGACAAACCTATGCAGCTCTGACTGCTGTTAGAGTTCAGCCTAGCGGGGGACTTCCCTCTGAGGATGGGGATACCACAACTGACAGAGTAGCTGTTATCAGATTCTGTAAAGGTTCACACAAAAATAAAATAAGTCCATAAACTAATCTTTCGGATCTGAGATACTTTGTGACTCGACTCGGAATTGCGGTGACATACCTGCCAGATAGTGAGCCTTAGAAGCACATGTAAGAGAGCAGCTCTCTTTCTTGCCAGTCTTGCTGCAGGTCAGTGTAGCCTTCGGTGCTACAAGCCCAGGAGGACATTTCACAGGCTCTGAGAGAAAACACAATCTACAATGTATCACATAATGTTAACACCAACAAGCTGGCGTAGAGAGAAAGACTGCACAAGCAGTATGTGGAAAAGGCCCGCTTCGAGTGTATGTCAGTGAATCAACCACTTGGGGGCAGTGCTGCTACATACCAATACAGTCTTTCTTATTCCAGTGCAGCTTGTACCCCGGTGGACAGGTACACTCATAACTCCCCAGTGTGTTGACGCAACCGTATTTACAACCTCCACGATTTATACTGCACTCGTCGATGTCTGTGAAGAGAGGTGTTAACATAAGTACAAATGTCCTGTGGACATCTGAACATGCCTGGGAGAAGATCAAAAAAAATATCAAAGGGATAAGGATTTTTATTGACAAATACAGCAACAGAAATATTAAAAAAACAACAACAATGTGATTAGTCCAAAACAATCTGGAGTCAATTCTGCTGATTTACATGAAAGACAAGCAGGCCTCTTATAAAACAGCACAGCTATGAATGACGAGTTCCTGTAAGCTCAGTTCCATTCATCCTCACGCTCTGGAAAGATTAATGTGTTTGCGTGTAAACAGAAGTGATTTCTCGTTTTGATGTCACCCACATTCAATTTCATGGTCAAAATTTCTCTGCTCTTCAAGGAGAAAGACTTGTGGCAAGCAGTAAATTATAATCAACTTTTCAAACACATGCTGAGCTAAAACCACTAACAGCATCCGGGATCCAGATGCAGTCTGGCTGCCGTCGATGCCAGACAGAAAATTAGTTTAGTGAGTGGAGCTGAGGATTCGGCAGGCTACGGACAAGTGGCACTGGGAAAGAAACTGAGATAATGGCAGTGATTGATGATCTTGCTTGCTGATATGAAATACTCTTTCTTGTCTCATTCAATTATTCACTCTGAATACAAACAGTCTGCGTGCCGCCGCGCTCCCCGAAGAAGATGATGACTTCATCAGTAGCGCTCTGCTGTTCTGTAGCCAGAACTGCTTGAAAATGTTGTGAGGGATGTGCTGCTTATCCTCTGCATCAAAGCACTTCATTTAAAGGACAAAGAGCTCTAATGAAAATCTGATGGAAGCAGAGCTCATCTGCCAGCAACTGTTGTTTTGACTTCTTTGTTCTTCCCAAATTTGAAATGTGACCAAATAGACTTATTCTAACATTTCTCCAGATCGCTTTAATCTTTTTTTCTTGCTTTGCATGCTCTAACAGAGCCGATGTAGAGACGAGCCAAGAAAGGAAAGGGCAGAACAAAAAGACGATCTGACATTTAGACTCTGCAACTGCTTTGTATCATGTAGCAGAAATTTAGGGTTCATAAAAATGTCAAAATCTTTTAACTGTAATCAGTTTTGTGAGCTTAATCACCAACCGGCCCATGCTGCTTTTAAGAAGAATTTTTCCCCAAGTGTAATCTGGCCAGTGTTTTCTGCATTGGACAAATATTTATAAATCACCAACCCCCTCCTTTTATTTTCTTTAAAAAAAAGAAGAAGAAAGTTCCACTTTAATTTGTCCTTTTTTTGTGGTTTGGCGTGCATCCGTGCAACAGATAAATCCAAATACTGGAGTCGAGGGGTGATCATATGTCAACTCAGAGCAATTTCTAGATTTACTTTTACATTAAAATTGATTTTAGTTTAGGTTACAGTTAGTTTTGGACATTAAGAGTTTTGTTTCAGAGTATTTTTTTTTTCATTATTTGTAACAAAGGAAAAACAGCAAAACCCCCACATTTTTTAAGATTGTAAGCACTACAAATATTTCAGCTACATCCTATAAACATGACACCAAAGTTAAAATATGCACTTTAGAACATGTTCAAAAGTAACAAAAAAATAGGACTAATTGTTTAAAAAAAAAAAATGTAAATGTTAAAATTGAAGACATATTTATTGTACAGTACATACCTCTCACTTTGCAGCTGCATGAATATAATATGAGTAATTTGCACGATTTTTAATGACTATTTGGTGATTTCAGAGTTGTCCTTGGAATAAAAAGGCACTTACGGTGCATGAGCCTACATTGCATCAGCAACGCTGTTTGTATTGTGTGATAAAATTCGTTCCTTTCTTTATAGCTTTAAAAAAAAAAAACACACACACACACATTCTGTAGCTTAGATGAGTATCTTATTGTAAGCAACAGAAACTATGAGGGGCATTTTATTCTGCATTATGCAACAATCAACCCTCAAAGCTACGATAGAGGAATTTGTATTCATGTAGCACATTCAGGATGAGTAATGATTTATTTTTTTAAAGAGCAACTTTCACTGTTTCGAAAGTGTGACTACCTTTTGAGTTTTAACCTGTTCAATCAATCATTTTTTCTGACACAGCAACATTCAGCCATAATCGAATGAATTTAAGTGGAATCCAGCCTTTAACAAGCAGGTTATTGTAACCAACAAGATTAGATTTTCTGTTCGCATTATTTATATACTAGGATTGCATTCATTACATGTATTGATGTCAACCCTTTGTATTATGTGTCCCACATTTTCTTTCCAAGATTGAAAGCATTTTGAATTTTACATTTACTCCCTCAAATGTTTTTTCAGGTCAGATTAAACCACCCAAAGAGTACATGGAAGTTTATAACAAAGTAAGAAAACAAATATTTGCAGGGTATTTAGTGTCCAAGTAATATTTAGTAATATATTTCATATATTTCAAATACAATTCATAAGGTTAACATACATACAGAGCATCATAAATGCTTAGTTTATGACTCTTTTGCCTAATACTGATCTGCATATGGTAAACAATCTGCTTTTTGGAGGTTTAGCAAAAGAAAAACTGGTTTAGAGAGAAGCTGACTAGTAAAAGAGGGTAAACTGGCTTGGTTTAGAGGGGTGGATGAACTAAGGGGCTAAAACAAGTTCCAGTGCAAGATTGTTTTAAACTTCTAATTATTGAAAGCTGCTCTATTACAGCCCGGGAATACAATTAAGGAGCTAGAAATAAGCCTAATAGGCCCCCTTTAAGTATTTAGGTATCAACTGGAACCTTTTGATGTTTAGAGATCTTTTTCATAGATCTATGTACAAACATGTTTTTCGTAGGATAAGAATGCCTTTCTTCCACGGTAAATGCTGACTGGATCAAATTAGGTAAATTCAAAAATACTTAAAAAGTATTTAGTCACAAGCAGTTTGAGTCTATTTTTTAAAGCAGATAAGCAAAATGAGCAGATTGTTTTGCTAGCCGAGAGGGAGAATGGCTGGATATACTCTCACTTGGGAGGAATGTTGACATGCCTCGGCACAATGCTTAACAGCAGGTCACTGACCTAATTGGGTTTGTTTAGGGTGAGTCTATTGTTTAACACCAGATTTCTGAATTGTTTGGCAGATATAATGTCCGCTGATAAACCACAGAGGGGATAACATAACCTCGTACTGTTGTGGCTGGGGACGAAGGAAGTACGGCAGCGATCACCATAAATCTCTGGGGTTATCTAACAGTTCCGACAGCGGTGGTGGTAAAAAGAGGGGGGGAAAAAAAGAAAGAGGGGAAATCATTCATCACTTGCTCTCTCAACAATGGTATAGAGAGTCATTTACGCCTGACCATCTTCTTTCCTTTTAGCAGCTCAGTGCAGCCTGATCACAGTCCATCATGTGAGTAAAAGCCTTACAAATCCAATCCTGGCACATTTATTCCCTGAGCTGACAGCTAATACAGCTACCCATGTGTGGAATGGATCCCGTGAACCTATTAAACTCTTCTGAAATACAGCAGACTATGTAATTCCAGAATTACATACAGTGGGTGGATAAAAATGAAAGTAACCCCTTACAATGTATTGCAACCCAGCAGCACTGCCACCACATCTCTGACTCCATTGAAACTAAGCATTAAAAAAAAACAAAGAAAGAGTAGGTGGTTCACAAAAAATGTAAAACTGTTACTCCTATGCAGTTTTTGACTAACTACACTTCCTGATCACAAACATCTACAAGTTACCACTCTCTAGTCTCAGTATAGTCAATTCTGTTGCAACATTCCCGATCAGTCAACCTGTCAAACTACAGACAAAAACACATAACGAGTCACTTCAAAGCTATGTATTTCAAGTGTATATGCTGTCTCTCTATGTCTCTCCCAAAACTACTGTGAGGCCCCGAGGTGCAGGAGACAGCAGCAGATTCTAACTGGTGATACACGCTCCATCAAAGGATCGCGGCAACACCCTGATGTGCTCTGGCGGGCCTCTTGGCAGATCTGACGTGCCCTCACACACCTCCTTCTGACACCAAAGGCCGTTTCTCCTATCTGTTCTACACCAGACTACAGTAACTACCTGCCCATTTTTGATGGACATACTCCACCTTGAAGGACCATAACCTCCATGATATTAGTTCATGTTTTAGTACATTAAGTACAGCACAAATTGTCTGCACTTTATATGACTGCCAAGTGTAGCGTAAGTTCTTAGATTGAGTTCTTGCCTTCCAGGCAGCCACCTGTTTCAGCTCATTGCGGTCCATTTGAAAATCGACTTGTAGAGGTCTAAACCTCAGAGTGAGCATTTAAATACACTTCAGTTTTACCCAAGCCTTAAAAGAAAAGAAAAGAAAAGAAAAGAAAAGAAAAGAAAGACTTCCCACAGCAGTCTAAGCCTATAGCAGCATAGCTAAGGGATGGTTCAGGGTCACCTGATGTAGCCCAAACTACAAACTTTATCTAAAAGGAAAGTTATGAGTCTAAACTTAAAACTGGAGGGACTGTCTGTCGAATCCAAACTGGAGCTGTTTCTACAGTAGAGAGGCCTAATATCTGAAGGCTCTACCACCCATTCTACTTTCAAACACTCTAGAAACCACAAATAAGCCTCCAGTCTTTGAACAAAGACATCTGAGGTCTTCAAGATATGAGAGGGCATGATCATTCAAGACTTTGTATGCGAGGAGATGAATTTTAAATTCAATTCTGTTTTTACCAAGGAGATGATCTCCTTCCAGTCCTGATGATCTGACAACCTGATAATAATAAATCATAAGAGTCCAGCCTAGAAAGTGGTCAGAATACAATATGGTTTAAAGGCATTTGTTCAAGTAATGGACAAACTTAGCTGATGGTAGCATGAGAGGAAAAGCAAAATGAAATCCAAAGTCATTATAATTCATCCTCAGGGGGATATAAATATAATGCACAAAACGATTTTGAAACATTTCATTCAGACCCACAAACTGTGACATTACTTGGAAAGTCAGAGGATCACAAAGGTTGTTAGGATGCATCATCAGGGGACAATGGGTGTCTGTAAAAATGTGTTGCCAGCTCTTCTAAAAGCTGCGCAGACATTTCAGTCACTGACACTGTAATGCCTATGGCTAAACTTCCTGCAAGTCTTATAACAGTTACTGCAGAAATAAAACACTTTGTAAATTAGTCATGTAAAATCTATAAAATCTCTCAGCAGTGCTTTATTAAAGCTGTCAGTAGGCATGTTAAAATTAATAACATTTTTAGTATTTCTAGTGTTTTTTTTTCCTGCCAAACATAAGAGCAGTAAATGGAAGGTTAGCACAGAAGTGCTGGCTCTAGAGGAAGAGTGACAGACAGGAGATTTACAACCGGAGACAAGGCAAAGAAGAAACAGACATGCTGGCTCACCTCCACAGTGTGCCAGTCCGTAAAGGACGTAGCCCTTATGACAATGACATTGGAAACTTCCGGCAGAGTTGACACAAAAGTGGTCACAGGCACGGTCAAAAGAGCATTCGTCAATATCTGTGTAGATAGAAAGACATGCTGTTATAAACTTTTCAAACAGTTCAACAAATTACACAAAAAAAGCCTCCAATAATAATGGGATCTGTCCTCGTTTCATCTTCTGTATTGTATTTCTTGGTTGTCAAGAATTGCAATGGGTCAGAAAATATGTCACACACACAAAAAAAAAAGAAAAAAGAAAAAAAAAGTATTTTCCAAGGAAGGCGTCTTCTGTTTGGTGCATGGTATAGCGCTTGACCTCCTGCAGTCATGCAGTTTTCCATTTCGATGCACTGAAATGAAATTGTCCAAGTTGTTTTGAAATAACAAGTGGCCACAGCAGGAGACAAAAGAAAGCCCACTCTTTACCTGATAATAGGAGCCTTTGGGTTGGTTTTTCCACGCTAACATAGGACCTTGGGAACACTTTCCTTCTCTTTCATCTTAAGCATGCTAAATGAGCCAGAGTCGTTACAAGTCCTAGAATTTGACTTGTCAGTCTGTTACTTGGACATCATGTAAATGCGCATTTAAACATCCACATTTTTTTGCTATAGCATGTAGATATACATGTCACAGTACGAGTGCAGATAAGACGTGGATTTTCAGTTTCTCTGGTTTTCTCACCTTGTCAGCTTCACTTGCAAATCTACATCAAATCAGCTCCTTCCTGCCTGTCTCTGTCTCTCTTACACATGGATCCTGATAAGTTGCTTAAATGTCATGGGCTCAAAGACCATAAGGACAGACACATGAAGCTACAGGAGACTGATGACATTTGGTTTTATTGTGATCAAGGCTCCATTTAATGTCAGTAATGATCTCTGTCAAGCCCAGACAACAAATGCTGGTGGAAAATGGGGATGTGCTACAACTTTGCTGGATCAACTTGGCAAATAAAACAAAGGTTTCTCAGGACTTTCCCAGGAATATCATGCTTTCATCAGCTACATCTGAACCTCCTCTGGGTTACGAGGAAGCACACGCTGCCATTAAACGGAGGTCACAGGTATTTCACAGCAATTAAGTATGTTTGGTTAAATGATATGCTGGCTTAAAGAACGCAGGAAGACAGACTGATAAATATCTGCTCAAATCTTGCATGGTTTTTGAAAAAATAAAAATAAAACATTGACATTTGCGCACTGGGCATAATCCAAACTAGACAGATAAACCATATGAAGATCACTGAGGTTAATATTTGGCAGGCATGTTGTAAGAGCAACCAAAAGAGAGATTAATAGCTTATTAAGATATCAGTTTACAAAGCTGTACACAAGCTTTGAAGGAAACGTACAAGCTGACGTTTTAAAGCTGGAAAAACACCAAAATGTATAATTGGTGCTGACATCAGCTGCAGCTTATCTGGTTATATCAATCATCTTTTACAAAATAAATCTTCTAAGATCATTAAAAAAATTTACCACAAACCAAGTATTAAAAAAAGAAATTTACAACAAGCTCATACAGTTCTTGCCATTTCTCTCCTGCGGAGGCCTCTGGAGATTCATAAAAGCAGTGATAGATGAGTGAAGCGTGGGTTGGCACACGCTGGAAGAGGCATTGCAAAAGTGATTGTTTTTGGCGTGTTAAGGATAAACTCGACTCAAGCGCACTTTTAAATAAAAAGTCTAAAACCCTCTAGGAGTTAGGCGTGGTGACTGAGTTTATCCTTAAAATATGCTGCAACCAGTGACGCCAGAAGTCAATCTGCAACTTATCATTACACCGTTTTGTGTGATATCATGCTACAGAGCATAAGTGTTAAGACATCTGGGACTCCCACAACCCTTATTTACAAGACAGTTAAGGTGAAGTATGCAGTGGGAGGGCAAAGACGACATCATGAGGTGATGTACGTGCAGGGGGATAGCGGTCACACTGAATGCAGATGAGAATCCCAACTCAGAGCTTCTGTCAGTAACTTCCTTTATGCCGTCTCACATCACTTTAACCTTGAACCTTACTCAAAATAAAACGGCAAATGAGATCGACTGCAATGAAAACACTGGCAACTATTGTTTATCCAGGACAGATAAGGCCTCCATCACTGATGTTCCCTCTGGAGAAAACGCAAGGTCTGATGAACATCTGAGTGCCCTCATGTGAATAACGAGTGAGAAGAGGAGGAGGAGGAGGAGGAGGAGGAGGAGGAGATGATTCTGGAGGGTGTTGTGGGTGGTGGAATGCTGACAGGGGCTCAGCAGACATGCCCCATCCTGACTTAGGGGCCATGGTCCACTGAAAGCAGGGAAACACCACGACTGTTTAAACCAAGATAAACCAAGAGTTCAGTTTACACATCTCAACACCTCACGGTGACTGCAAATGTCTAAGAGTAACTGATACCAGAGAACACAGTGACACGCAACGAGGCACCAGCAACTATTAGCAAAACCAGGAGAAGGATGGCTGTAAATTTACTGCAGGTGCCCCTAATCTTCTTAGTCTTTCACTTCAGGATTTATACTCTATATGCACTTTAGTGACCTCAATGATAGGATTACTCCTGGCTGTTTAGTCAAAGTAATACCTGTTACACCCCAAGCTATGTCCCAAAAATTTAGAGGCCTACTCCACATCTTGCACACAAAGGTGATGAAAACAGCACAACGTCTTCTACAGAGCTAGAGAAGTCGTATTAACCTTTACAACTGACAATATGAACCTTATGACCCTTGTAAATGCATTATTGCATTATGGGAAATGTAGGATTTCTTTTGCTTTTGGAGCACACCCCACATGAAAGACTAAAATTACAGATCTGTGGACCTCAGCTGTTTTGATTTTAATGACTCTTTTTTTCCCCAAATAGGTCTCTCGCGAGACAAACAAGAGTCTGGAAGTAGTACTAAATAAGCAGTATGCCCCTTTAACCACACATCTACATTCCAACATGAAGGGTAAAAAAAAACTGAGACAAGCACAAAGGAGCTACATGAACAAAAGGGCAAATAAAGAAGATCAACTTTAACCTTTACTAAGATGCACTCAGCTTTTATTTTTGCCCTGATCCCTTTCCAAAAATGAGAAAACACGATAGGAATGACAAGACGAGTAGCAGACAGGTGACTCAATAGTGTGGAGTATGCAAGCCTGGCAATACCTCACTCAACAGCAGGCGAGCTTTATCGCAGCCCTTCTCACCAGACAAAACACACAGCGCTAAACAAGAACAACCCTGTTCCAAAGTTGACTCCCTGGCCCAAAACAGCACACGGCTGAGTAGGTTAAGGCATGGTGCCACATAAAACAAGCTGTGATTTACATTCCGACATGCACAGACCACATTTTCTCAGTTATCTGTGTTATTCTGGCAAAATAAACTTTGCATTGTTTGGCGACAAATAATGAAAGAAAGGCATCCACCGAAAATAGATTTAAAGAGAGACGAGAGTGGCTGCAAAGAACGGCGACAGAGAGTACGTTTTCATCAAACGCACACGATGCTTGTGTACCGTGTTAGAGTGGTGTGATTCAGTGCAGCAATTCTAAACCAATTGCATGACGTTGATGTGTACCAGGCTGAATATTGATTGACCACATCAATAAATACAAGAAAGGAAAAATAGCGTGTCATCTGTTTTTCACTTGGAGAGAGGCTGGATTTGGCTCCATTGTTGTAAGCTGTCTGTCTTTTTTCAGCGTATTTTTCTGTGGTGGCTTTATTCATCCAAGAACCAGAGATTTAAGAGTTGGAGCCCCTAATTTCCTACACCTGTGTTCAGCCATTGCAAATTCTTATTTGTTCTGTGCTAGTTCTCCCAGGTCCTGCTGAGCAGCAGCTACCACTAAATATCAGGGACAAACATGCCAGAGAGGCCTGGTTTGGCTTTTCTGCAGGACAGAAATCTCTGAGCGCATATTTTTGTGGCATCAGGAGGCAACTGCTCAGTTGTCATTTAATGCAAAAAATCTCAGTCTATGAGACAAAGAGTGTTTAGCAGAAGCTTTGGAGTAGGAGTAAGTAGAGACAGTTTGTTTATTTAAGTGGCAAATGGCAACGAAACGGGCTACGTACCTTGGCAAGTTCTCTCATTGGTTAGCAGCTTGTAGCCTTTCTTGCAGCTGCACTCAAAGCTACCCACTGTGTTTCGACACACATGATCACACCCCCCATTGTTCAGACGGCACTCGTCAATGTCTGTGAACAGAAAATCATAACGAGGAGCGGATACATCAAATCACTCATCGCAGCTGCAAATGAGAGAGCGCTGAACTTAAACCTACAGCATGCAATTTGTTTGTCACTTGGAAGTAGGAAAAACCTGAAGATGTGTTAGCACAGAGTGGCCTATTTACACACTCAGCAGACAAATAGAAACATCATCATTTATCAGTTTTCTGGTCTTACAAGAAAATACACACAGACACACACTTATAGTAACGGCTTTAAAAAAGTTCTTAAATCTGAATAGTATGTTTGAGATGTATGTAAATGAGGCAACTTGGACTAACAGTGCAAAACAGGACAGTCATTTCTGTGGAAATAAGCTTCAGGGATTTCCTTGCTGGTCCTTGGATAGGCTAAAAATCAGCTTGCGTGTGACTTTAATGGAGTGCAGCTCTCACACAGTGAAGCCCCGAAGCAGTAAGGCCTCTAAATCATCATTGTCCATCTCCTTCCGATTATTCTGCTCTTTATTTCTGTAGCCAATACTGAATCGATATGTCATGTGCTGATCCCTGCTTTTCATGGTGCTCTGCCTTGGCAAGTTTGGCAGCAGCTCTGATTAATTCTGAATCATCATCACAAATGAGGCATCTGTCTCTTGAGGGAGTCTTCATCATCTGGTTAAAATAAATGCATGAGAGATGGAATAGTCCCATCCTTGCTTCATCTTTGTCTCAACTCCTCAGAAGTGCCTGGCCTGAAGCGAGCGTCTGTCTTCTTGTGCCAGCGCTGCCTGTGTTCATTTTCCTCTTGTTTCCTCTCAAACTAAACTAATACAAGCCAATGTATTTTTATTAGAGTTGTTAGTCTAACACTGTAAGCACACTGACACACTGCTATCCTGCTTTTCTGGAAACATGTTTTTGTTCACCTACATCCAATGTTTGTTTTCCCCAAGTCTTGATAATTCCACATAACATTTGGAGAGGATTAGAGATTGCACGAAGAAAAAACCACACACACACACACACACACACACACACACACAAAAACAGCAAAATTATGCAGGTTGCTTGAGTTGAGGATGCTCTGCCAACACTCACAAAGATGGCAGTGCAGAAGAAAACTGTCGGGAAAGCTGGTGCCATGACAAAATATTTCTTAAAATATGTTGTTGAAAAGCAGAAGGCAGTGATAGATCTGTGACACCTGTATGGATACAGGCAAAATAACTTGTAGTTGCAAAAGAAAATGTGGTTTCTGCAGAAAATCTAACTGGCAAGTTACAAGGGGTTCTAACTTGGGTAGGAGTGAATAACTATTTAATCATTCCTGTTGGCTGCATGTGGAGAGAGAAGCTGGAAAAATGACAAGCAGGAGAATAATTTAGTGAGAGCTGGACAAGTGCAGCTTGAATGCTGCCTGCATCCATGGGCGATGGGTGGGAATACCTTTGCAAGTCTTGCGGTCTGGCTGCAGAGTGAAGCCAACAGGACAGCTGCAGCGGACTCCTGTCACTGAATCATGACATGTGCTATCACAGCCGCCATTGTTCACTGCACAGGTCTCTGCAGGGAAACACGCATTCAGTTAGATAAACCCCACAAAAAATACAAAGTAGATTCAGTTGTGACCTACTTATTTCTTCCAATTGAAACAGCATACATGCATACTGGTGCAACTGCAAACATTACAAGAAACACCATTATATACACCATTACTTTTGTGAACAGGCCAAGAGCAGCATGCTGATCAAGTGTTGAGTGGTAGAGAGGGAAAAAAGAGAGTAAAGATAGAAACAGTAATGAATGCAGCCAATGAAAGAGATTACCAGTCAGAGAAACAAAGAGTTTGTCAATAATGAAAGGAGACAAGTCATTAGGAAATATAGCTAACACAGCCAAACATGGGAACTTCACTTGTTGTGTCTGTATGTGCATGTGTATAAAAGGTATGTGAGCAGATTTGTTTCTCTTTGGTAAAAGCAAATTATGATCTCCAAAAATCCTTTTATACTGTAGGAAATGTCTCCCCTCCATTATAAAGGGAAAATTTTCATTTGCAGACACATGTGGACGAAACCACCAGTTCCTTCCTGGTTTTGACAAAACCTTCCAGGCATTTTGGGGATAAAAAAAAGCAATTTCAGCTCCCCGGTCCCTATGTTGGCTAGGCTGATTTGAAAAAGGCAGGTAGCCAGTAAGGACAGGATAGCTGAGGTCTTTTCTCTAGACAGTGACAAATTTCACACAGACTTTAATTTTAAATAAACATACAAGACAGAGTCGCTCTAACATCCAAGATCAGTGGATGCCTACTACTTTTGGCATCCTTATAGATGGGCTCACACACTTCAGAATAACAACAAAAACAACAGCTATCACTTTAACTTTCTGTAAAGAAACCAGTCATGTACACATCTCATCACTTCTTTTTAATGGGCAGTGGGATGTTGGCTGGCAGCCCAGCACAGCTGGAATAGTCTAAGACTTCACGCTGGTAAGACGATGGCAGCTAACACACGGCACTAAAAAGGGAATGTAGCTGTTATTTCTTATTTTGTTAAATAAAGAACCAGCAACCCTTTGGGAAACACTTACCCTCGTCAGTTCTAAAATTAAAAAACTCCCTCAATATAAACTGCAACAGCCATAATCAAACTTCTCTCAAATTAAAATCTCAGTTAGAGACTAGAACGATGCATCAAAGCAAAACAGGTGCTAAAAGTGATGTAATTTAGTGTTTTACAGCCGTTTCTTGGAAAAACACACAACACACAAGTGAATGCCATCGCTCAAGGCTAGACACGGCGTATCAATATACTAGGACAAGCTTGGAATAAATGTCAGTTCAGATGAAGCCATAAAAACAAGGTTTAAAAATAATAATAATTTTGACATTGAAATGACTAGGTCTAAATGCTAAACACCATTATAAAGGATGGTTGACATTTAGCTATACTTGTGACTCATTATATAAACCTGACTATATATAGTCTATTCTTCAGCCTGCTTGCTGGCTTCAACATCTGCCTGTTGCTGTACTGTATGCTGACATGAAGTCTGCTACAGGGTTTCTTGGATGACAAATAATTTTGCTATAATCCTTGTCAAGTAAGCCCTCTACCCAATACAAAACCCTACATGTGTTTTTGTCATAGCTTTTGGAGTGGAGTCGTGTAAAAGATGAAAATGTAACAAATAAAACTCACCACTGCTCACTTCAGTACATTCTGCAACATAATAACGACTGCTAAAAAATACCAAACTTTAATTAGTATTTGCTTTTCCTATGTAAATGACATTACTGAATCACATTTAAGATTGAATTTAATTCCATTTATAGAGCACCAAATCCTAACATTAGTCATCTCAGATCACTTTACAAGAAATCTTTCAATATTTTACAGAAAACCATTCAGCAAGCACTTGGTGAGACCAGGAAAAAGAAGCCATCTGCCATCAGTCACTTGTGTCTACCATGGGTTCTAAACACAACTTTCCCATATGGAAGAGGCATAACATAATTAACATAATTATCTTTTTTGCTTTTCATTTAATTGTTTTTCTTTTGAGAAGGGAACATACAAAAAGTAGGGGGCTAAAACCTTTTGGTAAATAAAGGTTTATACAGTAGTACTGAGGTCTAATAGGGTTAGACTTTTATAAAAAAAAAATTGTCAGATTTTGACTTATTGACATACCATTTTGTCCATGATTACATCGTCCTATGGGTTTCCTTCTTTAGTCAGTTTTTCCAGTGGAATGCATTTCTTGTTTCCAGCCACTGATCTGTCCTCGGAGCATCACATTTTTGCCAGTTTCCTGTTACGGCCCTTTTACATGCAACAGTCAAAACTTTGAGGAGAGGTATACCCTTCCTTCGATCATAGCAAGTATCGGTCAGAAACAAAAACATTACTCTGGGATGATTAAGAATATACATGCTCAAAAATGAGAAGAATATTATCCCAGAACAAATGTAGTTTTATGCATGACCAAAAAAAAAAATTCCCTTTGCCTGCATCGTCTCCAACATTGTGGTGTAATTGTTTACTTTCATGTGAGCGGTAATAAAGAAACCGATTAGGCTTTTTCATCCAAATTCTCTCCATCATTCAGAAGGACTTAAAGATTGCTTTGCCAATCACTCTCTGGCAAGTCAGAGATTTTAAAGAAGACCAAGCATGTGCCTGGATCCCCTGTTCGCTTAGAAGCCATATAGAGGAATAGAAGACGCCACAGTAAACCTGTTGAACTTAACTGCTAAAACATTTAGAGGGAAAGGTTCTTCTGTCCACAAGATTCAGCCTCATATTTTAATCAAAAGGCTTATAAAACAGTTTTCAGTCTCATGGGCTGGATTTTTGACTTTTTGACTATTCCCCTTGTCTCAATAGTTTATCCTGGCAGAGCAGAGCCGAGCGCAGCCAATCAGGTCTGCTCCTCAACTGATTCCCCGCTGGGATGTGCGCTTTCACCTTTATCATTTCTCTTGTCTGAAAACAGAACCATTTTAAAGTATGCAAATGGCTCTGTTATCTTTCGTCCGCCCCGGGATAATGAGAGCAGCCATGATGAGTATGTTAAAGGGTCAGACAAATCCTACCTTCAATTAGACGTATTTAAATCAAAAGAAATGATCACTGATTTAAGAAAATGTACGTACAAAAGAGATTAGGTCCATTTAGAAACAGACTGGAGAATGCATTCAGTCTTATAAAAACTGAACTTTGAAGCAAACTGTGGAGTTATGTGTTAAAACGGGCACCAGCATCTGTCATGTTTGAAGAAACTTCGATAAAACTTTTGACAAAACAACAACCATTTCATGTTATCATGCTTTCACTGAGACCAAACCATCTTTCCTTGGTCTCGTGGTTTGGATATTTATCTTTAAAGAACAGAAACTCACTCAGTCAAACTGTTAAATGGTCTAACAGGCTTATTGGTGAGCCACAGCTGAACCCAGCAACCCTGGTATGGATAGATTACAGCAGCTGGCTGGTTTGATTTTACTTGATGACTTGCACCCTTTATATAGAGTTTCAGTTTCTTCGTTCTGGAAAAAAGCTTCTAATTAGCCATCATTCAGAGAAGAAGAAGAAAAAAACAATCATGGGTTTGCCATCTACCTGATGCTGTGTAAATTCTCCATTATTATTTCTTCATATCTCTCTCTTTATGTTGAGTTACGCTTATCTGTTGCCCATCATCTTTGTTTGTTTTAAAATATATATATGTGCATTCGAGGATGGATGACTCACTTACTGCAGGCCAGATCTACTTAGGACTAGAAATGAAGTAACATGAACCTGAACCTAAGACCGAAATGAAAGAATTCTTATAAATCTTTATAACAATTTATTTTTCTTAAATGAGACTGAGGTGGAATTTTTTTTGAATGCATTTCCATTATGTTGTCTACTCTTAGTAGTCAGTAAATCAGAGCGATGCTGCCTCGGATCCTCTGCAGGAGAATGATGGCTCACGATACGATACCCCAGTCACAACCCAGACTTGAGCGTGTAACACTGTGGGTTCGCATAATTGCAAAGTGTGAGCAGAGACGGTTGGCAGACGAGACGCTGTCAGGACATGCCTCCAAAACACTTAGTCAGGCAGCCATTTCACCAAACTGTAATGATCATGTGTTAAGAGAGCAAAGAAATATTTTTGACATTATGGCTTTTGTGAAGAGAGGGGAGAGACGCGCACTCTGGTATGTTTGTCAGTTTGTGTGATTTGGATGCACACCAGCCACATCTACAGTGCACTGGGCTGGGAGAGGCAATTACAGTAACAGTGGGCTGACTTTTCTAAATATCCTTCATTATAATCTGCAGGGTGTTTGCTCTGATGCTGGGCCTCTGTATTATATCTCATACAGAGAGCTTCAGCCAGTGTACACAAGCTTTTAACAGAAGCCACATGATTTTAGCTGTAGCACGTCTTCAGTTACATCAGCTTGTCATCAGACATTTATGACGACTGCAAACAAAAGACATCAAAGGATGAGGGGATAGAATTTAGCAAAATGCACAAGGCGAAGCCCACTTTGGAGTTGATCGCTGATTGTCAGGTGGACGAAGAAGCATAAAACCATGAAGCCAGAGGAAAGTTACTCACATGGTACAGGGTTTCTCACATTAGGGGAGTGCTCTCTCAGTAAAATAAAGCCCACAATAAGAAAATAAAAGTAAGACTGTAAAAGTTCTGGCGTCTCGAGAAAGTTCTGGATTTGCAACCACAAAGTGGTACAGTAACAGAGAAAATTAGGAGACAAACCTTTTAAGCAGCATGCAAAAATATGTTTCTGGCTGCGTATGTCTCCATTTCAAGAAAAGAAAGAACCCTGAAACTAGGACACAAATATCTTGATATAGGTCAGACTGTTATACTGGAGAATGTGAGGAACTCTGTGTTCATGTACATACAACAGCAACAACTAGTAACTTAAAACACTACCAGTTTGCTTCTTACCTTGAACGGGCTCCTACTCCTCTGAGAAAAAGCCTCCTCCCTCAGTTTCTTACATGGTGTAATTAAATCGTAAATCTCTTTGATGTATCAAGGTTTGATATGTCTTCGCAGATTTATGAGTTTATTTTTCCTGGCATCCTTGCCTGCATTTGTATTAAAACACAGCTCATCCCGAAAATTGGGATGAATTGCATTAGTGATATTATCAAGGTACAATACAGATTGTCTGCTTTCCCCTCGACACGTGTTCCATTGTTCATTTTACAGCAAATGTAGTGGAACAAATTACTTTTGGCCACAATGTAGAAAAAGAAACACTGCAATTGATCATTTTCAACAATTTTAGACACAAGTTTACATGTGTATGAAAAATCAAGTTGGGGAGTGTTCTGTGTTTTATCTTTTTGTATGAAGCAGTGCTGAATCACGGACACGTTATTGGCTCCCTTACCAGAGCTAATAGGCCGTGGTGATGGAGTTCAGGAACACCAAAGCTGAGTGTTTGGAAAAATTGCAAGCTTAATTTCACTCACATCAAAATACAAATACAGAAAGTCTTTGATCTGTGCTCTTGATGTTTTGGAGTTTTAAAAAAGACTACTTGCATTTGTGCTGGTACAGTACTGTGAACGGAGAAATAGTTCAGTCTTTCTGAAGGTCTTTCAAAGTTTGCCTTTGGAGATTGACTGCTTTTGAACTCATACTCACTCCAGTTCTTGTACCTAACCATTTTCAGAGGAATTTTTTATTTTTGGCTGTTTGTTAGGCTACTTAAACACCGACCTATGAATTATTCAAGCATAAAAAGGCAAGCGATCAAAGGAATAAACCAGTGTTGTGTCTACACATCACAGAAAAATTAGCAAAGACAATTTTACATTGTATTTTCATTTATTATTAGGCTGCTATTGTTTATTATTACTAGCAGACTGTCACAAAAACATACAATTTGCTATTTTATTTAAAAATGCCACAGATAACTTAATTTGACAGGTGTAAAATAGTATTTTTGCACCAACAGGGGGATTATCAAACACCTATACCCAAGATGCAGTTGGCACTTCAGCTGATCCTTCTACTGTTCACTGCAGCCTCATCAAAAATGGTTTCAGTGGAAGGCTAACTGTCAAGAAGCCATTCGTAAGGAAGGTAAAAAGGGAGAAAGGATGAATGTATGTCCAACTAGGTACACAAATAGTATTTTTGCCCCCTGCCCCCGGAAAGAGATACAACAGCGAGTTACAGCCATCTTTAAAACATGGTGGCGGCTCTGTCATGGTTGCAGCTGTGTTAATTAATTAATTAATTAAAAATTAATTTAATTAATTTTTCAGCTTGTCATTGATCCCAAACACACTGCCAGTGCAGTAAAAGCATACTGGGAGAGGGGCAAAAACCCACAGGTGAATACAATCAATTATGGATTGGCCTCTCTAGAGGCCGGACCTCAACATTATGGGATCATCTTCACAGAAAACTGAGCAAAAGGCAGCCAACATCCATAGAAAAGCTTTGAACATCTATAACGAAGACTGGAAAATTATCCTTAAAGACTACTTAAAGAAATTAAAGAAGGCTTGCTTCAGAGAATAAATGTGATCATACCAAATATTGCCTTTCAGGCTTGTTAGAATTCCCCAAACTCTGTACTCTAGACTTTAAGTTACTGATTATATGGGGGGAAAAAAAAATTCACCCCATGTGTGATTTATCATCATATACTATATAATTAGGTTAGATATAATTAGATGGTTAACATTTCATCGGGAATGCTGCTTCATGGAGAATGTTTTGCTTCACCCAAAAGCAGCATTATATGGGTTTTCTTTTTGGCATAAAAAGGAAATAGAAAATCTGCCGGTTATTAACTTTCATCTTAATGAAACCATTTGAGAATTACCGAGGGGAAATTTCCCGATTGTAGCGCCTCATAACTTATAAGCATATCAGTTGTTGGAAGCATCAGATAAATATAGTAGAGCAAAAGCTACAATACTGGAAGGTGGCAAATATTAACCACCTTTCTGTATCTCTATAATTTTGTATCTTGCTCGTACTGCTGGTCAGTGGCTCCCTGTTTGCAGCTGTGTTTTGAAAAGGAGTGGTTTGACACAGGCAGTGGGTGTTATTGAGAGGGCATTCACAGAAAGGAGAGGAAGGTGATTAGGTCAAGGGTCAAAGGGACGATGTGGTAAGGGGAAGGGCCTGATCAGTGTCTTCTAGGTTAGCCTCCACTATTCACCACACCTACATACCCCCAGAGAGAGAGGAGTCAGAGGAGCACATATTTACCATTAGGGAACAGCTGTGGGGGTGCCTGGGACTGGACACTCCTCTCCCCTGCATGCACGTACACACACGCATGCACACACACACATTGTTAAAACACCACTTTAGTTCTATGTACATTTAAACCACAAAGGATTTGTGTCTTACACCAAGCAGTTCTCACTCCTGACTCGTCACATACTGACACTTTGTTAAGACCCATTAATGTCACATTTTAATGCACCGAGTGGCATTCTGTCATTTTTTAATACAGAGGGTAATTTGAAAGATTTCGATAGGTTCCTCACCTTCTTATGTCTGGTTTAGGCTACATCGTATCAACTGTATTATGGCCCAAACTGTACAGAAGATCATTTTATCCCAAAAAAATGTGTCTTAAATCTCTATGACTGTTGAGTTATTTCTGTAATATGAGCACAGAAATCTACACCAGTCATTGAAAAACTAAATGTAATGAAGCAAAAGAGGAATTAGGTTGGTGGTGTAGCAAGGTAGAACTGCCAAATGGTGTAACACCATAGACAAGCCAGTGTCATTAACGTCACTTTTTATTTTTTACATTGCCCCCAAAATAGCAAGCTTGTGCCCTGCTCCCTAATGACATCACAAATGTTGTGGAAAAACTGCAAGCATGACTGATCACGGAACAGTGCCTAGTCTGTCGTGTCTCTCAGTCACACAAAAAAAACCTATATTTTATGACTATAATTGCAAAATCTGATGAGTGGCCAGACAAAAACACTGTCTTGTCTGAAACTGTTCTGAAGTAGACGCCATTAAACTGCAGACAAATGTGCTCTGTTGGCATTGTTACTGTTGCAGAATGAAAAACTAATGTAACCAAGAAGCAGAGATGCTTTTTGCAGACAGGAAAAGTTTGCCTTTGAACTTTGGGCAATTTTGCAAAACACTGTATTTTAACCTTTAACCACCAACCATCATCTTTTCCTAACCTTGGTTAGTTAACCCTAACCTAAAGACCAGGTTTATTGCCCTATCATTGCCAAGAAGCTACAGGGGGAAAATAAATCAAATCAAATTATAACAAATTTATTTTAAAAAAAATGGCCCATAGACTGTACATAAATGATGGATGTATCCAGACTGAAGTAATCCATTCTGCTTTGGAAGACTCCGCTTGGGCATTTCAGTCTCCATCACCATAAACTCATCAGGAAAAACTCTACTCAGGTCATAAATGAATTTTGACAAGGATGATGTTTATTTATTTGGACATTTCTGCAATCAAATGAGTCGCCCCCTGCTGGTGATTAGAAACAGTAGACTTATGGCACTTTGTCACTGGCTTCAATTTATGCCCTTTAAAATGTGACCAAAATAGAGCCTGAAAAATCATCATTATTTGACGAGTTGCCAGCAGCAGTGAGCTGGCTATGCAAAATGAGAACTAATTTGATGCTCTGCACCTTATTCCCAGCATCATGGTAACTCTGTTTCCCAATCCATTCTTACTGGAAAATAAATACTGTGTGAAGACAGCCTAACACCTTTAATGGGAAATGTGTTTGTTTCTTTCTTTATTTCCTCTTTTACAGAGGGATGGGGGGAGGGGAACACCCTGAAGACATGGCCTTTACCACCATTCTCCTGCTGCACAGTTAATGGAGGGGATTGTTTTTACCTTGATAAAGATGGGCATATTTTATTAATGGCGTGGAACACAATCTTGTGTATTTGAAAGCAGACACAGTGGAAAAGTCAACTGAGAGCTGGCTGTTTTGGATTTTATTTTTTATTTTATTTATTCTTTAATTTTTTTTTAACGTAGGTTATGAAAACCGTTACTGAATAAATGCTTTTCATTTTTCAGGTTTGACACACTGTTGCCTCAGCACACATTGAGCTTAGCCTGATAGTTGGCACAGCCACAAACGGCACAACTTGTTTCTGATCTCCGCAGCATGTCGGAAAAATGCTACAAGGCCACTTTTTCAGGTCATCCAGCTATCGCTGGGTAGTAGGAGGCTGAGGTATGTTCACATTATCCCATTTACCGAGTGACAGGTTGTGCTCACACGTTATGCATTTCCAGAAGGCTTCAGAACACTCACCAACTCATACAGAAACCAGTTCAGTGAAATGAATAACGAGAATTAATGAAAAGCATCATGGAGTAGGGAATAAGGTGGATTGCATGGATGATAAGGGACTACCTCTCTTGCATTAAACAAATCATTAATGTTCATTTATGCTGGAAGGTGATAATGACATTAGAGAATGACATTATGCTGTTGCAAAAGAAAACAGGCGCTCGCTGGTAACAAATGAACAAACAGATTAATCATTTCCAAATCCCGTCAACAAACTGATAATGAAAGTTCCTGCTCTAAATTAAAGGGTGACATTTCAAGGCAAAAGTGTTACCTTGCAACATGCACTCATGCAAATACATATTCCACACAGCGCAAAGAAAAGGCAGCGGGATCGTTTGTGTGTGAGATGAGGCTTTTGCTAGTTAGTATGAGCACTGTGAGCCTTGACAGACAGACAGCGAGTGGTGGTTAGTGCCGCAAGCTGAAAGTCAGGGACAGCCAGATTCATTTCTGCACTTTATAGGGTCTTTTATGGTCAGATCATTTCAGAATTAATGTTGTTAGGCTGTTAAGTCAAGTCTCTAAACACTGTCAGTGGCCTAGCCATATAATTTATGTGGTGCCAATAAAAATAATTTCAGAAAGCATTACTGTCCTTTTGTTTTCATCTCCTCTGTAATTTATGTCAAATTATGACTTTTAATTGACTGGCTTTTACTTCAACAAACTGCTCCAGCAAAACTTGCTCAGCGAATGCCATTTCTACAGTCGTCTGAGTGTATATTTAGCTTCAACTACAGGCACACATTTTAGTATGCAGTCCATGCACACTCACCCATGATATAGCTAGGGTGGAGGACTGGGTGCACATTGCCGAATAGAAAATGGCTGTTTGAGACTAAAATTGCAGGAAGATTTTTGACTCTTATCCCTGCAGGAATTATTTTAAATCACTCACGCACACCCCTGTAATTAAAGCAGGTATTCTCTGAATTGGTCACTCTGGAGTCCACAGCCCTTTTAAGGTGCCAGATGAAGAAGTAGATGTTAGATGCACAAGTCAAACTGTAACACTGTAAAGCATGCAGAGTTCACACCTAGAGCCATGCTTCCACCAATGTGTCCCAATCCCAACATGCAGCATCCAGAAACGGTAATTCTCAGCGCACAGAGGACAGGGCACAGTGAGACACGTCTGAATACACCGCAGACCACCCGAAATGAGAGCAATGTGTTTATGTTATGGGCATGTGCCTGAATACTGCATGTGTTTACATGCATGTGATGCATGCATGCAGGATATGTACTGTATGTTTGTGTGGTTGTTTGTATAGCTTTCACTTTGTATTATAAAATGCATCTCTCAACTCTCTTTGTGTGCGTGCGTGTGTCTTACGTAGTGCGGACAACTCTTCAGATGATTGAACTCCTGAGCATGTCTGCATCTGACTGCCATTTGTGGATGTTTATGATTTGCTGTGCTAACATCATGAATGCTTCCACATGATGGCCGCTCCTTTCCGATACCTGGACTTCACTTGACACAAAGACCGTGAAGAAAGGGTTTTCTAGAACCGTTGTGAAAAATCTGACTTTAAGGAGCGTGTGTTAGTGTATGTGTGAGTGAGAGGGGATGTGTGCCACCCGTCAGCCTTCCTGATACAAACATTTTCAGCTAGAGCATCATCAGAGGTGAGAACAGAGGGATAAAGAACAAACACTTCCAAATAGAAGGGCATATGGTGCATTATTACAAAATGCATCACTAAGCACAGGGAGGGAGATTCATCACAAAAATGAATGAAAATGTGCAGAACTCGTTTGAAACACCCGGGAAAATAGACTAAAGAGTGAAGGTAAAGCATACTGAAAGAGCCCACCTGCCTAACAACAAAGCCACTGACAAGGCAAAAGCTGCTTTGCAATAATTTACTTTGCTGTTGCTTTTGGATGAAGTATGAGGAGACTAAATCAATCAATAGTGAGGCTAAACAGGCGTGTATTTTCACGTTGTGCTGTTTCTATGGATACCCTCTACTGTCTATAAATCATTTACTATTGCTGAATGCGTTGGCTGAAAAGGTATTATCGCTGAATGTCATGCAGACATGTAAAAACACAATAAACCCAGTAGGCCCTTTTTTCTGACTTTAAGAACAATGATGTTAAAAACAATACAATATTGTAATATTAATTTAGAATTTAAATTGATCCACTGGCTCAAAGACAGATTTTTTGCTTTTATACACTGAAATAAAAGTTCAAAAGCAGAGCTGTATTTATTGTGTTTTGTTTTCACTGGAGGGATAAAGTTATTGTATTATTCAATTTATTTATGAATCTTTCATTGCCTTAGAAACCTCACAGAGTTACTTATAGTGCATAGCAGCAGTGCCTCATTGAATGCCTTCCAACCTTCTTGTCACTCACTCTCTTGCCTGTGGTTCACGATGCAGAGTGTTTGTTTTATTGAGGTTTTATTCTCTATTATGGAGTTTGTCAAAAGAAGCGCCCCTGCGCCCTCTCTCCACCACTGTAATTCCAGACTCTGCGGGGGGAAATCAGAGATTTTAACTGGCTGACTGCTTCCTAATCTGGCAAACCAAATGTAAATTTCATTCTGCCTTGAATAAGACTGGTAAAGACGTATAATTTTGTTGCGGACAACTTTGTGGCATCCTCTTGGCCTAGGACAGCACAGCAGTAATGACAGGTTGGCTGACCAGACCTTGACACAGGTCTGGCTCTCATCAGGGCTGCGGTATTAAAGGAGATCCAGAAACACTGAAATGATCAGCCACTACCCAAACCAGGCTCTCAAACTTAGCAGCCACCGAAACCGAGCAATCGCCTCGCCGGTCTGCTCTGCAGGCGAACCTAAACTTGTTTTTCTTCATAGGAATACGTCTCATCCAAATTACTTAGGCTCCAGTTACAAAAATTTGTCCTAAATGGGTTTGTAGTGTAAACAGAAACTATTAATGACACTCTGGTTAAATAGGCGGATAAAATAAAAGGTCTCTCTGCAGCAGCAGTCAGTCTCAGATTTACACCTGAACAAGTTTTTAATGTTCCATGGTTGCTGATGAAAAATCTGTGTATTTCTGCATGGCTAGGCTAGATACATGTTTACATAGACCTGGGCTTCGACTCTTCTGCAACTCACAGCTCCCATCTGATTTAAAACTGCCCTTCACAACAGCTCAATATGCCTGAGTAGCTGAATGATTTTTACTCAACATAAGTCAACTGAGGCAAACACTGATAAATGCCAGTGGAAGGTTAGGTCAGGCATTTGAGTTAATCCCCAATGGGAAGCAGTGGAGGAAATGACCCAAGGGCTAATAGAAGGTGTGCGTCTGACATGGCTGAGAAAAACAGAGGAAAAGGCACAGTGTCCAGTAAAAAGGAAGAGGAGAAGCCAAGGCAGATGCAGGGGCTGAGAGGTTACTGGAGCAGCAGTAGGAGAGGGAAAAGCACAGTGGGTGGTAGCCTTTTGTCCTTGCATGTCACAGATCAAGAGAAAAGGCTCAGGGATACAGTTATTTTAACGAGGCCTGTTTCTCAACTTGCATTTTATCACATAAAACTCATTTCAAACGTTAATTAAATTTGCTGTGGGAAATTGGGTGCCAAGCTAATCATTTGTAATTTTACATTTTCTCATTCAAAAGCTATTATTTCTTCCCCTTGGTAGCTGCATTGGGGTGAGATGACTCACCTACACAAGTCTTTCCATCGCTGTGCAGGACAAACTTCATGTGGCAAGAACACTTGGGGCCCTGGTCAGTCTCCTCACAGATGTGCTGGCAACCCCCATTGCCGTAGTTGCACGTCACTGGGAAAGGACACGTAGTTAACACAAATGGTACTTTGAGGATTACGCACAGTCTAAGTTATTCATTTGAAAGTCAGTGTGGAGAGGAGAGAGGAAACAGAGGGGGAGAGATGGTATGACACGAAAACAAAATATGCACATTTAGATGGGACAATCTAACACACACTCTTTCTCTGGGCCATATGCTCTGTGACGTAAACACTGCAGGCTCAGTTTAGCCCTCTTTAAAATGTGCACAGAGTAATGTTTCCGATTGAGTTTCTCGAGGTGAGCTGAAAACTGAAATTATTACAGAGGCGAGAATGGCGCCTGGAGTTACCATGATTATCGTTTAACCTCAGAAATTGTACAATAAGACGCTAACAGCGCAATAAGAGTTCTGAAAACTAATGCAACCTCTAGACATCCAACAGCATCGTCTTTGTTTATTCAATGCTATTTACACCTGGACTTAGATTAAGGTCAAAATCTGTGCAGCATAATACTAGGTAGAGCGTGTATTGATTTCCATATTCCCCACCTCAGGTTCTGAATCCATGTTAATTAAATAAACTCCTCCTCTTGGTTAATTAATTTATATCTCCCACTTAATCTTTTTATCCTCCTGACTACACTGAAGGTTGGAGTTGGAGAGGTCACGTTTTTAAACTCACCGACACTCAACGAGCAAGCAGCTGAGCTTTAATCCTTTTCATTCATTCTACAAAATATGCAAAAGCTTTAAAGTCATTAAAACACTATACACGTAATGACATTTCATAAGTACTAAGTAAAATTTCTGGTCCAAGTTTCTGTGTTCAGGCAAGGGGAGCGTTAAGTTTGGCACTTTTAACACACCTGTGATGACAGAGTGAAAAAGAGCACGAGTGAGCCTAGGCTTCTACCGCCATCCTGTCTGCACCCTACCATCCCTGCGCCTTTTGCCCTTTTCCTGGGCTGTCACAGAAAAACTATAGAATAACACTTCTCCAATCCTTATCCAAACACAGACAAATCCCCCATCAGCCCTGGCCCCAGCTCTGACAGGATGATCTCGGTTGCACAGCAACAGGAAGTGTGCACTGTCCGTCAGAGCAGTCCCCTTCGAGTAACCTCCACATGCTTGCCCCGGTTGTGTAAATGATTGCTACTCATCTGATAAACATGTTTTTCTTTACAAGGACTATTCCGAAGATTAGTCACGGCTTGGTAATGCAACATAAATGTCAGTTGCCAACTTCAAATGTGATGGAAGGCATTTGTGGAATGAGTGCAATTATCCATAATCGGCTAGTTTCCAACCCCAATCACCTTTTCATGAGGAACCTATAAACCATCCTTCTGACGTGTTTCCCTGTGTGTGTGTGGCTTTAATAGAAGGAGTAACTAAAAATGCTTCAGGTTGGGACGACTTACGCTTGCAGTCCTTCATGTTACGTGTGAGCTGGAATCCCGGTCGACACTCGCAGGAGATGCCACCCTTCTGCGTTTCCCTGCAGATGTGTGCACACCCATGATTCTTGTCCATACAGGTGGGTCCCTCGTTTTTTGTGCCATCTGGTTGCACTACGAAGGAATTTGTAGACAGAGTTTTAATCGCAACTGCCCAACACACAATTTTTCTAAAGCCAGAGATCACTGACTAAACTAAGAATTTGACTTTTAATTAGAAAACACAGAAGACATAAGTGGGGTGGAAAAGCCTTGCTCAGATGCCTTGCGCACATTCTACCCTTCAGTGCCTCATATGCCTACTGGTGGTGACTGATATGCCCAGTTACCCCTTTACAAAGATTCAGGCCCTTGTTGGAACATGCAGGCTATAAAAAGGAGGCTGCCTGCAGAAAGGATAAAACTCCCAGCAGGAGCTGATCCCGTAGACCTGTAATTTTAATTGAGGTAATCCCCCATAAAGAAAAGAACACAATGAAAAACCCTTCTTGGTTAAATTCTCCCTGTTGAGACTGAGATCAAAAGGGATTGCGCTAAAGGAGGGGTGTCAGTGCACATTTTCATGAGTCATCAAGGTTGAAGCACTTCAGTAAGAGCACGACAAAACCTCTCATACAACACAAAATAAAAGACACTGAAAAAAGGCCTTTCATCATTTAAAGCTTTACTTAACATGACACACAATGATGCGTCATTTCAGTGCGATGTATAAATGCTTGATGAACGGGCACAACAGACACCCAGCATACATTTCCATCCCTCGTGTCATAAATTATAACACAAATGGTGCAGTGCTCTCTGCATAAAGCTGACATCTTTGCAGAATACGACTGATATTCGACTTATCCGTTGTGAAACCTTTCCTCCACTACAGATGCAGTGACAAACCTCAGCTCTCAGGCTCATTAAAAACCAAACAGATCTCCATCCCTTTCCTTTCCTTTTCCTTTCCTTTCCTAGCGTACAGGGAGGCAGTGAGCAAAAGACATCTCCATTAATGTCTCATTAAATCTGCTGTCACGCTGAAGGGTGTTTGGAGGTCTAACTTTTTTAATTAGCCAACTTTTTGCTATATATTGATGCATTTGCATATGTGCATGTAAGTGTCAACAGCTAGTAAAGAACATATAACCTTGTGCACTCTTCCTGAACACTGTAAATGTAGTGGCTCAGTTGTCTTGCCAGCTATATAATGTCATATAGTAAACTCCTTGTTCCTGCCTCAGGGGTTATAAAGAGAAGGCAATCTCAGTTTGACAGAACAAGTTTTTACATTATTCTGTCCCTAACTACCCATTTGTCTGCCGCAATAACCTCCCCTGATTATGCCCTTTTGTTTTCCAGATGTTTTGCCAAAAAGAAGTACCCTCTTATTTTATACATTTCCACTCATGGCTGTTGTCAGGAATCCATTCCGAGTCTCTCTTTGCTTCAAGGAGCTGACAACGTGAATGTGATAGACAATTCTTACCCCCTTGTTAAATACTGTCCATCACTTTAAGTCTGTCAACAAGTGTCACAAGGTCATGCAATCCTCTCAGACTTTCCTGTCTGAGCTGTTGATGTTCTGGCAGACAGGGTGAACTATCAGACACCAACTGCAACAACAGCTTTCCCGGGAGCACAAAGACTCGGCGCTGAACAAACACTGAGCCAAAAGGAAAAAGGGCACGGCTGAGCGAAGTGAACATGAATGAGCATCAATAGAGCAGCTGCTTTAAAGCACTGCAAATTTCCCCGTGAGTCATGTGGATATTTAAGTAGGATATGGAATTCAATGGTCCCCTTTCTTGACTGCGTCTATCTGAGGCCAGAGCAAGAAACATACCGCTCTGAACTTAACAAAGGATTGAATTTCCAGCTACTCCCAAATGGACCAAAGATTATTTACTAAGGTTGTATTATGCATCCCAAACCTCACTTCACTCTCCCTTCATTTTTATGCAGCCCCTCTACCCCAATGCTACAGACCCATCCATCAATAACATGTCAGGTTGGGGCCAGAACCTAGGCCTTCGACTCTCTGAGGACCAATAAAAGGCAAAGTGTTGACACAATGGCCCTTTTCTCCAGGCTAGTCTCACCTATCATCCACCATGTGCACTTTCTTCTAACTTGCTGCCAAAAGCCTCCAGTTTTTATCATTACTAAATGATGGGAAGCAGAAAGAAAAACATGCTTTTATATGGAGTTGGACAGGAAAGCGAAGAAGAGAAATAATACGACTTAAAAAAAAGAAACACACATGCCATCATCCACTAACACAATGTGCTGAGCCATAAAACATAACTTTATATGTAGAAAGCAATAAAAACGATCACAGGACACTTTATAGGCAGAAAACTGGACAGGAAATAGAGTCTAAAGTATTGGAACAGAGCAGGAGACACTCAAGATGTGATGGGTTTTCACCCAAGCTCAAACAGGATAGGCATTTTCAAAAAGGAAATATTTCAGGATAGGCATTTTCTTCCCTTTGTGCTTGAAAAGAAAACACAGAAATTAAAGAAAATGGAATAAGCCTAGTTTTTTCTATTACAACAATTTGTGACCTCTATACCAAACGTTTAGTTCATTGCTAGAAGTAACGCATGAAGAGCAACAGCAGATGTTGAAGGGATAGCGAGGGAATTGGAGGAAATATACTCTCTATAAAAAGAAGGCATATCCAACATCTAATTATTATAACTAATAATTCATGTCTTTGGACGGTGGGAGGAAGCCGGAGTACCAGGAGGGAACCCACGCAAACACGGGGAGAACATGCAAACTCCACACAGAAAGACCCCGGCCTGATGGTGGAATTGAACTCATGACCGTCTTGCTGTGCGGCAACAGTGCTAACCACCGTGCCACCGTTGCCACAAGGTTGCTTGTGTACAAAGAGAGCCTTTTTTTCCCCCCTAGTGAAGCCCTGTGACATCCCCATTTTTCTGAACATGTGAACTTATTCTGATCTATGATTAGCAGAATATTATAATAATAATAATAATAATAATAATAATAATAATAATAATAATAATAACAAAAACAACAACAACAACAACAACAATAATAATAATGATGATAATGGTATTATGTTGGATCATATTCAGGGGTGGGATAGCTCTAAAATAATCACTGAATGCACATGTGTAAACATAGCTTTAGAAGATATATAATAATATGGTATTATAATCTACCTGGAGCTGTCAGTTGTTCATGTCTGGTGAAAGCTGCCATGCTTAAAAATTGTTTAACTGTAATTCAATCAAAATTCTGAGGTTTATTTTATTCTTATGAGTGAGCTACAATCAAAGTTAAGAAAATACATAAAAAAAATAAAATAAAATAAAATAAAATAAATATATATACATATACATATATATATTTATTAAGGCTCTAACCATGGCCATAAAAAAGTATATATTGACTATAGCACAGTTTTATAGAACCATTATAGCTCTAATCCCAGTCCTAATCTCATCACTCATTCCAAGAAGCCGATAAAGAAATCAGTTTACAGTGCCTTTAAGAGTACGGCAACAGCATAGACACACATCAAGAGATCACTTATTTAATAGTGCTTCCCATGCAATGAGATCATACTTAACCTCCTAGGACCTGGCATTGACATATGTGGATATCACATTTTGGGATGTCTAGACCAAAATAATACATTTTGCTCTACAAGGGCCTGATATCCAGATATGAGGACATTATACTGCCACTGTTCTATTGAAATTTAAAATGAATTTCTCCCAGAAACAAAAATCAGGTAAAAAAAAAAAAAGTTTTTACATTCATCAGGTCCCAATGTGCCCAAATATCAAAGAGAAATTAAAAATGCATGCCATGGAAGAGTTCAGGTCTTAGGAGGTTAATTGCCAGTATTCTTACACTAAAGTAAATGAACAGAAACCGCATGATCCTCCAGGATAAAGTCTCACTCATTTTGTGTGTTTGTCAATAAGAGGAAGTAATATGTGAGATCAGCCACAGTGCCTGCAGGACACAGCTTTAGGTGCAGGTCACATCCAAAAGATACCTTTCTGAAAACCATCAGTTCAGGACAATGAGTAGTGAAGGTACCTAAGGATTTACTGATGATAGAAACTCCACTGGACAGGTCAGTCTAAATGGATAGCTGTGTGGAGAGACTGACTGGCACTCAAATCATTTTCTAAGCCTTGGGCTTGCTGGCTTAGACAGTGCAGTTAACTCCACAGCTTGCGAGCTACAAATGAACAAGCTATTTCTGCTGCCCTCTTATAACCCAGACCGGCTCTTTAATAAATTGCAAAAATGGACTTATGTACCATTTTTTAAAAACATCTCTATCTTGCCAGAAACAATTTTACTGGACTGTATGTTACACAACGGAGCTAGGGACTCTGTAGGAGCCTGCAGCTCCTTTGAGATAAAACCGGCCTATGAAGAAAATAACCATAAACTATTGACAGCAGGGTATGAGTTTTAACACAACATGAGAAACTAAGCCAAAAAAAAGAAGAAGAAAAAAATAACACTTAACAAATCCAACTAAAGTGCCAACTTCTATGAACTTCAAACAAAAGATTGAAGGAGGCCGCAAGTTCTTCACCACAGCGCTGCAAACCCTCTTAAACCTGAGAACCATGTAGTGGGGAGACTGAAACAATGGAGATGAAGTAGTGGAAAGCATGCCAAGGGTTTATGGTCTGCTCTTAGTGCCCCAGGGCAGTGAAAATAGGGCTCGTGGTCCGTGCTGAGCTGCTGTCATACATATCAGAGGAGAGTCGGTCCCCCTCTTTTGTGGAGAACGTTAAGCAACAAGCTAGCGTTGGGTGGATACAAACTGAAAAGAAGGGGCCTAGCGATGGAGCCACCACACTATTAAAGCAGCATTCCTTCCTCTTAGATAATGGGCCCTTAAAAGTTTTAATAGGAGGATAAAAATGTCAGCGCATGGAAAGGAGAATGGGAAAAGAGTCGGACTGGGTTGGGCTGAGCCGCAACGCAGATGGTCAGACAGAGCAACAGGCCAGTGAGCCGGTCAAGGAAGTAACTCTTCCCCGCTGACTCTAAGAGCAGCGAGTCCATCCAAGTGCTACTGTTTGGGTTTTCTGATTTTCTGCAGCTCTCAGAGGCCTTGTTGAGGCTTCTTATTTCACTCCCTTTTTTCCAGAGAGGAGCCACTAAAGGCATAAACAAGCAGAAAATGGAAAAAGATAGCAGACATCTGGACTGATATACCTCAGTGCTTGAGTGCTTGTTGTACATCTTAATATATTGTGTTTCTAGAGTATAACAAAGCATGGAGAGCTACCATGATGAAAAACAAAAAATAAGAGGAGAAACATAACCTAAAACAGTTACATTTATAGACTTTAGAAGACTAAAATAGACAAGAATGTGCTAGATATGATTAAAGCTCTTGAGAATCTTGATTTCTACTGTAGAAAAAACATATTGAGGAAACCGTGTGTGCGTGCGAGCCTGTAAGCGTATGTCTATTAAGGTATGTGGATGCGTTGACACACAGGTGTATTTGCATAATGTATGCATGTGGCACACACATTTGAGAGTGTCGGCCCATCTGTGTCACACACAGTTGTGCAGCACCTGCTGTGGATGTGCCACTCTCCCCTTCACTCCTCCCCCATTCTATCAAGGTCACCTCACTGTGCAGTCCCAAAGGAGCCAGGCGCCCTCCCAGCAGAACAGACAACAGCAGAGCACATCCAGGCTGCAGGCTTTCTTCAATACGGAGATACAAAAGGCATGAGATACAGTATGTATTACAAAGCCTAATTCTCTCCAAAATCAAAGCAAGAGGCAACTGCGGAAGGCATCCGTCTCTGCAGAGCCTAGTCTGGCCCTCTGGTTAAGCCCATGATAGCCAAATGTTAGTGGAAAAACCCCACTGGCACTCTGGCAGTCCGCACCAGCAAGCTGGGCTGGCCAGCTTAGAGATGGCCTTCAACAAACCCACGAGGAAAAAGGATGCCCGTCTCAAATGAGGTTCAGAGAATTCGGTGGCAAGGCAGCCAACATTTGCTGAAGCTCAAGCCACTAATGTATATTTGTTAAAGGGTGGGGATGGAAGGGAGGAAGGGCATGGGTCCTGTGAAAGTCTGGACAAATAGCTAAGATGTGGGAAGATAATATAGGAAAGAGGCAGAGGAAGAGAAAGAAACGAACAGTGAAGGAACAGAAAAAAAGACACACACACACAAAAGTGTCCGTATGTCTTTATCTGTGCAGCTCGAAGTCTCTGCTCTACTTCCCTAGAATAGGAAAAGAGCCTGGTTATACGGTTGGGCTGCAGAGCAATGAAGCAGCGACTTTTGCACTTGTAAAAACAGTTCTGCGGCCAATGCACAGACAGGCGGGCAGACCCACTGAGATCCACGAGAGCAATCATGAAAGAACCGTGTCGGCTTCTGCACAATGGGACAACCACTGTTACATAAACATATATTAAAAGCATACAAGCTTTCCTTTTACAAAAACAAATGGATGCATAAAGAATTTCTCTTTGCAATCTTAAATAAGAAGCATTGCATCACAGGAACAATGGAAACTGGCCCTTTATCAGCGCATTACTTCATGAAATTAAAATGTGAAACAGCCTGATAAATGGATATTACAGTCAAGGAACTTGGGTTATTTTATCCATTTATGTAAACACAAAAGCAATAAAACGGGGTTCTCTGTGCCTCGTTTCAAACTGGAGGAACACTAACTGAGAATATAATATAAATATTACGAACGTGAGCTAATTTATCAGAAAACTCCTTATTGCGTTGCAGTTTTAGCCTGCACATAAGTGCTTTTAAGGTCAACATGCCACAATCTGCATCTAAATGTTAAAAAAGTTCACGCCAGGATGTGCCTCTATCGGAATAAAACTGGAAATTATTAACCTGCCTTCCTGTGCATGCAAGTCTGTATGTGTGTGTGACGATTATTGTGTAACTATTTGAATCCGAGAAAGAAAACGTGAGAGAGAGAGATTAGCTGCGCAAAGGGAAAAAGCCAAACCGGGAAGCTAATGGAAGCTGTAAACATAGGAAGAGGTTTCCACTGGCAAAGTAAACATTTCATGGACAGAAAAGCTCTACTGTAGACAAAAAAACATCACCAATCAAGTGACTGTGAGATACATTTTTAGAAGAAATTGCTCAGTTATTCTTTCTAATATGATATAAGAAAATGTCGATTTGATAATCATGTTGGAACATGAAATGGAATGGAATGTGTAAACGTGGCCCATATTTCTTTTTTTTTTTCTTTTTTTTTTTTTAAATGGTCACTTTTCCATTACAAGATAATTTTTGGATGATACATTTTCTTCTTGAGTGCAAACTCTGCTTGGAGGTAATGCATGTTCATCTGTTTCTGATTGAGGACTTTGAAGACTTAAGTGCAACAGTCTATTACAGTCTCCTTCAGCAGTGAAAGGTGACAGTAAAGCCTCGGGGCTCGTGTAATCAAATTTTTCAGTGCAATGAGCTTTAGACACTCTGGAACCTAATCATCAGACTACTGAGAACTTTCAAACTCCATGTTGCCGCTCTGCAGCTTTCATGGCATAGTCAACCACATTTATATCATCACACTGATTGGCAGTGACAAGACGTTGGATTCAGAAGGCTCATTTTCTCTTTCAAAGTTACATCACCCTGCTAACTTGTGTCGGTTCAACTTGCTTCTTGAGCTGCACCGTTTCTAAATCATTTCCTACCAGTGGATGAGTCAACTTTCAAATCCCGTGTATCCTGTTTTTTGTATTCAGAACTAAAGATAAATATACTGAATACTCAAAGCACTATACATGACTTGCATAACCAACCATCAGTGTGCACTTAAGGTAATTGCCATACCGGATATTCAGAAATGTATGAGGCTGAAATTATGGATGTGTGGGTTGACTGAGACTGAAATTCCTGAATTCCAATGTGCTGGATCCCATCTCACGCACATACGTCCCTGTCATCCTCCCATATAAAAGAGATAATAAATCAAACGCAGAGCAGTGGAGCCCTCTTGACCTAAATGGCATTCCTATCAACCACTAAGCACCTTGGCTGGCCTTTGAAAAGCTTTATTTCTTGACTGGAAGAAATGTTTGGGGAGAATAAATGAACTGTTACAGCTAGACGATGGAGCCTTCACTTGGTCATAGTTATTCCTGCTGAGGGGGCAGGGGCAGGTCTAATAAGAGACAGGCCAGCAGCAGCCTTGTCATTAGCTGAGAGGCTGGCAGACCCCTGCTGCCTAATTGGCACAGGCTCACTGCTAACAAGGGCTCGCTACCAGCAGGGGAAACAGACCGGTAGCAAAAGGCACTGCAGTGTCCAGGTCTGTGCTGTCCTTGGAAAAACTGGTAGAAGTTACCCAGGGAACACCTGACCCATTAATGGAAGAAATGGAAAGCTGATGTCTTTTTAATGAGAACAATAAAGCTCATGAGCAAACTGCACCCCAGGCTTTGCTCTTTAAGAGAAGGGCTGGCTGAATGGATGGAGGGTTGCATTTAAACTGGCTTGGCTGGGTGATTAAATCAGCTTTCATTTTCTCAATCATTTTTTTTCCCCCTGAGCAACGTGTGTAATTTTTCTGTAAACGAGCACAGTGAAATTTGCTGAAATTCTGTGGGGTTCTTGTTCTGTAACAAGGCAAAGTCACTTCCTCACCAATTGCATTTTCATACAGACACATACTGTTGTAATAAGAGCAGTAATAATAAGCAGATGAGTAGCTGCTCTGTCTCTTTGTCTTCCAAAAGTAATGAAACAATGACTAGGCGTCTATCTGATCACTATCGGAAGTTTGTAGATTTATGGCAGCTTTAATCTCTAGATCCAAACGGGTCTCATCTGTAAGCAATAAAGACGATATTAATATTAAAAGGGGAAATCGACAGAAATGAGGTGCATTTACAAAAGAAAGAAAGAATACACACAAAAGAAAAGAGAGCTGGGCAAGAACGGACTTGCTCACACGTCTGTTTCTGCATCTATATAGTAGTAGGCCTTTGAAACACATGATCCGGCTTTTCACCTCACTCAAAAAACACTACGTTTATGAAATGTAAACACTGACAGTTCACTAGGCCAGACTAAGCTCATAAACCAGACTTCCAAGATCCTCATTTCACCATCCGGGGAAATTAGGAACAGCACAATCTAATGACTCCCAGCAAAGGCAGGCGTCTCACAAGAGACAGAACAGGGACGAGGAGGTCACCGACCCTGCTGGACGTGTTGTCTGCACCTTCTGGATAAAAGGTGCTGTTGCAAACCATAGGAAACGAGAGAAAAGATCCAACACAGACCCAGCCCAGTTTGGCAGAACTAAGGAATCTCTCAGACAGCTGGATAAATACCCCTGGAATACAGGTATGCGTTTTGTGTAACTACATGCAGCCGAATTGTGCGTCACCCTTTACAGGGGCAGGGTGCTCAACACAGATTATATTCAAGTTGAGTTAGTTCTCTACTTTGGTAGCACACCCAAGCCGACAGTATCCAAACCAGCTGTTGGGCTGACAGCTAAATCAATGTGTGAGCACTCCCTGTGTTAATCTATCCAAAGATAAAGTCTGGAGGTCAAAAAAACACTCACTGCTGTGAGTTTTACTATAACTGCACAGAGTCTGTTAGCATTTGGATTACTTTGTTTGATACAGAGCTATGGTGTTATAAATGTATGTATGTCCGCAGTGCCCCTGAGTTTGGTAACTAAGCCTCAGAGCTGGTTGGCTCATCTTCTTCTGTCATGTCTCCATCCCACAGGAATGAATGCTCTATAAACAAGAGGTGTGTCAGCCCCAGGCTATACCTTTAATTGTTTTCTGTGCTCACAGTCCCCCCGCAAGCCACTCATGCCACAGATACCTTAAAAAGCTGCGAAGCACTAGATTGGCTCAATTTGAAAGGGCGTGTAAAAAGCAAAAAGTGATTTATCCCTCCTTCTTCTTCCCCCTTCAGACTTTGACTTACCCTTTTTCACTGAGACCTGTCAGGACTGATTCCTTTCTCATGATTAAAAATGCCTCAAATTCACCATCATCGCGTGTCACAAAGAGGCTTAACAACATCCTAAAATATCTTTAAATTTGCATTTAACATGAGGTGTCACCACATATGGTAATATACAACGTTTCACTATTGAACAACATGTTTGTGCGTGTGCGCGCGTGTGTGTGTGTGTGTAACCTTTTGGCCTTTGGATACAGGTATGCTGGTTGTCACTCAGGAGAAAGCCCTCTCTGCAGCGGCACTCATAGCTGCCCATCATGTTGACGCATATCTGCTGACATCCGCCGTTGCCTTCAGAGCACTCATCCACATCTGCCCGGAGACACAAAGCAAAATTAACAAGAGTGCTTCAAGACAGACCAAAAATTACGCTGATTAATGATTGTCTCAAGTCATCTGGGAAATCATTACCCATTTAATAAACAAAGTCGAACATGGATGATATGTATGTGAACAACTATTATCCATTTAAGAGTATAACTCTGCAAATGAAAGGTTGCTAAACAAATATTATAGAAATTTCAGATTTTAACTGTATTTTTTACTGAAGAAGAGTCTACAGCCATGCGCCTCATCTGTCCCACATTTGCATTTATCTCCAGGGGTTGAAGTAATACTGTCACCCTGTAACTACCTCTGGCTTGTCATAATAGTCATTCAGTGGAAAACGGTTCACAAATATAGCTTTAGTAATTATCCAACTAGTGTCTCTTGCCATACTTGAAGCTCTCTTTCTGTGGCTGTAACTGAACCACAGAAATGCTTTTAGTAAATTGTCAAAAGTAACAATGTAAGAATGGTGATCGTTAGCATTTTATATCTACCATGTTCCCTGCCTTTGTTTACTGTGTTAGAATAAAAGTTTGTAGCTATGTGGTAATCAAAGTATTAGACAAATCGCAGTTTTCACCAGATGATAAGGGCGAGGAGGACAAAAACACAAGCACAACATTTAATTCGCCTCAAAAATCATATGTAGAGAAAGAAAAAAGTTAAGCAATACATTGAGATATACTGGGATTGTGAAGATTGTACCAGTTTTAATGATCTCTACAGATGCAGCACTAGCAGGGCTTAAACAATATATCATATTTTATCTAAGAATTAATTTAAAAATATATAATTTTTAATTTCAAACATATTCATCCTCTCAAAAAACCTGAGGTTATCATTTAAGTGCAAATGTCATACAAGAGTTTGTCTTAAGCTGTGGAGTTTGAATCTATCATAATGGTTATCTGACATGGCACCACAGCAGACTTGCACTAAAAACCTCCAACTGTGCGGCACTAAGCCGTAAAAATGCACATGCAGCACAATCCCTTGGCAACTGGGAAACCTGATCCACCTGGGCCAGAGTACCTGCTGATGACGAGTGTCTGTCAGCCCTGTGACGGGAGGAATGCAGAGAAAGGGAGGAATGAGGTGGGGGGAGGATGGTGAGGAAAAGAAGAGATGGAAAGAGTAGAGAGCAGCGGTTTTTTTTGCTTTGGGGGAGGTGAGGAGGAGCTGCACCACAAGGGTATATGAAAGCAAAGCATTTACAAAGGTGTCAGTTTCCCTTTCTTTTCACAAAAAGAAAGGGAAACTGACCACAAGCAGGAGTTACTGACTTTATTTTCATTGGTAATAAATTGTACTCTTCCAGCTGTTCTTTCTGAATATACAACTCCAATCCAGGCTCATTGTTCTTCTTGACAAAAGAAACAAATGAAAAGTGACACAAATGAAATGACGGAGCTTGTACGTCATGTTTTGCTGCTTATTTTTGCCTGGAGTGCAGCAGAGCTTTGCTCCTGTTGCCCTCTGTGTGTCTGAGGTGTAGTTGTAGAGACACTCCATATTCTTCCTTTCCCTCTGAGATTTGGGGTCCTGGTCCCTTTCTACTGACCACGCTGGAACCTTATCCATTCCTCTGCTCAATCCATTAAAAATCTGCTGTATATACAAGCCTTTTTTTTTTAATAAACCGTCATGCGAAACTAATTTACTGTCTATTTGTCCAGTCTGAGAAGGCCTCTGGATTAAGTTTCCTTTCTGGGGAATTCTCAGTACGGGAAGAGCTAGAAATTAAACTTACTTTTCTTTTTTCTTCTATTTCCACTCACAGACTTGGATTCACTGGTGTACAAAAACACAAAGTGGCACCTGACTAGATGGAAACTTCTGGGGTTTATAAGTAGGTCAGTGGCAGGTAGCACTTACAAACCTCGTCAGCTTGCCAAGTGTGCCGTCCTCACATTCCATGAGCAAAAATGTCTCTTTCCGCTAAAACAAAAAAACAAAAACAAAACAAAAAAACCAAATGTGTCACATCAGTTAAGACTGATGGTAAAAACATTACTCTGCAACCAGGTGAAGCATCGTTATCTGAAAAACAAACTTTACAGGAAAGTTCACATTTAGGCTTAAACTCAAGAGTAAAAGACGGAGAATTTATGAAAAGCTTGGCGAGGCTTTCATTCAACTGTGTGGCTGCTTGGTGTTGACCTCGTGGTCTCATCTCTTCATCATGAAAGTGGCAGCGACAGAGGGAAGACCTTTGAGCTGACGAAAGCAGCCGGCAACCTACAGCTGCGCCTTTGCAGATAAACTGTTAGCACGTAGCAAAAAAAAAAAAACTTTCACAACTCACAGAGAAATTTGTCCAAACATATGCAAAAGTCTCTTTTTCTGTTTCTTTCCCTTTCCTCTCTTCCTTCAACACACACACACCTAGCAAAAATTCGGACATATAAAGGCTACATAAATACAACAGTCCTGGATGCATGAGCAAAATGCCCATGAGATATGCAACCAGTCTCCGAGGACCTGTGGGAATTCTCCTTCCATACCATCAGCGCATCAATGAAGGTTTAATTTCCTGATTCCTTCATCCTTCCAAATTAGGCGTCGTCTGTCAGTAGATCTCTCCTATTTAAATAGCTCCCATAATTGCCTGTGTTGTGTGCTGGGCAAGGCTGGCGTCCAAAGCAAATATTTCCAAGCGGAAAGAGGTTCTGGCATGGCCAGGCGAAGTGCTCATGTTATTTGGACTTAAAACATTTTTTAAAAATTCTCTACAGAGGGCAGGAAAAAAAAAAGTCTTAATCAAGTTAAAAGGGCTGCCTTCCTTCTGAATCCCTCCTTCACTTTAGGAGACGAAGGAGAAAGGAGGGCTCAAACTGAGAGAGATTAAAAGATTGGTTGTGTTTGCGGAGGCCATGTCCGTTGGTTTCTCAGATAGCTCTGCCTGTATATATAACATTTGGCCTTGCACAGAGCTTTAAAGTCGTGTAAACATGTTGGCTGCTTTACAGAAACCCCCGAACCCCCTTTTTTGAAGAAATACGTTTTTCCTTCTCCGTTTTGTAAAGGTTCAGTGTCTTTCGGAACATTATTGCTGACAAAGACTTTTTTTTTTTTATTCCAGCGAGGAGTGTGGGGAAAAAAAATGCTATCTGTGAGGCTGTCCATGTATCCATCCCAGTCCTTGGCCTCTATCTGAATCAAACAGAGCTGGCTCTGTAGTCTAGGAAGACCAGAGACAAGGAGATGAATGGAGAGACATTGGCCTCTTTGCACAATTCATTCACAGGAGTCGAGTTGGCTTGCGCTCTTTTAATAAGGCAGCAAAACGGGGCCCTGTGCAGCGATGGGCAGCAACAGCTGGTGGGCTACAGGAGCAGACTTTGCTGCTCTCATAGATGAGCAAAGAAATCAGCTTGGCTTGACTGAGCATCAGTGGGGAAGGAGTGGCACATCCACAGCCAGCTTCAATTAAAACAAGATCCCTTCTCATTTCAAACAGGATTACAGGATTTCCTATTTTTCTATGTTGCTTCTGGACTTCAGTGGCACAGCACATTCATAAACCCACTTGACTTAGCAGTGACCATGACGCCAGTATTGAACATAGTCTGAGAGGACAAACTGAAGGCGCAGATGCTGAAGCTGCACACATTCAGCAGTACTCCGGCACCTGTCAGCTGAGTTTTTCTAAATTGATATAATGCAGGAAGTCCTGCTCTTTCATCTGCAGAGCACACAATCTCTTAAATCACCAGAAATGTGTTTGACCATGACAGGGTGGAAGCCTTAAACGCTTATAGCGGTGAGCAATTTATTAGTTCCAGCTCTTCCTGTCCTCCCGACGCACTGTTTCAATACAGCTAACTGATTCACATCTGCTGAGCAAACATGAATTAATTCTGTTAACTTTAGCATTTCATTCTTAAATCAGCAGCAAGGTTTGATTGTTTATGCCATTACATAAACAACGCTAATAAAGCAATGATTAAATTCAGAAACTTTTTGACTTCACCCGTCTCCCAGGTAACCATTGTTGCAAACAAAGCACAGCCTTAGATTTCAGATCCAATCACCCGCCGAGCTATTTCCTAAATGAAAATCTATGAGCTAAGATCACGCTTAACAGTGTTCGTCTGCTCCTCCAAAACAAGTCTGGAAGTATTTTAAAAAGAAAACCTCAGGATAAATGTTTGGATGGACACTGCTATGTCAAGGAGACAAGAGGCCCTGCCATGATGGCTCCCAGTCTGCTGCATGCTTACATCCCGAAGACCAATCACAGGCTTGAGTTTCCCCCCTGAGCCCTGCCAGTGGGCTCAGCTGGAATTGTTCATTTCATGGTGGATGGGACTGAACAATCCTGAGAGTGGAGAGAGAGAGAGAGTGGGCGATAGCTAATTCACCAATCTCACATCTATCCTTTAGCTCATCACTCCAGCTCCTCTGAGCTATGGAGAGACTCTCTCGTCCCAGCCCTTATCTGTCTGTTTCACAACAAAAGCAAAGTGACTTCTCGCTGGGGAGAAAGCTGGATATTTGCATCTGCAGCAAGAAGTCAAGAAGGGTTAGTGCTAAGCACACGAAGTATCCGTATGCTCCTGAACGCCCCCTGGGTTTCACGACTGAGGGGTTAAAGGGATAATCATTGCCCTGACTCATTGCTACACATTCAGGAGTTAAAAGTGGTAGTAAACCCAAGCTAGTGTCGAGTATTTTATGTCAGTGTCAGGGGTTTGGAGGTTATCCTCACTGCACTGGAAGAGTGGCCAATGCACTTAAGGAAAGCATTTAGCAGGCTGCAATGCAAATCTGCGTGAAGGTCTTTGATGACCACCTTTTTCCATCAGAACCTGGTCAATAATACATCAGTCTGAAACCTCCTGTTTCATTAGCTTTCCTTGCAGTATGATCCCAAAGGATTACATAGATGGGGATGTGGTTCAGCCAGGAGACGACTCAGACACTTTTGTTTGATGGAAACGCTTCCTGTCATCTATGAAAGCAGGAGAAAACAACGTCGCTACACAATTACAGCCTTTAGCAAAACACTAAACAGTGTTAAATGACACGACCTTTCCTCAGTTGCTACTTCAAAAGGGTCCTTCAAAAGCTCTTTTCAAGGCTGTAATGACATTGCTTTTGTGTTACAGTTCAAGCTACGTCTTTGGGGAAGGTTAAAGTAAAAGCATTCATTTCCCTACAGATTGCCCGGGGAATTGAGCTCTGCCAAATCAATACAAATCAAATCAGTGCTGGTCAATAAAAATCAAAGGAACATAGCATGCTAAGCTGTATGTGGGGAGTATGTGTAGCTGGACAAAAAAATCAATTCTACGGAAAGAAGGATGAACATGTTCTGGACTGACGGAACAGGATGATGAGTAAAAGCAAATAACACGATGACAAACACTTATCCTTTGCAGTTTGATGGTGCTCTGTCAAACATTTGTAATGTCTATTTCAAGCCTGCCTTTGTTTCTCCCAGTGAGTCACACTCGGGATGCATGTGACTGTGGTATGCCTACTCTTGGGAGCAATAGAAATATCATTATTTGGGTGTATTAGCTCCGGAGAGAAGTGAAACGTTATCATTTGTGGTTTTAAGGAAGGAGTATTTATGCACATACACATGTGTGTATGTAGAGTTTAATGAACTAGCAAAGATAAGAGTGCATTTTGGTTTCTGTAGGACCTTAACCAAAACACATAAGTCATAAATGTGGGGACGCTGGTGCTACAGTGGGGAACTAATAGCGGTCCTCCATCTGGTTTTCATTGTAAAGAGGATGTGTGTTTTGGATTAAATTGACACCGATTCCTCTGTTTTTCCTCAGACTCAAGAAATCCTTTACAGCCTTGCCATGAAAGAGGTGCAGTGATTAAAAAGCACCCCTCCCTCACCTCTGCGAGATAATAGCCGTGACAGTTATAAAAGATGTAATCGAGTTCTTATATGCTTCACTTATTCTCCCTGTGATTTTTGAGAAGGTACAATAGCTCCCTCTGAGGTAAATTATACAAGAGTGGCATCTCACTCAGGACAGACAGGAGCAGTACGCTGTGATATCGCATCGCTTCCACCTTGCTGACTTTCTGACATCTTTGTGGGGTTAGGGCAGACGAGGGAGACCTCAGAAACCAGAGCGTCCCCAGTGAGGCACACAAGGCAGTGTTCTGCTTCATGCTCCGCTGCCTTCTGCCACCGCCCAATGTCATTATGCTGCCAACACATCCAATTACAAGGAGCTCTGTGGCACGTGCGCCAGAGAGCAAACAAAGAAGACGCTGACAGGGATGCATGTGCGCTGGCCTAACCGGTGTCTCTGAGGTGACACTCGCGCACACACACACACACACACACCATTGCCTACTGACTGCAGAAGAACCTTAGAGACCTGAAATCTCCTGTGGGAGTTTAAAGTGCACTGTAACCATGGGAAGAAAAACAAAAACATCAAATCAAATCGCTGGAGCTTTGTGGAGGAATAGCATGAGGTAAATCCAGAGGGAGCACCTTAAAGATCTCAGACTCTAAACTCACAGTGAACTTTTGAGGATCAGGTGAGTGTCTCCTCCTCTGTGGCCTTGGGCACATCTGGTCTATAAGGGCTCTGAGGCTCTGACCTCGTCTGGGAACCAGCTGCTTAGGCTCTCCATTCCAGGGCCAAGGGGACTAATCTTTTCTCAGGGGCCAAAAAGGAGCTTAAACCTGGAAGAGGAAGCTGGGGGCCTTAAGATGAAACCTCCGCTATTCCTCTTCCTCTCCTCTCTCTGTTTGTGCTGAGGATTATTCCCTTAGCAGAGCAGAGCACGGGTATTAGAATGAATTAAATTCTCTAGAAAAAGCAGTCTCTAGAGCACTTTAAGGTCTCAAGACAAGAGCCGAGATTTGCAGTTGACAGCTGCATATACACAATTCAGTCCGTCTTCAAGCCCTCTTGGCTATGTTGAGATCAAAAAAATATATTTATTCATTTAATAATTGATAGATCGTTCAAAGAAATGCAAGAGAATTTCTGATACAAGCTTTTCAAAGAAGTCTTTGCCCACTTACAAACGGGTCACTTGCGAGAAAAAACTAAAATAAAACATGGCAGCAGAATAAAGCAACAGAATATTAAAAAAAAAGGGAACTTGAAAGCTCTCTCCGTGTTTGATCGTGTGTGTTTCACTATGACAAATTATATCAAAGGGATCGATGGACGCAATTCCGTTTGATGCGCCAGCAGCAGCCACACAAACAACGTATCGCAATTACACACCTGCACGCAAGGCACACCAAATGATCCACGCACAACTGAATGCCATTACTAAATGGTTTGGAAAATAACCCGGCTTTACATGATAAATACAAGCGCACGGGTGATAAAGAGGCAGAGAGCGAGAGAGAAAGAGAGACAGTAAGACTGAAGGAAAGAGGAGGGCATCGTCAAGTCAGGACAGGTTAATTATCGATCTAAAGATGGGAGTGCTTTCCATTCCGTTGTAGCTTAATCCCAGCATTACATGCAGTTCATCAAGTAAATGGGGCTGATTCGAGCACGATGCCTTTCGTGCCCGCATGCATAGTCTCTTTCACAGCAAATCGTTAGGTGCTGATAAGTTTTTCTGTCATCGCTTCACCTGAATGTGAATTCTGCTGTGATAGTCACATCTAACTTTACTCTACAACAAAATCACAGCAGCTCACAGGACTAGCTGGCTTTCAGCATCAAGTGAAATGCATCATGCTGAGGCTGTAACCAAGATGGAGAGGATTTCTTAGGGATTGGGATTGGGATTTCAAATCAAAACAAAAGGAGCGAAGGATGAGTGGATGGGGTAAAAGGAGCGAGAGGTAAAGAGGGAATGGAGGTGGGTGTATGATGTCTATGTTTAGCAGCTCCAGCAGCAGAAAGAAAACTATGTTTTCCTTTATTTCATAACCTTTTAAATGTAATACATCCTCAGTGAGGCCAACATGAATGGCACTTTGGTGAAATATGAAACCATGGGAAAACACGTCGGCTGACGGCTCACTCAGAGCTCGCAGCTCATGGTCGAACTCTTCATAAATTCTCTCCTTTTCATCAGAGATATTATAAATAAGGGCTCCATTTTCCTTTTGTGAAAGCACATGTGGAACTACCTGCTATGTGAACAAGGGAATGGCAAAAATATCTGAAGTAGCTGTCTAATAAGAGCCACGTTTGGCCTTGAGACAGACATATTACCATCCATACTGGGACATTAAACATTCAGAGTGAAGGATCTTTGCGACTACACGGGTTAAATTATGGTTAGTTTGAAATTTGACACATGTAGTTAATTATATACAAGTTCTTCTGACAAAAGCCCATTATGGAAACAGTGTTTAACCACATGATTGCGCGACACGTAGGAGAAAAAGCAACACACAAGGACACTTCAAATACTCACACATATACACTCACCGAGACAATTGTGCCCGTCATGCGCCAAGCGAAAGCCGTCGTAGCACGTGCACCTGTAATTTCCCGGGATGTTGATGCACTCGTGGACGCAGCCGCCGTTGTATTCAGTTGCACACTCGTCGACATCTGCAGAAAGATGACAACATGAATGTGCTTCAGAAATGTAGCTATAACAAACCAGTTGATTTTCAAAGTATCAACATTTCAGAAGTACGAAAATGTCTTCTTTTGCTGAGGGTTACTTTAGCAGAGTGACATCACTTTAATATTTGCACATTCACTGTGAACATACAGCCAGGGAGTGGTGAGCTAAGCGTACAGCCTGGAAAATTGGAAACTTTTGGTCAAACTAGATCCAAATTAATAAAATCCACACCATTTTTCTAAACCTGTAACCTTCCTGAAATAGTTTACAGAGAATAATATCCACACCTGCTGCTGGATCAAGGACTTCCTGGTAGCAACCTCACTCGTTACAATAAAGCTCTAATAAGCCTAATACATAAAGTCAAGCCAAAACCAATCGTGTGTATAACCTTTATTTTTTTATCATTCGTGGCACAGATCAGACAAAGCATGTTCAAAAATGATTAATTATTCCCTTAAAATAAACACATACACAATTAAGCAATCAGGTCAACTTTTAGAGGGCCCAAATCATCTGGTTTTGTTCCACCTCTGCTTTCACAAGTGCACTTTTAAGCTAAACATGGAAGAGACATCAGCTGTGGTAATTGGATGATTCACCTGCTACTGACATAACCTGGGAATCTGCCACAGACTGCTAATATTTTTCCTTTTATTAAAACCCAACAACCTGAGATTTTATGACAAAGTATCCTAAAATTTGCCAGTTTCCAGTTGCCAAGACATTGATTCTTACTCATGGAATGTTATTTCTGGCAACATGTTAAAGCATCAGAAACCATTTTTGTTCAGTCCAAGACACTAAAAATCTTTCTACCATTACCTAAAGTATAAAGTCAGCAGCAAAATATGTAGCTATTTATACAAAACACATACCTAACTATTAAGTTATCAGAGCAAGTTAAACTGGTTTGTCACCAGGAAGATATCTTCATGAAATCAGACAAGGCATTGATTTTAGTGACCCACTGCTAGTCGATACTGGGAAAGAAAAATGCTAATATTGATCTTATGACTAATAAAACCAACATAACTTCAGCTCAAGTAGCTAAAAACTAAAGAAATGTGACACAGAAATGAGACGGAGGCAGAAAGATAAAGAGACTGCAGACTGCTATGACAGTTTAAGTGGAGTTGTCTTTTATGGTTATGATGATGGCTGAGGGGCCCATACTGAGGAGACCCAGACAAGGTGGATGAGAACACAGAGTACTTCCATTTCGCACTTACTGGCCCATTTAGGGCCAATGATTCTGGTTGTTCAGCTCCTGCTTCAGACTGCCTCTCTCAGGGCTTAATTGGACTTGACAGCAGAGGGATGGAACTAAAACATAGAGACTCTCCTGCACTCTGCTTAGTCGCCTTCCACACGTCTCCGTCATTCTATGATCGTAGCACACGATCACCCATCACTTTTTCACTCTGTTCTAGAAACACCCACCACATGTTGATGAAACACTGACTCTCCTCGACTAACTAGCTTTTATTCAGCGCGGGGCACATCTGACCATGTCAGCGCCAAAGTTGTCTTCATTCATATCTAAAAAACCTGAAAGTTTAAAAAGTGCTGTGTAAGCCTTTATCATGCAAGAGTAATAGGTAGGCATGTATCTGACAAATATCAGATTATTGGCATGAGATATTGACCCCCAAAAGAACCTTGTTCAGTGACAAGAAGAACATGGAGTCCTGCGACAGATGGTACAATTCCCACATAGCCGTTATCCCAGCATCATGGAGTCAGTCTGGGATTACATCGAGAAGAGAGAGACTCAGACAGCTTAAATCCACAGAGGAACTGTGGCGGTTTCTCCACAAAGCTTGGGGAAAAAAGTCCCCGTAACAAGAACAACTTAACGATCTCTGACTCCAAACTACAGAAGCTCCCAGCTGTGCTAAATAAATAGATTTTTCCATTAAAAGGGAGGGCAGGAAATATTGTTAACTTCCACTGACATCTAAAGTCTAACTAAAAAGACAATAATAAAAACAAATCTATTTTTGTAAAGAAGCCAAAGTGAAATGTGAACCACTGCCAAACATATGAAAACCACACTACAACAGAGTGTGAAGCAACAAGCAACACTACAACCGCAGTAAGAATAAAGCGTGTTTAATTCAAGCTGATTTAAATTAGGTCTGCAAGTCAACACTGGAAAATAGTTTGGAATTTATGGAATTTAGCTGCAAAGTCATTTGTAAAGTCCAACATGTTAGATCAGAAGGAAGCACATGTTTTCAGAGCTTTTGTTGAGTTCAGCTTCTTTAAGATAAAATGCTAGGAGTACTCGACCAATCAGCCAAACACCTAAAATTCGCCCAACATGAAGTTTTCTTTAGACTCTGATCCTGTGGTGAAAACAAACTCCGTCCTAATAAAGTTAACAATGACATAAAATTAAAGTTAACTGGAATGAGCTTTAAACTTTCCATAAAGGTGAGTTTTTCTTTTTTAATTGAAAGGTAGCTGATAGCATTTTAAACCACCCAACAACCATTAGGGTATACTACAAGCCAAGTTCAACACAGTCAGGGTCTCTTTGTGTTAGAGGCCTTAAAAAACAAACAAAAAAAATCTTCAGTCAGAGATAACAGGTATCATGTTGGTTATCAACTTTCTTCATTAACTCAGGCATTTTGCCTCAGGCATTCTGAAGGCGTTCACATAAAAGGGATTTGACTCTTTTATGCACAAACTGGATCAATTGAGCACCGCCTATTCCAATCAGAGACATTATCAGAGGAACTGATGATGGAGCTCTGTAATTACATAACTTAGTTAAGCACCTTTCTACTGCAAGTCTCAGTCACCCAATCACACACATACAGTCATGCAACATTTTTTATGTATGCCTTTCTAAGATTTGCTCACACACTCACAGTCTGGTCAATGCAATGAGAGCAACTCAGAGGCTCAGTATCTTGACCAAGGACACTTTGGCGTGCACACTGGAGGAGTCAGTGTCATCAATGCACCAACCTTCCAATAAGGAGACAACTCGCTCTACCACCTGAGCCACAGTGGCCCAGGAAAAAGTAATTCGTTGTACTGGTTGTTACATTGCTTTCATGTAACTCTGTAAAATAGCTGACACACACTGTCTCCTAATCACCATTAAACAATATAAACCTGATTCTACAACCCCCCGCACACCAACACAAATCCCTAATTAGGACACACATTTCTAAAATCTTTTTCTTAGTAGAATACAAAGCTGACCACACAAAGTACAGATGAAAACCAGCACAAAAGCGTGACTGCCACATTGAATCTGCTGTAGAAAGGTGAACGGGTAGCAAGGGAGGGTGCCTGATATGTTGTTACCTGGCCGCCACTCACTAGCTTAGCTAGGCTAGCTTAGCGTTAGCATGCTGTCTTGGCAGATGCTTGGAAAGAAGTGAAGTTGTTTCTGTCCTGGGTGTTTTCCACTTTACCATTTATCTCGTCCTTTTGTGTGAGGCAGGCAGACTAACAATTCCAAGGAACTGTACTACTGACTGCTTAGGGAAACAATTGCGCATGTAATCAGTGTCCCTGTGGATTTGTATTGCAGTGTATTTATTTGTTGTGGAATTGCTAAAATAAAAAATTAAATTAAAAAAAAAAATACATTGTAAGTGTCATGCTGGTGACAGCAAGTTATCAGGTGAATGTTACAGTGCCGGCAGGTTGCCAGGTTGGGGGGTTATAATTAGTGGCCTTTTATTGTGATAGACTAATTTAATTAATTTTCAATTTAAAGAAAAAAATAATAAAACTTTATACATTTTTGGCTGATATTGTCCCGTTTAATCTGGACTCATCCCTGCATGATCTTTTGACTGCAAGATTTTATATGAGTAGGATTGAGGCCTCTGCACTCACCATGTGCATGTGTGATCACCACATAAACATCAAAAATACTTCTCTTTTCTTGTCTTTATGCCTTCTGGTGCCCTTTTAACACAAGTAGGTGTTAACTTGGTGCAGCACTCAAAAATTACTATGACATTCAACAGGCAGCAAAGAAGTATTGAAGAGGCAGCTATACAAGTCACTGTACTCCTGCTTTTGAATTTTATTTTACAAGTATTATCAACCTTGAGTTCAATGGAAACCCAACCTTGCACATATTTTACAATAAATTCAATAAAAGCAAACTTTTATGACCTACAGACAGAAAGCCATGAAAAGCACTTGGTCAAGTAAATGAAAGAATAATAACAGTAAGAGAAAAAAAATGGCACTTTGAAATACGGTTTTGTAATAATAGTAATAAAAATTGTGGGATATAATGATCCGGAGGCTTTGGGCCCATTGAAAAGGGCTAGAAAAACAGACTTGTGTCTGACAGTCTACAAGGCCTGCCTCCGGCTGTGGAAATATCCCTGACAGCTTGGCAGAGCCTTCGACTGCCGTTTCAGCCGCTATCTTAATTTTCTCCTCTAACATGTGTAGGAAATTTACTGCTTCATTTCATCTTGTCACAAAGGAGCACTCTGCACCTGGCTTTCACCTTCCCTCCATTTGCAGCCCTCTCTCTTGTCTTGCCTCCATTTTCAGGAAGTCTTTAAACTAATGAGTTATATTAACTGAGACATACGCTCTCATCACGCCCGTCACTGGCTCAGAGACTTGCATTCAGAGATGTAAAGCAAATTAACATTCGAAACATTGCATTTACTTCAGTGTATTGTACAAATCCTCCCCAAGCACCAAATCACAGTTGAAAATAAGCATATTAATGCAATGAGACTTTTACCTTCACAATGTTTGCCATCCCCTTTATAGCCTGACTTGCAGATACATTTGTATGACTTCAGGGTGTTCTGGCAGATGGCGTCAATGCTGCAGTTATCAAGTGCCTCTGCACATTCGTCCACATCTAGAAAAAAATAAATAAATAAGAGACACCAATTATATGGTGAAGCTAAAACATTCTTGGTGATAGCATTGCATTTATACCACACAAAAACATTCCCAATTTCTGAATGTAATGGGCCGCGCTCAGACACAAACAATTAAAATGAATACAAACCAAGCTTTAGTAAAAAGGCGGGGACACTTTTAACCATGTGGTAGGGAAATAACCATTATTTGTGCTTCAAGCGACCTCTAAATGAACACTTCATCTCAGAGCCTGAAAACAACTGGGATGCACTGGCCACTGAACCACAAATATCCCCAGACAGCCAAGAAAGCAGCTCTGTGAGGCTGCACATAAGCACATCAGCATGCTAAAACACTGCAAATATGCAGATTAGGGGCAGGTATGTTACATATAAGCATGTAAACATTTGTGAATTAGTACTAAAGGGAAGTGGAACTGAAGCTTTTGAGCATCACATTGCTTATAGAAAGATATAGTACAGTAGTGCTGCTGTCTTACATCTCAAAATAACTCTTATACATCTTATGCTGGGCATAAGTGCATGTTCATTCACTGTCTGAAGCAAGCCAAGCTAGCTCATCTCCCTTTAAGCAAACTTTCTTCTGATTGGTTGCCACTTCCAAACACTTCTGCATTCACAGGCAGAGCTGACATGATTGTAGAATATCTGCTCTTGCTGGCATCATTCAGATCCAAGAGTAGAAAAAAAACATTGTAAGAAACTGATCATTCAGAGCAGACTGAAGATTACTCTGGTCTCCTTGGGATTATATACATATAATGCTGACCTCATTATTTATTTTGAGCATTTACTGTTTTGACAGTAGAAGAAAAAGCACAATAGTTCCCATTAAAACATTTAATGTCATTGACAGAATTATGCTAAGAGTCAGTAGACAACACAAACACCTAGCTTTGACCTGCAGCCTTTACTAAGCTAAAAAGCAAGTTTTCAGATGTACTTAAACAAGTCTTTCGAAGCCCAGTTTAACCAAACCCAGTTACACTTATTTGTTGCTCAGGCATGAATAACTGATTTTGGGCATTGATAATAGTTTTGTACAGAGCAATTTTAACTGTTGTGCAACCAAACAGAGTTTGGATTACAAAGAAGACAAAGCAAAAGATAAGAATGGAAATGGATTTAACCAGAAGGAAGATCAGTTTGGCCTTCACGGAGCCCCTAATCCAGCCAAATCCCAGTTAACTAGCCCAGGTGTTTAGGATTACCCCCCTTCACACAGGGGGAGGGCAGCTTAACAAGGTTTACATAGCTTCCAATATCCACTCTTATCACAAGCCCTCTGCAGGAGCTGGCTGATCCCACTGGGAAATGACCAGCAACCCAAACCCCTGAGCTTAGCATTTTAGCTATATCTGCCTATTACCAGAGGATGTGATGTCTGCACTGGAAAGGAGGACAGTGACACTGCAGAATTCCCAGAAATGGAAGATGAATGGAAAATGTGGAGAAGAAAACAGAATGCAATATGGTCACCGTGCAAACACAGTGCAAGCATCACTAACAGCAATAATACCACCACTAACAAAAGTCTCATATGCACATACTATAAGCAAGCACATAGTTTCTGAAGTTTAGCTTTAATAAGACTGTACACACAAACTGTGCAGAGCATACACAAGGCAAAAAACTCAAACACAAATTAACTAGAAATTTAGGGTGGTTGTGGCTCAGGAGATAGGGTGAGTCATCTACCAATTGCAAGGCAAATGGTTTGATTCCTGGCTGCTCCACTTTGCATGTCAAAGTGTCCACGGGCAAGATACCGAACCCCAAATTGTCCTTGATGCATCCATCAACTGTGTGCATATAGCATTAAAAGGGTGTGCGATTGTGGTTTGTAGTCTGAGTGTTCACAGAGAGTAGAAAAGCACTGTTTAAATTACCAGTCCATTTGCCAGTCTCCAGACAAGTACCTGCTCTCATGGGCTCATTCAGACTTTATAGATTCTGTGATGATGAACCAAATCAGACATGCCTTGAGCTAAATACCCACAATGACAGCATTCAGTAAACTTTAGAAAAAACACATAATAATTTAGTAGTATATACAAGGTTTGCTCAGTATTTTAGTCGTGGTCGTCATTACTTAAACATCGCAGAACAGCATGAAAAGTAATTTAATAAGCATCCTGAGGATACACAATTCAATAACTGTAGGACAGAGATGACTAAAACAAGAGGCAATTATGTGAACGTATTCACAGATTCAGAGATTCTGTTCTCACTTAAATTGAAAGAGTTGTGATTCAAAGGTTCAGGCTATGCTTTTGTTGCACATTTGCTTGCTGATCCCAAGAGAAAATGTTGTTTAGTCCACAGACTTGGAATTATGCTGTCTGAGCGACATGTCGGATCATCATACATCATTAGCAACTCCTACCCTCAACAACCTGTTTCAACCATGTGTAGCTTCCCAAAACCAACTATCCAGTATTCCAATATTTTCCTCTAGTTACAGGTATAGTCTGTATATAAAAAGTTAATCTAGCCACCATGAAGATCTGTTTTTTCCAGTTGATAAGTTTAAAAAGTCATTTGTTAGTCTCTAAATCATGAATTATCATCTTTCTGGAAACCATAATGTATAAGGTGAACATCATTCTGTATTCAACTAGATTTTAATCGAGCCATTGAGGCCATGATTTCATGAAAAGTGCTCACTGAAATAAAAAGAATTTTTAAAAAGGGCCATTTTCCCATAGACTTTCTACAATTGGACTTCTAAATGCATCCAGATCGATCGGCCTTCCCGGCCATCACAAAGTTTGTTTTGAGATACCATAATCTGACAAACTGCTATATAACTATGTTATATATAAATATATATATAAATATATATATATATATATATATATATATAAATATATATATAAATATAATATATAAATATATATATAAATATAATATATATATATATATATATATATGTGTGTGTGTGTGTGTGTGTGTGTGTGTGTGTGTGTATGTTGTAGCTATGTAGTGCCAAAGTTATGTGCCATTATGCTATATCTAAAACAAAAGAATAACAAATTACAATGTTTTGCTTTGCATTTTTAAGTAGGACTTAAAAAGTCTGAACAAGTGATTTCTTTAATTTAGAGAAGTTGTGCAGAAAAAAACAAAATCATGATTCAGCAGTTTAGGTCTCACCATATTTGTGTGTTAGCGTAACATTTGGCAATTGTTTGGTAATTTAAAAAGTTATAGCTATAAAACAGAGTGGAAAATGTTCAAATTGTCAAAACAGACTGACCATCTGCTCAGTAACCTTATAAAAGCTGAGCATCAACACAACGATGAAAATTTAAAAAAAAAAAAAATACCAGCGTTTTCCAGCAGCAGCATTATTCTTGTAATGATATGCCATGTTTCACAGGTCTGTTGGGGAGTTTAAGCATCTGTGCAGCATTCAGCAGGGGAATACAGAAACCTGGGACAGTTGTGGCTTATTTTGCCAAGTTTCCACAAACACATTTAGAGTTGCAGGAGGTCCTCAAGACCCTCCAGTGATTTATATTTGGTGAGAACAATATAAATTCTCCCCAGGAGCCTGGCTTCTTTCTCATTACAGATCGTCTTCCAGAGCAAGAGAGGCTGTTTGAAGAAGCGTTTTTCAATAGACGAGGTATTAATCACAACAAATTATCTGTCCTATTGTCAGGTTTCTTGGTGCCAAATCTTTGTTGTAATTAATATTCATTATGACAGAAACTCAAAGAATCCCTTATTTCATCATCCTATTAATGTTCCCATCTGGAGAATCGGTTCACTTTATCTTTCCGGTCCGCAATGCTGCCGACTCTTACGCTTATACTTTGGGACACACATGCGTACAGGTTTGCACACTCACACTCTCGTCTCAAGTCAAATTTGCATTCAAATTGATGCAGTTATTTCTCCAGGCTACACTTGGGTGCGAGAGAGCATAAGCAGATATTAGGCTATAAGTGTCTCAAATGTTACATAACTGCCATGTTGTCATATATAATGTCTTTACTGACACTGACAGGCAGCAGCTTGTGTGTTTAGGGTTTTCTGAAACTGCAAAACTAACTATACAACACATGCACCACACTCGAAATCCTCCAGGCAATTTATGAGTTGAAAAATAAAATGAAATGGATATTTTTGCCAAAATTACTTACAAATTTAGTCATCTTTAGACATGACAGAGTTGTGGTACCAGTAACATTTGAGAAACAATGACAATGAACAACAGATAACTAACTTAACAGCTGGCAAACTGTTGGAATTCAGCTGAAAAGCAGAGAAAATAGTCAACACAAATGTGATTTAATTAATTTACTCTCTCACAGTCCCATTGTCTCTTTGTTGTGAGCTAAAGAAAATGAAATAAACATCAAAATTAAGAAATCCTGGCCCACAAACTACAATAGCCCATTCCTGTCAAAGCAATGTTTAAAAACCCACCCATAAAAGTCACTGGGAGCCTTCCAGCAGACACATAGACAACAAAAGCTAAATGTGATGGTCTCTCTGGAAACCCCACTGCCTTTGCCATGGAAATAAACATGTCAGAATCAATACACTCTTTGGTTCAGTCCAGGGGATGATCCTCTGAAGGCTTGAGAAAAATGTACAGGGCGTTCAGTAATGCCGCCCTGGTAATTGACTCATGCCTAAGATGAAAAAGATTGTGTTTTTCATTGAGAGGTTCTTTCATTCTTTTGTGTTGAGGAATCACATTTGTTGGGAACAAGTTAAGGCAGCATAGAATGAAGCCGGCGCTTCGAGACAAGGATGAATAAACAAAGTCAAAACAACAAAACCAAAGACGAGAGATATGTTGGGCAATGCTCAGATGTTTAAACAGTTTCCTCTGGGGAATGTGTCAGTTGGAATATTGCTGTCTTGTAGCTCTCCTCTGGTTTAAGCACTTGAGCATATTAAAGCCACAAATAGCTCAAGTCTGTGTTCAAACACACTGACATTTGTGGAATATTGAATCCAGTGACTACTCTGGATGAAACCAAGTCATACAATAATAAAGCATGTTTTCTCTCCATGATTCCACTTCATTTCTTGCTTACATGGCATGCTCAATAAAACTCTAACCCCCACCATGCGTGAGACTTCCAAATCCCTGCATAGATTGTGACATGCCCTTACTCAGAAAGGCACAATTTGGAATTTTTTATTTTGGCATGATGGAACGTTGCGGGGTAAATTAAATGGGATTTTCTGTAATTGTATTCAATTTGCTGGATAAAACGCTCCTGTCCTCAGAAGCGGTGATTAAGAAAGTTACTCCAAAAGCAGGCTCCATATTTAAGTCAAAGCAGCCAGCTTAATGCTGCTGGCTGTGGAGGTGAGACTTTGTCAGAGGTGCTTTTCCTCCCTGATTTATTAGAAAGCCCTGGGATAAGCAGTGTATTTAGCTGGGCCAGCTCAAGGGGGGGTGTTAGCAGGAATAAGACTCAGAGGGGAGAGAGCGCGAGTGTGTGGGAGAATTGTAGGGCCGAAGGTGTGTAGTTCAAACATAGGGTAATGTTGACTTTGAGTATTGAGACCCTAGCTGTTTGCTTTGCCCCAAACCTGCCCGCCCCCTCAAACCCATCAACTTTCCTTCAAATACAGAAATAGACTGATTGGAGCTGGGACACCCAGAGGTGTAGCTTTACTTGTGCCGCCTGCAGTCAACTGTGAAATAATCGTCACAAATACGGAGCGAGAGATGCATTCAATAAGCGAAAGTAATAAAATATTCGGCCGTGTTTTCCCGACAGAATGATTTCGGTGCAATATTTGAACATTTGTGGTGAAGGATTAGAAACAAAACATTCCTCCTGACAAAGCCATTTTCCAATGAACTCCTTGATTTTCATGAGCTCTTTGCGGCAGAAGAGGAAGGGTGCTGGGTTCAATGCTATAAAAATGTGTTCTTGGGATCACAGTGTTTGTCATACTGTGTATAATTACAAAGAAAAGTATTGTAATTATCCATCTTAGAACCACACTTACACTATAGTTTGGGTTGCGGTTGAGCAGGATAGGGTTAAGGTCAGGATAATTACTTTAGGTACAGAGCAGCTGTCAGAATGGCTGTAGCGCCTCTTTTATCTTCACCGTTGTAAATGATCCATATGATGTTTAACTCACAAGCCAACTATTGGTTGCGAAGCAAAGCAACTGGTGTGGAAAAACCAGCAATCATTTCTTCTCCATTGATTTGTGCTTGTAAAACACAAATGTGCATTTTCTGTATCAATAAAAGGATCCGGGCAGGTTTTAAAATATTTTTAAAAAGCACTCCGATTTGAATAATGTGTGTTTTATACGCTTTTTCCCTAGAACCGTGTATTTACTTCCTTATTTGGGTGAAAAATGATTAGAATTATATCAACACCCTTGACCTCAGAGAAAAATACAAACTCTCTAATTATGTAAATAATAATCATTTTAGAAGTTGGAAACATTTTACAGTCCACTCTCACTGTCTGTGCAACAGATGCGCTTTGTTTGCAAAAAAAGGAATCACACTGTTACACACAGAACCACAACCTTTCAAATTACTTCCAAAATGTCCAAAAAATAAACAAAAATGTTAGTCACTACGACATATACTGGAGGATGTCAAAATGCTCAGGAAAATCTCGACAAAGAGCCCAAGGTGTTAATCCGGACTCTAGAGTCTTTAGCTCATTATCCGACCAAACACCAAAGGAAAATGTGCACGTTTAATGTTGTATACAGCACATTTCCCACACTAATGTAAGGCTTTGTGATTCTTTCCTGTAACCTGGGAGTCACCAACACAGCACTCTGGAAAAGCTGTAGCTACTGAAGTTGTGCTGGGGCAGCAAAAAAGTAGACCTCGAAAAAAAGAAATCGTTTTGATGAAATGCAGACGTCAACATTAACACAAAATTTAGCATCTCGCCACCCTTCTTGCCCAGATCTCCTTTCAGCTAATGAAGGGACACAGTGTTGGCTGTCCAGCAAACCTCTAAAAAGTTGTGAATAAAAATATCCACTGCTTCCATTCGGGATATTTACACTCATCCTTCACACACTCTTAATGTTTAGGAATCATGACCACTGACTGATCCTGTGCTTTCAGAAACTGTGATCACAACTTCAAAACCCTGCGGGTCCCTCCCTGCTTATGTCCACCAATCATGAAGCCTCAGATTAATGTGAGGGTAAAAATGTACAAGAACCTACAAGATAAGTTTCAGCACCCAAGTTGTGTTAACATGAAAGACATGAACTGTGTCCAACACCCTTAATTTATTTAGACATCTAGACACTTCATTTCTTATTGCTCAGGGCCACTCACCATCTGTTATGTCTATTAGCAGCACATAATAACACAACAAGGGTAGACTGACTGACCCTTATAGTGTTGCTGTATCCCGTAATGGTGTACTCCACCATTTTTTTACACTGCCTAATGTTATAGAGGTTGTTGTATATATTAAAGGTGTTAATTTTTTAAAGTCTGGTTCTTTGCAAATCTTTTCTTGCATTTCCTTTTTTTATAACACAACAGCACAAAAAATAACACATCTGCATTTTGTACAACAGTGTAAAGAGTGAGTAGTCCTCTGATTGTTTAAGATATTCAATTCAATTCAATTTTATTTATATAGCGCCAAATCACAACAAAAGTCGCCTCAAGGCGCTTCATAAGATATCTAATCTAATGTGTGCCTGTATTATGTGAATTATTCTAATTCCTTTTCGAAGTCTTTAACAATCTTTTTCCACCTTCTTAATCCAAATTAATGTGCTCTTTACTTGTTATTACCATAGGTAAGAAAAATTGATCCTCTGATACTAGTTGATATTAAAAATTCATACTGGGATAGGCATTTATTTGCATTTATTTATTGATACCAACTTCACTTGGTCATATGAACAAAAACTTCAAACAGCTGCTAGCCCTTCACTAGCAGCTGAACAGGTGAACAGCAGCACAACAAACAAGGCAAAGGATCTTAAAGACATGGCCTTCATGACCAATTTTATGACTTCAGTAAAGCCCTCAAATCAACAACACTGACGTATTAAACAGTCATCATAAATGTTAACCTGGCAAGCGCACATGTTGACATTAGCCTTTTAACTATTAGCAATTATCCAAATTACCCACCCCCAACTGTTCAATTATCATTAAGGCAGCAGCTGGCGGCTATGGCTAATAATAAAACGATAATGTTAATGAGAGAGCTAGGGGGGAAACTATATTAGTCCCATTTTAGTTTAACCAGATAATTATTTGTGACTAACAAGTGTTATTTTTTTTCCTTTAGTCACATGTTGAAGTAAAGAACAGTCTACCGGAAATTAGACAGCAAGAGTGGCAGTCTACCAACTTTTTGATCAGCAACGAAAATATGGTGCCAAGTCACCAGAAGCACAGGAAATACACAGGGCTGTAGCTGAATACATTTGGACAAACCAGCATTGTTCTAATCTAATCTAATATTTTTCTGGGCAATCGGTACAGAGTTTGAAATTTTAGTGACAACCCTCCTACACGGTGAGCTTCTCCATGACGCCAGCAGCTGAAACGATGTATAATGGATACGTATTTGGGGTTCATTACAACATTTCAACTACTCAAGCCAACTCGTACACAATCTTTCTGTGTAATTCTTCCATCTGTTCGCTCCTTCATGAGCGTTTCAGAGTGTCTGCGCCTCATAGCATACATAAAGACAACCGCAGCGATGAGCCTGGAGACTGCAGAGTAAAGAGCAAGTGGATTCACCTCGTGTCATTTATAAAACATATCTCAAGGTAGCTCAAGCTCAGGCTTTGTGAATAAATAATGTCTTTTCTCTGTGATTTTGTTCATAGGCCAAGCATCTGGTGTCTTTCCTTTAGCATGTGTGGCCTTAATAGACTATGACTCACAGACCTCCGGACCACCTCCAGAAGGAAAACACTTATTACAGTAATTAAGTGAATCATAGAGTAATACTAAGAGAGAACAGAGAAAGAGAGAGACTGATGTGACACTCTGTTAAGTGTCAGAGGTCTAATACATACATACACCTCTGAATAAATGAGCAGAGCTTGTAACAGATCTCATTAGGAGCCCACTGACAAGAAATTAATCTGTTCTCTTCAAGTGATTTTTCAACCGTCTTGGAATGTGTCCTCAACTGTTAATGACTTCTTGGCCTCATGCAGGATATTTTATATGCGGGAAGGGTGGCACTTAGTCCAGCTGTATACCTTATATTTATGCAGCCAGAGCTAACTGACATGACACTCTCCACTCTGCACACAGCAATTGGTGGTTCATGCCAGATACAGTACCAACTATAAAGATGGTAACATAGCAATTACAGCACAAGTGTGATATTTTTAGTTGTTTCCTGTCAAACTGAAGGATAAAGTGAATGGTTCTCTGTGTAAGCCATGAAGCAGGCATTAACTGCTAAAAGTTCAGAAATGTGGACTTTAGTGGGCTGGAACTCACTGGACATATATACTTCATTTCAATCCGGACCATGCGCTCCTATCAAGCCTTTAAGTTGCCACCGAGTCACAGCACCTAGTGTATCTCAAATCAGATGCCAGATTTTACAGTCACATAATTACAAAAAAGACTAAGTTTTCCACAGAAAGAAAATGAGTAACCAGGGTAACAACTATAATTTCAAAGTGCTAAATGAGATGGGAAAACAGAAAGTCTTTAACATTTCAATGAATAATTGATTTCCAAAGTAACTGACAATTAACTTTTTGAATCAAATTATTAGAAAATAAACAAGGCGACCCGTCTTCAGCCCAAAACCGATTAAGATAAAGCGACTCTCGGCGGCTCCCTTGTCGCATGTTTGATTTGGCTGAGAGACATGCTGGATGACCTTCCTGACACAACCCCAGAGAGGGTCTGAGTCAAGCTTTTACTTGCCAAGTGAAAGTCTTACCCACTAGACCACGGAGCCAGTTTCAAAGCCTATTAAGATATTTTCTTAATAACTGTTCCGCTCTAGGTGGGTCTGCATCTTATTACTTAGATACATTGTTATTTTCTCTTTTTCTCATTGTTCTGGTCATAAAAGGTCAGACAAAGTTTTTAAAATAAAAGACACCCATAGTTTTTAAATCAGGCCAATAGTCCAAACACAAATGTGAGATTACCACGATAAGCTCTAAATGCTCACATGTAAAAAGATGGTATTTCTGCTTTGTGAGACAAAATTTAAAAACAAAAAAAAACCAACTGAAATGTAATCATTAAAACCCACCAACAATTTATTAAAGCCACCACATATTTACTCAACTGCAGCCTTGCAAAATGATAGATGACAGCCTACCTGTTATTTTTTTTTAGCATATTCAGTTTATTTTCTTTTTTTGGTTTAGATTAAATCATAATCATAACAGTTACTGATCAGTGAAGCACTGCACTTTGTGTGTCAATTCCTGCAATATCACTTTAGAAAAACATAATATAAATCAACATTTCTACAATCTAACACTCAGTCGCTACAAAATTACTGCAAAATCCAATCAAAAACCTGCCCATGTCATTTTTATACATGTGATTATTCAGCTATGGCCTCATTTAATTGGAAATACAAATCAAGATTCTTGGGGCGATAATAATGGTTTGTTGTGGCACCAGCAAGAACACTACACTAAAAGGACTGAAGCACTATAAAGCTCCAATGATTAGTTGAGTAATCGCAAGTTAATCAACAACAAACTAAAATAATGAAACAACTACTTTGACTTTTAAATGTAAAGAATTTACAGTTCCTGCTTTCTTCCTCTTCTATGTCTTTGGAGTTTGTACTTCTGGTTACACAAATTAAGCTCCTCTGCATTTTTTGCAATTTGTTGACATTTTATAGACCGAATGATAAATAGAAGAGATAACTGACAGATTAACTGACAGTGAAACTCTTAGATGCCTCTTTGATTGATAGTGCAGAGATTAAGCCACAAAGAACAGTATACACTATCAGGGTCTGCAATAAATTTATATCTAGAGTTCACCGGGGGTGACTAAATACTTCAGAGGGTCATATGGTTTTTCCCATGCCTCTGTTCATTTAGGAAGTCTCACATTCATCAGTGAAGTCATCCCCCTTTCTACCCAGAATGCACTGGCCAGAAATAAATAACCTTTTTTCATTTGGATTCCTTGATGTATTGGGTTGGATTTTTCCATTACTAAGCAGAATAAGAGCATTTCCTTTAACTTCCAGCAGTCTCTAAAGCTGGCGCTCACCATCAGGAATGTAAACACACACAGTCTGTAAACAAGGCTCTCTCTGACCCCCAACCCCCCTCGACAACGCTGACCACCGCAGACCAGCCTAATGACGTCCCTCCCTGACCCCGCCAAACTTTCAAAGACAGACGCAGCCCCATTATTGGGCTCAGGGGTCGCAGGAGGGAACCCAGAAGAGGGTGAAAGCTGAGAAAGGACAGTGTAGCGTCAGCCATGGTTTAAGAAGTTACAGACACAGAGATGACAGGCCCTCTGATATCTTCTCCTGAATCCTCGAGTCCCCAATCAGTGAGTAATGGAACAGAAAAACAAATGTGGGCTCTGGGAGGTTAGTGGATTAATGATATAAGAGTTGCTGCAGCTGGCTCAGGGACGATACTGAGGTTCCTCAGTGAGCCATCAGCACTTGTGAAGGGGGCTCTAGAGGTGAGTCAAAGACTCGGGGGGGGTCAGAATACCGTCAGCGCCGACTCGATCCTCCCCCGAAACCAACGGGGATGTTGTCAGCACAGAGAACAAAGGCCAGCGACAGGGTGAGAGGGAGCAAGGGGAAGAGATAGGGAGCAGGAGAGAGAGCTTTCTAATTTTAACCACAATGCCACAGTTGAGAGAAGCATCACAGGGCTCATTTGGAACATATTGTTCAAATTAAAGCCTTGATAAATAAACAAGCCTCAAACAAGCACAGCGCTCTGTACTCCTGAGTGTGAGGGTTAGAATGTTTTTTTTATACCAGCGGACACTGGTGTGGCATACAAAGCCATTACCCTCAAAAGTTTGGGAGATTTCAACCACATTTTTCCCACATCCTCTATTGTACCTGAAATCTATAGCTTTGTCAGCCCTGCAACCATTTGAAATTAGGGGACAAATGGTGCTCACAAGGGCCTCACCAGCTGCTGATAAAGTGATTTTCTGCTCGAGGAAGGCAGAAAAGGTGCTTTGACAGAGGGGCTTCAGTAGCTGATGGGTTCCCCTGGGCAGCAACAGGGAATCTGCAGTGTCTACAGGTTATGGTTTTGTGGTTCTGTGACCTGACATTCATACTGCCTATAACATCCACACACAAAAAAAGAGTAACCATTCATAATCTACATGTAAATTCAATGATGATAGAAGGCAGTTTAACAAACATAAGTGGGTACAAACTTGATTAAAAGCAAAGATTATGAGCATACTTTTGCCACAATCTTAATCTGTGCAGCCATTTTTGTCAGAGTCCTTACGAGCTCCTACATTTGGAAGGATATAATGATTTTTTATTCATTTTTACACATCTTATTTCACCAAATATCAACTTCACTTGACCACACATCGCACCACATCTGATTTGTGCTGCAGTCAGTCCTCACATTACGGTATAAAGTTAGAGCCACTGGATAAACTGTTGATGCAAACGTCTGTTTCTTCATTGTGTTCTGTTACATTTTTCTTATAATGGCAAATCAGTCAGTGACAAATTTTTTACCAGAGCAGATAAGGAATGACTATATGATGAGACTATATGATGAAACATATAGTCTCATCATATAGTCCAAATACACAGGGCAATGGCAGCAGTGGCTGAGAGTAGGTTTTGGTGCAGCTATGCTTTTCAAAACTCGGCCGAGACATTGGCAATGCTCTCTGCAACACTCACTTTGCAAAATGCAAAGCTGGCCATGGCAGCATATCAATTCTGAGGAAACTCCTGGTCAGATATTAAAAAATATATACATCTACAAGCTGAAAAGTATACCCTATAGCCTGAAAGCCTGAAAGGACCCAGAGCTAACATTGTGAAATATTATGAGACAGTGAATCCAAGGACGATGATGATGAAAGTTTTAGTGCATCATCGGCAGCTTCATCGACATCATCTTCAGATAATTAGGTAGTTGGGCAGGTTTTGTCAAAGTAACTGAGCTCGTTTTCATTGTGTTGGCATTTTTGCACTGCATTTCTTATCATGCATGCTATTTACAGGAAACAAATACATTATGTGAGATTGACAGCCCACCACCTTAGTATATAACTACAACCAATAAGACCGTAACAATGCATACTATAATATTAAACAGCACTGCAACAGTGATGTCAACAGACGCTGTCACACAGAGACCAGGGCACTTGATATGGTTTGTAAAATGTGTCAAATTACAATATTTTTCATTTAAGAAGTATGGACTTATTTTCTAGGAGAAGACAGGACAAAGAAAAATGCACCACTGCGTGAACGATGCCCAACCCCACTTATATGTCTCTGAGAAAGGTATGTATAGGAGTGTTCCCTACCAACATTTGTTTTTCTCTTAGGTTTTTTTTATTATTATTATTGCCTTTTGTTTGCTTTGGTCTCATATAAATTGGTGAAAGTGTTAAGGTTTAGAATATTCTACGGAGAAAAAAAATATATATATATATATAAAAAGGTAGATGGAATATAATTTTTCATTGATGTCACTTATTTTTATGGACATTTTGGTTGTTGAAAAACTATAAATAATGACTGAAATAAAAATCATTATCATCATCATCTGACAGCTGAGCTACAACGTTGTGCTAAGCAAAGGCAACAAGCATTCAGGATGTAGCCTTATATTTAACATATAGGTATGAAAATGGGATCCAACTATCCAAAAGGAATAAGGGTGCTTCCCAATATACCCCACCTTTTAATTGTGAATTAGAATCCCACATGTGAAGCAGCTAACTTCTTATTTTTTCTGAACAGAAACACAGCTAACAGGGAAATATTCTTCACCATTTTAACAAAGAAGCACACCCTGGCAAATATGCAGTTCATTATAAAAAAATAATTACCAAGGGAAACAGACTGATTAAAAGCACATAAAAAGTCTCCTTGAGAGGGAAAGTCAGATTTCTTAAGGCGAGAATCTTTGACACTCTGTTGCAGACTGAAAAATGTCTTGCTTTTATATTCCATCAGCCAGGATGAAAGTGAGCAACTGTCCAGAACGAAGCCCCGCTGAATCACCTCGGGTCACAGCTTGGGCCAGACAGCTTTGACTTTATGTGTGTCTGTAAATATGGCACTCACTCTGCAGCCTACTTGCCCCCAAAATGAGATTAAAATGTTTGTATCAAGCAACATCTTGGCCACAAAGAAACCAGGGAATTAGAAAAACTAGACACAACAAAAGCCTGATCTGTTCCTAGTTTTTAAGCGATTCTCCGGCTATAATGGATTCTCATTTTTGTAAGTGAAAGCACTTTTGCCTTGTAAGTGCAATCATTAATATCCAGTCTAAAAATCACTCATCGCAGTCATAGACATTCACCCACAGATCAAAGTCAATTTTGTTATTCATACTGCATTGCTCTTGGACAGAATTGTTATCAGGAGTTTTCACCACTCAAGTAATGCCAAGATAATAATCTCTCTGCTCTCTCGGCTGCTCTGTAACAACATGTATAGTGGTATTGGAGCACCACTTGTCAGGCAGATGCATTGCGAGTGTGTCTGCTGAGTGGTACAGTGAAACCGGATTGGTCCCCTCCACCCACTCATCAGCGAATGACCGAGGGCTACCCCGAGGCTCAACCTGCCTCAGAGTCTCTGATCATAATGAGAACACAACTATCTGACACTGCATGCCTGTTGCAGAGAGTGAGGAGACAGACTGAGACAAGCTCGGCTCTTATCAGCACAGGAGTATTTTTGCTTAGGAAAAGGAAGATGTTTAAAGCTTAGAAGCTTGTCTGCTTTCACCGGGCTTGCTAATAAGCAGGTAGGATAAATTAGCGATTGATAAATTAGTCAGCAAGTGACTCATATTCCAATGTCCTTTATTTATTTAAAAAGAAAAAAAAAATCACAAAGAACCTCAGTCAGGACAGAAAAAAAAAGTATTTTCTTCGTAGTTGACCTGAATACATAGTCTAGTCGCAGGCTGTTAAAAATTACTTTGCCAAAAATTGTTCTCAGCGCCTTGGCACACAAATAGGGACTTTTGTGCATACTTGTTTTAAGGCACATCCAGTCTCTGAGGGGCTAAGCGTAACCACCCAACAAATACCACTGCAGGAGCTCGTAAGGACTCTGGGGCAATACAGAAACCATGCAGCCTAAGAAATAAGAGTGAAGATGATGAAAGAGAAATGCCACCGTGGTGTCAAAACGCTGAAGCCAAATGACTGGCCACGTTCACAGGAGACAGCGCCACAGTCTCTGTCCGCTTGTCTTTTTCTCCCCCTTTTTCCTTTCTGCTAAACAGCAAACTCTAAGAGAAGTTCAAGGCCAAAGGGGTAGGCAGAAATAAAAGCCCCATTTAAATGGTTCTTTCATGTGGCTTCACATACAGTTTCAAAGACTTGTACAAATTACCATGCACTGACACAGCCCATATACTGTCTCCATCCCAGTTGCACATATACATGCACTGACATTTGCAAGCTTACCCAGACCTGCAGGACATTCAACCTTCCATCAAGTAACAAAAGTGGGCTGGACAGGATGGGAGGAAGGGGCGAAGGGGGCAGAGGGGAGCTGTGCACATCTTTTTTTTTTTGTTGTTGTTGCAAAAATATAATTAGCACACTGGCTGACGGGGAGCTTTCTGATATGGTCAGTGTAATGCAGTCATTGCTTCTGGGTGACAGAGAAAAAGCACAGCCACTTCATTAAGTGCAAAGGAAAGGAAGCGAAGACAAAGCAAACAAAGCAAGAGTTGTGTGAAAAAGGAAAGGGGCAAGCGAGCGAGCTGGGGGATTTCTGCTACCCTTCCATCTTGCTCGTCGTGTAGACTCAGGCAGCACCTCTAGGTAAGCCACCCCATGACTTGGGCCTCATATTGCCAAGGCTGCTCGGTTCCCACAGTGTGTCAGGGCCTGCATGTGGCCTTCCTCCCTGCTTGGGCAGCCCTGCGTCTTTAGACCCCCAGGCACCGGAGCAGAGGTTACACCAACACAGCCAGCAACAGCAGCATGTCAGCCCCACACCAACCGTTGCCTTGGTGCCGCTGCATTAGCAAAGAGCTCCTGACTCTGTTCAAGGGAAAGTGATTTGCCATGACGTCTATGGCTCCCCACTTTTCGTTCTCTTTTTCTCGCTTGTTGCTGCTCGCTCACTAAGAAACCTCCTCTCTCCCCGTCTTCTCTCTGCACATTTAATCTCTCCCGTTTCCCCCTTCGTTGTCATTCTCTCCACCACATCCTCAAATCTTCCCTTTCACTTTTTTCCCCCCAGAGTAATGACTGATGCCTAAAACACAGTGCCATGATTAGACTGACACTGATGAAAGACAACATCTGTCTTGAATAAATATTGAACTGACAAATTATGCTCTTTTTTTTCCCTCCCCCGGTCATTGTTCATCTCCATTTCTTCATTTTTCAAAATTGTTCCCGGCTTGCAGACTGAACAGTGCCACAGAGTTGCCACCAACACCAAACACAATATTTATTTTCACTTCAGCACAAAAAATGCTCACAAATAGCGACAGAGCTAAACGCTAATAATATGTCACTGCAGAGCTGCACTGATAAACAGGAACTGGAGGAGAAACCCATCAAGTGGTCACTGCGTTTCACTCGATGACCAACAAACAGGTGCATGCCATTACAGACCAGCTCTCATACAGCAGCATTCCACAGCACAAGGAAGTGTGTAATCGATGTTGTGGAAAATAAAGTGAGAAAAAAGTAGTTCTAATTGCAAAATGTAAATATTGAGTTTTCCCACAAGTGGGGGCAGACCACCCAGGATGCAAAATAGTCACCCACCCCCTTTCTCTTTTTGCCTTGTCGACCGCCCGAGAGATGTCTTTTTGTGAGTGCAAAACATCACCGACCACAATCAACACTCACACAGAAACCATGATGTGTCTTTGCATGCAAATACTTCTGGCAGCTCTGGCTTGGCATTTGTATTGTGGGAAAATTAGGTGATGAAAACCTTGAGGAGAAGGCTGAGTGGATCAGAAATTTAGTGTATAACACCATGTCTGCCTTGTTCCTGCAAGGTGCCAGACTTTTTGATTCAGACTGTTCCTGTCTGCTGTGAATAAATTCTCACAAGAAAAGAGAGCAAGAGGGCAGCCGGCTGGGCAGGACAACACTGTAGCTGCAGTGTCTGACAGAGACTCCTCCATGTGTGTGTGTGTGTGTGTTACAGGCCAGTGTCAAATACTTGTCTGGACTGTGACAAATACCTCCTAGTAGCCTCACCACAACTACCTGCAAGATTAGAAATGAAACATAACTGCTAATGCTGTTTGAAGATCAAAAGCAACTGTTTTTCTGACAACAGCGAGCGTTCAGCGAAACTTAATTTAAGCCTTATTATGTTTCCACTATTTGTCTTGGCAGGTCTACGCAAATATATGCAACTGAGCACACTGACACAAGAGAAAAGCAGTCAAATGATTGCAAAATAAGCCGCTGAATCAACAGACGGCATCTGCTTGAATCAAACAGAGAATAATAGATGGATCAAAGTCTGCAAAAAAAGAAAGAAAACTTCACTTTTGCTCATTAAATTTCAAAGTATTCTACTTTAAACCTTGTTTTAACACGCATTTATTTAGGCACACGTTTGGATCTTTCCAAAGGCATGCAATAAATCTATTAATTAGGCACTCCGACATTCAACCAATTCACTCAAAATAGGAGGTATTTCGAGGTGAAAAGAAGGCACAAAAAACTTACCTTGAGTGGTTTTACTTCCTGAAGCTGACTGTTGGACAAAGGCGACCAGGCAGAAACCTACAAATCCAAGGCTCGCGCGTATCAAAGCGTGCATATACATGTTAACTTTCACTGTAGTTTAACACAAGCACTTTCTAAGATCTACGATGCGCAAGAACACATACGAGGGTGTGTGTGCGTGTGCTATAAAGGTCTCTTGTTATTCCCTGTGAGCACCCCCTGACAGGACACTATGCGATCCTTTTTTTCCCCTTTTAACGCCTGCTCATTTGAGTTTCAAGTGATCGGGGTTGAGGACAGCCCGACAACGCGGAGCGGAGGAAGGCTTTTCTGTTATCATGTTTCGAGCCAGACCGATGTCAATTTAAGAAAGGGTGAGAGAGAGAGAGAGAGGGAGAGCGGGAGAGAGAGAGGGGGAAAGAAGGAGAAATGGAGAGATGGAGTGCAGTGGCGGGGTCTGAAGGGGGAGGAGAGAATAAGGAGCGTCCGTGCTGCGCTCCGGACTCCTCTTGCTGCTCCTTCTCTTTCCTGACTGGCTCTCAGTGCTTCGTTCCTTTTTTTTTGTTGTGCAGGAATTTACACACAGGTGTTGGCTGAGCTCAAGGTGGACAAGTGTTGCCGAGTGCACTGAGAGTGGGGCTCACAGGTCACCTGGCTGATGCTACCTGCGCAAAAAAGGGGGGGAAAAGAAAGAAAGTTGCCGTCACGGCAGCGTGGTAAAATCATCGCCTTAAAGGGGGGACAAGAGGGCGGATGGATTTATAATAGACTCCGATGGAAAAAGTAATAGCCCGGAGATTGCATTTTTGTTCTCATCCAGCAGACTGTACAGCCCATCTAGTCCCTCAAACAAACCAATAAACGCCTATTTACGGATCATGTGTGCAGCATCGACGTGATCTCGTCTGCTGTGCTGATAAAAGATTATAGTTGTCGTTTAACGATTTTACCGAGAGCACTTGTTGGCATTTAGAAATAGTCCAATCGAGGCTAAAACACGGAATATTCTACAACACTCTTAACAAAATTATTTGATATTCTTTATTCCATCTCTGCACTGAATTGAGTTCAAAGTTCACATCACAGACAAAATTGCAAAACTTCTTTGAAAATTGGAAACTGAATATGTTTTTTTTTTTCAAGTTTCAATTGACTTTCTTGAGTAACATCCTTATTCCAAGGTCAATTGAGGGCCTTAAGCAATTTCATGTCCTTTTTTAAGCTGAAGCTGGACCTGTTTGAAGAACTTCCGAGTGAAGCTGTGAATCTCATAAGAGTTTACTTTAATAAAACCGCGTAGATGATTATGTTGAACGTTTAAGCTACACCAGCTGTTAAAAATACAGTTCGAGATGAAACAGTTCCTCAGGTATGATAACTTACAATTGGTATTTGTTTACAGGAAAATTGGTGAAAGCTTTATGAAAATCATCTGGTATATTGGGGAAAAACAGGATAGAAATTATATCTCGAGTCATCTGGTTCCAAAACCTTAACCAACACCACATTACCAGTTTGTCTTTTCCTGCAGGAGATTAGCTCAACTGCCACATTTCTCTCAGAGAATTTTCCCCCTCCTGGCTTTGAATAAGCAAGCCCTGTCTAGTGACAGAAATCAGTAATACTGAGATTCACTGAGGTATTTGTGAAGCATGTGTTAGAGGGAAAAACATTAGAAGGCAGCATTTCCTTGAACCAAATAAAGATGAGACAGCTTCAGCATGTTAAAACTTTTGAAGTTAAATTCGGGGGTTGAAGATGAACAGCCATCAGCCATTTCTGCAGCTCACGAGTCACTCTGTGCACACCATTACCCCCAAGACCTGAAGAGAAATGAGGCTTGAGGAGTTACATGAATCAGAACAGGCCTTTTTCATATCATCGCTATCACAACCCACTGAGCTACTGTGCCACATTTCACCAGCAATGACATATGAAGCATTTGTTTCCAGGAAGTGTGCAGCGAAGGAAACACATCTTTATCCCCACACCTGCTGCCTCCCTTTGCATTATCACGTAAATTAACCAGCTGTGTCGATGCATCTATGTTTGCATTTCGCCGTGCGAGCAGATCCAACACTGTAATCATCGCGCCTGCTCCCATGTGTAATTTTTTTTTCTCAATCAAATATAATTAGGGCATCACAATGAGGCTGATTGCAGATAACAACGCTGCTTTCTTCAGATGATGCAGACACACACATTATGATGGGGTTGAGGGCAGAAAGGAGGAGAGAGGATTATTACTCATTATACTGTGTATTATATCTGTCTCTCTATCTCTATTTTAAAAATTACCAGAAAATATTCATTATTCATTATTTTCATTATTATTCAGAGACAAGAAATTTCATAAACAATGTCTTTTAGTGTGGATTCCCATGCTACCCCACATTTCACCAGAGACTAGGGGCCTCAATAACTAAGAGATTCAGTGCAACAGAATAACCTTCCCGAGGATCCCTCTTTGCATCCACAGAAGAAGAAAAAACATGTAAATCCACAGCTCAAAGTCAAGCAGTTCAGTGTAATTAAAATAACATCCGTCAGGGATATGGAAATATCCCATGTCCCCGTGTCCAAATCTCTGGGTAATTGTGAGCACTTGTATAACCAAATGAGCTCAGAGTCACACAGGGAGTTTGAGAAAGTCAGCACATGGTTGCCACAGAACCCATGCATAAGTCACACTGGTGGATCAGTACACTTTTCATGGCAACACTTCATTAAAGACAGAGGTTTGTGCACAGGCACTACACTCAGCACCAGACCGAGCTATTTTTACAACAACAGACACACAAGGGAAACCCAGGCCATGTTTAATTTATGATTCTTGTCACAAAAAGGACTTTGGCTTCATACTGGGTAAAGAAAAGTGGGAGAGTGGAGAAGGTGAAGAAGAAGAAGGTGTCAAGAGATCTGTAAGGATCTTTCATAGATAATGAGACCAATTGAGCTGTGTTTCACCAAGACTGAGACGGTCTTTATGCAACATGTTCAAGAGATTTGCTGCAGAGCGGCTGACCACAACTTGCTCCGACTTGTTCTGCAGTGAATGAGCAGCACCATTTTCCCCCCTGAATTTTTTTGTTTTTTTTTAATCTGAAGGCAATATCTTTTTGTAATGTCCTTTGAAAGATCTGAGGCAAGTTGCCGTTTGGCACTATATGAAAAATGCATGATTGTCGGAGATACACCACATCAACACAATTTAACAACAGCTGTTCAAGCTGTTCTCACCTTGCAACTCCAAAATATCCACTTCTCAGAAATTAGAGGGCAAAAAATGTGCAGCAACCAGTTGTTTTAAGACAGTGTTGGTAAAACCTACATTTTGGCTCCAAAATATCAAAGTCAGACAATATTCCAACAGCTGTTTCTGTAAGATAAATGCGACATGGATGCATGTTGGGAGGCAACTGTGGGCCACCCCTTTACTATACTGCATGCTAATGAACTGTGGAGTTAGAGGCCCTGCAGAGAGCCTAATGTGTTCTTCCAGATGGTCATACACAGGGGCACATCACCTCATTTACTTTCTTCCAGTTCGACATTTGTGCTCCCAATTGTCTTAAAGAATTACGTGTGAATATGTCACAGCTTGGAGCGCAGAACTTTTTCCGCTTTGTTCATTTTTTTTTTTTACCCCCTTCTTATGCTAGGTTACCAACACTACCACAGGCCCAGCAGGATGCCTCGGTACTCACCATGCCAGCACCACAGGGGAGCCGAGTGGCTTGCTGAGTTCCACACTTTAGTACAGGCATCCCAGCGAATGCTGTGGGCTTGCCCCAGGAATGCCTCCTGACCACAGCTTCAGTCACTGGCAAAAACAGGGAGCAAGAGAGGGAGAGTGAAGAAGGAAATACACTTATCGAGTCAGAACAAACACAGATTTCACATAGTCACCCTGACCAGCTGAAAGATTTATTCGTCCCTATCAAATACCACGTCTCCTCGAAGAAGAGTAATCGGTGAAGCTATGTTGCTTTTGTAACAACACACCACAGAAAATGAGCTACTAATGAGAGTTATCATCACCTTGCTGTCAGGCCCCGAGTCATGAAGGCTTGGTTACCTTTCAAGTGAGAGTCCTAGTGATATTACCCGAGTCTTATTGTTGTTGCAGCAGGGAGGTAAACAAGATACAAACAGCTTGTTAGCTGCATGAGGGTGCAAGAGGGTGCTCGTTCTGTATCTCCTGCGTCTGAGTGTCTGTGAATACCTATAATCAAGTGGACTCATCATGATCAAATGAGACAGAGTGGAAGATTTGGTCCTGTTATGGTCCTAAATGTAATCCTTTCTATGCCTGCATCTTTCAAAGTATCAGCCATCATTATACAACTGAATTGTATCACTGTGCTTAGTGGCTATCTGAAAGCACACACACCCAAACAGAGGAGCCATAATAACCATGAATTTTAAGTAAACTCTTTTGATGACACAGAACTGGGCTGGGCATGCTTAAACCCAAGCACACTCAGCAGTGGCTCTTTGCCACTTTGTCTTCACTAATCCTCGATAGTCTGCTCATATACTGAGAAAGGGATGAGAATTTTGGCCATAACGTTCAGACACTATGCAAGAAGGTAAGTACAGAACAGGTCCAGGGTGGTGGGGAAGTCCCATGAGCTCACTGTCTAGCCAGATAGTGCAACAGCTACGCCTACCTGCTCCAACCACTGACACCAGGGAGTGTCTACAAGGAGCTTTGTGGAGATTTAGCTCATCTATGCATCATAAAATATAAAATATAACTAAACCTTTGAGATTTTACTCCATGTATAACTGGTAAAATATCAAACTTCAATTCCCCTTTAAACTGTTTAAGGCTGAAATGTTGATGAGTAAAAACTTCCCGCAAATCACCCCCATTTCATTTCTCCCACTATTTGCTAATACTCTGACATGAATCATTTCGAATGAATCATTTTGTCTAGAAGAAAAGATAACGGGATGTTGTTGCAAAGATAAAACCCATGGTTACAGCTGCCTCCAAAGTGTTTTTGTTCCCCTTAAAGAAAATAAGGTTTATAAAGAAAGTCCATCCTTTTTCTTATCTAACCACATCCATATTTATGGCCAAATAATCAGTTAAAGCAATCAAATGAGGCACAGAGGGAACAGGCAGCTCTACGCAAGAAGACCTCAGGCGCCTAAGCAATCTAAACCGAGAAGCAATGGTAGAGACATCGCTAACCACCGCACATGTTACCACGAAGAAAGACAAAACATCTAAGATGCAACAGGTCCAATTTTCCACAGAAAAGCATGTTTAGTGAGATTGAATAGCTCAGTTAATTGGTTAACTGAATCCTCCAACCACATATGTACACAAACACACACACACTTTTAATGACTAAGCTTGAAACTAAAACTTGAACTTTCAGGTTCACATTTTTGGTAGTGAAACCCCCTTTAATGCAGACTTACTTTGTCCTGGTCTAGGCCTACAGCAAATGCATTTTAATCCTCACTGATGTGCCATAATGTCAGATTATCTGGTGGGATGGTCTAATCTCATCCATAAATGCAGTTAGAGGTCTTTTCAAGGACACATATAAAAAACAAATAAACAAAAGACACCCGTTATTACAAAAGTGAATGGTACACAGAGAAACTGATCTGTTTTCACTTTACTCCGTATTTTTTAAATCGAAATATTTAATTAAGCACTTTTTCTGTGTGCAGTTTATTTGAGAAATAAAAGGAGAAAAAAAATCAATCGCGTCTGTGCACAAATTCAAATGTGCAACAGCAACATATGGCCCAACATAACAGCGTAAGCGGTTGCGGTTCTACCCACATATGAATCTAGACTGCACTCTAGTGGCTGCAGGTTTCAAAGTGAGAAAGTAATACAAACGTGAGGTTTTGACTCGTCAGAGCAGAAGGAATAAATATGATTAATGAAGAGTCAGTTTTATTAAATGTCCTAGTATGCGTACACACGTGTACACACACGTGTACACACACTAGTAGATCCTCCCTTTAGTGGATCCAACAATCACTACCAAACTCAGAAAACAAAGATTGTCTCAGTGTTACAGTGATATAAACACACTCTAAAATTGTATATTGAAAATTTTGGATAATTATCATTCTTTTTTTAATTTTTTTTTGCATCCAAATTTTAGAACTATGCTTTGCATAATTTGATATAAACTGAAAGAATACATTGTCCCTGACTGCAGTGCACCCATGAATGTTCAGAAAAATATCACAGGATTGTTTTTAAACTGAAGAAAACATAAAAATGTGCAATACTCAAGCCAGTTGTTATGTGGGTATTTTTTTAAGAGCACACATCGACATCGTGATAGGTGACTGAAATCTTGTACATTCTGAAGTTTGGTACTTCAGCATAGAGCTGTGTGTCACATGCAAGTGCTAATAAGCAAGCCAAACATATCGCTGCCCCCTTCGACTCTCCTGTGCCCCACAGTTTGAACATTACTGCTGTAGTATGATGGACAGGTGTTCGCTCTGTAGACGCTTGTTCACCTCTGTCACATTTCATACCAATCACTAAAAGTTTTCATTTTCTCTGTAGGCAGAATTTTATGGTATGTTTCTCATAGTGGCTGTTTCAGGATCCTAGGAGAACAACTGTGAAAGCTGACAGTTGCTGTCATTGAGTCCTTGTCAGTCAGGTCTGCTGCACTCAGGTGGAAAGGAAAAATAGCTCACATACCAACACGCCACAGTGCAGCACAAAGCCGCCTGTGTCAGTCTGACGGCACCCACTGTAGCTGCTTTCTCTTCTCTTAGGTTTATAGGGAATGAGGATGTTCACTTTGAGCTAAACAAAAATAAACCACTGATACTTTACATACTAGCTTCTTGGTGTCTGGAACAAAACAGTGAGTACTATTCAACTCTGAATTAAACAAATGTGCTTCATCTCTTGATGTAAAATATTAAAAACAATATTCAAATTTCCACTCGGCTCATATTAAAAATTGCGACTGGGAGATCGAGATCAGGGATTTACTTTCTTATAAAAATATTTTTAGACTTTAAACAAAAAAGCATGGAAATATTCTGAGTGTAGAAAATGCAAACTAGAGGCTGGACTTTAAAAAAAGAAAATCATGCTGCAAAGCTGTCCTAGGCGTTATCAGGATCAGAACAAAACGATTTGTGAGTTAAGGGCTGGTATCAAGGGCAGGGCTCAAAGAATTACAACAATGACACAGTACCATTGGCACTGATCCAGCCATGCAGAGACAGCGCACCTTCACCTTGCTAATTTCTAATTGGACAATTAAAGAGGAGTCATTGTTATCCGCCTGGACACGCCAAGAAAATTTTAATTTTGCTCATTTTTTCCATCAGTGCTGTCTGGAAAGTTTAGTTCCAAAAATAGCCAAATGTGTTGATCCAGTCCCTGCTTTGTTCTTTATTAGCTCTGTAGTTCTGCACCCTGCTGTAAACAGCTGCTCAGATAAAACACTTTTTCAAATTGAGCCTGCGTTCACAGAAGTAGGTGACCTCACCGGCAAATTACAGGAAAGAGCAATTCTATTTGTCTAAAAAGCCTGCAGCGGCAATAAAATGTTTTTCAGACAAACCGTCGGCTCGTAAATGAGCCATCATGAGCAGCAAAGATGTTCCGTGAAGGCTGAACCGCGAGGTGAAAAACAGGTTGTACTAGTTCAATCACCATCACATCAGATAAAGTTGCTGAGGCTGAGCCACAAAACTGGTGCCTCAAGTTTCGATTCGATATGACAGACGCATCTGCGTTTTAAAAAAATGACCAAAAGGAGTCAAAACAATGACATTCAGAAAGCAGTCAGTTTATGGTTTAAATAAAAGATGCAATAAATGCCTGCAACTTGTCGACCCATTAACTCCAGACATGTAGCTGCTATGTAACAAGCTTATGCATCATTATTCAGCCATGCAAAAAAACATTTTAGATCCTTCTCACCCAGTGGTCACCGACTATGTGCTTTGAGTTACGGTAAGGTATGTTCCCGAACATCCCTTCCCCATATCCATTGATTTAAAAAGAAAAACAAAATCTTCTAGTTATGATACAAACTCTACAAAGCAAATAGGTTCAGTGCAGTTCACAGTAAATGCACAAATCTGAGTACTAGCCAGCGCTTGGTAAAAGGAAACAAAACCAGATGAAAAGTCTAACAGACTGTAGGAAGTGAAAATCAAATTACATAACACAACAGCAACACATGGAAGTACCTAAAAGGAGAAGTACAAAGAGACCCTTTGAAAGCACACAGCGAGGGACATTAAGAAGGTTTCTACTTACACTTCACAAAATAAACTGAAATGACTAAATAACTTGCTATTGTCTCATAAAAGCAACATCATTTACTTTACAAAAGTACATATATCACAGTGACAGTTAATGAATATTAAAAATATCCTTGACTGCTAGTTCTGTGGGGAAAAACATTGGAAATAAGGTTGTACAATATAGGTAAAAAGTACATTCAATAATGTCCTTGACAGTCATTTAATTCCAACTTTTGTCAATGCAGTAAAATAAAAAATGCATAAATATGTGGTTAAGCTGCTTCCTGAAAGCTTTTTTTTTTTTTTTTTAACTGTCCATATTAATCATGTAGAAAACTCTGGCATGTTTCTTAACATACATCATCTTAAAGTAGTCTGACAGATAAATGAGGTGCATATTTAATCTCTTAGCAGTCCGAGCTTCTTCAAGGCCCCACGGCGGTCCTCTTCATTTTCTGAACGAGGGCAGATCAGCACGCTGATACCTTGTGACCGAGGCAGTTTCTGAGCGTCTCTGGAGTGATGCAAGGCAGTGTGGGCAGGCAAGGCCTTCTGTGAGGCTGGCTCTTTAGTAATGGAAGGCTCTGCCTCCAAACCCTCTCCTTGAGCACTTGAGAACTCCTTCCTACTCCCAAGAGAGGCGGGGCGTGGTCGATGGTTACGCAGCTCGTTGAGGTTCTGATTAATGCTGGTGCCCTGACTGGCTTCACTGTAGTCTTGACCTGCTGTATATCTGCTTATACCCACCTCAGTGCGCCCAAGGCTGGCTGATTTGACCTTTGGCGGTGTCAGCTGCTTGACCAGGCCAGAATAGGTAAGAGAAGTGGCTTTGACAGCAGATGGTTGATTTTCTGAAGGAGAAAGCTCAGTGGGGTCACTGAAATCAGCAGGTGCTGGGAGAATATCAGGATCCAGAACTGTAAGAGCAGTAGAAGTGTTTGATGGTAATAGTGCACCAGGGTTCAAAGGCTGGACAGTAACAGAGGAAGGGGGAATGTTATAAGACTGCAATGATGGTGGTTCATTTGGAGCTGCAGGGCTGATTGGAGGAGAAGAAGAAGATGAAGCTGACCAAGACACTCTGGTTTTGGGAGGAAGTTTAGAGCTCTGGTTTGGGATCGATTCTTCCTCACTGCTTTTAAGCAGGCCGAGCTTTCTGAGAGCCTCCATGCGAACTTTGTGAGGATCCAAGAATGGCCGCTGTTCACTGCTGTTGAGCACTGGATGCGCTGAGTTTCCATCAGAGTTAGTCATCTTGTGAGATTTCAGAATAATGTTGGGGGGAAGCTTTTTAGGCTTTGGGGCCACAACAGGTGGACTTTTGGGCTCTGCACTTTCAGGAGACGCTGGAGCAACAATTTGTGAACTTGTGAGCAGACTGAGAGACTCAGGCTGAGGTTTGATTTGAGGCACCTTGGTCACAGGGCTTGTCAAATTTTTCTTGACAGAGGCCCTCTGACGAATCTGCTCCAAATCAAAGGATATTCCCGGATTTTTCCTGGAAATTCCCACAGATGGAGTAAGGTCTTTTACTTTCACAGGCTGTGAAGGAGAGTCAGGTTCATCCCTAAAGTTTAAGGGAGGTGGAATTACACTCAGATCAATCTCAGAGGTGTCAGTAGATGGTCCTGGACAAACAATTGTACTTTTGACACTCTCAGGATCAGCATCTTCATTTGTGGCTGAGCTTGACATCTCAGTCTGTATAGCTGATGAGTGGATTCTGGTATCTGTAGAAGAGTCAGGGATTAGAGGACTGTCTTGTGGTTCAGAGATTTGATTTAGCAGAGTTTTTCCTTCTGTGGCTAATGTTGTGGATGCAGGTGGTGCTGTGGGCACTTCATCACTTAGAAATGATTTCTGGTCGCGTTTGGAGCCATTAGGCATCAAAGTGGAAATGTCTAATTAAGAAAAGCACAATTACAACAGTTAGTGTTGCAGCACAAACTGTGCATCTGCGAAGCAAATAAAGGTACACAAGAAAATATACACAACAGCACATCACATACCATTTGCTCTCATCTGATCTGCTTTTTCTGTTAGACTCTCATGATGCGATTCATCATTCGATACGCCGCTGTCCTCCTGCGTCTCCAGCGCTTCGATTGTTTCTTCCAGATACGTGAGACATGCCCTCTCCTCTGCAGATAAGTGGTCCATGCTGTCTTCACTCTGCACAAAAAATGAAATTATATATTTTTTCCTATCATGTGTATTTTTCACGACTTCTCATAATATCACACGACTGTTTTGCATTTCTTAACGCTTTTTTTAAAAATACCCAATTCTCCCCGTACAGTTTTAATAAATATAACATCTTATTCAGTTTGTCATAGGCTCTAATTTAAATTACCACACAGTGCTGGTGTGTGGGGTGGGAGGGAGGAGTCTGTCAGTCATGTTAGAAGAAGAAAGACTCCACTACTGCATTTATTAGCTGGATAGGGAACTTCCTAGACTGGACATTATCAGAAATGAGAGCGTCACGAGATCTACCTGAAACAGCTGAGTTGTGCTCTGATCATGCCACAAATAAAAAGCTATATTGCAAGCTCCAGTCTCAGCAGCAATGACCCTTCTCATAGCGTGAAAAACTCCACCTGCTGATGTTCAGCATTCAGCTGGAAAATCCCGAAACAAAGACAAGCAGGAAGAAACTCCTCCAGTCACATACCAGCATGCCCGGAGCATAGCATGAAGCAAACTAGGTGTGATAACTGCCTGTATTATGTGTTTAGCTTCATTAGTTTCACTTGTTTCTAGTGACAGCTTAATTTGCATTGGCAGCAAAAAGTCAGACTTGTTCCTGGTGGGTGCTTGACTCCATCAGGGCTGTGCTTTGTCAAAGATTTCTAACGACAGTCAAGGGGTAGAGTGTGTTGAATTCTGTAGTCTCAAGTTCTCATTTCTGCTTTTTGCAGACAATGTGGTTCTCTTGGCTACATCAGCCGGCGGCCTCCAGCTCGTACTGGAGTGGTTTACAACTGAGTGTGAAGCATGAAGAATGAGAATTAGGACCTACGAGTCTAAGGCCGTGGTTCTCAGCAAGAAGAGGGGGAAATTCTGTGTAGTGACTCACTAGTCTCCTCCAAAGGGAGTCTATGCTCACCCATAGAGATAGAGTTGGGAGCTTATCTGGGAGGGTCATTGAGTACAACTAGTCCTTTTCCTCAAAAGAAGCCAGTTGAGGTGGTTTGGCCTTTGACCAGGATACCTCCTAGACAAGGTGTTTCAGGCATCTCCTACAGGGAGGAGGCCTTAGGGCAGACCCAGAGCAAACTGGACAGATTACATTTCAGGGATACCGATTGATTTTTGCGTGTTTATTTCAGTTATTTTATATTGAAGTCAAAATGAAACTGAATTGGTTTCATCATATAAATTCAGCTCAAATAATGATTAAACTCATTGGCACCAGAACCAAAGGATGATAAATAAGCTTTTAAGAAATAATGTAGATTAAATCTGTAAGATTAGGTACAAAGTATGCAAATTAATTGCAACTTTGCCATTTTTTTACCATATCTAATAATACTCCAAGAAGAAATAACGTTTGCTATTGTGATTTTTTCTTACAGTAAAAAATTCTTCAGGTCCCCCAGGGAACCCAGCTGGTAGTCTGTGTGTTAAATATGCAGTAGGTCAAACAGATCCAAAGGAACAACTCCGATCCATCTCCTAGTTTTCTCTTATTCTATATTAGCCTGTTGGAAAAAAAAATATTTCAGGTGGCTGCTGGTGTCTGAGGGCTTCAGATTATTTATACTTCATTTATGAAAACATGTGCTGAAAGCCTTTGAAAGCTCCTCACTGACTAAACATGAGAACCCTTCACCAATTACAAATTCAGTTCCTCTCATCTCTCAGACTTCACAAATCTCAATTATTTCTTTATTCTCTTCCAGTCGAGGACAGAAGCGTTTGTGTTTGTTCTGTATGAGAGAGAGTCAGTGATACAGACGACTGAGATAAAGCGCTACAGCGGCACTCACATAGCCAGAGTTCGTGCTGATTACACTGTCCGAGCTTCCTGCGCTGTCCATGTTGCTACAGGAACACCACCTGGCCACGTGTCACTCTTTGGCATTGCACATGAAGGAAGATGAGGGCATCACATGCTCTTCGCGCACCTGTTTCGTTTGTGTGAATCTCACTGAAAGTCTGTCTCAGGAAAAATCTGAAATGTCAAAGACAAAAGCATGAAACTACAATCAGATGAAATTTGTGAGTCACTACTGTCTCCACAGTGGAAAATGTTCATTTCTTTGACCGCTGACTGATGAAGCCTTAGTTTGAGGCTAAATATAGCTAGAGAATTAGTTGGTAAACAAAACAGCATCTTTACAATTATTGTGATAAATTAAGGTCATAAATTACAGCTGATAGTTTAATGACCCTCATAATGTAATGGCTGTCTTATTTTTGTAACATGATTCAAATGTGCTGTCATGGTCACTATGATATATTAAGCTCTAATTCTATAACATAACTAGATTCTATTAATCTAGTTATGCTAATTGAGTCATTAAATAAAATAATGGTTGAGCTAAAACTTTTCGCCTTTTTTTAAAAAAAAATTGTGGATCGAGGCATGCATTAAAGGTGAGTAGCTGTGAAATGGGGAATATTTTCAGTTATGCATATCTGTCATACATAGTGATGTCTTTCACAGGAAACAGATTTAATGTTTCATTTATTAATAATTAAACTCACCTGTATGCCAACAGAAAAGACCTATTATGGAAACCATTGTCGCACATTTAAAAAAAAAAAAAAATTGAGTCAGTTTCTAGCAAAAATGCCAAATATCTCAGAAATTTGGCATCTTCAGACTTAATAATTAATTTTGCTTGTGTTTAATTGGGCTTTCCTTCTTTTTGCCACTTATAACAGTGTATTTATGTATTTATAATTCATTACTGGTTTGGTCTTTAAGATATTTCTACAAATCAGGAAAATGAACTCGTCATCGCAAGCAGACTTTGCTGTCAGGATCCCTTAATAATCAGTATTTCAGCCATTATGATATAACAATCAAACGCTCTTACTTGCAAATACACACAGTATACCTCACATCATGGCAAATTTGTGCCAAGAATCCAGATATGTTGTGTTACTACATGCTTGTGCCTCCGCTCCCTATCTTTTGCGTATCACTACTGGCAGGTCAGGCATGAGGAAAGTATGCTAGTCGCAAAAAAAATAAATTAAAAAAATCCACCAAACCAACAGGTTTATTATTAATGAGAGCATAAAGAAAAGGCAACTTCAAGTAGGTGCTTTTTAGGGCTAGAGGAAAAATTGTCGACAATGGTCGTCAAAAGTTTTTTAGCTAATTAACTCTAAAGCTAAATGGGTCAGACAAATTGATCATTTTACTTAAAAAAGCAATTTTACGACCTGGTATAGAACTTATTTACCACATAGTGCTGCAGCCAGTTCAGGTATGTTTGTGGAAGCACAAGCAACACCATTATGTTTATTAAAAATACAAGAGTAACAGAATTAAAGTTTCTTTTCATACCCTGCTGCGCCTGCATGCAAATTATCCCCCAAAACAGCATGCTGTGTGTCACAGCTTTAGTTTATTTGTGCAATAGTAAATTAATGTGGTTCGAGAAGTGAGAGAAACTCAGACACCCAGAGGCTCATTCAGCAAAAACAATACATAACTCTGTCAGAATAAGAATTCCAATGTACATCAAACATTTTCATAAAAACAACACTATAAAGCTAAAAACTAACACTTCCTGTGGGCCCATAAAGAGCCACCATAATTTTATTGCTGCAAGTGAAATATTTGAAATATTACCGAACAGTAAGATTGGGTAACAAGTGGGGGATTTTCTATGACTTTTGTGTTTTAAAATCTTGCATCTAATTAAAAAGCATGTTTTTTTAAAAGTAGCATTAAACACTACATTGAAGAAAATGAAATACATTTTTAGAGGACATGTAACTATTTTTCAATTTTACCGTGAGCTTTTTCACCTTATTACTTTTAAGATTTGAGTCATGCAAAGACAGTGACAGACTTTTCCTTTGTTCACTGAACTTATCAGCTCTATCTTCTGTACATGGCACTTTTGACCTGATGATATGAAAACTTAGCAAAGGCAGCTAATGAAAAACCTGATCATCAACCCCCACATTCCCACATGTTTTCTGGAAACAAAAGCTAGTTGACAAAGCACACACCGGCCTCCCACAGTAAGCAGCTAATTATCGTCCCTCCCTTTGTCCAAACCTGAGCAGGCAACACCTCTCAAACTGGAGCACTGGCAAAGCACACTGCACCCACAGCTGATTCAGGATTTAATAGTGACAGGAATGTCACTTTGCCTGCTTCCATGTCTTCGACACAACTCTTAAATGAAGCCAAACACATGAGCGGATGAAACCTTTAAAATATGAAAAGGGAGGATCAGCTCCAGGCCTTAAATGCGAGAACAGCTGCGCAGTTTGTGAGCTAGACTTATTAAAAACCCAGGATAATGATTGATAGCTTTTGATAACAAATCACAGTGCCTTATTGAAAAACTCAAAAATGTTAAGTATGTATTCAAGGTTAGCCAGCTAGCCAGAGCTGGTTTAATGATTAACAATAAACAAAGATTCACGGTTAACATTGGGTTGTGCAACTCACAGCCTGTTTAAATGAACAGAAACATGTCTTTAATGTTCACACTTGTTCCATTAAAATGACTGTTAGTGACATTTATGAGTAAATATTTGCATTAATCCTGACTAAGATAACCAGGGTCTAAACACTATGGTCAGTTGTGTTATCTCTAAAAACAAATTTAGAGCATAAAAACTAATAAGTAATGAATATCGGAGCATTTCTGATACTAATGTTAGTCTTTTGCTGAATATCTTACCCGTCTCTCTATTCCTACTGCACTCTCCTCCACCCGAACAGACACAAAATGACACTCCAGGGTCAAAACTTACAAACTAAGTAAAAAAAACAAACACAAAAACATTATGTTACACCTGATGGTAAAATGTGCTCTGAACAAATGGAGCGCACATACTTACACACACGCACCACTCTAAATGATCACTGTATTTTCATAAAGTTGACTTACGAGCTTTCACACAACTTTATTTCGTCGTTGCCTCCATTGTAACCCATGATTACATCCTAAACGAGCACATTTCGCTTTTAAGAGGACAGTTTCCTGATAACTTACCAGAAATGCGCGAGAAAGGTCGGTGAAACTGCGCTGCTGTCAGTCCATAGCTGCGGTGCACCTCACTCCCCCGACAGCGCTGTTCCTGGAAGTAAAACTACGCAACTAGTAGTGACAGACGGGAGAGGTGTGAGAGGCTTACGGCCAGGTGAGGCAATTAACTTCCGCACAGGTTGGTTTGTGGCCAATCAGAGAACTGGGCGACTGAGACTTTTCCAAGGAAGAGCCAATAGGAGAACAGCAGTAAAACGAGCGAAACCTCAAATGATTTTTCACCTTTTACTTTTCTGTGTTGAATACTGTCACTTATATTAAGTTATTATAACACTATATATAACTATATATAAGCATGCTAATAACATATTTAAACCAATGTACTGTAATTCAATTGGATTTGCATAGCGCCACATCACAACAGTCGTCTCAAAGCCCTTTACTTGTAAAGTAAAAGCGCTACAATAATACAATATAATATAAAATATGAATAATACAATATAATTAACAATAATAGCAAAACCCCAACAATCAGATGAGGCTCTATAAGCAAGCACCTGGTGAAAGTGGGAAGGAAAAACTCCCTTTTAAAACCTTTTAACAGAATCAGGCTCAGGGAGGGGCGGCCATTGTCGCCACCTGTTGTGGATGAGGAGAGGGAGGCAGGGCTGGAGACAAGCTGTGGAAAAGAGCCATGGTTTAATAATAACTGATGATAAGTGCAGAGCGGTGTATAAACACATAGTGAGTGAAAAAGAAATACTCAGTACATCCAAACCTTCCTGTTTGGATTCGGGAGACAGACACCATCTCTACTTTTAAGATTAGGCTTCAAACTTTCCTTTTCGCTAAAGCATATAGTTAGGGCTGGATCAGTTATGCTGCAATAGGTGTAGGCTGCTGGAGGTTTCCCATGATGCATTGAGTGTTTCTTCTTCAGCCACCTTTCTCACTCATGTGTTAATAGACCTCTCTGCACTGAATCATACTTGTTATTCATCCCTGGCTCTCTTCCACAGTATGTCTTTATCTTGTCTTCTTTCAATCTCCCCAACCGGTCGTGGCCGATGGCTGCCCCACCCTGAGGCTAGTTCTGCTGGAGGTTTTGTCCCGTTAAAAGAGAGTGTTTTTCCTTCCCACCAAAGTGCTTGCTCATAGGGGGGGTCTTATGAGTGTTGGGTTTTTCCTCACTATGTATTATTGTAGGGTCTACCTTACAATAAAGCACAATGAGGCGACTGTTGTTGTGATTTGGTGCTGTATAAATAAAATTGAATTGAATGATGGGAAGCCCCCGGAAGATTTGGCCTATTAAAGCATAACTAAGGGAGGATTCAGGCTCACCTGATCCAGCCCTAACTATAAGCTTCATCAAATAGAGATTGATCTTTAAATTTGAAAGGGTGTTTGTCTCCCGAATCCAAACTGGGAGCCGCTTCCACAGAAGAGAGGCCTGAAAGCTGAACATTCTGCCCCTCATTCTACATTTAAATACTCTAGGAACCGCGAGTCTGAGAGCGAAGTGCTCTATTGGGGTGGTACAGTACTATGAGGTGTTTAAGATAAGATTGTATGTGAGGAGCAGGATATCTGGATTTAACAGGCAGCCAATGAAAAGAAGCCAGTATGGGAGAAATGTGCTCTGACAGTTATCTTGCTGCAGCATTTGGCACAACTGAAGGCTTTTCAGGGAGTTTTGATAATAATGAATTGTAATATTCCAGTCTAGAAGTAATAACATATGAACTAATTTTTCAGCAAGACTCTGAGACAGCCCGTTTCTAATTTTGAGATATTGCACAACTGCAACAACGCTGTCCTAGATATTTGTGTAATATGAACACTGAAAGATCTATCGTGGTCAAAAATGACTCCAAGGTTCCTCTCAGTGTTACTGGAAGCCAAGGTAAGGCCATCCAGAGTAAGTATCTGGCTTGACACCACGTTTCTAAGATTTTTATCACTGAGTAGCAGAAGAAGCAGGAAATTACAGCACAAAAAAAAAAGTTTGATTTGTTGCCAAATCAAAATTGAACTATCTTCAGGGGAACAGGAACATCTGCATCAATTTTCACTGCAATTAATACTAAAACATGAGTGTGTCAACCTCAGAAAATTAAGAGGTTAATCAGAGCCATTAAAGACTGTTGCTTTAGGACATTTGTATCTGTGGGAAATGCAATCCATCCAGTAGATGTAGAGCTATTTCAGTCTGCCTGACCAACATGACTACAACACAACTTCTGTGAGAATACAAGGTAACCTAGATTCTCAGCCTCTGATTGTAAAATTACTACCACCAAACATTTATTTCAGTAATAATTTTTTCCATTTTTACAGGCCAGATACCACACACAGTCTGTGCGATACTGTGAGCAAAGCAGAACATCTGTGGATCAGATCTCACAGTCAGCATCTGTTTTCCAGGAACAGCAGCATATGTCTGTGACAGATGTGTAAACATCTCCATCATCTCATCTGTCATTGGGCCGCTGCTAGTACATTTTTTTCCCATGCCAGCAGTCACATCAAAGACGCAGCCATAGTTTGACATTTTTTAAAGACATACTCATTACTCAGATTACAGAACAAACTGAATTCACTCTTGCCAGTTGAATTTGCAGCTAAAAACAATGAACAACTTAAGTTTAATTGGAAATACTTTGTAATACACGGAAAACATCAGGTATTTCAATCACTCGCTTAAATATTTTGTTAAATAAACTGAGTGAGATTTGCCTTTTCTCCTCCAAAACCAACATTAGAACTTCCATTCAGTCAACATTAAAAGTCTATTTCAGTTTACATTCACAAATGTAATAATTATTTTGAGTAAACACATCGTCTTGTTGTTGACATTTCACCGCAGCTGGCATTCGAATTATAGCTGCGGCAATTTTCTTCCGACTCATTTCCCTCATAACAAAGATAAAAATAATTGTCAAAGCACAACCAGAAGCTGGGGCAATTTCAAACCTTTGCAATGTTTAAATTAACTTGAGCCGATAAAGCTAAACATGAACACAAAGTCAAAAACACAATATGGGTTATGTAAGGTTTAAAAGGTGACCGAGGTCAAAGAAAAGCAAAACTGTTGTGTTTATCATCCTGTGCTAAAAAAGTGAATTTCAGTTCAAATAAAAAGTTTCTCTTTGTTCTGATTTAATGAACTTTTTTTTAAATAGACTGACAGAAGAAGCAACTGTAATACATATTTCCTTTGTAAATCCACTGAGCTGTTGCAGAGAAGTTTATGATATGGAGATGGGGTGGAGAGCAAACATTTCATTGGAAGACGTCTACTAACCTCAGCTGCCCTGAGCCAAATTGAGATACTCCGAATGCATCGACACTCATGCATCACTTACCCTTAAAGACTGCAACAGAGCTGTAAATCCATCAGAAATGTACCCAAATTTGGAGGAAGAGCCGTTAAAACAAGAACAAAGAATGTACTAATAAACATGCAGAGACAACGATTCTAACTGTACCATTTATTAGTTGTACAATTATGAAAAATAATCATAAAAAAGACTGGAAGCCCAAGATTATTTACAATCTTTTTCTCTGAAGTGAGGTCCCTCTTCTGAGTCATGTTCTCAGCCTTCTTTTTTCAATGTTTTTTTTAAAATCACAGGGTATTTATTCACGATATGTTTAACTTTATAAGACATAGTCCTTTTCTCTTTTTTGACAAGTGTCAAAAATTACATACGTACATACATACATATACATACATACATATATATAGATATCTATAAAAACAAAAATCATTCAAGTATCAAAATACAGACCGCTAGATTCATGTACAATATCATTCTCATCATTGTTGTCATCAGATTAGTCCCAAAATATCTTTCCTGATCCTCAGCAATGTGCAAAAGCAGAGCAGGACCAGGCTGATGGCTAAAGGTGCTGACACCAGCGCGCTGAAGACAGTGTACCATAGAGTTATCGTACTGGCCGGATAAAAACGTACCACATATACAAGAGTTAAATCAAAATGAGCAGACTATGCACCCATATACAGATTGGTGGACCAAACAGTACCATTAACAGTCAACATATTAGGAGTTAGCTAGAGAAACATGCCGTGCCCTATTGTTCTTGTCTGCAGCTATAAATCTAGAGTCGTACCGGCCTGCATGGCAGGTTTGGTGAATAATCTTGTCGAGATTAACTGAACAAAGGGGCAGGGAAGGAGAGAAAGAACCACACCTGATCCAGTTCCAGCATTAGGACAAATCATAGTCCTATAAAAAAGTAAATGCCCGCCCACCCCCGCACACACGCGCGCACACACACACACGCAAAAAGTAAAATAAATGCCATCCCCCGTTATTTCAATATAAAACAGTCTTTTAGTGTCAGTTTCTTTGCCCCTTGAGTTTGGTAAGAGAGCTCCTCCCATGCAAGATTACATTGTTTTATCACAGTTACACATGTATGCAAGCTGACGGTGATGAAAGCAGCTAAAATGTTTGGATACAGGACAAACAACCCAGGAAGAAGTGTGTACCTACAGTGTGAGGTCTCTCGTCTGACAGTTTGTTTCATAATAAAAAGTGAATGTTCCTCATCCCTGCAGCAACTTCCCCTTTAACTACAAGTTCTGCTTTGAAACGATAAACACCAACTCTCAGTGAGGGACGTGATGATTCATTTCGGAGGAAATGCACGCAACACGACAAATACATCTGTCTCTAATGTCGCACGGAACAACCATCACTTTTCTAAGCATTGAGAAGTTAAATGGAGGCGGGTGCGTGCGTGCGTGTGTGCAGGGTGATGAAGTTGGAGAGGTCTGATGAACTGGGGGAGCGTGTTGCGTTGGCGAAAGGTTTACATCCGTCTTATTCTCCCGGCCCGTGTGCAACTGTGGGCACAATCCGACTGCTGATGTGATCTGCTCGGTGAGAAGTGGGGGCAATGATCCAGCAAAACATCCTACCCACCACTCAACAGGGCTCATTCCTGTCCTTTTCTCACTGTCTGGGATTGGCCACAGTGTCAGCTACAGGGAAGGGACACAGACACACGCACACAAAGCAGTGGAGTTAAAATAAAGTAAGACCGATGGACACAAACAGCACTATAGTGATGGATTACGTCCTTCGTAATGATTAACTCTTTTCACCAAGCATCTGTGAAACATTAACCTGGTATGACTGGGGGGAAAGGCAATGCTGACAGGATGAACACTAAAGGCATTTGTTGTGAAAGGAAAAAAAAGGAGAGGAAAATGCACTTATTCTTTCAAACGTGGGGATTTTATGAAAGTGCTTAGATGTAGTTAGTTCACTCTAGATGAAGCATTGAGTTTAAATCCTGACTGAGAGTTGAGGGCATACCAGTTTTGAATTAGTTTGAGCTGTTTTTTTTGGAGCAAGGACCACTAACATGCAGATCCATGTCTGCCATGTCTGCCTCTGTGCCCTATTCTGTCCCTCTGATGCTCTCTAGAAACCCCACCCCAAAACGCTTACTTCATTAGCATCAAAAGGATCATATCACAGTGCTAGGATCTTGGCCTCTTTTGGCTTTAAGCAGGCAGCTGACCGTAAGAAGAAGAAGAAGAAGAAGAAGAAAAAGCCTTGCCCTTAATTGATCTTATTTAACCTCAATAACACCTGCATCCCTGCGAACATAAACATGCTACAGTCCGACTGATGCATAGAATTACAGGATCAGTTTCAGTTTCCTCAGGAAACGTGTCCATCCAGGTACAGGATGTGTGCAGTGGGTCACTCTTGGCTGTGGTAAAAATCAGTTTTCTCAGCACTCGGTGAAGTCAGGAGTTGGAACGTCAGAGTGAAAAGCCTCAGAGCGGCCGTCGCCTAACAGAGCAGGAAAAGCATTAAGAAAAGAGAGCTTATCACCAAGAGTAAAGAGTGGGATGTTGACAGTTGGGAAGAAAAAAAAAAGAAAAGAAAAAAAAAAAAAAGGGGGAAGCATTGTTGGAGGAAGCATATAAGGTAAACAGAAAGGAGGAATAAAAGGGAAAGTGAGTGGCAGGCTCATAGTAGAAGAGATACCAACTAGACAGCTAGAAGACGGTGGGCGAGGTGGAGGGGTTGCATTAATAATCGAGAAAAAAGTGTAAAGGTGCTGGGAGTTAAACATAAGAAGGGGCAACAGCTGGTCAGTTGCCACAGACTGTGGTGTTGTCGGAGGAGGAAACAAGTGATGGCGGTGGGGAGGAGCAGAGGTCCAGCGCGGAGAAAGAGGCAGCGTCACAGTGAAAGGCACACAGAAGGAGGGGAAGGAAGGAGGGTGAGGCTGAGCCCAGGAGGAAGAGAGGTCCACTCAGAAAATGGTGGTCTCGTACTTAGTGCTGATAGTGCGCTTGGATTCCTTGGGGTCCATGAGCCACGTGGCACTACCCTGGGACTGAGAATCGCCTTCCTGCTCCACGATGTCCCCCTGTGAGTACAAACAGACAGCAATGAAATATCTGAATCTTCACATACGAGGCTGATTACACTTTTCGTAATGCTTAGATTCAAAATGCAGCAATGAAGTATTATTGTGCCAACAAACTGTAATTGTTTGTGGTGAAATTTAACCACATTTACCCTTGAAAATGTTGATGTTTGTGTTTAAACAGATTCCATAAACGATGCAGTATCACACCTATCCATCAATTAGCATAAAATTACAACCCGATCCCAAAAAAGTTGCAATGCTGCGTAAAATGTAAAGAAAACAGGATGCAATGATTTGCAGATCTCATAAACCCATATTTTATTTATTATATTAGACAAAAAGGTTTTTAACTAATACTTTTTACTATTTCATGAAAAACATTAAGTCATTTTGAATTTGATGGCAGCAACACTTCTCAGAATAGTTGGAGCTCAAAAGATCAGAAGTACTATGTGATGCACTGCCATCTTCTCTGAGCCAAAGCTCTGAGGCAACTTGGAAAACTGTTATGTGGTCAGACAAATCCAAATTTAAAATTCTTTTTAGAAAACACAGATGAAAAGTCCTCTGGAGGAGAGGGACCGTCAGGCTCGCCATCAGTGCTCAGTTCAAAAGCCTGCAACTCTCATGGTATGTGGGTGGATCATTCCCATGAAATAGGCAGCTTGCACACATCGCAAAACATTATTGCCGAAAGGTATCTACAGGTTTTAGAGCAACACATGCTTCCATCCAGATGACGTCTTTTTCAGGGAAGGCCTTGCATTCCCTGAAAACTAGACTAAACCACATACTTCATCTATTACAGCCGCATAGCTTCAGTGCTGAACTGCAGTTCAGACCTTTCACAATTAAAAACAGTTGACACACCATGAAATACAACAAAGAAGACACAGAACTACTGAGCAGCTAAAAATGATACAATAAACAAGAATGGGACACATTTCTCTGCTGAAAGTCCGGCAACTGGTTTCCTCATCTCCCAGAAAACGACTTTATGTTTTTTCTCAGTGTAAACAGTTAAAATGTTTTGCATGTTCAGATGTCAATAAAAATATGGGTCTATGAGATTTGCAAATTTTGCAATTTTAACTTTCCCTGGTTCTCATTTTGCTGAGCACTTTTGGGAGTAATTAGTAAGCAGCTCATTTTGCTGGCTTTTTTATTGATAAAACATAATAAAATTTCCTCTATGTATATCATAAAGGGACTTTAAAAACCCCCGTAAAAGTTTACATTAAGTAAAAACACCCAAAAAGAATTCTGTGTACAGTATATAAACTTTGTCTGTGTTACTACAAGCGTGTCACTAGAGGGCGTTGGAGTTAACAGTATACATCATGATTTGTAGTTTTCAACACAGAGCAGAGAAAATAGTGAAATAAACAGACAAAGTTTACGGGCTTTTCAGGAAAGTCAGAAAATAAGCTGTGACAGGAAGGCAAAAAAAAAAAAAAAAAAGAGTGGGTGAGAAGGGTGGGGATGGGATAGGAGGCAGCACCTGGGCAGCATGGCTGGCAGAGTGCAGCGGTAGGAAGGAGGGACGGTGGTTGGTGCAGGTGTAACAGTAACAGCAACGACTGTCGAGAGGAAGAGGAGAGTCCTGGGAGAAATAAACACCACCAGGAGGAAGAGAAGCGAGCCAGACGGAGACGAAGATTAGAAGAGAAAGGGGAAAGTGCACAAAGAACCAGGAAGAAGCAGCGACAGAGTCAAAGAACTTAAAGGGCGGGAAAAGTGACAGATTTTAACAGGCATGACACATGAGGAGTCTGACAGGTCGCACACAACACAGAACACACTGCAGGTGCATTTTGAAGCTTATATGTGCTCATCGGTGCGGATGTGTGTAACTGAGTATGAAGTGCATGTGTGCTCAGGTGCTGATAAACACATTTAAAAGTGTACATGTAAAAAAAAAAAAAAAGCCACACAGATGAAACACACTGAACAGAATTACATTGTTAAATCATTGTGATCATCAAGCTGCAGCTAGAAATGTGTAACTTGTCCCTGAGGTGGACTTAGCTCATTTATATTCAGCACAAGCTTCCCTCTTAATGGTTTAATGCTAATGCCCAGATGGACATCAGCATAGCATAACCACAGCGATGTCGAGATGTGTAGACTGATGCAAGCAATCTAACATTGTTTTTGCTTCCAAAACATTAGGCGTAAGCTGCAAATGTAATCACAAAACACAAAAAGATTTTTTTCTGGCAACTTATTCTATACTTGAGGTTCACTCGAGGTGCACAGAGAAGTCAAAAAGGATTTAAAATTCCAAATTTGCTTGAGAACATGTTGAACAATATTTCAGCTTGATTTGGTCTTTTTACTACAACACTTTTAACAACCAACTCACCGCTGTTTTGCGTATGCTGCCTCGTGGTTTGGGCACAGGTTTGCTGGACTTGGTCTCAATGACCTCTGATCCAGATCCAGCTGGGACGCTCTGGTGCGGTTTGGTCCTCTGGGCCTGCAGAGCCAGCTGATATGCTACCTCAAACGCCTGGCCCAGTGTCAGTATAATCTCATAGGTCAGGTTCTATACAGAAAGGGAGAAAGAGGAGGATCACTGAGTCATTACAAGCCTTTAGCCAAAGGACCACCACCACCATCACAGTGTGCAGCGAGACAGCAAAACGTAACAGAAGAAAGATTTTTCCTCCAAAACTTCTTCAAAACAAAATTGCATAAGCTGAAGAAGTGGCAGTAATCTCAGGAGTATTGTGCAGCAACCCCCTGTTCCTAAACTAGATCCATCCTCTGTAGCTCAGTAATAAAGCTGCTGGATTATTCTGTTTTACCCTGACAGCTCCCAGGTACGAACAAGCACTGCAGACTAAAGACAGATGATTCATGCTTTATACGTTATGCCTTGGGAGTCTGAAAAAGCAATCCTATGGTGGGAACAACAATCATCATTTGAAGAGACACATAACACAGAGCTGTGAAATCCTCTTTACATCCTTTGATGTAGTAACCTGCCCTGAGATAAAGCACTCCATGTACACCAATACGCAGAAACTGAACATCTCTCTTGTGTAGTGACGATTGTGCCTGGCGGACCCTGAAAGCAGCCATATAGTCAGTACAGTTTAAAATAACCAAATAAACCTCGTGGAGATTCATATGGACACTTTCGGTAGCAGAAGGGACACGGCAAAGCTGTGGTAACTATTTGACTCATAGCGTTTCAGTGTTTAATGACTACCAACAGCCCGCAATCAAATACAAAAACATTACTGTCTACAGCTGAAAACTTTTGTCAAGCTACTACTAACATAACGGACAGGTTTTTGACAGGGCTGCCACACAAACACAAAGCAGGAGATCGAAGCATCGCCAAATAGGTTTCTAAACCAACTTCCTTCCAAGTCAAAGACTAGAAAATATGATGAAGCATATCTTCCCTTTGGCTTCACCTGCCCAAGTGCAAGGTAGGTCTCCACTGCAGAATTGGTTTTTCCTGCGTCGGGAGCACGTGCTGGGCTCTCCAAATCACGGACACAGTATCCCACATTCTTGATTTTTAGCTCACAAACACTTCTTGTAAAGACTAACTACTCCTGACATTTTGGAGATGTTAGCTCATTATACAGTAAAGTTACAGTGGGATACAAATAATATCAGGCACAGACAAACAGTATCCCACAGTTGTTTGTTTTTGAACCCATTTTGCACAGAGAGGCATTTTTTGAAAAATGTATTGATAGCAATGTTGACTATTATTACACAGGAAAAAAAACAACTACACGTAAAATAATTACACTGAGCTACTACTACTGTTCAAGGCCCACAGGTACCCTGAATAAGCAGACAAACTGCAAGCTGAGATAACTAGCAGATAAATCTGTACTTTGTTTTGAACACGGGGGAGAAACTCCAGAAGTACAAAAACTGCAGTTCCTCCGTGCAAAGCTTGAAGCTGGCTCCAAAAATGACAAGACTTCCATGTTAAAATGTCACATTTTACAGTATGGTACAAAAAATATTTTGGCTTCTGTGGATTGTTTCCCCCCTTCATAACAATTTAATAACAACATAATAATTGAGGACTCATTCTGAAGTACTAAACTGGAACTCTTCACCGTCTGCCTACTACTACTGGTGACTTTTAGAACATTTCTAATTGATTACATGACTATCCATCCATCTTCATCCACTTTATCCGGGGCCGGGTTGCGGGGGCAGCAGCCTAAGCAGAGAAGCCCAGACCTCCCTCTCCCCAGCCACCTCCTCCAGCTTATCCGGGGGAACACCAAGGCTTTTCCCAGGCCAGCTGAGAGATATAATCTCTCCCGCGTGTCCTGGGTCATTGGTTTGGATTACATGACTAATACTGTTCATTTCTGGGTGGTGCTGACCATCCAAGAAGTTTGTGCTCTAATGTTTTATCCATCTGTTTCTTACATTAATTAGCCTGTATGTGTGTATCTATATTGCATGCCATGAGCTGCTGTTTATGAATGCAACTTGCTAAGCGCTAGCTGCTAAGTAAACCCTCCACCCTCCCATCTTTGTAAGATAACGTCAGGCTCTAAAACGCCAGCATATAAAAGCTTCAAGAGCGATGGGTGACATCACAATCGCACAATCATCTTTTATACCATCTATAGTACAATAGAGCCCAGTGCAAGTGTCCTTACCACATCTACTGTGCTGAAGACATGGCAGTAATGGTGGCTGGTCTGCAGGTCCTTAGTGATGTAGGCAAATGTGCACAAGTCCTCTGGGTCCTGGGCTGCACAAGAAATGTTACGGATCTCGTGCTCTGCAATGATGTTCTGGACCGAGAAGGGCGACATGAGTGAGGTTTAGTAACGAGAGTACACAGTACATTCTTTCTTTTTTTTTTAATTTTTTATTTCATTCCATCAACATTGAGACAATAATGCTGTTAGAAAATGTTACAAAATAAAAAAAAACAAACTAAACGGTTAAAGGAGAGACACTGACTGCCAGCCATCACAAGTGCAACTACAACAAGACCATGTTGAGCTTCAACATTTCAAAGCCTGTTTTTTATTAATGTCAACTAAATGTCAATCAGATTTGCTTCCTATAAGGAAATATAAGCACAAACTAATCTGACACAAACTTGCAGGCATGATATTTACAATCGCAGAAAGAGAGGAAGCTTGATGTCTGACTGCGTCACTTTCATGCACACATTAAAAAAGGAAACATGCTGTCATTTGCCCCGGCCTCAATTTGATGTATCACACGCCTCAAAGAACACGTCTGGTTAAGAAGTAAACCTTTACGCAAAGAGAAAATGTGTATGTACGTGTGCGCGCGCGCGTGTAGTCGCTAACCTTGTTGGCTGCGTCGATAAACTTCACACCCTTGTATGTGATTGAGAGGACGATAGTTGGGACTTTTCTCATTTGCTCTGTTGACCTCTGGAGGAAAGATTAAAAGGACAAGTCAGTTGCCACTCACGCAAACAATATCTATGAGTTTATCCTCAGGGATTGGAGAAACTTGTCATACCCGCATTTTGGCACAAGCATCCTGCGTGGACTCAGTGCCCCTTAGTTCCTTAATAAGCATGGAACCAAGATACTGTAATGAAATGAAAGGGGGAAAAGACATTACTGCTGATGTGTTTAATCAACAAAGCGGAATCATGTAGGAAGGAGAATGGTGCATACGTACACTAGCTTCATAAGCGCAGGATTCAAAGATGAGTTTCTCCGGTTGGTGATGCCAGTTCTGAACCGGGGCGTACGGTGCTGCTAGACTAGGTGGCCGCAAGGTCAGGCGGGGCTCTCGTTGCCAGTCTTCATGTCGCTCCTATAAAAATAACCATAACTATCAAAGAAGCCTGGCAGAGGCCCTCAATAACCATTAACACACTCGTAGATATACCACATACAGGAGGCCTGTGTCGTTCGCTGCGATATCTTTGGGTAACGTCATAGTCATTTTCTTGTGCTTTTTTCCTCCCTGGCTCGCCTGCAGGCAGCAGAGGGTCCATTGAGCGTCCTGTGTAGGGCTCCATCTGACTCATGGGAGATGAAGTCTGGGATCCAGGCAGGTCTTGGCACTGCGGAGATGTAATATGACACAGTTGGGTATCTCATAGAGGTGGGAATCACCATACAACTCACAATACGATATTATCACAATACTTAACGCACGATATGATATTATTGCAATTTTTTAAAATATTTTGCAATATTCAAATTCTGTACATAAAGGTAAACTTTATCAATATTCATTTTATCTAATAACAAAGTCTCACACTCAGTCTTTCTCTCATTTCAGTTTTATTGTTGACAAACTGAACAGTTTGTATTACAGTCTAGTCCAACTTAACTGAATGCAACCATCTGGTACAATTATAGCTATTTTGAACTATGCAATTTATGAAAACTATGCAGCCCCTTCAGCAACTGAAGAATTTGAAAGTAAATTAAAACAAAATATAATTTTACATTAAATAAAAAAGTTTTAAACTTAATTAAAATAAAACATGTCTTAAATTAAAATAAGTAAACTGTCATGTTTATTGCTGCCAAAAAAAAGTTAAACACATTTGGACAGTGAAGGAATGTCAGGATTCTTGCTCAGAAGTCAGAGCATGTTCCAGTCCACAAAAAAATTGTTTGTAACAAAATATCGATTTCTGCTGTCCCTGTATCGATACATTATTAGCAAACAAAATATCACGATGCTACACAGTATCGATTTTTTTCCCCCACCCCTAGTATCTCATGTCAGATGCACTCTCTATCATTAGCTATCAGGCATTCATCTTTGTCAATATACTTCGCAACATTTACAGGCTAAAAATAAAGAATTTGAAACGTAAGCCTAAGTTTGTCGGACAGTATTCAAACATCAGATCTGGTTCCGAAGTGAGTGAAGAGTAAACAAGAAACATTTTGTGAAGCACTTTTACACAGGAAAGTAGTTTGTAGGGTCCTCACCCTGATCTGAGACAAACGAGGAGGTTTGACAGGAGGCTCTTCATAAGGCCTCTCCGCTAAGGAAGCGATGATGCGTTTCCTGTGACCAAGTAGGCTAATTTTTAGCACCTGTAAAAAAGAAAAATTATGACGTGATCATACTGAGCAGCACATAAGGAAATGCCAGAAAACAACACATCAGGCACCGCTACTTCATTTGTGAGGTTCCCTTAATGGTTCTCCATGTGAAGCTGTTTCTCCTCAGAGTCTCTTCTCTTCTGTTAATCTTGAATCTACATACGGGATTGCACAAGTTCACACGTTCATGCAGCGATACAGTGTCTGACATTACTTCACTGATCTACAGGTGATGGTATTGCACACAGAAATTGAGGAATGCAGCACTGAACAAGAAAACATGTTTCTTTCAGAGACCCTTCCCAGTAGTAGCAAAAGGCAACATATTTTCTCACAGACCAGTGAAGTCTGACGTGCCATCTTCTAACCAAGTAATTTCAGTTCTGTCTTTCAAAGTGAAATTCTCAATTAAATTTTTTGAGTGAGACTTTGGAATCCATTTCCCAATATTCAACACAAATACACATTCACCTTCAGTTTTAGCCTCCTGCTTCAGTTTGGGGGGGAACCTGAAGTAAACTGTCAAACTCGTTTCCCTATCCTGATTTTTTTCCCAAGACACCTGAAGACTAATTTCACCCTCTGATACTCCTCACTGTCCTTGTACATCACTGTGACTCACATTGACAATCTCCAGCTCCCAAAGGTTTCTGACGCAGTCCAGAGTGCGGTAGCCACTGGACAGGAAGTTTTGCAAGTACTCATGCAGGCCCAGATTCTCCAGCCAGGAGGACAGGGAGTTGCTGCCGTCACAGCCGAGCGCTTTCACCTGCAGCAGAAAACGTAATCATTCACAGACACTTTGAGGAATTCAGGGCGTTGGCTGAACCAATATGCTGCAAATTTAGCCAATTTTCCTTGGGAGAAAATTGAAGGGTTCTGGTTTCAATAACCCCCGCAGATGTATATTTGTATACAAGCAGAATGAGCTAAAGCAATACAAATTAAAGTGACAATACTGCAGAGGTGTTTTAGTTTAATTTTACTTTTATAACAAAAGTAAAGCTCCCAATACAATAAGATAAAGCAAGCCCACCGCCAAACCGCATTCGACTTCATTATTAAGCACTAATGCTCCTGCTCAGCCCTATGTCTAACCCACAAATTAACTTGTTAATTTCCATAAATGCAATAGATACTTGGGTCTAAGGTGAGAATATTACTCGATCATCTAGCATTAAAGCAAATGCAAAACACTGAATTGGGTCTGAGAAGTACTAAAGTAGGAATCAATGATTTATCACCTTTGGGAAGGAACGTGCTGCGTGCAGGATCTTCTTTCTGTGGCTCGGATCTGCGATTCCAATCTCTCTCAAGTCCTGGTCCTCCATTACATTGCTCCCCTTTAAAGCATCATACAAAATAAGCATTTATGTTACTGGCATTTCTATTCTAAGACCCATGAAAGTCATTAGAAAGCAAGGTACATTAAAGTGTCAGAATAAAGTAATTTAAGTTACCATTTAGTAAAAGCCAGTTTTTGTTTTTGTTTTTTTTTTAAACGTAGTTTATTCAAGTTATCTATGAAAATCCCAAAACACAGACTGCTTTGATTTAAGATTATATATAATTAAGACGAACCCTCCAAGCTAAAAGCCTTCAGTGCAACGTTAGAATTGATCACAAGTAGGCTACTATTGCATAAAAAGGTGAATTACTCCTGATTGAGATCCTCCCTAGAACTCAACTTAGTGACTATCACCAGAGGAGCCACATCGATAACCCCTTAAATGAGACTTAAGTGTGTGTGGGAGGGGTGTTACGGAGAGGAATGTGGTGATTGATGTTCAAACCAGTCTTTGGTTACACACGATATCACCTTTGGAGACTGAGTGGCAACAAACAGATAATGGAGAAGGGAGGAATGAATCAATGTCTGAGTTGCAGAGTGGTCAGCGTTATGAGATGGAGGCGCATCAATAGCTGACGACAGCCGCGGGGGAAATCAAAACACCTTGACACGTAAAAGGAAAGCCTTTATTTGAACACCGAACATCATTTATTTTAGTTCCATATTAAACAATTTCATGGTACAACAGACCAAATAAGACAGTCACAAGACAGTAAACAATGTTTCCCACAGATTTAGATTAAAACGATAACAGATTCATAATAAAGCTTCTGGGGTTTTCACACTTAATGTTGCAGCTTTACCGAGCAACATAATCAGCTGCCTCTGAGGTGAACGAAAGAACTCCAAGATTACAGCTGATGATTATGTGTCTTGTTTATTAACAATTTCCCTACCCACTGTTAGACCCTGGTTACAGTAGTCTTTTCAGGTCTGAGCATCTGCAGAGGAGAAGAAAGACTACTGTCTTCAACTGCAGTCCAGGAGGGTGGAATAGAACGTGAATATCTCCAAGAAGCAGCTGAATAACTGATAGGACCAAAACAACAACCACCCAGCAATTGAACTGGTAGTCAAAACCACGGGATGGCAAGGGCTGGGACTAGCCAGTTAGCAGTGTTTGAAGGAATTGCAGTCAGTTAAACTGAATTAAACTGACTTTTAACCATGCTCAGACTGACCAATAAGAAGTGGGTAAGGGTCACAAGTCCTGCCTGTTGGATATAAACCATGAATGCTAGCTGTAGTGCTTCTACACGGGAGTCAGCAGCTAACTCTCATCTGTCAGTATCACGATGGTCCAGAGAAGGCGCCGCCTCAGGGCTCATGTGGCTGACTCTTCAATATGAACCTAAAGTTAATCCTGTGGTGCTCACCGCCACACACACACGTAACCACCTATACATTAAATTACATTTTCTACAAATAACCATTGATATTCAAAAATAAACCGCTAACATCCTACCTGTGGGCCAGACCACCCAGCCTACCTCAGAAGACACTCGTTTTACATGAAATCGTCACACACACACACACACACACACACACACACACACACACACACACACACACACACACACACACACACACCTCTAATGGCATAGCAGAGATGCTGTCTGTAGGTCAAACTTGACAGCCTGTTTTTCATGCAGATGCCGTTGATGCAAACGAGGGGCGGAGAGCATGAGGAGCGGGGAGGAGTGAGTCTGTTAGAGTAAATGCTGCAGAGCAATCTTTGTAATGCTGCCTGTGGAATCACAATGCTAATCACAATTCAGCTAAGACACTGACGTAAACTTTTACACTGCCATCCTGTTCATGCTGAAATTTCTAATAGGCTGCGATCCAGCCTGTCGATGGAAATCCGGAGAAGGGAGACGGAAAGCAGAAATATGAGTACCTGAATGCTCCGAGTGAGTTTATTGATCAGAACTCACCATGATCTTGGCTTCAGCCCACACTGAGCACAGGACATTATGTATCATCTCTTTTGCCTTCACACTGCCTCACACGAAACTGACAACTGAAAGCCCATTATCTCTGAGCAGCAACATGCTGATTGCTGCCTCTCTAGCTGAGGACTGATATGGTTTGTGGGGCTGAATGGACGATAATGCTTCAAAGTGTATGGATCATTGCATTACTGTCCCACTGGAGATTAACTGATAAATGTCTCTATGCGGGGGAATACAGCTGTAACAGACTGGGTTTACACTCTCTGCCCATTTCCCGATTTATTCATTTTCCTACCACTCTGATTTTCTCATGTAATGGCTTGATGGTTGAATGACAACCTGACTGATAAAGCAAATAACTTTGAACACTAATCAACATTTTGCTTCTGGACACACCTCACTGAACCAAACCAAACTGGAGTGAACTGAACACCTGTTAGGTGAAGAATGTTTGTTCACACCTGGTTTAATAAAAATTCTCATTTCCTTTCATGTAAAGTGTTACATTCACCTCTGCTATATCTGGATGAGCCATTTATCCTCATTCAAAGAGTCTGAAAACACAAACAGCATGATGTGGTGGTGACAACTCTGTGGGGAAATTTCTAGCTAATGTGCTTCCACAGGGTTGGCAGGTTTCAAGGAGTACATTAGTAGAGAGAACGCTAATATCAGCACAACATTGGCAAACAGAATACATTTACAGCAGTGTAAACTGGGCCTGTTTTGTGCCTGTGCAGCTTGTCCAGCTCTGCTTTACTCCGTCCTCTCATTAAAATGCTGCTCTGTTCCTCCTCGGCCTATCCAGAGAACAGCCACAGTGGCCTCCCTGGTTTAAAAGCACTCTGAATTCAGGCTGGGTGCTCAGGGGCACGGATCACTCATTCTGACCCTCTAAAGGACAGCTACCTAACAGCACTAATACTCAGTTTGTCCTCCTAAACTGGCTGCCATGAGATCACTCAGACCTCAAAAGAAAAGTGCAAATGAAACGATGACAGAACATTAAAAAAAAAAAAAAAAAAAAAAAAAAAAAAAAGTGTCTTTCAAATTAACAAACAAATCTAAGCCAAAAAAATCCAAAAAAAATAAAATAAAGAAATAAATCCATTCACAGTCCTTTAGCTTCGGATGCAGGAAGCCATTACTGGATTTTTCCGCAGGGTTTGGTCCCTCGCTGCAGCATGAGCCCTTTGCATTTATTAAAAGGCAGAAAAAGCAATGACGACAGACAAAAAAACAAACAAACAAAAAAAAAAAAAAACAAAGGGGGGGGGGGTGGTTGGGGGGTCACAAAAACTTCATGAATTTAGATTACATGAATGCAACTCAGAAGTAGAAAAGGTTTGCCTAACCTTGGTGCAACTTTTAGATCTGACCACCTCTTTCTAAAAAAAAAAAAAAACAAAACAAAAAAGCCACCTCCACTGATTTGAAACTCAAAGTAAATTTGTTCTCCCTCAGCTGACCGCATAAAAGTCAGATCCAGACGCCCTCGCCAGAAGACCGTCAGTCTCAGTCGCTTTGAATACAAACGAACTTGCCGACGGTGTCACAGCGCAGAAGTCTAACATAGAGAAAAAAAGAGCCATTTCATCTCAACAGGCTTTACTTGTCAGCACCAACGAGCGGTGGAGAACAGCATGATTGCGCAGCGCTTGTTTCATCGGGACATTTGCTCCACGAGTCGATAAAAAGCATCTAAGTGGTTTCAGAAAAAGGCTCGTCTCTGCAACGCTGCTTGAACACAATACATTCACTGCTGTTATTGATCTGCTTCTAGAGCGTGCCTGCAGGGGAGACACAGATCACAGTTGGCCGAGTGGCAGAGTAAACACTGTTTAATTAGTGATCTCGCTGCTACATAGACATACTATTTATTTTTCCAAGTATGCTTAACAACCTAACTCAGAGAAGGACCATTCTCTTACCATTGTTTAAAATTTGATGATGAAGTGTGAACGTTTCAATGAAAATACTGGCATCTCGCCCGTCTTTTAGCAGCTCATAGGAAATGCATAAGAGCAATATCATGACTCTGCATCTATTTCTGAGTCTGAAGTGTTTTTAGATTGTTGTTTTGAAAGTCGTACACAGAAGGAGATCAGTGTCTTGAAGATAAGTGGATTGGCTGACAGGCATATCTGTACACAGTACTGGCAACTCAGCCAAGAACGAAATATGGCTCGTTTCTGCTCTATTCACTAATGCATAGATTAAACACAATTATAAAAGTTCAGCAAAGGCAAGGTGACTCAGAGGGTAATTCTAATTTCCAATTGAGACCAAATTGTGATTCATAAAAAAGGTCAACATTTGCTGTGGGAAGGAGACGTTTTGTTCAGAGGTAACAGCTTTTTCTCTAAACCCTGCAGCGACTTTAGGAAGCCAGGTGGTTAGTAAGCCATGTTTAAAGATAGAAATGTTGCCAGCTTGCCGCTTTGGAATAAAAGAAGACTCAAGCCTGAGAAAAAGGAGTGTGAAAGCCTAAAAGACAGTAGGAAGATTAAACCCCGAGAGAAACTTCAGAGGCTTCAACACGTACTTAAACATGGGTGTAGATCACGCTTTCTCCAAGCGGAGAAGCTGATAAGTGGATGAATTCTCTGTTCTCGGGTTATGTAAAGTAGATTAAAAGGTTGTTTATGGGAGAATCAGAGTGCACTGAAATTAGACAGATATAGTTTGATAGCAGCCACACATTTTATTTATTAAACAACTGAAGCTTAATAAACCAAAGAAACAGTAAATTTATAATATTTAAGTCTAATTAACAAGCCTTACATGCAGAGATAAAGATATAAATATGCAGATACTGACAATCAGTGATGACCTTTATCTGGCGTCAGACCAGACAGTGATCTTCTAGTTTTCTATTGTCTAATTCTGGTCAGGTTGTGTTAATCATTGCTTCAGTTTGCGGTCTTTAGTTGACAGTAGTGGCACCTTGTGTGATCTTCTGCAGTTCAGAGATGCTCTTCTGCATACATTGGTTGTAACAAGCGGTTACTGGAGTTACTTCCAAGTTGCCTTCCAGTGAGCTCGAGGCATCAACAAGACATTTTCACCCAGAGATGTCGATATTTTCACATTTTCAGATCATTCTTTGTAAAACCCTAGAAATAATTTTGTAGGAAAATCCTCAATCCAGGCTGTCTGACACCAACAGCCATTTAAATCCCCGTTCCTTTCCATCCTGACGCTCCAACTTCAGAAGGTCATCCTGACCATGTCTGCATGCCTAAATGCATTGCGTTACTACAAACCCAATTAGATTGAACACCTGATTAGTATACATCATTAGCATACCAAATGAAGTTGCCTATATATCGGCTTTATTATATCCAGTTTGCAAAGCTCAAGGTTGATGATTTAGAATTTAAAGTTCAAGTTTATTTTTAAAAATTGTTTAAAAAGTTTGATAATCTCAAAGAAAAAAAAAAAGTGTGAAAAGAAAGAAATATATTCATTAATTTTTGTCCCATCACTTCATGTTTTTTTTTAATTAAAATTATAGTAAATGTTTCCCTCAGAGAGATCGATGTTTTGTTTTGTAGTTTTTGAACTTTAAATGTCTGTACTGGTTTTAATATCGCTGCTATATCACATAATCTCAGGGTCTTATAAGTTGAAACGTGTACGTCTGTTTACATCTGCTGTCATGTGTTGTGGAGCTTACAAACAGAGGGGTATATCTTCTGAATCGCACAAGGAAACAGCTGTTATGCTTACGTACAATATGCTGAGTGTCTAAGGGACCATATTCTTTGGAGTCTTTGTCAGCTTCTCATAGTCGCACTCATCTGAGGCGCAGTTCATTCAAATTCAAATTAAAAGTGCCCGAGACCCTTTCTTTCTTTCAGCTGAAATGAAAAGTTTAATCTGCACCCAACACAGTGATTTATGAATTGTTTTTGTAGTCGCTAAGGGAACTTGTTCTGTTTTGTTGTTGCTGCTGTGTTCCTGTTTATACGCAGCGCCCTGGATCTGACTTCATTTACTTTGTGGTAAGTAGTAAGTCCACGTGGAGGGAATCTTGAGTACATTTATAACTCATGTGTGAATCTACAGTAGTGCTTGAAAAACATGAAAATCTGTTGTCCACAGTGTGTTTTATTTGTTACAGTGAAGGTTTTTATAAGTCTGATAGGGATGAGAGTTCTTATCTTGACAAATAGGATGCTTATCTCTCAACTTTCCCACCGGTTCAGACTGCCAGCTGTGCCCCTTCATCAGACCTCAGGACTGAGAAAAGCAACTGAGCCAACTCAGAGAGGCATCGCACACTGTGGGCTCTATAAACTTGTCAGATTGGCAATAGCACCCCATTACTCATCAAGATTCTTCTCCCTTCTGGTCGGGCATCAGCTGCTTTGTTGGCAGCCGGCTCTCTGACTGTTAACGAGAAGGCACGACAATCGCCTCCCAGGCCAGAGACAAACCGTCTGAGAGTGTGAGGATCCAGGACAGCCTTGATTCAACACTAAACCAGAGGTAACAGTATCAAACAAACTATCTGACAGGAGCTGAGCTCAGACTGCATCGGCTAAGTTGAAAGGTGGATGCTTTGCTCAAGAGTCACCGGAACAGATGGAAAAGTTGAAACACTGAGTTAAGCCAAGCACTAAATAATGTAAATACCTATGATGCAAATATGATGCTTTCGAGTACAAGAAAAAGGTAAAAAAAAAAAAAAAAAAAAAGTCTTCAAAGACTTACAAACTGAAAATAAATGGCTAAACATGCGAGAGAATTAAATATGAAACAAAGACAGTAATGGAAATGAAGTAAGTGAGGCACTCACCATGTAGTGAAGGTCGTCGAATCCATTCAGGAGTAGTTTGCTCTCGTACTGCGGCAGACCCACATGCTCCAGCCAGTCTCCCACGGGCTGGTCCAGCAGCCGGCCTGCAGCACCTGCTGACAGGGGAAAGCGCTTCAGGAGTGAGAAACCTTTCAGCCGGTAGCAGCGGCACTCCGAGGACGAGACGTGGCATTGCCACATCATTCTCGGCCAGCAGAGCCGAGCGCACCAGCAGCAGGAACGTGAGGGAGACAGTGTCCTCTGTGAACAAGGCGTCAGCTCCCGCGGGACAGCGGGGGCTGAACAGCAGTCACTCGAAATAGATTAAACTACCCCCGAGTCGGGGGTGAAGGTAAGATAAAAGGGATAAATCCACAAAAAAATGGATAATATCTAAAAAATAAAGAATATATTTTTGCTATGGTAGTGAGCCAGGAGAATGCTGAAATACATTTCTGTTTAGCACACAGCGCGGTGCCTCACCTAACTCACAAATATGACTAAATATTTCATATCTGATTATGAAAAAAGTCAGAGTGTCCCATTTCAGGAGGTACCTTTTTCTGCCCAAAAAGAAAAAAAAATTAGGGCTGTTTTAATTACACTTTAACTTTACAATAACACTCAGAGGTTGGAGCGTATAACTTTAGTTTAAGTTCTTCCAGGGTAGCAGATTTGTTGCAGCCAAGTGTAAGTGATCCAGACTTGTAGCCAAGACAGGTATTTGGTAAATAATTGGATCCCAGATTCACATATCCAACCTGTTTAAGATATAATCCCCCACGGACAATCCAAACAGGAATCTACCTGTGATGTGCCACTGTCCACATCGGAAGCAGCAGGACAAGCAAAAAACGCAGAGGGACTAAAGGAAACCTGTGACATGACTGCAATGAGCGGAGATTGATAACAGACCAACACTATACTGACAGCTGTCAGCAGTCTAAGCTGAGAGCAGACTAACGTATACAAAGACAGATTGGTGCCTCTCCTCCAGTGAACATGTTACTGGAATTCTTTAACTCTCTTTTAAAGCAAATACACACTCCACACTAGAAACCAATCACTGCACAGGTAGTTACCTCCCAATATATTAACTACCCCTCAAACACAGAGGCTAACAGAGTCAATCGTTTCCTACCTTGTGAAATCTGGCAGCTTAGAAAAGTAAACAGCGTTAAATTCGAAAACATAACATTTCTTTATAAAACACAGATTTGAAAGTTTCCCTTCCTGCTTGTCGGCTGTCTCATCATTTAAACCCGCTACATAAACAGTCACGTTCCAGATGAGGGTCCCGTGTCAAAAGTTCCGTTCAGACATTTCATAAGCTTGAAAATTTGTCAAGGAGAAAAGAAAAAAAAAAAAATCCAGTCAAGAATCCGATCAGCTCCTTCAAAAAGCACTTTCAGTGATAGCTCACTCCCAGGATTAACTCCTCTGCAGACAAGAGAGTGCTAAGATTGTCTGAGAGATGCGGTCCGGCAACAGACGAGGTCTAAAAGAAACATTTTTTTTAGCTGCTCCTAGCTAAAGAGCAGATAACCTAGTCCTAGAGATGCAGAAGTTACATCCTCCTATTGTCCTGACTGATCACAATTCTGCTGCCTGCAATTCCTCTCTCCTCCCTTCCTCTCTCTCTCTCTCTCTCTACCCCCCCTTCAATGCATACACTTCCCCACTCCCTCTCTCTCTCCCTCTGTAACACTGCAGGTGGCTGCTCTTTATCAGGGCTAGCTACCATTTCAGCTACAACCCCCCTCCCACCCACCCCTAATTTGCTCTCAAGTTCCTGCAGCATCTGTACCTCAGTCCGCTGTTTTTCCACATTCTCTTTGTAAAGGTAAATCAGTGAAGATACAGACTGGAGGCACAGAGCCAATCAACTCAGCACGTCACCGCCGAGCACCGGACCAAATGAAGGAGTAGAGGGAGGAAAAAAAGTGATGCGGTTTATCACATCAAACAGAGAGCCTCCTCTTGACCGAGTCCCCCGATGGTCTGCTTCACTGAGCTGAAGCTGTGAGCGTGGTAGCTACAAGGTTAAGGCTCACACATGCATGGAAGTGGAATCAGACTCATGGAAACTTCACACCAAGTGCCTGTGATGGGATGCTAACTACTTTACTGCAGAAGTGTCAGCTTTCTACAAAGTCTGCTTCCTCCAAAGCACAATGAGCTCACCCCCTGACATACGTACAGAAGTGGTTAATATTTAAACAGCTAAATCCAGCGCAGGGCACAGCAAACCACAGGGCTAGAATAAGACGATGGAGTTCGGCGAAGGAAAAGAGGATGTGCTGCTTTGTTTAAATATATTAAAAAGATTGCTCAGGCACAGCGGTGACTGACAGTGGATGTTGAAGAATGTCAACAGGGAGAGCTGAAGGGAAAGATTTGATTGCTCGGGTTGCTGCTACAATCCTTGGACGCCATCCATCAAACCTTAATGACAGGCTTTGAAAAGCAGAATAACAGCAGAGCAGGTTGCAGTCCTCACACTGCTTGTAATACAGGTTCTCTCTCAGGCACTTTGGTTTTAAAAATAAAGATCCTGGTACGTTATGATGCAGATTTAGTACTTGGCTCATGTCAGACACCACAGCTTGAATTACTGCCTCAGAAAAACAGGCAGTACACACAAAACAAACCAAGGGGTCAAATCTCAGTGGAGGATGACACACGCCTTTTAAAAGAAACGTTTTAGACTCTTTTCTTTGTCATTTGTTCTATAAAAAACAAACCAGTAATTTCTAAAATAGCATTTTTGTACCCAAACCTCCATTTGTAAGTAATCTGTATTTAGAGCTCTCCTCTCTACTATCACTGCCATGCACTTGTTTAATATATTTTTAAGGTTCAGGGTGAGGATCTAATAAATATAACTATAGTATAAATCAAATTCCAAGCATTCCAAGCCCACTATTTGGCAATAAAGGCAGCCGTTGCATTAACAGCCACACCCACAAAAAGATAAATAATGAATTAATACAAGGTGCTTTTGCTCACATTTATTAAACAGATGAGTAGCTAATGGAAAACTACCCATTTCTTCCTGTTTTCCTTCAGGTTTCCTTGATAATTTATTTGTGAATTTGACACTTAAGTCATTTTAACATGCTTGAAAAGGCAACAATATTAGTATTCATACTCTACCTGGTGCAGCGTATTGCTGATCTCTGGAAAAATCAATGCCTGCACCGATCATAGTCATCATCTTCTCGATCTGAAGACAGGAACAGAGGGGGGAGAAAACAAAATGTAAGGGCTTGGAAGAGTGATCAGAGTTTGGCCACCACCTTTCACCAGCAAAGATACAGAGAAAAGCCCCTAAAGCAATAATACACTGTCCCTGTAAGAGCAAATGATGAGTATGTCAGCAAGAAGAAAATTAGGTTGCAGTGATTTTGCAAAGACATGTTAAAGGACAGCTTGAGGACCGAGACAGTTGAGTGCCTTTATATCCTATTTATGGTCACATTAAAAAAATCATTGCTATTGTCCCACATTAAATGAGTAACCAGGGCTTGACTGCAGGTAGGGGACAACAGGCACAAAAATGCTGCTTTATACTGGCATGCCGGTCTTACCGTCCGACTCTAATAAGGTCAAAAACAAAAGGGTAATTGTAATAAACAAGCTAAAAGAGAACGTGCACAAGTCTGGAAAAATACTACAGAACAAAGTCTGGTAGTTTAAGCTTCCCGTGTACTTATAAAGCTCTCAGTGAAGAGAGTTTTGGAGCAGGTTTAACTGTGTCTTGATGCTTAAACCAATGCTTGTAACAAATGTTTCAAGACGACTGAAGCTTCGTAGACAAAAAACACAAAAAGGGTTAGAAACCCAGCAAGACTGAGAGTGAGAAGCTACAGCTGAAAGGATGCCCAGAAACCTGACGTTTCTTGCAGTAATTTCATGCATCATGACATAATGCATGTGAACATCATCAGCAGTTTGTTTCCAATCATAGTAAGTCACGCACATACACACATCACATGCACATGCCGCTCATGGACTTGTAAAAACACAATACTGTCATTTCATAGAAATGCATTCATAAGCGAAGCAGCAGTGGGACATGAAACTGCAATATTACATCTGTCACAGCACAGAATCACGGTTCCCTTTAAAGTGGCCCACAGCTGAATATGCATGGACACTGGGACTGAATTCAATGCAAACGGAGAGACTGACTGTGCTGCTGTCACACCTGTCAGGTACTCTGACTACTTTGAGTATGAGGCCATGTTGTATAAACTAGAGTGAACAGATAAAACTACAGCTGGAGAAGTTTTATCCGAATTTGAATGTCCTCGCTCCTTAATAAGCCCCCAGACATATTTGATGACCCCATTAGCATAATTATATGTGAGCTAATAAAGCGACACTGGAAAACCAAAGTAGCAGTTTTTTCGTCATCGATCAGCAGGTGGATGTTTAGTAGTGAAATAGTTCATAATTAGAAGATTAATGTCAGAAGGGCAGAGAAAGATATTAACGTTGAACAATGATGCATCTATTTTAGTATGCTGCTGTCAGACTGGAGACAGTCACAAACTGAAGTTTCTGGACTTAGAAAAGGAAATGAATAATCTGAGTTAATGTTATTCCAAAAGGGTTCCTAAAGCCTCAAAGGATCCCATCTACCTCTACAAAGAATGCCCCAGTAGAGGACAGAGCCAAAACCCAAAAGGACCAGAAGATTGACATCTTACGCTGTCGGAGGAATTAGATCTTCTTTGTTTTGGGGAGTCAGAAGTCGCCGGTGTCTGCTGAGAGAGAATTCATCGTTTTGTTTCGCCTTCTTCCCATTCAAAGTGTGTATCCACACTGTGCCAACTATCCTCTGGCAGTGTTATTATAATCATCTTGTTTCACACAAAAAACACTCTTGACAGGAGATTTTAAAAACTCTAAATTGAAAGAAACACCATTCCAGATGGAAAACTGTACACGTTTACTGCATAACAAATGCATCTGTTATGACTGGATCTATGAATAATCAGTCTAGTCATAGGAAGTGAAGAAATATAAACACGAAAACTCAGGATCACACACTCAGCCTCAGTGTAAAGTACAATTCCTTCCTCATGTCCACATTCTCAACATTCATGTTCACCATCAGTCCTCAATACGGAAGAGGGAAAATGCCAAAGTCTTGGCGAGAAGAGGTGTGAGACAAAGGACTGTTAGAGAATGGCATTATTTTTGATATCCATCTGCCCAGTGTGAAGTCACCATACTCTTGATTAGAGTCCTGCATATTGGGCAGATGGTAGATTAGTCACACGAGCTCAACAAATAACTGCCGTCCACATGTTCATTCTATGTCGTTAAACAGGAAAGCTGACGGTGGAGTGGGAACACAACTTCTAGCTGAGCAAAGAGCAAACATGAGTCATCAAAAGTAGTTGCCTCCTCTTCACACGAGAGTCTCTGGATGCATGTCACACATACTGAAAGCATGTTTGCTTGTGTGCTCAGACTTTTCTACAGTGATGGTTCAGTTTGGGGGTGGGTTTTTATAATCGATTTATCGATTAAAATAGATTCTGGCTTGGATAACATAAAATCGATTCATTAAAATCCTGAATCGATTTTTTTAATATAAATTTATTTTGCCCGAAATGCCAGAATCTCTGGTGAAATCTCACAAAATTTCAACAACCACCAAACAGCTAAGACAGTATATGAGAGCAGGAACACTGAATCTGCACAAAGCGCGACCCGCGGATCAGAATCAGTTACATGTTGCCTTTCTCACGGTCGGGGCTGAAAGCCGACAGCTCGTTGATTCTGATCTGTCGGTGGGTCCACGCTTTGTGTTCACGCCCTTTATGCGGTGATTCTAAAGCTGCAGGTTTGATCTCTCTCCAAACAATATTGACCGAACCAGCGGAAAAAGAAGATCCAAACTACGCTTCACATAAACATCGTCATGAATTCACTCCGACTTTTACTGTTTTGCTTCCACCACGATGCACAGCTCTCTCTCTCTCTCTCTCTCTCTCTCTGTACTTCAAGAACAGTTTCCCGTCTAAAAATCTGTTTTCTTCATTATTCGCTTGCTTGTTACGCACAAGTCTACCGTTGTTTACAGCGCTGTCAGCCGCTGTTTTTTTCCCTTTTACATTCTTCCGAAAAGAAAACCTAATTTCTGCTGTTCAATACTGAACCAATTTAAACTTTTTAAAATTATGCAAAATGCAAAACGCTTAACCGTGTCTCTAATAAAACCGCTGGAATGTCAGAGGTAATGTTCATATGTTAATTAATGGTTTTCTTTCGTTTTTGATGTACTGCAGAATATTTTTATAAAATCCCAGGCCAGGAAAATCACCTTCATGTTTTTCTGTGTTTTATCTTCAACTTCTTTGACACAAAGGCATCTGCTGTGATGCTCACGCCTTTGATAAAGTCTTGCGTGTGTCAGCTTCCTTTTTATTGATACAAAAATATGTAAATGTACTGATCTGAATTATAATATTTCTGACTGTCAAAATTTCCCAGATTCAAATCGAATTGAATTGAATCGAATCGGTTCGGGACCTTGTGAATCGGAATTGAATCAATTCTAGAAATCAGTGACGATACCCAGCCCTAGTTCAGTTAGTATGAAGCATTTTAGGAAAGAAGAATGATGCTGGGGAGAGATGCCCCCCCCCCCAAAATAAGAATAGCTCTAACATGAACAGCATGTAGTTGCTGTTGCTTCTTGGATTCCTTAGATTTTCTTCTAGTGGTGAAATAAAAGAGAAAAAACACAAACCAACTACATCTTCATTAGAGTTTCTGTTCACCTAGGGATGGCTGCTTATTTTCCTTAAGTTATGATATTAAACTGATCTTGACAGGTTTATGTTGCTCTCATAATAAACTAAATTATTAGGCCTCGGCAGGACAAAAGCAATTAGAAAGCCCCTGATGAACGCTGGCCTCGACTGGGGGTCTAATCTGTAAAATCACACACACGCATAAGCAGTAGCAGCACCTGAGTTAATGAAGACAAGGCAGTGTTCTTTGCCTCATTAAAGTGGCCAAGGTCTGTACGCGAGGGAGGATAATGCTCCCATCAATTGCATCTTTGACACACAGTTCAGCTGCCCAAGTTTTTTTACTCCACCATTCAGGAGATAAGACAGGCCATTGTACTTTTAAACGCTGAAGGAGAATTTAAAATATACTCACTACGGTGGATAAACAAAATAAACTGGATGCATTTAACCCTGGAGAACCCATGGGGTCAAATTTGACCCCATGGTTTCCCTAGAAAACCAATGGGGTCGGCTCTGACCCCATGGGTTCTCCAGGGTTAAAATGTCACTTAAGTTAAAGCACAGACCTTTTTTTCCTATTTAAAGAAATGTACACACATGAACGTACACACAAATCACAACAACAACAAAAAAGCACATTGATGTTCAGTCCTGCTGTATTGGCCTCACTTATCCAGCATAATGGAAACGGGAATGTTAGCTGGTCCAATGAGAGTTCAAGGCAGCTATCCAGAAAGGTAGGTGTGTTGGAGCTGGGTAAATATATCCTTATCAGAGGATGCCAGCCAGTGATTTCCTCAAAGTAAATCACATTCACAGCAAGAAGAGGCTTCTGAATTTCATGGTCAGGAACTAGGATGCTCAGTGTCATGAGAATTAATAGAGGAGAGGAGAGGAGAGGAGAGGAGAGGAGAGGAGAGGAGAGGAGAGGAGAGGAGAGGAGAGAGAGAGAGAGAGAGAGAGAGAGAGAGATGGGTGTGTTTTTGTGCTGCAGGATTGAATCAATGCAGAGAACTGAAATGGAGAGGCATCCATTGTTAGAGAGCCTCACTGTGAGCATAGGGGTACAATGAGAGGGGTCGGAAGTCACCCAGGAGGTGGAGGTCAACAGCTGAAGAGCCAGCAGTGTTGCGAAATGGTCAGGGTGAGATTAAAGGCGCATGAACCCATTTATCATGCTCCTCACAGTAGGCCTGCTGCCCTGAGGTGACTTAGCAGAATAACGGGTCCGCTATCCTACCGGGATGTGAAAACACAAACTGTCTTTTCATTAACAGCCTTGAACAATGCCCAACTAAAGCCGAGAGAAAGGGTGGCGGCAGAGCTAAAGGACGCCTGGCAGTGTGTAGAGGGTGAAACAAAAGGCTGCAGCAGAGACCGTGTGCCCAGACCACCAGCCTCAAATTGGCAAGCTGGCACCAAAACAAGGGTTGGACGAAAACTACGGACTAGTGAAAAGCATCAAGGGGAACACAAACACAACCCTGTTTGTAGCAGGTGCCAAGACCTCAATGCCACAGTGGGACAAAACACTGTCAGCAGTCCCATCAACATCCTCCTGAAATAGCCCAATGTCATGCTTATGCGTTTCTGAACAACGTCCCCTCTGGGAAACCTTGACCACTCATTCCGCATTACACATAAATATTCCAAGTTAAGCTTAAAACAGGAAGGGCATTCCTTTGCAAATAATTACTAGAGTTATACCAAGCAGTGGCTGCACGCGTCAGCCCCCTCTGGCTCTCCTGTGTTCTCCCCCTGGTGGGGATCAGAGAATAGATTTACCTCACTGGCTGCACTGGAGCTCTGACACACACCCACAGTTTGGTTTGATCTCAGCAAGTCAAACACATGAAACTGCTTAGCAAACAATGAGGCCACAGAAAACCAACGCATAGCCAAACCTTTAATGATCACATGAACAAGGATTAAAAAGAAAGAGAGCAAAGAAATGATGCATGGCTTAAAAACATCAGAGAGGACAAGGTTTTGGAAGAAAGGGCAGGATAATCTGGGTGTGAGCCTCACTTTGTCTCCCTTTTATTTCTTCATCAATAACACAACCAGCTTCAATCAGTGAATACCAATCAGAAAGGCTTTAAAGGAAATATAATATCCACAGAAATGCTAAAAAGCATTCATTATTTTCTCATTCTGTTCAGTCATAGCAGGTAGACAAGATTAATGAGCCTCTAGCAGAGCTGCTGCCTGTAAGGGAATCAATACTCACAAAAGCTGGTTTCATAGTGGCTATTGGATCTGTGAGGTGCGAATCGAAAACGAAGTTAAAAAGTGAAGTGTGGAAGTGGATAGCGGCCCTCTCCTGTCTCTGTCTAAAGCTCGCCGTCTCCTTATCTCTCCTTCCATCTGTGGAGCTCAGAGTGCTGGCTCACACAATGTGCCCCCCTGGATTGTCATCTTCAGTCTGATTGCAAGGACCAACACCAACCCACATTAGCATGCGCTTTACACACATGCACACACACTGAGAGCGCCTTAAAAGGAGAGATGCATAGGCCAAGACCTCATGCAAGTCAAATCTCCTTGTCTTGAAACCCGAGGCAGTGCATCCAAGGGTTTGTCTTGTTGAGAAAGAGGGGGGGGATGACTAGGAACGATACTGAAAGGAAGGGGAACAGGGTGTGAGAACCAGAATATTTAGCAAACCAGATTAAAAAGGAAGAAAAAAAGATGTTTTTAGAAGAGGCGTGTCCATGCACTTGGGGGTGGGTTTGGTAATGTCCAGGGACCTCAAATGCTGTCACACAGGTCTGTAGAGTGCTCCAGAGCAGCCAGTCGTGACCGGCAAGATGGCTGCCACAGCACATCAGAGAAAGCAAGAGTAAGCAAACACTGCAGATGGAGAGACAAGGGCTGAAGAGAATGCAGCGAGAAAGTGAATAGAAAAGGGGGTTTTCAATTTTCAGGGGACACTCCCGACATCAGTAAGAAAGTGTAGGCAAGGCTACGCCCAATGAAACTTTTACAGCATTTCCCACACACTCCTCTCATTTGCTATGCACTTTAAATCGCTGGTGTGAATATTTCTATTTCAAGCAGACGCAGGCTTATTCCCTGAAAGGAAAGAGAGAGAGAAAAAAAAAAAAAAAAGAGCTCTTGCGCTTTGAGCAGAGAACTCACCGCCATCTAAATCACTATTCATGTGAAAAGAAAAAAGCGTTCCGGGTTCATTAACTTTAAGGCTCAAAAAATTGGACACAAGAAAACTGCTTTTCAAAGGCTTTTAGAAGCTTACCAGCCAACCAAGGCCTCTAATATACATCTAGTCACGATCAACCAAATCAAAAATTCCTATGTGATTCAGCATGCTTTCAAAAAGTACTAAAACATGGCTTTATTGTTATGGAAAACTGTGCAAGCAGGGTAGTGGTTAACTCTACAAAGCATCATTTGTTTTCATTTTTTTTTTGTTTTTGGGGCTTGTATTTTAAATTTTAACTTTCTACATCACAGTACATGTGCTGACAAGGAACCTGTGCATGTGTAAGCTCCATCAGAGGCTGATATTAGCAATATTAGGGAGTACGAACACATTTTATTCCGTAGCACCACTGATAGCAAAAGAGAAAGAAAAAAAAATGTATATATATTTTTAAGGTCAACTGTCTAGGTAGTAGAGCCCTAAAACAATTTTATTACGTGTCTGGCTGTTTGACTGGAGAGTAAATAAAATTTATTCCCAAGAGAAGAATGAAATTAACAGAGGGCAGCTCCCTGCCAGCAGCCAACTTAACGATTTTTTAAAAAGCCTCCAGACATTCAGATGAACTCAAAGCTGCCCAGTTCTCTTGGTAAAATACACTTGCATGGCGCATACAGGAAATGGGGGCACTGCTTCAAGTTCATCTCCTTTTAGCAGACCAGAGCTATTTTTTTTTCCAGTTTGGAACCAATATCACCATCTATTCTCCTGCCAAAGAAGTGCAGTTTGCTTTGGCTCCTCCTCTTAGGCCACGTTTAGTCTGTTTACTTCATCTTTCTCTAAGCACCGGGGAGAATACAACAGGACTCGGGAGCTCCAGGATTATTGTGAGCTGCTGAGGATATCTAGGAAGAGCAGAAAGCTCCAATAGCCAAGTAATATCACAGCTGGCTTAATCCTGTCACTCTCTCACGGGCCACATCCCTCAGGTGCAGTCTGAGGAGGTGAGGTGTTCATTAAACTAGATAATTAGAATGAACTGTGCCCTGCCGGTGACCAGACTTTAAAGGGGAAATAAAAGATCCAAGCACATACTTGATTGAGCTCATTACCCACTACGCCACATTCTGGAAAAGGAAGACAATGTGCAAAACCTCTGGATGTCTGACTTTTAAATAGTCATCATTACATTTTTGGCTATGGTACATTTCCATTAGTATTTGTCATAGTTTGTGACTGAATTACAAAAATACCACTAGATCCAAATGGTAATGCTACGTTACGACAGGTATAAATTGGTGGTGCATATATGTCGGCCAATCAGCAGCCAGAAATTGCAAGAACTGGGCAGCCAGGTAGGTATGATACAATCAGAGGCAATAATGCACAGTTTGCCCACCAGAGGGCATAGACATGTTGATTTTAAAACTAAAACAACCCATTTAGTACATTTGATAAGGGACCCTTTTGGTGAATGTTTATGGAATTATCTTATGTAAAAACAAACAAGTCTCTATAGGCCCCTATATATTGCTAACCAGTCTTTTTTAGATAAATCATAATCCTTTCAACTTTGACTTTAGTGGTTAGTTACCATTTAACTGGTTTAAACTATTAAAAGTTAGAAACCACATCCGCTACATAATATCTTGTAATTATGTCACACCAGTCCCAGCATCACTGAGGTTTTGGAACCACACCAATTTTAGAAAACACCCACATTTAGTGAGATTGAGAAGCTGAGGCTGGCACAAAAACGGCAATCAGCTGACCATAATGCTCACAGAAATCACCTGATGGCTCAGCTGAAGGCCTTGCATCTGATTAAGCTACATAAATAGCAGCCCTCTAATCTAGTCTATTAGTCGCTATACATTTGCAAGCCACTTTGCAACCCACACCCACCCCAACACCTTTTCTTCATGTCATGTCTGGCTGCGGCTGGTAAACATCTTGCTTGAATTTATGAAAGATTTTAACTGCCACACATATACACTACCCAGACAAAACTCAAATATGAATTGTGTTTAATACACAAACCTGAATACAGAGTATACCTGTCTGCAATACTGAGTTAAAGTCTCATAGTAATACACTAACAATACTTGATCAAATCAGTGCATTACCATAGTGTGGTTAACACATTTGCCTAACACACGAAGGATCACCAGTTTAAGAGTAGCAGGAGGCACAAATCCTTGAGGATTGTGTCAATAATTTAAAGTCTGTGGATCCATCCACTGTGGTGACCCCTTGTGAATAAGAGAGCAGGTAAGTGTTCACTTAGTGTTCAGGATATTACAGAACAGTTCCTACTGGCTAGAGCTGAGAAAACATGGTCTAGTACACTTGAATCGAGGCGAGGCATTCACTCGGCTGCATACAGACGAATACCAAAGGTCAGTCATTTTCCACGAGTGTTTCCTTGGCAGCCTTTGACAAAACTATAAACTAAAGTAATGCCTGCAAATGCTGAAATAGCTCAAGAACAAACCCTCTTTGGAGTGCTCCCATACATAAAAGCTCAACAGCAAGGTTATCCCAGAATGAGTCATATGACCATAGTGGAAGGCAGCTGTGATCTTTCTCATGATAGAAAAGCCTGTTGAACTTGGATAAAGCACATGTACAAGGCCTCGGGCCGCTATCCTTCCCAAAGCAGCTAAAGATGAAAGTGTTGACAGCAGTATTTCCATATAGAGCCAATATTGTGTCTGTTCCTTCCATAAATGCACATCAAAGATGTTTTGAACTACAGTATCCCCTCTGTGGGCTGGTGCCATATTTTTTTATCATGATCTAATAGTGAGCAATAAACTGCAGCAACATCAACACAACATCTGGCACTTTATGGTAGCACAACACTGCCAAATAAGAAAGTATGACTTTGTCAGACAACAGTCACATACCAGCATCGAATGACAAGGACATAAATTGCACTGGTTGCAACAATGACGCATAATCCAGATTGCTTGCGCGCAGTCTCACACATGAACAGAAAAAAAAAAAGAGATTCTTAAAAACTTCAGAATCGCAGCACACCACAGTGTAATTCCTGTATCGGTGGCATAAGTTGGCAGCGTCTAAAAACTGACCACCTGCATGCAAACCATGGCCCGCAGTAGCCAAGACATCGACCTCAAATCTGCAATTAGCTCACTGTGGTTGTTCTGACAGGGTCATGTAAAGGAACACTAGGCAGCAACATGAGCTCCTCACTGTGGGAAGAGAAAGCATTAGTGCTATCTGAGCCTGCGATTTGCTCAGGATGGACAGGCATCACAAATAAAACGTACAAGTCACTTCTGGACTGTGTGTAGCAGCGCAGCTATCAGTAACAGGAATGGAGCAGAACACAAACAGAACAAGGGAGAATTACTGAGGCTAGTGGACAGCTTATGCAAAACTTAACTGAGAAGCTTACAGAGGATTTCTTTAATTCTGCCAACAATAAGATGATTGTTTTAGGATAATGGTAAAAGAGCCAATGAGGAAACCATGCCAGCTGTATCTCGTGTGGCTGTTTAATGACTGCAATACTAAAAACCAAGGTTTATAAAACTTATACCTTCTTGGTAACTTGTGTTTCTTAAAAGAGTAAAATCTAACAAACTCTGAAAAGGAAGGGTTCTATACTGTATTTGTTTAGCTGTGTGTTTTTTCTGTGTTCTGATCGGTTGTCAGTCTCTACAGAGATTCAGGTCGGAGTTTCACGTCTTTACAACAGGAGGAGGCAAGAGACGGATCTACGGCTTCCACGTCTTCTCTGAATCTCAATTTCCAAATCTCTGTCTCTTGTCTTATTTTTTCAGTCTCTCAGTTGTTTTATCCCATCTTCTTGTCTTCTCTAATCTCTTCCCGCTGTGTCTCTACTCAGCTCTTTATCTACATCCCAGACAAAACATTAAAGCGCTGCATGCACGGGGAATATATTTAGATGTGAATATGCTCTGTGATACTAACACATAGCGGGATTGAGACAAATTTTAAAAAAAAGTTTTAAACAGAATTCTGAAAATATTTTTATACACTGCAGTTTTTTAACAAAAGAAATGTACTAATGCAAATATGTGCAAAGATATATTCTATCATTTACTGTTTTGCCAAAAAGTTTATGTTCCAGACAAGTTTTGACCTAAATTGCATGATGAGACCATCAGGCGGGTCTTGTTAAACAAAACATGTCAACTTTTGTACTTGCTTAAAAACCGTGTCCAATAATGTCAATGTCAATACATTTTAGAACTATATTAACCTTATGCACATAATATTAATCGTTTTCCATCCAATGGGATTTATGACAAATGTTTTAAAACCAAAGATCTCCAGATTAGGTTTGTTTTTACACGTTACAATTGGGATGAGTGAAATTCTTCTAATAATGTGTCTGTGGCTTTTACCTGTGCAGGTTATGGCAATAACATCGCAACAGCCTAAACACTAACACTGAGGCTTCAAAATGCAGAGTCCAGAAACCGGTGACTGATGTCACGGTGGCTACATCCATCTTTAATATACAGTCTGTGGTTTCACCTGCTGTCACTCTGCTACATTGCAGTTACATTAGTGTGAAAAAGGTCACCTTTATTCATATTAAACATCTGTGAAACATGTAATTATTATTTACTGGCCTGCATTATACAATAGTTGGTTGTACATGCATAAACACTAAACAGTACAGACACTAAAGCCTGTTTTTTCCCCCCTGTGTGTGTGTGTGTGTGTGTGTGTGTGTGTGTGTGTGTGTGTGTGTGTGTGTGTGTGTGTGTGTGTGTGTGTGTGTGTGTGTGTGTGTGTCTCTTAAATATTTCAAGCGGAAACACTTACCTCATCCCATTCTGAGGTGAAAGAGGGAGATTTCTCAAGTCTCTTCTTAGCCGTGCTACAGTTAGAAACAGACTCGCTACGGTTTCCCAATCCTCCTTCCTCTTCATTAGGAGGCGACACGAGCAAGTCTGAGTCAGACTTGGACAGGCTGCGTGCCAGCTTCAGGTCCCCAGGAGGGCGCATCTTGACAGCAGATACCGCACCAGCCACCGAGTCCCTGGGCTCCTTGTTCACAGTAGCATAAATTGCTTTTGGATCACAGTCTGTCAGGATGGCGGCCATGCTAGGACGGCTAGGTGGCGGTGCAGCTGCCGTTACTCCCTCTTTAGCTTTGGCCCTCTTTTTTGTTTCTGGCTGGTCTTGGTTGGGTGGCAGAACACCTGGAAGCCGGAAGGACTCCTCACGGCTCTCAAAGACAGGAGAAGATCCGTGTAGGAGGCCTGTGAACTGCTCTGGTACACCTGCTTCCTGGTCCTGGCTGAGCTGTGAGTTATCTAGACAAAGAGAAAGGGAATAGACAAAGTCAGTGAAGAAGGAAAGCAGCCTGTGAGGGCTGGAAAGTAGACTTCCAACTGAGGGGCTGATCCTTACAGTGTGGCTAATAAGAAACCACCCACACAAGCCCTGAAACAGATCTGTAATTGTTTCCTACCAGGAGTGACGAAAAGAAAAAGGGGGAGAGAGAAGAGATGGAGCAAAGAGAAGGCGTATGTTGGCTGGAGAAATGACTCCTGAATTCCAAACTCAGCTTGTAGCCGTCTGACAGCTATCTGCTGGTGCCTGAATGCCTGTATTTGCAACAGGGAGTTGAAGCAAGTCATCTCTGTGAGCAGCCTCATCACAGAGGCCTACTTGTCTGTTAAGCCTGTTTTCCTAAAATGACATAACACTGAGAATGTCCCAGAGTTTCTGACTAAACTAAACTTTCAAACAAACCTACACATAAATTCCAAGAGTGTATGCCAGAGAAAAATGAATACAACACAACAAATATCACAAAGAGGAGTGAAACTTACTGTTTGCCGTCTTCTCCAACAAAAACGACTCCTTAATGAGACTCAATGGCAAGTGCAACAAAGAACAATGAGATTTTTTCCTCCTCCCCTCCCAAGGACTTACTGCCACCTAAGCCTATTTTCCACAATCAAATCAGCCACAGCTTGATAGCACCTGTTGTAATCGATATGTTGGTTTGAGGGAAAAAGAAAAAAAACTAACTCGTGCCGAGCCTGTCTTCTTCAGCTGCAGTGATGCGTTTTGTTGTTTAAAGTGTGCGCCCTCTGTGTTTTCTAGCTTCTAATTCTAGTGCCTAACGGAGGGCGAGGAATGGAAATTTGAATCACCCCGTCCTCCAGCAGCCAGACTTCTGATAATTAGTCCCGTGACACATGGTGCAGGAGTGTGTGGGCTTGTGTGGTCTCTGCCAGGGTGACAAGGGTCAGGAGTGTTTGGTGACAGGGAATCTGGGGCAGAGACACCACAAGAAAAGTAGTGACCTGTTGCAGCACTTTGTTTGTCCTTCACAAAACAGCTTCCTGCCAAAAATGTGCCCAGTGCAGTCATTTTATCAGTATAGGAAAAGAATTTAAAAAAAGAAACAGCAGGCTGTGAAAGAGTTTTATCTACACCAAACTACCTCAGTACTATTTCAGGGATCATTTCCAGGGAGGGAGTGTGCCAAACAACACCCTAAACTCCCTTTTCACAAGCTTAGGAAAAGTGTGTGTGTGTTGGGGGGTGTTTTGTGTGTGGGTGAGTGCACTGCACACATATGTCAAGATCACAGCCAAACACCCACCCTCTCCTTGGCAGCTAGGGAGCGTGAACGCCCTATGATCACATCCATGTGCTTCCAACAAACTCACGTGGTGTTAACCCTTGCAAAGACCACCGGAGCCCCTTTCTATACAGTTCTAGGATGGAAAACCTGCACACATGCAATCTGATGTTTTTGCAACTCTTTTATATTGGGTGAAGTCACCACAGACGTGGGGTGTTTATTTCATTTGGCAGGGACAGCTCCATATCGCCCAGATGATGTCATGTTTGGATTGCAGATGCTGTGGAATCAGTGCTGGTTGTTACTTCACTAGCTACACAATCCAAAGTCAATCCATATGTCCCTGGAAAACCTGCACTGTTTCTGTTTCAGTTTCAAAGACATTTTAAGCTCTTGGTAGTGCACTGCAGCACAGCTACAAGGTACTAAGGCGATCTTACTGACATGGGGACATTTGTATTAAAGTACATCATTTGATCATATTCAACTCACTGCAGCGCAATGAGCCTCCCCCATAAAATATATTTATACACTGCAAAGTGCCCACCCCTGGACAAACTATACAACATCAACACCTATTACATGGTTCAAGGCTGTTTCTCCCATCCCTTCTTTAGTTATTATTATTTATCAGTCAATATAATCGGCCCCACCGATCGGTTGGGCTTCACATAGCATCATATATAATGATGCAGAAGAAGTGTGACAAACACACAGGTGCTTTCTGTCTTTAACTTCCTTACATCTATCCTTTGATGTGCTAAAGTTCATAAAAGCAGCATAAACAAGTTTAGCTAAGTATCAAAACTACAGAAAACACACTGCACTCTGGTTGTGAACTAATGGAACAGCATGTATACTTTGAGGTTTATTTCCTCACCAACGTTGCTCATAACAGCGTAATATTTAAGTTAAATGGGTGTTTTTAAAATGTATTATTATTATTATTATTCTTTTATTATAATCTGTGGAGAAACTTCTGATCTTACAGGTACTGCTTTGGAAACGCTATAATACATCAGCAGCAGTAGGTCTGTTGTGAAAATGTGGATCGCTGCTGAGAGGAGGAATGTGTTTGAAGACAGACAATAAACACCATATATCGCTGACTCGGCATCTGTCCTCCACCTGCCACAGAGATTGCTGAGGTTTGGTCACTGACTGTCCATAAACCACATAAGTTACAAGAAAGATCACATCCACATGAACAAAGCTAAATATTTAGGCTCCACCGACTGCCTGGGTTTATGTAATACATAAAATAGGAACCAGGTTTGAGTGGCTGATCTGCAAAACCTCAAAAAGTAAAGAGGAAACAGGTCAGAGACAGGGTTATTTAAGTAGAAACCAAATTTGTGGTTTTGACAAATGAAATGAAGAGAAAAACTTTAGAGTTCCTAAATATAAAAAGGAATAAAAAAAAAATGAAATGAACAACATTTTGCTGTGTGTTTTAAACTAGAGTTGCTAAACCTTGAGCTTTGTTAAAAAAGAATTACTGCTCTTGTAGAAAATTAACAACATTTTAATGTTACTCATTACAGTTAACCATCTGAGGGGCCAGCTGTTCACAGTGGTTTTTTACATCAACTCAAAGAGGAACAGTGACACGACAGAAACACTGAATATGCGAATAAAGATGCTAAAAATGTATTTCCAATTCATATAAGCAATTTGGAAAACATAACAAATAAGATCACACTCTTATTTGTTATGTTTTCCAATTTGTGTTTATTTTAAGTCAAAGAAGTCCCAAAAGACAGACTAATGTTACTGCAGCTGGCCAATAATTTTTTACGTAGTGAAATTGCATAAAAACAACTCGAGAAGCCTAACTGGCTTCTTTTTGCAGGTTATTTCCAAACATGTGCCAAAACTCAATTTATTCAATGAAGACATCTGTATATGTATCAGCAAAAACCCAGCAGCTATACGCCTCATCTCTGCTCCGTGCCTGACTGGATGAAGTGGCATATCCAGCTTTAGGCGGGGATGTGGATCTAAGATAGGAATGTCACGATCTGATCAAGAATTCAGTTTCCCATTGGCAATGAAACTAGTCTAACCCACTCGCCAACGAATGTCAGTCAACCTGCCCCTGACGAGCCAAATCCCCTCTGCTGCCCGAGAATACCAATCGTGAACTTCCCCGGCTGCGCTAATCCAAGCCAGCCTATCTCAAATGCATCAAACTGAGATGCATTTCTCCTATTTCATTGACATGCTTGGCTTGTAATTTTCCAAGTCTGATGTGTCAGGCCCATCTTTCCTTACCCTCACGCAGCTTTACCAGCAGCAGTTGTTGTACCTTATTAGGTATCTAAAACGTGAGGACATTGACCGTACTCACCTCCCGGCGCCCCTGGGCCCACTCTTCCTGGAGGGTGCAAGGTGTCTTTCGTCTTACTTGGGGCTCTAAGGTCGTTCGGGGCAGGAGGTTTATGCTAAAATAGGACAGCAAGAAAGAACAGATGATAAAAACATTTTCTGTGATTCTAAACAATCATAGTAGCTCGTCTGAAGCCCAGTTAGCAAATAACTAAAAGCCAGACTAATTATCCTGCTTATTATCCTGAAGACATACCCTCCCTGATCAACTGCATTATAATCGTGGTAGCATGTTTCCTTACAGTAGTTATGGTGTAGCTGAGCTCAGGAGACTGCAGATGAAACCACAGACGACTATAAGATTATTATCATCAGGCAGGTCAGAAGCACAGCACTTAATAGGAGCTTGCAAATTAAGACACAAGTATATACTGTGTGCAGCAGAGGGGCTGTAGAGGTGGTTGACAGCAATAATAAAATGCTGCTAACTGGATGATAGATATCAAAGGGCAATAAAAAAAAAGACAATGGCAATAAATAAAGTAGGCAGATTTACAACATTTAAGACGCACTATTATCAGGGGCCGTTTAAGATGACTTCTGCCTTCTGCTAACATATGACTCAGTTTCTGACTCTGAAGAGAACGTCACCTTAATTTTAAGACCTGCTATCATCACTTGGGTTGGGTCAAAAATGATCCACTCATTCACTATTCAAACCAGTATATAGGAAGCTTGTTGTCAAACAAACAAAAACAAAAACAACAACAACAAAAAAAACCTCCAGATACTACCTAATATACAAATTAGACAGATTATCATCAGCTGTAATCATGCATTTTTATACAGTATAATTTCTCAAACATTCTGTCAGGACCACTTTAGTCAAAGTAGGATTGTTATTTCCTCTGCAGTTACATATATCTGGCAAGCTTCATGCCTTTCCACATGTATACATGTTAAGCCCTCGTACAGATCAGACAGGCATCAATGGATGGACCAGACTGGTCATATTTTACTACTACATTCATGTAGATTTTAATTCCATGTATGCTTTGTCCACCTCACATCTACCACCAATTGAAAACCACAAGTTAACTCTGTCTGTGCATGTGGGACTCTTACTGTCATACAGAGCTGCTGGCTCAGCTTGAATCTTCGGCCTACCAGAAGTAACGTCAGGGCTGATATGATGCTTTGCAGCAGTTCTGTCATTTTTACTTCCACAAGTGCACGATGGTCTACAATGCTTGGGCTAGTGACCGAATTACTTTTCACAACTCATAGTAGGATACTTCCACATACAGTGCAGCAACTAGGGTACAATCCTATAATTTTAGTATTCAAATAGCAACCTATTTTTGAAGCAGTTATAGTACATGAACAAAAGAGTTTACCTGAGGTAGGACACTGTTGGAAGACTGTGTAGTGGTATTGTCATCTAAGGAGACAAGAAAACAAACGTTGGTTAACTAAGAGTTACAGAAAATCCATTGTTGGTTCTGACTTTCAGGAGAGACATTACGCTGAGAATGTCAAAGTGATGGATAATAAAATCATGTATTAGGCATGCCGCCATTATCGGTCTAAGCGTCAGACAGACTTCAGATTAATCTTCCTGCCTTTTAAACAGCACCGAGTACGGAGACATGATAGAGCAGTTTTAAAACGGATGAAAAACGAATCATTTAACATTTCTGTCCAATTCAACAACCCCCTCCCCCTTCCCCCCCAAAAAAAACCACAGTAAGTTATTCTTTTTTTATAACACCATCATGTCCATCAGGAAGGCCCAATGACATCCGCGATTAGACTCCAACACTTCAGCCCAGTTTTCTTTGGGTGATAGTCAAGCTGACTAAGCTGAAAGGTACCAAGGGTACGGTTTTAAAACATCTACATCAACAACTAGGGATCAAAATTGCCTCCTAATTTAATCCCATTTAATCCAATTACATGCAGTGCCATTCAGCAGCCACAACTGAGGAGGGTCTGCTGAGGCTCTGTTGCGATCAAACGGCAGCAAAAGAGCCTGAGAGATATTCATGTCAGGAACGAAGGACCTCCTGATTTATATGGAGATATAACAAGGTAGAGTGACTGCATTTTACCAAGAAATATCTTGGTAAAGCACAAACAAAAAGAATTGCTGGAAAAATATGCCTTTTCGAAATGTTACTTGTTGTTTTTGTACTGAATAAACACAATTACCTTTATATGAGTGGGGCTCATGGCTAGGTGGTGGTGGGATTTTTGTCTCTGCAGTCAGCAACAACTCATATGTGTGATCCTCCTCCTCCGCTGGCTCCCTTTTCTCATCAGCACTGCTGCTAGTATACAGGGCCTGCAGAAAAGTCAAAGGATTAAAGGTGAAAAAGAAGTAGCAGGTTAGAAATTATGAGGCAGTTGTGTGAAAATATTTGTTTACAATAGGAAACCCTTCGTGAAACATCCACAATATGCCCACTATGATCAGCAACGGTTTAGACCAGAACTGTTCTCGGACGCTGCCTTTTCCAATTCCCCCTTTCCTATTACATGTGCTCCACTCGGCACTCAGCTGAGTATTTCTTAAGAAGCCATTTGAACGGAGCAGCAGCGTTGAAGGAAATGAAAAGGGTGGTAGCTAAAATGAAACTGGCATCCTCAGTGACAGATTGTTATTTTCCCAGCAGCCCCTGTGTCACAGTGTTAGAAAACACGTCTAACTTTTCAGTGGCATTAACTTTTAAAAGTAGTCTGTCACAACCATTTGCAAACAGCTACAAGTGCGCGTGTGAGAATCTGTGGCGTTAAATGGCAACTGTTTCTGCTGGCTGTATGACCTCTGACCTATTCGCATAGGATTTGTATTACCAGGGGGACTTGATGTGATTTACAAGTTACGCCCCTCGTGTCTGTGTAATGCTACTATTAATATCCTGCCAGATAATTGTGAGCCTAATGAAAGACAGCAAAATGCTTCTTACCAATTCGTACAATGCAAGCTAACAATTTCATCTCATGAATGGTTATCCATGTTGTGCATTTATCCAAATTCTCCTTAAAAACTATCCAAATTTGCATATTTACATTTTTTCTTTGAAAAGCATATTCAGTGGTTGATTTGCATGAGATTAAGATCATAGATGATGTCCACAGCTATCACTAGACCCCTATCACCATGTGAATACAGCTTTACTTCCTTACCTCTGAGCTCACCTCCTCTTCATTACCAGGGCCAGGATGTGACGAGAGAACCAGGCGATCTTTCTGTACGTCAGCAATACAAGATGTAATAAAAAAAAAGTAATCAATTCATTATCAGTATTAAAAGATGGCATGCAAACCTACACTGAAACACAAGAGAAGTAACACTGCTGGATTTTTGTAGCACTGTCATAAGAAGAGAGGATCACCATCTCCCTCTAGTGGGAGTTCAGCATTTCAGTGCCTCACTCTGTCTTGGTATGTATAAGAGTGAGATGGGTTTCAACTAAAAACTTTAAAAAAAATAAATTAAAAAAAACAGATCAGAAACTGCTGACCTTTCCAGCTTCACTATCAGGCCTTCCCGAGTCTCTGTCAGAGGACTTCCCACTGGTGAGGCTGTCTAAAGAGTGGCAAGAAGTGGCCTCAAACAGAGCTTCATAAGGGCTCTCCTCCTCGGGCCCCAGGGCCAGCCCCGAGATTAGCTCACAGACTTTCTCCAGGTCACCTGCAAGTCAAAATGGATAAAGATTGAAGCAAAAACAAGTTCTCATGTCAAAGTAATAGGTAAACTATTGTCATACTTTCCTGCACAGTGTTTTTTTTTTGTCTGCTTAAACATTTGCTGCTGCGAAGGTAAAAATCACCCACTATCTCCCACAGGAGACTCCCGATAAATCTTACCCTTTTTCCGTGGGCTTGGGCTCTCCTGAGGTGGAGGCACTGGTGGAGGGGGAAGGTCAATATCAGGGGGTTTTCCAGTCATATGACCTGGAACAAATAGGAGATTGTATCGCAGCTGTTTCATGTGATATAAATAAGAGAATAATTCCCACTGGAGCTCTGTATGTGCTCATTTGGTCTTTACCAAGGATCAGGGCAGCTATCTGTTTGCTTTTCTGAGAGGGCATGTCCTTGACAATGTCCAGCGCTGTCAGGCCCTTCTGGTCGACGATGTTCACGTCGATCCCTGGGAAACGACAACAGTAACAGTCGTGTGCTAAGTACGTGTTTTTCCTAAATACGTGGAAGTTATGTAGATTTAGCGCTCTAAGGTCTGACCTGCACAGAGAAGCTTCTGCACCACATCAGTCTTCCCAAACAGAGCGGCTTCGTGGAGTGCACTGCCTTTCTCTGTCTGAGCAGGAAAGAAAATGAAAAAGCATACGAATTTATTAGAAACATAATAGACAGAACTTCTTAATATTTCCTATGTTATTACCAAAAAATTAGACTACAGAATATAGCAGTTCTGTTCCAGCACCAACACTTTAGTAAAATACGTAGCGCATGTTGTGTGGATTCATGCCCACTACTTGGTCCACTTCTTGAACTGACAATTATGTGGTTGAGAAATCAAAGCAGATCATTTTCCAGCTCACAGGGCCATGCTAATTAAAGCCCTGCCGGATGCAGAGCCTAAAGGAAGCTCAATAGTCTCCACATCTTTTATTCAGAAGAAAAAAAGGACAGAGAAAGGATCTCCAGACAGACGGGTGGCACAGTTTGATACAGAGTCCGAGCTCTAGGGCCCACCAGGGGGAGCAAGGCCAGCTCTGCTTTGCGCTGGCCTTACTACAACAGTTCCTTTGCAAACTGAGAGTTTAAAAATTTTACATTTAATCTCATAGCTTTAGTAGGAAGTAGCAAGAGGAAGTGCTGCAAGGACAGATTAAGTTGCCTAACATGATTTGGGCCATGAAAGTATGTTAAGAAACATTTGCAAACAGAAGTTTTTCAGTAAAAAGAAATGTATAAGTAAATATACATCAGAAAATATAAAAACACATACCTCATAGTTAATGTCCATTCCAGCATGTAGTAACACCTCCACTACGGGTAGGTGTCCGTTGCGAGAGGCAAGGTGTAGTGGCGTGTGTTTCTTGGTGTTGCAGCTGAGCAGATTAGGATGGGCACTGAGCAGCAGTTGGACAACCTCCAGGCGGCCGTACAGTGCTGCCAGGTCCAGCGGAGTCTCAAACTTGTTATTCCTCATGGTGGGATCAGTGAGTTCCTCCAGCAGCAGCCGCACCACCCGAGAGTGGCCGTACTGGGCGGCACAGTGCAGCGGTGTCTCGTTGTCATTGTTCTGTTGGCGGTGGTGGTGGGGATAAATAAGTAAGAAGCAGCTTGGGAAAAATGGCAGCACAGTTAAGTTGAGGTAAAGTGAAAATGTGTAATTAAGGAGATAAGAATAGAACAGGGATGCTTGAATCGTGTCTGCAATAAGTCAGAATTTGTGACTCGACTGAGTCATTGTGAGAGTAAACCAGTCAGATGGGTACAGGCAAATCATGAAAGGTCATGAAAAACCACCAACCCTGAAAAAAAAGCACACAGTGAGGCTTGATTGGGGTGAGGGGGCGGGAACTGGCAGGCATGCATGGACTAATGAGGACAGGTGTCTGTGTGGCACTGAGTGCCAGGGGCAGCAGGGTGCTAACAGAGGGGCAGGGATACATAGGCGGGTGGGGAATTAGCAGAGACATGGAGACATGGGCCGGTTTGACAAGAGGTCAGAATGCACTGACACTGAAGAGCTACAAAGGGTCAGGCATGTATAAAGCTTCTTTGTTGTTGCTTCTCACCAAAGCACAAAAAAGCAACAACCCACACTGCATAGTGAAAACTAAAAATACACTCAAAGGATCACTGTGATAATAACAATAACATTTGGTCTGCCCTGCCGATCAGATTCTTTTTCTCCCCACAAGTCCAGGTCGGCTTGACAAAAACCCCAAAACAGGGTCCAGAAAACTCAACTATACTTCTAGCGCACTTATAGAAAATATACATAAGCAGAAAATCCTCAACAGAGAAGAAAATGAAACCCCAAAATTGCATTTTTTTTGATGACTTTCCTTTTGATCAGCTGATCAATGTATTGACAAACTGTTCTGGTGCTAAAAAATGCAGTGATGATATTTTAATGTTGGAAGGACTCCTTAAGTTTAGCCAGTATTAGAATGATGTCCTTTATATCGACATGCAAAAAAAAACACGACTGAGCTTGTACTGTAGGAAACATGCTAATAAATAAGTAGATAAAACACAGAAGAAACAGGAGTATTGACCAGATAAACTCAGTAACTAGTGCTAATTGATTCTAACCATTCAAAAACAGGAATGCAATCAATAGACATGAGAGCTTCCAGCATGTTAGCTCTACCACGAGCAACCACCAGGGGGCAATCCCTGAAATCCTGCATGATCAAGTCAAAACACACAATGACAACATGCATATAGTAAATCAGAGCAGACCCTGCTGTGCTTTCTTTCACTCTAGGGTGTTAGCAGAATTCCAATTTTGTGATTTTCTGCAAACATGGAAAGACTATTTATTTCTCTGCAGCTCTGTGGCTCTTAAATATTAGATACAGATGGGGTGTGGTAGAAAATAACAGCTATTGCAGAATCGCATATCCAGAGAGTCAGTCATTCCAGACTAACAGAGCCACCTACAAAAGGGCTGACAGCTGGCATGAGAAGTCCCCACATGGACATGCATGATGCCAGTTTGGGTGACTCCCAGAGGAAGACGCCAGCTGTGCCACCGAAGACAGGCCGTCATGCAGGGCAACAGGGCCGTTTTAGATGGGTGTGATTTGCCTATTTACTGCTTTCTCTAAAACCTGGCGCCAGATGGGGATCAGCAGGTATCTCCTTCTTTGTTGGGAGAGCGAGTATTGTACTACACTGGCAAAGCAGGTCACGGCTTGAACAGGGAGAGTCGGTGGAGTCTAGAGGAACAAAACGACACCTGCCTATCAAAAGGAGGGACACAAATGCAGGCTAACAACAACAAAAAAAGCTTTTCTTGGATGAACTGAGATGAACAAAACAAATGTAAAAGAGGCTTAAGAAAAAAACAAAACTTTTCTCTGGCAGCTAAATTAAACCGACCCCAGTTTTCTCTGCCTGGGTGGTTTCATCATTTTCAGTTTGTACAGTTGTGCGCTCGTCTTTGGCTCCAAACAAATGCACGTGTACCGACACAAGCACACTGACACAGAAACGGTCCGAACCCCGCTTGAAAAGAGCACGTTGTCTTTCATCTGTGACGCACCATCGAGCATTTGTCACAGCTTTTTAAACAGATTTACTCTCAGCATTTCGATGACTTCAACGGACACACACACGGACACACACACACACACACACGCTGTGATTATATCAGCATGATTCACTTCCTCAAACATGCAGGTCTGCTGCCTCCATAGTAATTCAAGTAAATCTGGCATACAAGGACTTTTTTATATTTTTTTGGCAATGTGGCTTTTCCTTTCTGGGAGAGGCAGAGGTGTGACATGCAACAAAGGTGCCTTAACTTTTAAGGAAGCCCCTTAGGTACAATAATAGTGCTGAAAAATGACACGCACAGTGGACACATAACATGACTTCAGTGCTTATGAGCATGTTAACACCAAATGTCTCCCTTGCCAAAGTGGTGGTCAGGGTACTGTAGCAATGTGTCACCCAGCATCTGATCGCATTAAACATGGCTGACCAGCCGTCTGACTCACTGTTAGGAAACACACAGCAATAGGACAGTGACCCTTGGCTCCTTCAGTGGCAGCACTGGTGCATGTTATCCACACAGAGGTCTTCCACTAAAACATCCACTTACTCCCAAACACCTCGACTGCTTTGCTTTGTATTGCCGTTTTAGCTTATAACTGAAGCACTTATAGTTTATCCCACTAGTTGTATAGTAGGAGTATACAATTTATTTATATGGCTATTTGTAAGCATTTTATATCAGCAAAATGAGCCAGCCAATCGGGAATTGAACCTGTGTCTTGTTGCTCGCCGCATTTGCACAAATTCAATATGAACACAAATCTTACAGACTCCATTTCTCATTAATATTATGATTTATGTGGAGTGCATTTACAGGGCAGACACTGCAGGGTCTTGTGTAATATTTTGTTACATTGTTCAGCTGAACTCGTTTATTCATAGGCCGTCAGAGGAACACGCATATATACAAAGCATAACTAGAAAAAACTATTTGAAAGTCCGTCTACTTTGCTTTTGCATTAAAATCTGCATGTGAGACAAAAGAAATTGAAAGAGTGAAGACATGACAGCTGGAGAGCTGAAATATGGAGCCTAGTTTGAAACTAATTTCCACAGACTACTTGCCCTGTAGCAAACAAATCCCATTCAAAAATGCTATTGTACAGAGTTAATTTGCAATTTCTGATGAAACACTTTTATATTGTTATATAAGAAGGACTTTCAGCATTGAATTCAGCTTTATAAAGATTGGGATCAGCATTATATCCTCTGCACTACCACAGGCCACATGAGCGGTCAGACAATCACGCACTAACAAGATAGATCTCAGAAGGCTGTTACCCAAAATGACACCAAAGGCTTGCAGCCGCGCTGGGAAAGATTAAAATTCATAAAGCAAAGCTAAGACTTCCTGGGCAGTCTCCTGTCTTTACTGTGTGTGGAGCTGCGTCGTGAGTTTGACCACAGAGCACGTCAAAGAAGAAGAGATTATGCTGCTGATTGACAAACCGTGGTTTAACCAAAAACATCTGGAGATTACACCCCATTGTGTTATCATGCTGCTGAATATTCTGAGACGAGGGAGAAAGACCCCAAGTGACAGAGAGAAGGGCAGGATGTTATGGTTCTCACAACCTGCAGCTAGGAGACGGTAACACGGTTTGACTAGCCACCACAGTCACGTGACACGCTCACTGGCAGCAGGGCGAAGCAGAGGTTACGTCAGCCTGGCCTCTGGAAGTGGTAGTAGTAGTAGTGGTGGGTGATGGTGGTGGAGGGGTGGGCTGAGCAGCTGTTGCAGCTAGTGCGCCAAAGGGCTGCCCATCCTCAGTGCATGCCAGTGTCACCGATTGAATTCCTGCTAGCTTCTGTGCATTCAGACAGCTCAGAGATCTCACACACGTGAACTAAAGAGTTGTTTTCTGGGTGCTTCTGATAAAATTATTTAAACAATATTTCTGCTGTTATTTGGAGAGAGAAAAAAAAAGAAGTCATTAAAAAAAAAAATGAAGCACTCATTTGCAGCTGGACTCAATTTAAATTTTTTTAGGTTTATTATGAATCATGGAACAATTAAAATTAAGTTTAATTGTAGCCAATGATAATTAAAGAACAGTGGTGACCTGTTTGGGAGTTTGAGGAAGGAGGAGAGTTTTGCTGAGAAATGCTGATTTCTATTCTATATTTGCACAAAAAAAAGACACACACACACACACACACACACACACCCCCCCCCCCCCCCCCCCCCCCCCCGGCTCTGCCCCCAATCCCTCCTCCTCAAATTTTTCAAAACTGACATGGGAGACACACCCTTACACTTATGACAATGTTGAAACCCTGATTGCACTTTTTAAAATAAGGAATCAAAAATCAAAAAACATCGTTCCCTCGGGGGCATGTCAAAACATCGTTCCCTCGGGGGCACCAAGCATACTTCATGCACTTCTTAGCATGAATGAGTTGAGAACAGATCTTGGAGGACAAGCCGAGAGCAGAAGGGAGTGCAAAGTGTTGACGAGGCATGAGCTGGACACTAGAGTGGCAGACGGAGGGGATAAATGAGCGTGCTGTCACACTGCAAACATTATGCCTAGAGGAAGGAAGGGAAACTCTGTTCGGCTTGATAATGAGGTGCCCAAGTCAGAAATATTGCATCTACTGCTTCCATCAGCAACTTCCACTGCACATGAAGAGAGCAAGGCATAAGATCCGCTTCATTTCTGCATATAGTCTCACATGAGCTTGGCTTAAATCTGCACCAAACTAAAGTATTTCCATTTATCGTCATTAAATATTATTCCATTCTTGGATACTTATTTTAGATGACTCTAAAGTGGCTTGTGTGGGGACATGTAAAGCACATCTGAGGCTGGGTCAGAATTCACCAGCCTATTGTATATCGTATTAGACAAGTGACCTATATAAGAAAGCCTGGATGAGAGGTAGCATGACAAGTCTGGGCAAACTAAGATTTATAATGGTCAAATATGGTAATTTATTAAAAGGGGGGGAAAAAAGGAGGTCAGTGATAAAAATGATCTAATGAGCACCACATGCAGGGTTTCTGGAACACTTGAGTGAAGGTCCGTTACATATAAATGAACCAGCTCTTGCCAAATCAGTGAACACAACGCTCATTAGCAGCATCGCTGTGGTATAGTGCATTAGTAGGTGCTACTTAGCAAACACACATCTACATGTTTTAGCCATCTTTTACCCAGTAATGTAGGCTGCTCTTGTGCATGTTTGTGCTGTTGTTGGTTATGTATCTTAGAATAAACAAGTGATAACAGACAAAAAGCAACTAACAGATCACACTCCACTGGAGGCACTGTTTGTACTTCAGATCAGTGCTTGTTGTGGTTACTGGGGTTTTTTCAGCTTCCTGGAAATACCAAGTAAGTGTTTGTAGCCTGTACATTGGCTGAATTCTCTCTGCTTAGCCAAAGAGCGGCACAAATAGACATAAATGCAGGACTATGAATCCAGCTTAAGCTGATCAGTACCAGATAAATCCTCTTTATATTTTGCAGTATACCTGTGTTTTGAATCTCATCTCTGTGGTGACAGTCCTACCAGCAGGGCTGCATTTTACATTCACCAGCAGTGATTGGTTTACCAGAACATGAAGAGGAAGCAACAGCTCTAACAGAGACGACTAAGCTTTGCACTGCCGGTTAACATTTTCAACATATTTTAAAAGGCCGATTAATGATTAATGCTGAACATCCGGACTGGGTGTTGGATGAGATATGGTCATAACAATAAGGCCGACATTCCAACTATGACGATCCTGCCTGTATCATGTGATACTCCGCATGGGAAACGTCGACTGATTCTTTTTTTGGTAAGGAGATTATCATCATGATTTGCTTTCTTTCCGCTGTTTCGTCATTTTCTTGCTGTTAGTTTCTTCTCATTAATTGCAAATTTGTTTTCCTTTATCATGAAATAAACACTTCTACAAGTACCCACCCAGGTTCCAGTTCTTGTAGATCAAATTAACATTTACAGTCACTGCATATACTGCAAATATCACTCTTGGACATCTGTACATCAATGACACGTCACGTCTGCAAGTGTACAATATACTGGTGTATTACTATTTAACCACAAAGTTCCATGATTTACATGATTTCTTTCCCCCCCCCCAACCAGCTTTTAGCAGTTCAAAAGTACAAGACAAAACTAATAAACATGTTTAAGAAAATAATCATGAAAACAATGATTAGTTTTTAGATTCAGTCTGAAAATAGCTACTTGTTAACTTTTTGTTGAACTCCAGAATCTTCAGCTAAATTTCAAGAACAGAATGTACTCTATATCCCTAACCAAACTGGTGTGGGGGACACATCCTGTGGCTAGTGGCCAATACTCCCCTGCTGAGGCTTTTGAAACATCATCAAAGTGGCCTTCCCACAGAGGTTAGTATCAGCAGGAGACAGAATGGTGGTGTGATGAATAAACATTAGTTTGGCTAACTTCTTGGACCAGGATGACAGCAAACTGGACTCAATCCAGGATGTTTTCTTGAGTGAGTTACTTCTGAAGCTGTAGTCCCCAAGACATTTTGTCTAGCATCACCGCACACCTTACTCAACCACACCAGCTTACACAAAGCCAGCATCTCTCCACTGGGTCTCACTGCCACCGCAGGACCAATAAACCGTGACACTGTTACTATGACAATGTCTCACCTCTTCAGCAGAGCAAGCACAAACTGGGATGTGGGAGCAGGAGGAGGACATACACCCATTTTTACAAGCACACACACACACCTCTCTCTCCGATGTTGATTCAAAGAGACTTTTACATTGAAAACCTCCCATCTTTCCCATTCTCTTGAGACTGAGCTCTCGATGTGGATTTTTATGAATCTGGATTCAGAGCACAGACCGTCTACTAAGTCACATGATGCCATCAACCATGACCACAACCAGGGTCGCACCACCCACACTGCATCCTGATTTCTGGTTTATTAATAACAAGGCATCAATTATTCAGTTTCATGACCAGGAGTGGGGCACAAACTATCTCAGAAGTGTTTACACTGAGACATTTTTGACATTTCTGCAGAACAAAAACACTCCATTTAGTATAATTGTTTTTAAAATCCTTGAATTAGAATAAACAGAAAAGCATTAGAACTAATGCACACATGCACAGAATACATGCTCTGATGTACTGTATATCAGCCTTCCCATCCAAATGCTAAGAAGATTAGTCCAGGGGAAACGTGACAATGTACTAAAATAGTGTGCAGCTTTATCTACTGGCCTGCCTGCAGAAAATCAAATCATGGAGCGACCAGCATGTCCACCCTGTACACTGCACTAACTGTGAGGATGCCACTGCCAGCTGAACACTCTGCACACACATAGAAAGGCTGTGACTGTTGCGCCTGGTGGAATATAGCAGGTACTACAGCAAGTAGTTACTTCACATGAATCTCTGTTACCTATGATCTGTACTTAAAAGACTAGTATGTGTCTATCCTTAGTGAAATTTATTGGACATGTCAAGTGATTTCATTCAATCTTCCCAGGTGAATTCATTTCAGTAATAGTCAATTTCTACATCAACACTGATGGATTATATTCATTCTTATATAGTCAATGTACTTTTTCCAAATCTGTCATGTAAAAGCATTTAATTCAGCATGCTATAATGCTAATTCCTGCTGATTAGCATTACACACAAAATACTGCAGTTTGTTTTTCCGTTATCTGATCATAAAATGAAACAGAAAATTATTGCTTCACGGCGGCAATGGATTAAAAAACAAAAACGCAAACAAAACACACAGGGATCAAAGTTTCTGTTCCTCTTCAAGGAGATAAAAATCCCTGTAACCAGTGTTGCTATCTTCCATCTGTTAAGACATTTATCTCTGACAACAAAAATCTCAATCTCATGTTGGCCCCTTAGGAAAAAAAAGTCATCATACTTTATTGTCTGGGAACCATGAAAACCGGAATTTGTGCTAATCCATTGAAAGCCAGTGGAAGATTTCACAGAAGACCTTCTTTATCTCATACAACTTTCAGCCTTTGAAAGATTGGAGTAATACCGTAATGATTATAATAGCTTAATTGATGGTGGGGTGTGCGTATCCTTCCAGTATAATCCTCTACAGCTGACTCTGTGTTGCCAACAACTTTACAGTACTTAAATCAGGTTTTTCTTACCCACTGGAAAAAGACTCAAATGACCTACAGCGTCCCCTGGAAGACCATCATTTACTAAACTTTCAAGGGCATTTTAATACAACACCTTATGTATTCACAATCATGATCGAGAGGCTAGTACAACAGAGTCCCCCGTGGTAAACATAACATCTCAATATAACTGGACATCACAACATGTGGAGAAAGCATGAGAGCAGAGATTGACTGATAGCAGCGAAATTAAAAGCCTCCCCATATCTCTACAGCAGAGTGACCCCACAAGCAACGGCGACAAACACACCCAAGCACAGAAAGCCAACACAGCATTAAAGCAAAGAAGGAGGTTTAAAGGAAAAGTTTTGGCAGCACTGTGTACACACCTTGGCATTAATATAGGGGTCAAAGGGCCCACAGCGTTTGAACTCTTTATGTTCTACAGAGCTCTGGGAGGGAGGAACAGAAGATAGGTTGATGGTTTTGGTTCAGACAAGCAATGAACAAATGAGTGATGGTCGCAAATGAGCCAAACTAAATAAAAAGGAGAAGAAAAACATTTAGATGTCATGAACAGGCAGGGAGAAATGACACACAATGAAACCAAGATATTTCTGAGTGACTTTGTGGTTACAGACGAATGCTTGTTTGACCGAATGTTTCTGACTAGGTTTGCAAAGCTCATTATGGGTCATTTCTCCTCATCTCAAATAGGATAGGCCAGGGATGGTTTCAGTCTGGAAGCTATCTGTGCGGTAAGCAACCAAATAAAATATCAAATGTAGGAGTTAAAACAGTTAAAATGGTTAGAGGAAACAAGCACTTTTCACTCTAGCAAGCTGTCAAAGCACTTCAAGTATCACATTATCAAAGGAGAAGTTGAGGCTCAAGATGCACTGGAGTTCATGTACTCTCATCACAGTCTTTTTAACGTTCATCTTATTCAAATACATGCCATGCTGCACTAGACTTTTACTATCTCTATATGACTCTTCTTGCAAAAATGTCCACTTTAGTCTATTTAGAAAAGGATAAACGTCGTATAGTTGATGTTTAAACCATTAGAAATGTCATCTTGACACTACCAGAGACCAAATGTGCTGAAAAGGAAAGAATCATTAGCGTAAAAGAGAGCTAGCAAGCTTCCATTAAGCCTTTATGGGTCTGCTGCAGACACATATTGAAAAGTGACATCATTTCAATACGGTTTTCTCTTACATGTACTGCATGAGGAACGTACAAGCAAAACCAGAAGTGTAAGAGTGACCAACGTTAACACATGCACATTAACATAGATGACTAAGTGCATGGGCAGACCTGCTCGTTGAGTTTGGGGTGTGAAGGTCCTTGGTGAATGAGAAGCTTTACGATATGCTCATCTCCCTTCCACGCAGCCAGATGGAGAGGATAGCAGCCCTTGTTGTCTGCGATGTTAGTCAGAGCCTCGTTTCTTAGCAGCACCTCCACCACCTCGCTGTAGACAAATAAAGAGATAGGTCAGAAAAAGCCAACAATAAAAACGACATTAATAAATACTCAGAGCCTTAGTAAACAGTCAATCAATAGATTCATCTTCCCCGTTGTACAACGGTCTGCCAGGCCAGACTGCATTAAATTTCAGAGCATAAACAGACGTATTCCCGAATTCCAAACAGTGATCGCTAATCTACCTGTGTCCATTAAGGGCTGCGTGGTGAAGAGGGGTGTATCCAGTGCTGTCCACGCAATTCACATTGGGGCCTCTCCAGATACTGAAAAGCAGAAAGGATTGTCAGTTTTCCATAACACAGGCAATACACAACAGGAATACCATACCCTACACTAAACAAACATTGCCCATCCCTCTGTAAAGTCTATCCACGGGTGTGACTGTTGCTATTCTGATTGCTATCTCACGGCTCCAGTCTCACACGGCTACATCTACTTTAAGGTGGTGGCAAACCTTCATGTTCTCTCCTATTCTTTATAAAGATAGGAGATGTCAGGAATGAGGAAGCACTGGGCCAAAAGCCCCATCAAACTAGGAATACAGAAAAACAGAAAGGAAAGAAAAAAAAAAAAAAAAAAAAGTACTGCCAGGCATAGGAAGCCACTGAGATGAGCTCATCTACAATAAGTCTGTGCAACCAAAGCCTGATTATTCTGGCCGAGGTCCTGATGTAGAATAGGCTTTTGTTATGTAATCTAACTAACAATAAACAAAGCTTTGGGATGGAGCCAAAAGGCACCGATGGGGTAAAGTGTAAGACAGAGCTAAACTACTGCTGGCCTTTCATTTATTTGAGCTGAACTCAGCTGTCAGCTTAGATTGGTTTGTTTCTTTTAATTTGCAAAGAGCACTGTAGGGAGGAGGGAGGAGAATGATGACAGGAGCGGTGGTAAAGATGGAGTAGTGGGAGTAATTTCAAGAGCTAAAAAGAGAGATTGAGTGCCAGGACGGGATAGTGAGGCTCTCTGAAAGACCTTAAAACATCCTAAATAAATCATGTGACTAGGAAATCCCAGCACTAGTGAACCAAATATGTGAGACCATGTGAGTCATCTGGCATACTGAAAGAATTGGAGCAAAACAGCTGGGCCTCACAGAGAATCATAAATGTAAGAAGATTTGTTTAAAAAGAGATGAGAATTTTTCAAAATTTATTTGGTTTTTCAGATATTCTGGGAAAGATGTCTGAAATGCAAAATACTGCTTTGACAGCTGGATAGCTTCATAAATTATTACTGGTAGGAATTTTGATGCTAGCAAGCAAGTAACTTCTATGAATGGCAAAAGAATAGCAGCAGCACAGTGCATCTCCAACTCTTTACGATGTAAAAACAAATTTAAACACACAGTCTGAGAGTCAAACACATTTAAAGATACACTGAAGATTGATCTGTAACATAATCAGTGTGTAGACAGCGTGGCAGTGGATGCTCACCCTTATATCAATGCCACTGACAGAGTGTGACTTTGCTCCACATTCACGGCTCATTTTTGCCACAGTAATGGCTGTTTTGCCCCCTTAAAATACATCTCCCATAATAGCTCTGAGAACAGCCTGCAATTACACAGTCAGAGCCGTCTCATTAAATAAGTGTCTTGGAAGGCTCTGTAGCCTGCAGAACAATGGGCCTGACAGAGCATGGACGCGCAGAGACGCACCACTCTACAACTCATAACAACCTAAGCTGTTTATTTCTTGCAGCAGGTTTTCTGGGTGTCATCCCAACTAGTCAGGCAGCACGCGTGAAGTGGGATATCAAAAGCAGTGCCAGGAGGAAAGACTAGTGGGAACATGTGGCAAGAAATGTTAGGGACAGATAAAATTCTGTTAGAGAGTGGAAAATATGCGAGCTATGATTATGTCAACTTTTCAGGCACACACACAAATTCACTTCCTGTCTTTTAAAAGTAACCGAATGTGCAGTAGAGAGAACAGCAACACTGTCCTTTGCTTGTCCACTGAACACATCAAAAGGGAGACTGAAACAGACCGCTAGTTGCTGTCCTAGATAAAGAGTTATATAACTGCTTAAAGCAGAAATCCCATATACAAATGAACATAAACATGAACGGAGCAGTGACTACAACCGGAGAATTAAACAAAATGTGCCACAGGGCAGAAAAAAAAAAAAAAAAAAAGTAGGAGAGATGCAAGATCATGCACCTTTGATTTTGGTGCATCCATCGTCTTAAACAAGTAAAGGCAACAGTTTACTGTGCAATTTTATGTATCCTGGAGTATATCCACATCCAGAATTTTGACAATCTTCCAGAAAGAAACATTGTGAAAGACAGAAGTCAGCTGTATCATAAGACATATTGCAAGATTTCCCTCTCACATTTTAAGTCATAACCTTTAAGCCTGTATTTTTAGTTTGTTTTTACATATTGGTCTTCCTCATCTGTCGTGAATCTCTGTTGTGTTACTGCCACTAGAAAAAGAGGGGAAATCTAAAAATACCACACAGAAACAAACAGTGTTTCACATCATCCTCATGACCCCAAACATAAAAAAAAACAAAACACACAAACAGGAGCACGCATTATTCTACTGCCGCAATATTTCACTTTTAATCGGGGCTATAGCATTAATCCTATCAAAATCACCTCCACGCAGAGGGAATGACGATGTCAGCTCATTACATTTTCTCACTGTCACAGTATTTCAGTTTGCTATTAACAGAGGTGCCTGCAGCAGCAGCTTTAAGCGCAGTACAAGTGTTACGTCCTCTGAGCATTTTGGCAGCGTGGTACTCAAGGGCATGAGTCAGAGTGGTGCTCGACAATCCACTTCATCCTCTTACTACGGCTCACAACCAACCTAACTGAGGGATGGGGCTTAGGCCCATAGCTGGGCAATGGTCAAAACTGAGTTGATTTGGTTTGGGAGGGGGCATATTCATGGGAACTGACTGAGGAATTCCTGTTTGAAAGGCTGAGCTAATCCTTAATTTGCCTGAGGGAATATCAGCAGGATGAGGCCTAAGTTTGAAAGAGATTCTGGGGGACTGTAATTCTGCTTTGTACAAAGCCTGGCTACGAAGAGATGAGGATGGATAAGAGCATTTTCCATCTTTTTTTTTTCCCCAACTGTCTTTACTTTATTGGTTTAACAATATTATATTAGTCATATATACTGAATATTTAGGCTTAATAAACCTTTCTTTCCCTCAAGTCCAAAAGTCACTGATGTATTATTTATTTAGACCAATTTATCTCATTGAAGTATGGTTTTCAGTCTTGAAATTAAATCATGTTGAATACACGATAAATAACTCAAGTCTGTATTGCAGTTTTATCCATAGTCAATAAACCCAGTAATAGAAGCAAGTAAAATCCCATTTTAGTCCCACTGTTTACAATATTTCTTGCTTAAAATGTTTAAACACCAGACAGTATACAAATAAAAACAGAGACTAGAGCATCAAACATCCCAAATGTTCAAACAATATTAAAATCAAGGTATCTGAATATTTAATTGTTTTAGCCACTGATAGATGGGCTGGGAAACCCTATGACTAAATTTGCTACCTAATGGTGGGTGTCGGGTACAAAGGCCGAATGGGTTGCTGACTCATCTAAAGCTAGTCAGCAATGAATAGCAGACTGATCACACCCCTTTCTCATTTCTTAGTTCTTCTGCATATTTGTCACACTTTATTTTATATAAACAAACTCTAATATTCAACAAAGATAACCCAAATAAATACAAAATTCAGCTTTTAAATGGTAATTCCATATATTAAAAGGAAACAAGCTATTCAACCCTACCTGGCCCTGTGTGGAAAACTATTTTGCCCCTCCTTGTTAAATCATGAATTAAGTGTGATCAACTACATTTTTTTTGGAAAGCTGAGTTCAAGTTTATTAGTCACACCCAGACCTGATTACTGCCAGACCCATTAAAGGAGGAAGTCACTTAAATAGAGCCCGTGAAGTCAAGTAGACTAAAGGCAACACATCATGCCACGAGAAAAAGAAACTTGGGAACAAATGAGAAACAAAGTGACTGATATCAGTCTGGAAAAGGTTTGGGACTCCAAGGAAACACGTTGAGAGCCATTACGCACAAATGGAGAAAATATGAATACTGGTAAACCTTCCCAGGAGTGGTCAGCTTACCAAGAGTGCATCAACAACTCATCCAGGAAGTCAGAACAGAAGCTGGAATAAAATCTAACCTTAAGTGAGGCGAGTAAGGCCTGATTTTAGATTTAGAGGTCATGATTCAACAATAAGAAAGAGACACAAGTGGCATCTAAGGTGAAATCAACTGCTGACCAAAAAACACACAAAGGCTTGTATTACATTTGCCAAAACACATTTTGATGATGCCTGTGACTTTTGGGAAAATATTCTGTAGACTGATGAAAAAGTCTGACTCTTGTTACATCTCAAGAAAAATACAGTATTTCATTAAGAGAACATCAAACCAACAGTCAAACGTGGCGGTGGTAGTGTGATGGGTCTGCAACTGCTTTGTTGCTTCAGAATTGGGACAACTTGCTGTAATTGATGGAACCATGAATTCTGCTCTCTGCCAGAAAATCCAGAAGGAAAATGTCTGGCTGTAAGTTTGTGCAACAGTTGGTACAACAAGCAATACGTTTAGGGGGCAATTAGTTGACTATGAGGAAAAAGTAAGTTCCTTTAATGAATAAAAATCGTAATTTATCGTGTTATCTTTCTCTAAGTATCAGAAATATACAAAATCATGGCACTGCAGGTATAATAAAAACCTCAGCATTATTTGATCAACATTCCCAAAAGCTTACATCATCTTGGGCCAGTGAACTCAGGTCATTTACAGTAAAGCTGCATTCGTTTGCACACATCTACATTAGCTAACATTACGTGTAGCTCTTTTATTATTAACAAACAGTGTGATGTAAATGACGATGTTTTAGCACATTATTTCATCTGTGAACATGATTTCTGCCAGAGTCATGTCAGATACTCTAAGGATTTTTATTAGTTTGGAGTTAAACATAACAAACACGATAATCCCACAAAATATTATCAAATATCTAATTTTTAAACTGAGAGTGCATCAGTGGTAAAAATGACATATGTGCATGTAAATGTTTATTCATTGAGCCCCGGGAAAAGAGCGACGCAAAATGCAGTAGCAGGTTTAAGCAAATAAGAACCCAGGTGTGTGTGAACCCAGTGTCAAATAAACAGATTTGCCCTCCAGCCTATTAGCAGTGTAACCACACTGCCAGGGATTAGTCTAGGCCAGGGCAGTGAGCCCAGCAGTGACTGGCACATGTCGCCCACCGTCAGGGAAATTGGGCTTAATTATGCATACTGCTGCCGGGTGCTGCAACCAGATGCCCTGCTGCCAAATAGTCTACTCGAACATCTTCTCCTCAGCAGAGACTGAAGCACTGGCCACAGTTCCCTATGCCTGCTGAGTACTACACTCACTGACTTAATAAACAAAGAAGGAAAAAAAAAAAGACTGTTAAGATGCGAACATCTAATTGATGTTAGGACCGAAGAGCTATGACTGTAATTAAGCAGTACGTGCTCATCATACACATTGTTACAGATGAACTTACAGGAGAGCGTGTTTATAGCTACAAAGCAGTATAACGAGTTAGTTGGCACAGGGAAACGTATTAGGCAACTAAATTTCAAATGCATGACACAAGTATGGCACGGCTTCAACAAGTCTGTGACTAACAAGTCTTAAAGCTACTGATAAAGAGAACTTCTTGGTCATGTGGTTTATTGTTTTGACCATTTATGGAGAAACTTTTCTAGAACTCATAGTGAGCTCATGTTGTATTAGGTATCAAATAGAATTTTATTCATGCCCAACAGCTGTGTGACACTGTGTTTAGATACATTATTGTTAGCTAAATGACTATGGCAACATTCATTAATTAAGATTCACAATGCTCCCTGCTTTGGTGATTACACATAATACATCTCAAGCTAGCAGAAATATCCCAGTGAGAACAGTGTTATGCGACAGGTTAAGAGATTACCTGAGTTATTACAGGGAATCCTGAGGGGGACTCAAATGTCTCTACAAGATATCATAACAATCGCTACAACAGTTGTCAGCAGACTTTACTCTGAACCACAAATGAAAGCCTTGTGGTTCCAATTGCGGTTGTATCCTCTGGGGACTAGGGTTGACCATAATTTCAAGGCAAGCCACATAGTTGCTGCTGAGATATTTTAGCTTGGATCAAAGTGGAGGACCCACTGATCGCCCACTTTGATTAAAGTGCTTCAAAAAGAATCCTTGAGGCAAGAGGTCTTTGAAATTAGTTAAATAAATGAACAGTCTCATTCATTTCAGAAATCCTAACTGTGACGATAAACATTTCAACGAGGCTCGCGAACAGTATCAATCTTGTTTTAGTGCTGCGAAAGTCTGAAACGCTTCAAACGGATCAAACTGTGTGACAGACATGCAGCAGCCCACCAGGCGACACAGTCTTGATGAAGCCTGATTAAGACTTCGTGCCTCATAAATACACCACACTGAGCACTTCACAGTGCAACTGTGTTACAGCAGGAGGTGTGAATATATGTCATATGCCCACTATGATCAGAGCAGTCCAGTGCGAGGCAGCATAATCAAGATGACTAGCATGGAAAATGCTGGAGGTGAGGTAGGTAGACGTAAAAAGAATGAGATGAAACAAGAATACTTTTAATTGCAGATTCACAGCCGATGCTCCTGCACATGAAACACATCTGAATGTTTGCCCTGGCATCCGCTGAGCCTTTTGCTTGAAAGAACAAGCTCATGTTCAGTTTCAGCTCAAATCTTGTTGGATTGATAGGCAGTTATTTTCCGTTATGCACACAAGCCAATTCTTGAAATTGATTTTCTGTAGAATCCACTTAGAGTTATTTAAGATTCTCAGTTTTGCTGAAAAGAAATTCGCCAGCACGGTCATTCTTTAAATTTGACACTGACTTTTAAAATGACTCTGACACTAATCTCCCCTTCTCTGTGGTGATCTGTGGGTGTGAATATGAAAGTAGATGCATTTCTGCGTTTCACAGGTACAGTATGGTGTGAATCTGCCTAGTCACAGGTTAAATCATTCCAGAGAACTTTGTTCAGTTTCTTTCTTACATTTTGCAGAAAGACCAAAGCAAAGGGGAATTTAAAAAAAGAAGAGAAAGAAAGACTGAGGCAAATTTGTTTCCTGTGTCAACACACTGGGGGCACTGTCATTAATCTGGCTTCAAGTACAACATGTTTTAAGTTTGAGGTGGAGTAGAGGTTGGTGTGGGCCCAGCAGGTGGGCCGCTGAGGCTGCTGAGAGCAGCAGAGTGTGAGATAAAAGAGGACGCCGCTTAGAAGGCAAGGCAAATGAAAAAGTCTGGGCTGGGGGCTGCAAGTAGCCAGTGAACACGTGTGGGCCTGCACACAACAAGAAAGTTTCTTCTTATAAATTTGGTCAAAATGGGCACGCACACACGCGCACACGCGCACACGCACACGCACACACAGAGAAATAGCAAGCTCATCAACGTTAGTTTATATTTGTCCATTTGCTACTAAACACTTTTTAGTAGCTGGTGTTAAATACGGTTCGTATAAACACATGACCATAAGAGTCAGTGTAGGTGTCTGTGTGTAGCTGTCATATCAACTTGTGTTTCTTTAATGCAGGAAGAGCAGATAGAAAGTGTAAATGACAGCATTTTATCTCAGAAACCAGACGAGTTTCAGGACCACATGTTTTTCCATTTCTCCACTGGACTGTACATAAATCTCTGTAATGTCAGCTGAACCATAGCCCCAAATTGGGGCTATTGATTTGATATTCAAAGTAGAATAAATCTTTTGGAAGTCTCTGAACATCTAGGCAGCACAAAAAAAATATTTTGTGCTGCCTAGATGTTTGGCCCCCTTAATTATATTTTAATTTCAGACCGGTTCAAAGCAGCCTTTTCCCCACAAAGCTAATGAAGAACCCCTTGACCCACTTGGATGAAATCTATTTTTAGCCAACCAGCACTAGTTTAAAATATGGAGGGCTACATACTGCATGGGAAGGATGCTGTATTTGTCGGCTTCTGCTCCCACCTCTCACACATATGTGGAATTCATCACTACTGAGTGCCTTTCAGCCTGCTTTCTCAGGCTACACAAACACGAGCCGGAAACATAACGCAGAGCAGAGCATCCCAAACTCAGACGCTCTTGGAATGCTAACATGGTGGTGTTAGATTTCCCAGCTACCACTGCTCCCTCCTGGGTTGAAGCAGCTACAAATTCTTTCAGTTCAGAGGTCAACACATGATGAAATGTAACTGCCATGCCTGCTGCTGGCCCAGATTTCTATCGGGAAATGATTTGAGGCTCTTTGTGGTTGTGAAAAAGTAGACGCTACCTTCTTAACACAGACTTTCATGCAAAATGTCTCAAAATGGCATTTTGTGCAGAAAGTCCAGCTTTTCTGAAACACAGCTAAGGACAGTGGGTGTCCAAACCCCGCTGTGAGCCCGTCATTTTGTACACATGTCATCCCTGCAACCCATCTTCACACATACTTGCACACTGGTCGCAATACAAAGAGAAGCTAGAGAAAATAGTGTTTTCAAAAGGACAGTAGGTGCAAGCTCTCCTGCAGCATATATTCTCTCGGCTGACAGCAGCCTGACAGCATGTGTCTGCTTGGGATGAGCCAGAAATTGTGGATGTAATGGGATGGAAAGATCTGGAGTTTTGCCCAAGCCTCTTAAAATGCTAACCAAGTATCAAAGCTGATGATCCTAGCGAGCATTCAGAAAGCAGAAAAACATCCCTTAGGAAAACTATATTTCAAAAGACCTTCGTGAATATCTTAAGCCAATGTTTATCTCCAAACACTGAAAAGGCCCCACTTCTTTCAGTCAACATCTTTCAGAAGCATACGGCTAAATGAGAACTCTTAATAGGTGGTCCAGTTCAGTCCAAATGACAGCTCAATTTTCTTTGTAAAACTAAAAAAAAAAAAAAAAAAAGTATAGAAAAGCCCCAGAATGGTCTTTTTTGGGCTGAAATGAATATGAAAAGCACCATTTGACGCTTTGTCAGTGGGACAAAGGACACTGCTGTGGAACTGGGAGACCAACCCTCATCTGGCTAAGCTCTCAGAGCGTCTGTCCAGGACTCCATGCATTCCTCCGTTAATTTCCCCTCAGTGGGCAAGCACTTTCCCTGCCAGGGACTTGTCTTACCTCCGGTGTAACCGCTGCAGCTGCTTGTGTTTGGATGACCTGGGCCAGGAAATACTAGTGTTGGTCTCTTCCTTTATACCTCTGGGTTCAAAAAGGGTCATAGGGCTTCTAGTAAAAACTACAGTATGGAGGAAAAACAAGTAAATATAGGCCCTAAAATTAGATTAATGTAACTTAAATAGAGTAGCCGCCGCTGTGCTGTAGTACTAAAAAGGTTACACTGATCTTACTACTTGAGGAAGCCCTGCCCAGCTCGTTTCGGTGTTAATGGAGCACCACAAATGTTTGGGGCGGCAGGGGTGTTAAACAAGCCGGGGGTCAGTGTCTGTACCATGGTAACGGCTGGGATGCCGCCTCCTGGGAAAGCAGACATTCAGCCGAGCAGAGCTGTACAACAGCCTGCGCACAAAAACACTGCAAGTCGTAACATGCGTTCCATTCCAGAGTGCACACACACCCACAGACATGCGCGCACACACACACACACACACCAAGGAATGGGACAAAAGTTGATTAGCTCACTCATCTGCATCGCCTGTGGTTTCTTTCTGCGATAAACGAGTAGGTTTTTCCACTATATTGAATGTACATGGTCAAATACAAACAGCAACTGACAACAGCAATAACTGTCATTATATGTCATCTCATATAACTGAGCCTGAAAAGCAACTTGAAGAGAGGAAAAGTGTTATTACACAAGTAGAAGTGAATATGGAATCAAGCGGAGGTACAAGCTGACACAACCAGAACAGGCGAAAATTCGCCAAAGAAAGCTGTCTTAGCCACAGATCAAATCTCCTCTGACAGGATTACAGGCCTGCACTTTCTAACAATGGATGATGAATGGGTTGCAAAGAGATTTTGATAAAAGGGGGTTGGAAAAAACATGCACATACAAACCCACAGCCTGTGCCACTGTACCAATCCACTGTAATACCCTTAGATGTATTGACATTTTCATTGTCGAAACTAAATCAAATGTCATGCAGAACAGAAACAGCCCTCCAAAGCAGCCAGTCATAGTCAACACTCATGCAAATTCTTATAAGAGCCTGTCCAGTATTCTCAAGTGTCACCAGCCAGAAGCTTTTTAGATCTACACACCACCTATTCATTTCCTCCCGAGCCTAGCCAATAATTTCCCAGAGATCCCATTGCCAAACAACGATTGCTCAACACAAATGAGATGACACAATGGGCTCGCCAGTCCGCCCACGGAGCAGTGAGGATGACACGAGTCAGCCTTCACCGCATGACATTTCTGAATTGGATTTCCAATTAGGGGAATTTAATGTAATAATCTCAAGCAAATCTTGCAGTCTCCACTAAGTAACACAGTGGCGCATCACCCCGAGCTTTGCCTTAACACTTCTCCCTCAGAGGAAGGCGGCTGTTACCAGGAAACCCAAGGGAGCAATTTTACATGATTGACATACACTTAACCACAGACAGGCAACCTGCAGGTTGTATGAGAGGCAGCATTTAGAAAGGCTATAAGCCTTATATTTTTAAAGAGTCGACTCTTCTTCAACAAAAGGACTTTAAATTCTTTCTTTGCAGGTTTTCATATTGCGTGTAACACACTGTAAACCACAGAAACTTTATGATTAAAACAAACAAACATTATCTGTCACCAGAGAGAAAATCAAGAATCAAACTGTGGTGAGCCAATAATGCAGATAACATACAGCACAAAATGAAAAATACCTTATCTGATTTTTTTTTTAATTTTTTTTTTTAATATCTTATTTAATGTTCTCAACATCTGCACAACCTTACAGGGATCGTATACTTCTACTAAGGGCTTGTCCCTTTAGTACATCTTTTAGCTTTACCCAGTGTGTGATTTTGGGTAATTGAATCTGATTATGTCCACAGTCACTATCAATTGCAGACAATACAGTGTGGACAAGTATGACAGCTACTTTACATAACCCTGGGCTGTTTTTTTCAGTTTTTAATAGTGACCTCATAACTACTGAAGGCTGACAGAGAGAGCAGGAGGAAGGAGAGCTAACTCTTTCTAACCATACAGAGTAGGTCTTTAATAGATGTGACAAACCACATCAAATGTTTACCTCACTGAGGGCTTCCTCCAGTGACTACTAAAAAGAGAAAGTCCTATTCCTGGTTCACACAAAGCTGAGGATAGTCAGAGGTTGCATAGGACAAAGATTTCCTTATAATAAGAGAATTTTGCTAAACAAAGAGAATCCAATTATGACAAGACTTTCCATCTCCAGACCTGTGACTGTGTTCACGTCCAGACTCTGTGTAAGCATTATAATTACTGACACACCTGCAATTCGTTTCTTTAAACGTAATCGTGGGCCGATTCGTTGCAGATTTCTTTAGTTAAGTTGCATAATTTCCTCTCAGGCTGTTTGTGCACATTACAGTAGAAATGGCAGTAACACAGGAGGTGTAGGCTAACAAAGAAGCATGCCATTGCTTGGGCGCTGCACTGGTTTGGCTTGCGATTGTTTGACAATGCAGGGAAGCATGCAAACATGAAACATCGTTTCTTGCAGTAACAATAAAGGATTGGGTAATATTCGCTAGGGGCAAAGCTGCTGTCTGTCTCCCATGTAGTCAGAGCCACCTCGCCTCGGCTTTCCCTAAGCCTACCTGAGCAGACTGGAGAGCGGATGAGAGGAGGCGCCGTGGCCACCGCTGTTGCCGCTTCCACCGGTCCCAGACGATCCGCCAGCGGACTGTCGCTTCCCGGATAAAAGCTTCTCCACGGCAGCCAGGTTTCCCGTGCGCGCCGCTTCAAGAAGCTCTTGCTCCTTTCCCATCGCGGATCCCAGAAAGAAATCAAAGGAGGCGCGGGGAAAAGAAGGAAAAAGGGGAGGGGGGGTCGGTTATGGGAGTGAAATTCCTGTGCGAGCCCCTCTTTCTCCCGACCTCAAGTTATTCCTCAGTGCTGCTAAGTGTGAAGGGGAAACAAAAGCTCCCTCCGCCGCGCTGGATCCGTCCGACCCGATCCACGGGTGCTTCTGGCGCTCACTGGAGTGAAAAGTTTCCTTCAACAGCACGGCGCATCGAACAAACTTCCTCTGACCAGACCACTGAGCGTCGTCCGTCACTTCCTTGAAACTGCCCTTTCTTTATGCATCTCCAGTCCGACACCCTTCAGACGCACACGCATTCGCTCGCACACACACACATTTATACCCCCTATCACCGCCGCCCTTACTGCTTCAATCAGAAGGTGGATGGGTATAAGCAAGATGGCGCATTGGTTAGAGACAGGCAGGATTTACCCATTCAGTGCTTTTAAGATCTGTTCGCCTCTGACCTCTTGTATCCACAGTAAACGTCCATACATAGTCCCTTAATTACTTACTAAACGCTTTATAAATTACTGATTGGTAGTCTGTAAGTATAAATAATACTACTAGTAATAATATCAATAATAATAACAATAAGAAGAAGAACACAAATTAAGTATAAATATTTATGAATAACTATAACTGTGAATTACTCTTACTATCAATGGAACTACCTGACATTAGCAGCTAGGCAACTCTAATCGTATTAATTCCGGTCAAATTAATAAATGTTTTACAGCATTTTGTCCAGTGAAAGTAGATAATCTGGGAAATAACAAGAGAAAACCAAGGAATATATAATGCTTTACTTATTTCAGACAGAAGCCACTTGCAGCCTGAATATTTACTGAATATTGCGCTGTAATTAAGGGGCAAAAAGACAAAGCAAAATGAAACGAACAAACAAATGAACGAACATCGTCCTGTTTATTCCTAACATCTGAACGTTACTTCCATAGCTCCTCGCTGGTAACTTCACAGAAGGCGGTGTTAATAAAGTTCGTACAAAACGGAAACGGAAATGCGTATGCTGTGTTAGCAACATTACCAGGGAAATTAGCCATTTGATGCATCGTACCTCTTACTGTAGGTGGTTACGTATTTATATAATCCATAGCTACTGCGTTCATTAGAATATAATTTTGTGTACTGGGGTATATTATGTAAATCAGGCATGTGTTAGTCCCCGCTAGCTTCTAATTATCGTTAGCTTAAATTGACGGCCAGATTGTTGCCGCTGCGTTGTTGACGCCTAGCTGCGTACAGGGTATGTGCATACTCGTTTGTTTTTTTGTAAAGTTTTATCCATACACTGCTATTAATACTATTATACCTAATTTCTGGGCTATCCAGCTAAAACAACTAAGTAATTTAGATAATTGTAGCTAGCTTTTTAGAGTTGGGGTAAGTATCTCATCAACTTCTTTGACATTTGCAGAATCTAAAGTGAAATTAGTAAAATGGCAGACCCTGCACGGATCAAGAGTGAGGATGCACTTGAGAGGACATCTCCTACCGACGAGGAGCACCTGAAGTCAGACGAGAGTGAAAATCCTTCAGCCACAGAAAAACCTGCAAATGAAAACCTAGAGACATCGTCGCAAGATCAGCCTAAAGAAAATAAACATGTGAGTTTCGAGCGTCATTTGCACAAGTTATTCAAGAAAGAGGTTATAAAAGATAAAGTGGGATAAGTAGGACGATGAAGAAAGTAAACAGGAGTACTGGAAGGCTAGACGCACTGCATAGGCTTGTAGTGAGATGTATGTGAGGAAGGAGAAAAAGAACTTGTATCGACTGGTAGACGGAGAAATCAAGATGGAAAGTATTTGAAGAAGGTTAGGGCGATTAAGGATAGAGATGGAAATATGGTAACAAATGACCCGTGGATCTAGAGAGAGGAAATGATTGGGTGCCAAGGGAGGATTGCTGTTACAGCATGATAAGGCTGGAGTGGCAGAGAAGTAGGCAGAGAAAGGTGTTGCAGGACATGTACAAGGATATTGAGACAATGGTGATGTGTGCGGCAGGAATTACATATAGGTTAAAGGTACATCAGGATAACAGATGAGGTCAGGTAGGTCATAGTTTATGTGAATTTTGATGTTTTCAGACTGTGTTGTGGTCTGGGAATGGGGAGCAGATAGAAGAGAGGTGGAGATATGTGTTGGAGAGAAGAGGAATCAAAGTCAGTAGAAGCAAACAGAATACATGTAATTGAATGAGAGGGGAATAGGCTTAAAAGTGAAGATGTAAGGAGCTGAGGTACTGAGTGTAGATTAGTCTATAAATATATGGGCTCAGCCATCCAAAGCAATGAACCGTGCAAAACTGAAGTGAACAAGGAAATGCAGCCATGGTGGAGCGAGTGAAGACGCTTGTCAGGGGTCATTTATGCCAGAATGATAGCAGCAAGGGTGGAAGGGTTACACGATGGTAATGAGACCTGCAATGATGTGTTGTTTGGAGACAGTGGGGGTAGCAAAAAGACAGGGGGTGGAGTTTAAGGATGCTAAGATTTTCTTTGGGAGTGACCAGTATGGACAGGGTTAGACATAAGTAGGGATGGGTATCGTTTAGGTTTTATCCGATACCGGTGCCAAACCGGTACTTTTGAAACGGTGCCGGTGTTTAAACGGTGCTCAAACCGGTGCTCAAACCGGTGCTTAAAGAATGGAGAACACAAACTTTGTCCAAAAACCTCTCATGTTTAACTGTCTTCCACTTTTTCTTTGGTCATTTTAGCCTTTTTGGCCAGGGTGAAGGGAGTATCTGCCATCAAACAAGAAGACAGCCACATGTAGCTATGATGATGTTTGCTAGTTCACCTTACATGCATTAATGTAATAACGTGGTTAGCCTACTCAATGTAAATTACACACGAACAACATTAAGCTACTCACTCAGAGAAGAACGGCTGTTGCTGCCATCATCATCCGTCATCATTCCTTCTACACTGGCAGGGCTAGGGGCCAGGACTCTCCTCTTCGGGTTTTTGGGGGATGTTGCAAACTCCGGGTCCGATAACAGGCACTACACCCGCAGTAGATGTGCACGGTGTGAGGTCTCGCAGCAAGCTATCAAATACGGCGCATTTCTCGGCTTTTAAAAAAAACGCTATGCGTCGCCAGGTGTTTCATCAGATTCGAGGTGTTACTTCCTTTGCACAGTATCAGCTTAAAGCACTTGTTGCAGGCTGCTGAGTTTGCATATTTTGCTGTGAAGTACAGCCAGACTTTTGACCACTTCGCCTTGGGCATTTTTAATCTGTAGCTCTGCTCTAAAAGAACGTACGTACCTGGGCCCGCCTACTATCCTCGGAAATGTAAAATGATTGTAAAGTGTATCACAGCTCAGGGGGGAAAAAAGCACCGAAATAAAGCACCGAAATGTGCGCTGCTTTTCGGTCTGGTTACTACCGTTTATGAAAGAACCGGTGCCATCACGGCACCGGATACCGGTACCCATCCCTAGACTTAAATATATCAGAGGGTCACCTCAGGTTGAGTATTTTGGAGACAAAGTTGGAGAATCAAGGCTGAGATGGTTCTAATATCTACAGAGGAGGGATGGTGGATTTACTGGACAAAGGATGTTAAAGATGAAGCTGACAGACAGAAGGTAAAGAAGAAGACCACAGAGAGGTTTATGAATGTAGTGAAGGAGGACATATGGGAGTTTGGTGTATAATAAAAGAGGATGAGATGCAGGCAGATGATCCACTGAAGAAACCCCTAAAGAGAGCAGCCAAAACAAGAAGACCCTAGACAGTTGGTTGACAAACTTAAATGTACTGTTTCAGTTCCATTTTAAATAAATATTTTATTACAGTAAAATTAATGTTACATTAAAAATCATTTAACTGACCATATGTATACTAAAAAGTTTAAACCAACAAATCCTAAAACCTGAATGATCAGATTTGAATTTTTAGGCTGCCATTTGTGTTTTTGTTATGTGGTTTCACAGTGGTGTCTCTTTCTTTGTAGTATTTCTGAATAATTTTGTCTTCCGCTGGATAGGAAACACCAGGGGGAGAAGATGAGGAAGAGGGAACCTCTGGCCAGCCTCCTTTGAAAAGGTTAAAAGTGGAACCTGAGAAGAAAAAGGAGAAGCGGCACAAGGTTGATGAAGATGAAATACAGAAGATGCAGTAAGACGACCTTTTTAATCTCACAGATCATCATTCTTATTCTTGAAATTATGTAATTTGCGAAAATTCGCCATAACTCCATAACATTTTCAGAGTTTTGGTGTCATCATTTTCTGAAGAGCAGCTGAATCGCTATGAAATGTACAGACGTTCTGCATTCCCTAAGGCTGCCATTAAAAGGGTAAATAGTTTTTGTTTGTTTTTTTAATAGAGGAAGTATTAAAAAACCTTGAAAATGTTGTATTGATTTGATGTCTCTTATTTTAAAATGCTAGCTCATCCAGTCAATAACAGGATCATCGGTGTCCCAGAATGTGGTTATTGCCATGTCTGGTATTGCAAAGGTCTTTGCTGGGGAAATTGTCGAGGAAGGTTAGTTGGAGGATTTAAGAAAACCGAAATCACCCAGACTACGAGGTTATATGAATTATAGTTTCATGAGGTGTCTTTGCCTTTACAGCTCTGGATGTTTGTGAGAAGTGGGGAGACACACCACCACTTCAGCCCAAGCACATGAGGGAAGCAGTGAGGAGGCTGAAGAGTAGAGATCAGATTCCCAACACGAAGTACAAGAACATTCTCTTTCACTGACACACCTGAGCTGCAGATTGTATGAGGATGACGGATAAATGCCAGTAATTTAATAAGTGATGCAGAGCATATGGAAAACTCACCATGAAGCCACTTAACACATCTTGCAGCCAAGTAGGCAGTGACTGCAGTCCTGAAGAGCAGTCAAGGCAGCTGCTAAATAACGCTGAGTTGTCATTCACCCCTCAAAGTCGAGGTAAACGTTTTTCTCATCATTAAATTGGTTGCAACTAAACAGTGAGAAATTATGGTTTTATTTAAAACATGTTTTATATTTTAATAGTCAATGTTTCTTTTTATTTTTGACTGAAACATTTTAATGTGATTAGGACCAAGCTGCAAATGCAAACATCATTTTTAGTTTGATTCCATATTTAAAAGCCTTCGAATCATTTAAGACCCTTGTTCTCTGTAGCCAATAGTATTAGTTGTTTGACCATGAACTGGAATTGGAAATAGTTTGGACTCAAGACAGACTTGATGGAAAAACTGGGTGCTTGACAATTGTTACTTCAGTTTATACTTTTGTGCAGGTTGTAAACAAGAAGATGAATTCTGTTTAAACTGTATTTGTAAATATTGTACTTTGAGATTAAAGTCAAGTTTGCATTATACTAGTAAAATGAGCAGGTTGATACTTTGAGTTTTTTGCTCAGACAGCGCCATAAACTCGCTGATACATTGCAACATACAAATATGCATTCAGTTGAAAAAAAGATAAAGACAAAATGTGTTTAGCAATTAATCATTTATTTATTTTTTTACTTAAATTAATCTCTACATACTACGTTTGGTTCACAGAACCAGTTTAAAATTAGTCTTAATTAAGTGATGAAGACAATATAAAATTCTATTTAATCCTACACAACTCACAAAAAAAGTGTCCAAACATTTGCATCACTTAGAAAGATTTCACAATTACTCCTCCAGTCATTTGAAGTGATTTACATGAAAACAAGTGCAATCTCCACTATACCACACAGGTGCAAGTAATCCACAAGGTATAACCAACAGAACATCACTTCAGCACATGCATCTAGAGAGAGAACACCACACTCTGGAGTGAATCTTACACCACTCTTTGTCCACTTCCTTTCTGCATGGCACACTGGGAAAAAGTTAGATTTACATAGAAACCCTGGCCTTCTCTGGAGTGCAAATAACCTCCGGTGTAACAGGTAATGAGCGGATTTAACTTAAAGCACCAGTTTTTTTTTTTTTGTGGAACAAAAATGCTACTAAACATGGAAGCTTGACTGAGGAGAAAGAAACTGGGTAAACCTCAGAGCTACATGATGCATCCAGCACGGCACGTTCAATTCCGTACCGATATATCCGCCTACCACAGGCATGCAAAAGCAAACACCAACAGCTGAGAAATATATCACATCTCTAAGTGATAATGAGGTTAAAATGTTCTATTACATGTATAGATTGAGGATATTTTGAGTTACACAGGTAATTGATCACCCCGTAAACTGAAGAACTCCACATCAAAAAAGTGTAGTTTTACGGTTCTTTGTCATGTTTGTGGATAAACTCGAGTGTCTATTGCTTTGACATCTAACATTCCTCTTTAATAACATAAAATGTCGGTCAAAGGCTATAAATTTGCTAAAGTGCAAATTTAAATTGTAAATTTGCACTTGCTAAAAAAAATAAAAGAAATAACATCTTAAATGAAGTGTATGCTGGCAAGTCAACACCACCAGAGGTCTCAGAAGGACCATTATGAGTTTAAGTGAGTGGAAGATTTCTGTGACAGCTGTGCAACCATTAAACCCCTGCCAAAAGGCAAAATAACAAAACGCTAATTTAACATTAAGACACTTTTAGATAAAATGTAACTGACAGCTTCATGAAATGTTTACCCAACCATCTTGGATAAACAAGTCAATCGCTTCAAATCCATGTAACAGACTTGCGTGGATAATGGGAAAGGACAGAAATTTAAACTTGCAACTGGCCTGAAAAGATCATATCTGCAGATTAGGATTAAATACAGTTAAATATGAGTGTTGTAGTAAATCTGACAAATATACATTACATTATCAGTACCATAGTTCTTATAAATGTCACCTTCTTTGATTGATATGGCTTGAATACAATGTAATAAGTCAAAGCTTAAAAACAAAACACAGGCAGTAAAACAACACACAAAATGAAGTCAAGTCTATGATGTCAAATCACTACACACAATACATGTGTACAGAAGTAATAACACTATCAGTCTGAGTTGTTTCCTGGTAAGCTACAAAACACAATTAAAGAGCACAGGTACTATACCATTGCTAGCTGGTATATTCTCAGATGTCTTTATGCCAGAGAACTGGACTGACAAATCCAATCAGGTCAATAAATTGAACCTTGTGTGCAACCTCTCTACCGTCAAGGGAAAGGCACATTGCCTTCATTGGACATTCAGCCACAGAGCACATCGTTTCACAGTACCAAAGAAGCATAATCAACATTTTGCAACTAAAAAATATATAACACTGGGGAATGATTCAGCCTCTATGCGTAACCATGCCCCCCGTTGATCAAATAACCAGGTGGAATTTGAAATGAATCAGGCTCGTCATGAAAGCAGTGGAGGTACGCTTTCCCCCTCCTTTTAAAGTGCTTTTTTCCCTACTTGTCAAAACACATTTTCCACCAAGTGGGAAAAAAACCCACAAGTTTACTTTACAATTAACAAAAGTAATCTTCGTTACTAAGTCTAGCTCTCTTACTGTCAGTATGTATATGTGCTACATGTAAATTAGCACTGTTCAGGCAGCATGCTTGAGAATATGTTTTGTGAAGTATTGAGATGAACTAGCAGCTGTCTGGCAGTGTCAGTGCATGTGAAAAGAGGTTTTGGCATGTTTTATGTGTGTAATACTGTTGTAACGCAAACAATCACTAGTGAGAATTAAAGCTTAATAATATGTACCTTTGCATGCTGCATGACAAAACACTAAAAACACACAACAAGTTTACTGTCCACACTTATTTGGATGAGAAATTACCAGAAGAAGAAGAGTTGTTTACAGCAGTGAGGACTATCTAGACCGTTAATGAACCTATGTTAGTTCACCAACTTCCCCATCCAGTAATTGTTATGTGGCTTTTTTTTTTTTTGTAATTTCATAAATAAAACAAAGGAAGTAATCCAAACACTCATCTTGGATTCCTCTTCTTTTGAGACATGTCTGATGTCCAGACATGAGTGACTCATGCTGGTTCCCGACATTCAGCCTGACCAATCCCATCAGCATTCTTCAGCAGCGACAGATTCAGAAGTCAAGCACAATGAAGTTCAGAGGGTAAATTTGGGGTCATACTTCCTGACTTCCAGCAGGAGGCGCTCTTTCTCTCTGAGAGCCTGAGTAAGTGCAGCCTGTACCTCACAGAGCTGTGACTCCAGTGGTTGTATCTGCAACAACAGGATTAATGGATTAGTTAGCTACAGACCATGCGGGCTGATACATGATTCTGAAAGCACTACCATTACATAACCCTGTGCATTTAAGACACATCGCTGTAAGTAAGAGGGCACTAGTTTTACACCTGTATTTAAAAATTAACAGTTAATCTAACTGAGCTGAGTTTTAAATATCTTGACCCCACTAAAAATGAATAAAAGTCAAAGATACACACACAAATTTGAACCCCAGAAAGCAGTACATCACAGAGCAACACATCATTATATACACATTACCTCACTCTGCTGTTGGACAGCGAAAGAGTTGTTAGGGTTATCCCCACCAGTTTCTGGGAAATCTCCTAATGCTTTAGAGCCTCCACCTCCAGCTGCAGCCAGAAAGGAAAATAGTGATGATCAGTTTCTGTTCATCTTTCTTTCGAACTGTGACAGCTGATACTCTATAGCTGGGTCTTTGTGGTTTCAAGGTTCATGATCAAGAATCTAAAATTCATCATGGTGAACACAATTCACGTTGAAAAGTGTTCTTTTCTTGCTCACCTCTGACTCTCATGATGCCATCATCACTACGCTCGAGAACCAGCTCATCTACAATGAATGTGGCTGGAACAGGTTGGGGGGCTGTGGGGTATATTCTGGGGCCATCATCCTTGAAACAAAAATTAATTAATTAATTATTTTTAAAAAGTTGTTTTGAAAGGTTGATGTTGAAAATATTTTAGTGGAGTTTTTGTGACTCAACAGATACTGACATCCAAAGCAAACACTTCACATGCCACGAGGACAGAAAGACACTTACCTTCATCGTGATGGTGACGTTGCTCATGTGCAACTGCATTGGCTGACCGTCAACGCTGAATTCGTCTTCAAGGAAAGGACCAATGTTAGTAACTGTTGAGGCTAACAACTCAGCCTGACAGTCTTGCACTCTCACATCCAGAAAGCCCAGTGATTCAGCCAGAGCAGAGCGCCGAGCTGCAGCTGGACCCATTTCTGCCCGCATGCACAATGCTGGAGAGGCACTGCTACCCTCCCTACTCTGCTTCTGGACTGGCAAAACTGGTGCTGCACAACAAAAGAAGAAAAAAAAAAGGTACATTTGTAAACCATTCTGAGAACGCACACAGAACTCAGGTTCCAGCATGCTCTCCCAACATTAACTAATCTAGTTCAATTTTTGAGCTGAGCTAATATGTGCATACAGTGCTGTGAAACCCTCCTTACTAACTTCTAGGTTTCTGGATATTTGTCATACACGTTTCAGAATAAATAACCTTTAATGTTAGAGAAAACCTGAGAAACTACAAAATGCAGTTTTTAAAAGAGGATTTCATGTATTAAGTGAAAAAGTATCTAAATTTACCAGGCCCTATGAGAAAAATTTATTGTCTCCTTGTGCCACAAAACTGGTTGTGCCACCCTTGACAATGGGAAATGTAATCAAACATTTGCAATAACTCACAGTGAGTCTTTCACAACACTGTAGAGGAATTTTGGTCCACTCTTCTTTGAGAATTGTTTTTAATCCAGCCACAGTGGAAGATTTATGAGCATGAATGGAGATTTAAGGTCATATGAAAGCACTAGGCCACTCCAAAACCTTTTTTTTTTTTTTAAATTCATGTTTCCATCAATTATGGCAAGTTGTCCAGATCCAGTCTGTAACATCAGTGCACAGAGTATTTTCTCAAAAGTTTTGGGCATCATCAAGATGTTTTTTTGCTAAAGGTGAGACAAGCCATTGTGTTTTTTTGTTGTTGTTGTTCAGTAGTGGCTTTGACCTTGGAAATCTTCCACAGATCCCATTTTGGGACAGTTTTTTTCTTATTGAGCTTAAGTTGTTCTGGGTTCTTTTGTGACTTCCTGGATGAAAATTGAGTATTCTTGGAGTAATTTATAAATTTAAATTAAAAATGTAATCTTACTTTTTAAAAAATCAAATACAAAACAAAATTTTGTATTTACCTGGATTATCTTTGTTTAATATATTGTTTGATGTGGTTAATATTAAAAAAAAAAATCCGGAAGGGGACAAACACTTTTTCACAGCACTGTATACAGTCCCTGCATAAAGTATGTTTTTATGGGTTCATTATGAAGGATTGTTTATGAGCCAAAAAGCTATTATAGAAACAGAACCTATTCATTTTTGATTTTTCTTAAGCCCAATCACACTAAGAATCAAACATAATTTTGTTTTTTTCTGAATATAATTATCAACCCACAAATAAGTAAACAGGAAAAGAAGCATGTCATGAGTAAACATTAAATGAGGCCATGGCATAGATGAACAGGGGACTAAAATTATTTTTTAGCATGACAGATAATCACTTACTTTGAATGACACCAGCAAGCACGTCTGACTGTCTGACATTACCCATGTGTACAGGGGTAAGAGTTTGCGCTTCAACAGCCACAACTTGGTCTTCTCCCTTTACCTCAATGGTACAAGATGTTCCACTCAGGATCAGCAACAACACTGAGGACTGTACAACAGCACATCACAAGTTAAATTTGAATTAATTTAAATTCAAATTTAATCTACTTTTGAAATTTGTTATATGATCGCAATAACCCACCGTGTCCTGAGAGACATCCTCTGTACTTTGGGACAGGGAACTGCTAAGATCAGCTGATGAGCCTCCCTCTGTCCCTGGGGCTGGGCTGCCTCGACTGCCAACAGGTGTGCTGTTAGGGCGCATGGACTCCATTCCTGATTCTGGAACAAGAAACAAAGTTATGGTAGATGCCACTTGTCCATGTCAGAGAAATGTATGTAGAATCTTGGTAGTATTTAAACACCTGAGTCCAAGAGGACAACAAAACTGTCACTGATATCGCTATCCACAGAAAGATTTTCATCAGGCAGGCTGCCATCCAAGATAGCACTGTCAAAGGAATACTGGGAAGGAGACGGCTTCATGGATTGTTGACGAGACTCTTCTGAACGTTGAACCTGTTCCCTATGAACATACAGACACAATCTGTGATTAAGTGAAATCCAATGAAAAACATGAGGTGCACAGACATAAAAAAACAGCATCAAGCAGGAGAGTACTAGCGCTTACTTTGCCTGTGGACTGAACAATTTGCTCATCCCAGAGCCACGACTCAACATGCTAAAGGCATCTTTTGTTATTGAAAATGCCCCTTTAGTCAGGTCCAGCGAGGCACTAATGGCATCTTTGGTCACATCCTTGGTGACATTAATGGCGCTCGACAGCTCTCCCTCAAGGCTGAAGGTAGACGGTTCTCTGGAGAGTACAACAGACTGTCCGGGTGAGAGGGGAGGAGAGGGAACAGGAGCCTCCAGACCCTCCTCCACAGCCTCATAAGCCTCCTCCACCCCTCCATCTTGTTCATCCTGGTCAAATCCAACTGTATTGATGGAGGAGATACCGTTTTCTAATCCACTGTCCTCAAGAACAACATCAGAGTGATGAGATGGGGAGATGTCAGAGTCACTTATGGGGCTGTCTGTTTCAGGAGTGTGGGGGACGACTTCTTCAGGCTCTGTGCAGGCTGGTGGTAAAAGCAGACCCAATTCCACTGAGTCCACCACAAGGGCAAGGCAAACTGTAGCCATTTTTGTCTTCTGGTCATGAGCCTGCTTAACATCTCGTATATCCCGGCCCAACTCTGCTCCCAAGCGAGCCATTGCATCTTTCATCCTGAGCAGTGCAACGTACTGATAGTGGTTGAGCCACATCTTCACTGGTGTGATTGTGTGGGCCAGGAAATGGACTGAAGCAAGTGTAGCCTCTTGCTGATGAGGCTCCTGCTCTGAAGAAAGCTGATGGGTTTTGCTGGGACTGGAGGAGGAAGACAATGAACCGCTTTTAAAGGCACATGGCTGACACATCCACACAGACATGGCAAAGGGCTCAACAAAAGGCTGAGTTTTGCCTTTGGGGAATCGCCGTGCTCCATCAAAGCCTAATGTAACATGGGACAGACTGAGAGACCACATGTCCTGGGATCGCAGCTGCTTTCTGTCCAGAGGCTGGGGCTCCATCTCTTGAGCATGCTGAAGGAAGATGGAAGGAATGGGGTGGAAGGCACTCAGGTCTCTGGGGTAAGGGCAAGGTGGTGTGGACTGGAAGAAGGTGCAGCTGGCAAACTTTTCACATGTAGTATTGAGGTCCACATTAGACCCATGAGGGCAGTGGCGGGTGTTGCTGAGAATGATCTGGGGTACAGTGACAGAAAGAGACTGAGGACGTTCTGGATGGTCCAGTATGGATGAATCCAAGGGTATTATCAGCTATAAAAATATAAATAAACAGAAAATTACTGGCTCAAAATTCTATACAAAATACAACAAAGATTGGTAACAAAAAGGACCAAAACCAGAAAATATTAGTACGCTATAATCAGTTGAGTATTCACCTTAAGTTGAGCTGCATCCATGCGGATGTCTACATGTTCATCAGACTTGTTACTGTCTTGTAAATGGTAGAAGGCTTTGACCTGGTCCAGGGTGTGTAGGAGACCCCTGGTGAACAAATTAATCCATAACACACTAGCTGGGTCAACACAAAGCTGCAGGCTGTTTAACTGGGCATACAGGTTTGAGGTGGGCACTGCAAGAAGGAAAATATGGGAAGTCCAGACACATCCAGAATTAGACGGAAATTAAACCAGCATTATTGAATACAATACACATAAAATGAAGTAATCCTTCTGTGATATTAATGAAAAAATAAATAAATAAATACCTGGTAGATTGGGATTGTCAGGAAAGTAGTATTCAGTAAACTGCAGATGAACTGCTGGTATGTTGTCTGGTAAATGCAGCGCTTTACGGTTACAGGATAACAAAGACTGAGTCTTTTTGTTTTGTCGGCCTCTTGTAGACACCTAAATGTTAAGAAAAAAAAAAGTATTATTGGAAGTATTAATGGATTTATATTTTGACTAAACTGCCTTATTTGAAATATATTAAGAAGCAAAAGATCCTGAATTACTAGCCAGATGTAGAGGGAGGTTTAAGAAAACAGAACTAAACCACCTGAGTCTGAACATCAAATGATTTCCTGTCCCAAATTTAAACTAAACACCAAACATTTACACAGTTTCCCCTGGGTGTCTCTTGCTCTAAAAATGAGGAACTACAAGTGCCTTGAACTAAAACAACCCTGAATATTTTCTTTCATGATGAAAAGTGCAGAATATCTGAAGTGAAAATGCAGAACAAGCATGACTGAGTATTTCAAAGTGGCAAGGGGTTTTCTCTGTTCCAAATGAGTGGCATTACAGCTGACAAAAGAAGTCACATGTATGTGATGGGGTTTTTGTGTTGGTACTGAGGTAAATGGCCTGTATTTATATAGCGCTTTACTAGTCCCTAAGGACCCCAAAGCTCTTTACATATCCAGTCATCCACCCATTCACACACACACACACATTCACACACTGGTGATGGCAAGCTACATTGTAGCCACAGCCACCACCAGTAGGCAACGGGTGAAGTGTCTTGCCCAAGGACACAACGACCGAGACTGTCCAAGCCGGGGCTCGAACCGGCAACCTTCCGGTTACAAGGCGAACTCCCAACTCTTGAGCCACGATCGCCCCTATTCTACCCACATTTCATTAATCGTTTTGCCTATCACACTAACGATCATATTGATGCAGTAATAGTCATCATTGCAATTATATCACTATCTTATCTATTACCACAGTTCAAGAAACCAACCTGACACCCTGAGCTGACGTACCAATATTTTAGATTGACCATGTCATGTGGCTGGTGTGAAAGAGACATTTGGTTCCTCTATAAGCCCTGCCAAGCACGTGACTCCAAGACTACAAACTGGCCACAACCTTTTGCGGTTTGAACCAACTGCAAGGCCTGACTGCTTCTACTTAGGATTAGGGAATTAGTAAGAAGAGCAAGGCTTCTGTTAGAGCAAGTAAATCAAATGAGACAATGATAAAAACTTGCCTGGTGAATGTCAACATCATCCATCCTGATCACCACGCAGCTAGATCGCAGCCTCTTCAGTGATGATCCCGAAGCAGCTGAAGTCTTGCTGGCTGCCTGCTCTTTTTCAGATGAGTTTAACTTGGGACTTGGCTGTCCATCTGAAATATATAAGTAAATGCTCAGTTGCAAGCTAAAATAGAGTTCTCCATAAGAATTTGTGACATAAATAAGTTTTTTTTTTTTTTTGGTGAATGGTCACCATAATATCTTTTAATAATAATTTATAGTAGGCCGTTGTGATGAAGGAGGTAAACAAGTAATTAATCTACCGGTGTGCATGAATAATGTTACGCAGTCATATATATATTTATTAAAAGCTATTAAGTGAACCTTGACATGAAGTTGTTTTATAAGATGACTGTTGCTAATATCATCAGCACTGACTTTTCACTCCATCTATAAGGTTTTTATCTTTATTTAGGGCTCAATCTAAACTAAAGTTTAAGAACTTTAACAAGATAAGCAGTACCTCAAGTATTACTCATACCTTGTGCTGTTTTTGCAGGGGAATCCTTGGCTGACTGGGGAATTTCAGTATGTGGTCCAGGGATCCCTGAAGCTTCAAGTCTTCTCTGATACTCTTGCAGTAGTTTCCCAGCCCACTGTGCGTGGGCCTCCATGGCTCCACTGTGACGTTCCCAGTGTCGACTCCCATCAGCTGTGCAAGAATAGCAACAAGAGGCAGTTGTGATTCAGCAGTCATGCTACAGTTAAACTAGTTTTAGAGATTAAAATTTGTTGTACTATGTAAATAGCTACACAAAACAATGATGCATATCAGAAAAAATATAGATCAACAACAACAACAAAAAAGACAAGGTCATTATTTTCAATAGTAGAGCGTAGAAAACAATACAGCATGCCATAAAGTTTTTTTTTTTAAAACAAACAAACAAACAAGCAAAGAAAATCCAGAGAAACCATTAAAGCTGAAATCTAAGAATCTAAAATAAGTAACGTATTTATATACATTTTAACCTTTATTGTACGTTTTCATGATATTATTTATACTACATAAAGATTTCAATGATATATTTTGCATGTAAACTGTTCCTGCTCTGTGAGGCTGTAAAGTGATGAAATGGTAACGTCAGAAATGACACAACGTGAATACAAACATCATGATGTTAAACAGCTATAATGGCCATCACCCTGGTGTATCAGCATTCCAACAGTGATAAAAAACTAGAGATGGACCGATCCGATATTACGTATCGGTATCGGTCCGATACTGACCCAAATTACTCGATCGGATATCGGCGAGAAATAAAAAATGTAATCCGATCCATTAAATATCAAAAAAGCACCTCACAAAACTTGCTACACAGCGTAACTCGGCTCATAACCGTAGCACGTCGCAGCAGTGTGCATCACGTGATAGAGCGGCTGTGTGCATTTGTAGCCTAGCTAGCAAACCAGCATTTCATCTCCGAGGAAGTTATCCCAGAGAGAAGTAAAGCAAGAGTGTAAGTTCATCTCTGAATGTCTGTAAACCATTCCCACGTTAAGCTTAACAACCGATATATGGAGCGACTGCCTCTCTCTCTCTCACTCTCTCTCTCTTTCCTGCGGCTACTTCAATCGTGAAACTGCTTAATGATCAGCTGATCGGCTTTTCTGTCGCGAGTCCGTCTCTCTTCTTAGTTTTTGGCCCACTTCTCACCAGAAAGAGGAAACTTTTCTTTCTTATTCTCATTTAAAATGTCTGGCTTTTAAAAATAATTGTCTGACTCTTACACCCAAAGTTTTAATCTGATGTAAAATATATAGAAGTCCATTACTGTATATAGTAACTGTTAAGTCTAATATACCCTAGTAAGCTATAGTACTTTTTCCTTTGGGAAGGTACCATTTGTGCAGTCTGCAATTCTGTTGAAGAAAGATGTTGAATCTATTTAATTATTCTTGAAAAATAATTTATTTTTGTGCATTTCCCCCCTGCATCAAATTAAATTTGATTACATCGATTAAGCATCATGAGGTGGAGGGTGGTTCCCTATTTTTTTTGCTGGGAGTTTGCAACCCTATTAGTTAGGTTGCTTAATATTTCTGCTAAGTACTCTTTAAAATACCAGAATAGGGAGGATGGTGCAGGTTTAACTTTATTAGATTGATCAGTGTTGCTGAACTATGAAATATTTTCGGCGCAGTGTATTTTTTACATACAGGTATAACAGAATAGCTTTAGTGTTGTTATTTATTTAAACTTGAGTATGAACTTATACAAAATGCAACAAGATATTAAAAAAACGTTTTATTGATTAAAAAAACACACTATATCGGATTCATATCGGTATCGGCAGATATCCAAATTTATGATATCGGTATCGGTATCGGACATAAAAAAGTGGTATCGTGCCATCTCTATAAAAAACCCTAGACATATGATACGTTCAGCAGTAGCTGGTGGGAATGTCACATGTTTTAAAAGTACATAATGACAAAAGAATGTATTAGACAAATAAGATACAATCAATGTATTTTATTTATTTATTTTTAGTTTGATCTTCTGGTTGCATTACATGGCAAGTTAGAAGACTCTCAATCTAAATCAAAGAGGTCCAAGGCTCTTATTTTTTTATATAAAATTTAAAATGCCTTTATTTTCATGGCACGGTCATGTTTAGCCTATAAAAACTCTGCTGTGTTTCTGCATACAAGCCTTCATCGAGGCGTTAAACATTCAAGAACACACTGGATCTTTTCTAGAAGTCAAGTACTAAATGACTTGACTTCAATAAAAGTAGTCCAGCTACATTCCAAACCTTTGGGATTGACAACATGACAAATAAAAGACTTCTAAACAAAGGGAAGGTTTTTGGATTTTTTGATTATTGGCCACCAAATACCCCAACTTAAACGAGGATTTAATTTTACTGCTTTTTAATAGACTTTGTTTGTCTTATAAGATGCCTTCATTTTGGCTGTGGTTGGTGCTGCTGTGCCAGTGTTTCTTTGTGACAGCTGGACTGACACAACATAAAACTCCAGTCAAAGATATTTGTTATCACGGCAGTGGTTACAACACCGAGCTGTGAAACCCAGTTTTGAGTGCTGCCTTTAGTAAGAGATGCTATCAAGTGATGATGACGATGATAAAAACTTAGCAGCAGACTAGAACCAAGGACATAAACATTTATATATTTTCTGATCACATCACCAAGCTTGTAAGTGCCAAGCTAACACTGGTGTAATTTTACAGCTGGGCTTCATTCTATGTTTTTTGTAGCCCAAAACTCATTATGGTTCATTCTGTCACTGCACTTTCTTGCAGTGGTAATCAAACAGCTTTGGAGAGTACACACAACCAAAGCCACAAATGTAAAACTAATTGTGGTTCCAGTGGAAAAGTCATTATAAAACCTTCTAACCTACGCTAAAATAAATAATACTGCTCAGTGTACTTTCAGTATGTATTAAACTGGTGGGCTGAATTATCGTCGACCAGAGCTACAGAGTTAGTGGGGCTAAAAAGTGTGAAGGAAATTTGAAATGTATGCATTTATGACTTAAACACAACTTTTTAAGAGACTGCAATTTTTCCATAATGTATCAGTTTAAATGAATCCTAACACAACAGAGATGTTTACTTGATTTAAATCTACAACTCAAAAAGTAAAGGAGTCAATAATTTTCAAAGTCAGTGTTCACACGCTGTACAGTATAAATACACACTATGTGCACACATTTGCTCATCTTTCATAATCATGCACTGTGTTAATGTTGATATCTTCTTAGATTTACTTCAAACAGGTATAATTCTTAATGACACAGTTTTTTTTTTAAGATCCTTTTTTAAGAGGTTTATTTACTTTAATGAGCTCCAAGGGTGACTGCTGTTCTACATTCAACATTTCAGTAATTCCACAGAGTAACAGCACTGAGAACAGTCTCCCATGCCATTAGTCTGCTTGAACAGTAATCCTCCTAAGAGCTAGTCCCGAATGAATGCTGTGGCTTTAGTGGGAGGAGCACAGAGCCTCAGGGTAAACTGCAGCTAAATGAGTCAAAGAATCAGTCACACTCACCAGGTCTGTGGACGGGATAGTAGTCAAAACCTAGCTTCCTGAAGGTCAGCTGCATGGCACCCTGCAAGCCTGGTGGGGGAGGCTCATCTATGTAATATCACATGACAAGAGTTTTAAAACCTGCCTGACAGCAATTACTCTTCAAATGCTGAACAATTTCATATATTTAACTGATTACCATGTGCAGACAACACAGAAAAATGTAGTTACAAGACAGCAGCACTTGGTAAGACACTTCCTTCTAACCTTCATCCATTGAAGAACTGTCATTGCATATGTGTAAGTCCAAGCGTGAGATGAAGGTGTGGTAAGAAGACTCTTTGACATCAAAGAGATCAAAGTATTGGCTGATGTTGCTGGGGGTGCCTGTGGGAGCCGGTTGGGGCTCTGTCCACAGACTCTGGAGGCTGGGAGATGGTGGGGCAGTCTAAACCACAGAAGAGGCAACACATTTAAAATGACCAAGATGATGATTTAACAAAACTGGGGAAAAATGTCTTACGAAAGTAAGTTTTATCAAATATCAGTGAGCGTTTCCTTTCTGTTGTTGTTGTAACATAACTTGCTGAATTACTATATCCACAGGTTTAAAAATTGGAATTCTTTTTTAATGATTTACACTATACGCAGCAAAAAAGTAAGGAAAGACCTGCAAGGATTCGGCAGCCATGCTTTTCCTCTGCTGTGCAGATTTCTCCATTGCTTCACTGAGAGATTTGGCATAATGGATGATGGCTTTGAGCTGAGTGTCTGTCAGCACCCACAACAGGTCGTCCAGAATGAAAAGCAGCTTCGACGCCAGCACATTACAGTCCTTTATCTGAGCAGAACAATGATGACATAAGGACATTTTATTTTTTTATTTATTTTTTTATTGATGGTTTAATGTTTCTGATCTGAAACCAGTTCTCTGTGAGAAAAGCAGATGAAGGCTCAACTACAATCTTACCCTGCGTTTAAGAGCAATGCGAATGCGCCCCTGGTTGGTGATGAGCCTTAAAGGGGTGCTACTTAGGTCTTGGTCATCGCTCTCAATGGCATCTGCCTCAATACGTAGAGTTTGCCAGTTAATTTCTTTGAATGTCAGCACCTGAATGGGAAAATATACATATAAACCCATCAAACTATAACCAAATAAAATAAACAATGCGAGACTTGTTGTGATGGTTATTTTGAATGATTGTTACCAAAGAGAAAAGGGAACAGACATTTGCTTTTAACTGGATTACAAACTCTCATTCTAAAAGGCTGTTTATCCCAAAATAGTCTGCAGCTACCAAAGACCAGACCATGTGACTTGATTACACACCACAGAAGTCATTTACAGCAGGCTTAATGAGCAAACACGATTTCTGTGGTGGATCATTATTTTCAGTAATACATTACACCAGCAGTCCCCAACCCCCGGGCCTCAGACCGGTACCGGTCCGTGAGTCGTTTGGCCGCGAGAGTTGAGGCTCAGGTGTGAAATGTATAGTTTTCAGGGTTTTTATCGGTTTTCAGCGTTATTTTGTTATCGTTTTTATCGTTAACTCGGTTTTCCTTGGTCTTTTCACATGTGTTATGAATAAATTTTCTTTTTTTCGGTACCGGTACTAGTTTTATTTTATTGTATTTATCCGCGACACCTTAAAGGCCGGTCCATGAAAATATTGTCGGGCATAAACCGGTCTGCGGCGCAAAAAAGGTTGGGGACCGCTGCATTACACGACTAAAATGGATCATGCTGAAGCTGTGTCGGGAGGAAAGCGAAAGCGTTTGTGTGTATAAAGTACCTCTCCTCTCTTTGGATCAGTGATCCGGGTGTAGCGAAGATCACTACGTTGCCATTTGGGGTTCAGGCTGTTGCCTTGTAGCTGCCAGAGCTCAAAGGACGCGTGGAAGGCCTTAGCCTGGACCTTGATGGTAATTGAGTTGATCCTAACAGACATGCCCTCTACTACTTTTTCAGCAAAGCCATACTCGCTGTAAATACACACGACATGGGATGCAGTACAGTATTACAAAACAAAAATGTTTCTTTAGCACAGAATTTGTGAAAGCTTACCTCTGGCCTGCTGTTATAGCTATGGGAGAGGGGCCATTGGGTGGTCGAGGTTCTTCACATGTCCTCATCTCTACCTCGACCTTGTCTAAGAACTAAACATAAGAGGAGACACAAACTGTCAGAATACAATTCAGCAAGCAAATTAGAGATGCAGCCAAAATTGAGCATATAAATATAATAATCTTTATATGCTTATCAGTCAAATAAACAGTACAATAGCAAAACAGGATATTGCTAGTGTCTTCCTAGAGTAAGGTTATTTTGGATTAAAGATGAGAAGGAAGCTAAATGTTGCAGAAATGTGCATGAGCTCTGAATAAGGACCAAAATAACACAATTCTTACCAGGCAGATGGGGCTTGTTTTCAACTTTGTCCATTGTATCTGAAAAGACAGGACAGCAGGGTCAACAGTGTCAGTCACAAGCACTTGCCGCAGCATTCTGTGTTTTTGTCATTCGCAAGCACATAGTGAGAAGCAAGCTCACACATTATGACACAGCAGCTGTGACCAAAACTGACACGCTGTAATATTTCTGCACAACAAATTAACTGGGAAACAGTAGTACTAGAAATAGTTCTAAGCATCATCTCTGTCTAGCATGGTAACTGAAGTGCTACATGTCACGGGCAACAGACTGCAGCCAAGCATATGGTGTGTTAGGCTGCTGCTGACATTTGGTAAGTAGCACTCAATATAAAGAAGGCCAAGATTTACAGGAATGTCAATAGATGTGGTCATATACTGACATACTGAACAAAGCAACATGCTGACATGTTAGTGATCCTAACAGTGACCCTACAGAAGAACTGAGGAAATCACCACAGGCAACAAGGTCCATCCTTTGGGGACCATGAATGTCTGTACAAAAATTTATGGCATCTAACAAATGCAGTTAGTAACTTAGGTGACTAACAGATCAATCATCCGTTATTCCAGAGAGTCATACCAAAAGCAAAGCTGATTAAAATGGTGCAGACATTCTTCATATTTGTGTGGGCTGCGAGGTTGGGTCTGGTGCATTTTTGAAAACAGTAAGACAATTTGATAAAACTAAATAAGTAAATGTCAACAAATAGCTGAGGAAAAGAGACGTTATCACCCAGAGTCAGCTGGGTCAGCTCATTGTAAATATTTATTTGAAAAGGCATTCATTAAGTAATTTTTTAAAATATGTGTTAAGATATTTCAGATAAGATAAGATTTTTCAAGAGAACCTGCCATTCCACTTGAAGGTTGTTTGGATTTTTTGGAAATACAAATCAGACATCCTGAGAGCTAAATATACACTAGCTACTGTATCTCAGGATCACTCTAGCCTGCAGGCTTTGGTGTCCCTGTGAATCATGGCTGGTCTGTCTATTATCAACAAACAGTAATGGTTTGAAGGATCACAACATTCGCAGCAATGCCTCTAGTAGTGCTCATCTTTGTGGTTCTGCCACTGCTCATTTCCTCTAAGATTCAGTGGACTATGAATTCTAAAATCTATTTCTGAGACACTAATAAACACCATATACTTTTGTTGAATTAAAAAAAAAAAGAACTATGAGACAAAGATATGATGTAAAGCGCTATACAAATACAGACCATTTACCATTTTTACCATGTACATATCCGATGTGTGATAGGTTTGATCTACTATAGTCTTCTTTGAAAAGGACATCAACTGTTAGACCATTTACAGGGATGAATATAAACATACCCTGATGGCAGCCTTGTTGCAGTAGACCCGGGTTACAGCCAGCCATGTAGGCAGGTCAAGCATGTTCTGCAGAACCTCTTCATCAAGCTCGAGGTTGGACAACTGCCCCTCCCCCTTTAGAGTACTCAGATTGATTTTATCCGGGGACAGATTCTTTGTAAACCTAAACAAACCAGTTCAAATATAATGTTTCAGAGTGAATACATACAGAATAAAACTGGAAAAAGTTTAAACAGGATACATCTAGGAAACACCAGCATATGCCATTGATGATCTGTGAGACAGAAATACCTCAAATTGAATAATGCAAATATGGAGGCAAGATGCTTTTGAAGTAGTGCAACTGGATGACTCATCCTGAGAGGCAGCAGCATTCTTAATAAAGTCCTCCAGCTGCACTCCCATCTAGAGCACCCTCTTCAAAGGGTCTAAGGTAGCAAGCTCCAAAAGCCAGGAATAAAAATTCAACAAACTCAGGGTAAATGTAGCAGAAATAGCAGAGAACTGGAATATTGATTTGTTTTTGGTTTTTCCCACCTACATTACATGGCTGAAACACCACTCTGAAAAAATGTGTGTGACATTTCAATTACCAACTGTGAGACATTGCTTAAAATGAGGACTAAGTGTCATTTGATTAGAGATACAGATTGTAGCTCACAGTTCAGGATGTTCTTTAAACTATAAAACTTAGCATCATCTGATAACATGCTTTTCCTGATAAACGTGAGAAGCCAGTGAGCTCCAGCTTCTTTTTTATATGAAGCAACAAAATAATGGCTCATTATCTATTGCAGAAAAAACCCGCTCTGCTGCTTTTCACATTAACCCCAACAGACATCAGTGAGTCAAGCCTGGGGCGTAGACCTACTTCATATGGCAAAAATACAATACAACTTTGAAATGACAGTCCAAAGTTCTTCAAGGTTGTTCATACTTATCCAAAAGCCAAACTGCTTAGCTGTACAGTTACAGAATACTAAATTGGTTAAACAATAAACAATGTAGTTCACAGTTAACTAAATGGTTAACTTTAATCTGGCTGAGGAAGTCAAGTTTAATCAATTATATGCTTGTTATGCATGTTTAACTTCTTGTCATTACCTTGAATGCAAAGTAAGCAGAATATGATTGGACCATTTATGAAATGACCACAGTGTTACAGGATAACTGCTTTACTGAGTCAGATACTCACAAGGAAAAATTAAAAATGTTAGTGAACTACAAAAAACAATTGAAAATGCTTTAAAACATGGGTTTTCAAAGTGTTGACAAAAGAGCTGCACAAAACAAACACATTTAGCAAATAGGGGTTTGTGTTAGTAATTGCCTTTTCCCATTTATGGCTTTTTAATTATTAGTTAAGTGGCTTTTACACTTCTTGACACCAGCTGTATTTGTTAATATTCAGATGGTTTAGTCTGCTTCGATGGCTACAACAAAATAGGCTGAAACTGATGACTATGGATGAAATGTACAGAAGTGCCTTCTTTTTGTGACTGCAGGGAGCATATAACGTTCCCATGGGCCACCACTGTCCAGCAGACTGCACTTTGAGGTTTTAAGTGATTTATATCAACAGCAGGGTGAAAAGATGAAATTGAAGAGATGATTGGATCATTTGCTATCATAGAACTGGCTATGGCAAGCTGAGAATGTGCTTGCATGTCAACCTTTGATGTCCACTCTGTCCTTTCTTCTGCAAAATTTGCTTTAATTATTTAGTGACAGAGACAACAACGAGGAGAATAGCTGTTAGTCAAATGCAAAGCCTCTAACTGAGCAGACATCCACTGTCCAGGCTCATCAACTTTACTCTTTATCCCATTTAGCTTTTGAGACCTTTTATACACATTTCTTCATTGCTCTCCCACCCAAATTCATTTCTTAACAACTGTAAGCAGTTGTTAAGCAATAGCTGAGAACACATTCTCCAGCACCACCACCTAAAGTTGACTGTGCATCACAAAATCGGAGGCTGTCTCCTGAGGAAGTAAAATCAGGTCAGATGTAAAGAATACATTGTTATTAAGTCTGAAAATAAGGTGACGTCTGAGACAGGGATATTCCAGACAACTCTAATAGCAAACATGGACTGATAACAACAATTCATTCATTTATTACGGCTTAGGACAGACATGCTTTTTATCATCCTGATAAATATGTCTGAAGGACAAAGATAGATAAAATGACGTGTACTTCCACCATAACATTGACGATTTAGAGCTTTGCTTTGCTTTCCCATGCTTTTTATGCCGTGAAGATGCGATTTATTCATGCACTGACAATAAACCCATTCAATATGAGAAATTTATTTTTTTAAATAACTGTCAAAACCTCATACCTGACCCCTGTATGAATAAAATAGACATTCATTAACTGTAGATCGAATGAATTTTGTCAAATCTGTGTTACCATTATATTTTCACCCCAGTGAACGCTATAGCATGGACATAACCGTTTAAAAGCAAGGCAGTATGTAGTCTATAACCCTGTATATAACATACACATGATTGGGAAAGTAGATTGGCATCCTGTGTCGTTCACTGCCTCTTTACACTTTCTAACCGTTATTTGCAAGTCGCTGCTTCAATGTGGAGCACTAAACCAACGTGGACATCAAATTACTCTGACTACATGCAGATGACAAATCGCAGCCAACTAACCTTTGCTGTGGTTGTGAGCAGTAACGTTGCAACAATACAGCTGGGCTAACTGGCTAACACTAACCCGAACCTGACACTTACCTTGACAAATGTTTCAGGATTTGCTTTTTAATAATCCCAGCCATTTCTGTGAGCGTTAGTGTCGAAAGGTGTCGGCAGTTTTCCTACATATATAAACATATGTTAGCTCGCAGGCACCTCTATATTGTACACAGCACTAGCTGTGTGCATCCTCTTAGCCGCTGCTGGCACAGCACGGCACAGCACAGGCTAACCGCTAAACACCGCACAGAAGCTAACCTCCTTTTCTCTCACACGCACGCGCACTAAAAACAACTTTAACGAGAAATCGCAACCTGCGCCAATGACACAATGCTGCCCTCTGCTGGATATTCAAGGGAAGTGGGAAGACAAGTGGCTTTGAACTGAGGCTGAACGATCCCACAAAATATTGAATTAAACTAGAAATAAATATCACAGTGAGCGACTGGTATTGCTTTGACGTTATGTGTTACTTGTTAACACACAAGCTTACATTTTATATGTATTCATATATATTTAAAACCTTTAAACACAGACTTTGAAGTTTAAAGAAATCATTTAAAAATCTGGCATTATAGTAACTGCATATATATTTTAAAACAAAACATCAACTAGGCAGAATATTAATACTGAAGGATATGACCTCATGCAACTATTACAGTGGATATTGCATTTTTATCTTGTACTTAAACAATGGCTCTCTTTCCTTTCAAGAAGACCACTGTGAAAACAGTGCTTTTCTACTGGGAAATGTCATAATGTTTTTCCTGACAGCTTACTGATATGCACAAATAAGGCAAAGTAATACAAGGCACATTGGGTGTTAGGTAATATGAGGACTGGTCCCCAACTTCCTCATTTCACTGTCAAATTTAATTTAGTCATTTCTTTGTCCTCTTGTCTTCTAAAACAGTTGTATGGCACCACCCATGGCACCATCAGATATGTATCCATCCCCTTGCGTTCAACAGTAGCCCCAGTAGAACTTTGGGAAACACTCATTTAAAATTGTGTTTGTAAAAGACTATTATACATGGAAATTGGAGTTGGTTATATTCCAATATTGACATTGTCTCTTTGTTTAGGGGTCCATGTACAAAATACGATCTACAGTGTGCTGTTTGCTTGGGGGGGTTGGTTTTTTTGTTTTTGTCTACAGGTGTTTATTTTACAGTCTAAACAACTGCATAGTCCCACTGCTAGTACTTCAAGTATCACCAAGAATATCGTTTTGCTTAAAACTATGACATTTTCTGGGATAAATAAACGATAAATTGTTATATGTGATATTCCTTATGTTGTTCTTTTCTTCTTCTTCTTCTTCTTCTTCTTATCATTATTATTAGTGAATAATTTACATTTTATTTGTGAATTATTATTATTGGTATTTTAATTAGTCTGCCAGTTAATTACTGTCGTATACGCATAGAAGACGTTTTAATTAGCGTTCACATTTTTCAGTCACGGAGGCTCGGGATGCAATCAGGTGACATGCGCACTGGACCCTGTTACCGAGTTTGTTATGATAAGTCGAGGCCTCGGACTAAATTAGGAGCCAACCCCCCGTGTTTATCCGGGCGAATCCCGTAATGGAGGGCATGGACCTGGACCAGGAGCTCATGCAGAAATTCAGCTGCATGGGTACAACAGACAAAGATATCCTCATATCAGAATTTCAGAGACTTCTTGGGTTTCAGCTAAACCCCGCAGGATGCGCCTTCTTTCTGGACATGACCAACTGGTGAGCTCGGGGACTCGTATGGCCTGCTGTTTGGTTAATGTTAGATAATATATGTGTACCAACTAGCTTTCTGTGTAGCAGCATTTTTTGTACAAAGATAGTCTGCCTGAAAAACAAACAAACAACAGAAAATATCTCTGAAAGTTTTGTCCTCGCAGAACAAAAGCGTTTACGTTGGCCATAGAAGCGTCGGCTCAGTGACGGCTAACGACGTTGAAGAAGCGTAACTAGCTGAGTCAGTGTGACTCCGACTTTTGATTGCCTGTAACAGACACAGTGAAGGGTCGCAAGATTTGCATACCGGTGGAAAATTCCATTGAAACAAATACTTTTTCGTTTAGGCACAACATAGCACCTAAGTGGATGCTGTATTTGACAAAAAACATGTTTACGTGTGTTAGCCTGTTGTTAGTCACCACTTTTATTCTGAAAAGCTAGGACGTACAGGATAGCTAGCTAACTTAAACGGAACTAAACGGATAGTTAGGATTTATTTTACAGTCTTTTAACTTGTTATTCAGTGAGTTACATGAGTACCCTTTAAGATACCCGTTACCTTTATTGTCGATACAACTACAGTACATTGTGTATATACTTTATTACGTAACCCATCTACATTGAAGTTGCAGAGACGGAGCTCAAAGATCACTGAAGCTCAGAGATCTGGTTGCGCAAACCAGATCAATCTTAGCCGGACAGAATGTAGTTTTTTAGGAAAAATGTGACTTCCGGTGGCATGTTTTAACAGTGAAACAATTCGCGGTGCCATTGCAGTGTACGGAAGCGAAAATGAATGTGCTGCTGAGGGGAAAGGCCATTTTGAAGTCATCCCAAAAATAGATTTCTCTGCGCATATGCGGCGTTGAGCCAACTAATGCGGGTCTGTGGAAGATCAACTGTTCCAGCAGTGTGTTCACTGGGAGTGGGGCTGTTGTAGTATCACGTGATCTCGCTGCTCTGCAACGGGGTTTCTAAAAATAAAAACTGCTGGTTTATGGATGACCTGGTGTCACGGGAAGAACCCATCCTCAATGTGTCATACAGAAGTGTGATCTGTCTCCTTGTGATGCCTGATGATGGGGATGATTTTTGTCAGTGTACAATTACTAACTTTAAATGAAGCATGGAAAAAAAGCAAAAAACAAACAAACCCCCAAATGGCTGAATTTAACCTTCACATGTGTGGAACAGCTATAGCCTGTAGAATCATTTATCAACCAGCTGTAAAAACTGAGGCATTACTTCTGCAACTGTATTATAAGTGAATATTTAGATTTACTCTAATTTCTGTTTTTTCATTCTTAGGAATTTACAGGCAGCCATTGGAGCCTACTATGACTTCGAAAGTCCCAACATCAGTGCACCCTGCATGTCCTTTGTAAAGGATGTGACGATTGGTGAGGGTGAATCCGTTCCACCTGACACACCTTTCACAAAGACCTGGAGGATACAGAACACCGGTAAGTCAGCTAGAATAAGAATAACACTTGTGTTGGAAAATAAAATAGTAACAGTATTTCCCAATGGTTGACTGCTTTGATGGGGTGGGTTGTCTGCAGTGGAGACTAATGTTGGTCTGTCCAGTTTTGGCTTTAGATGAGTAGCACTTGTTGGGAGCTATTATTACACCTCTAGTTGGCTAGAGAGTTGTTGTCAAGTGGAGTATAACTGTGTTTTCATCAGCATCACTCAGACATGCACATAAACACAGTGACAGCCATAGACTGAAGTCTGTTGACCGCAGATATACTAAAGTGTCATTATAAGTGACTGCAAAATGCATGCACTGCTGTGCTCTCAAACCCATTGATTTCATTGGCAAAACAGTTTGTCACTGGACAAACCGCAGCACTCAGCTTGGGAGTGCTTAAAGACACTGTGGTCATATTTTAACAGATATGAACTTGGGCAACAACACTGTAATGACTGCCTGAAATTGTTTCTTCTTGTAGGCTGATCTGTGTGTAAGGCCAGTTTACATTTCTTATATCATCCTTCTAATAGCTTTACAGCTGTATTAAACCTGTGGAGGTACATAGGAAAAGAGATGCAGATATTGCACAGGAAGTTTTGAAAAGAGCCTATTTTGCTCTGTCCTTCAGCGCTCCCAACAAACAGCATACTGAATCCAACTGCAAGTACATTGCACGTGGCATCCTGTGCAAAGGCCCTATTGTGTTTTCAATGAATCTCATTTTATTTAAATAAGGTGGCATTACGTGTTACATAACTGAATTGTGGCTCTTTTGATTCACTTTTCTTGTGTCAAAAATGTTAGGAAAAAAAATGTAACTTTTCAAGCAACAGCAAATCACTTGTTTATTTAAATGCTGCAGCTCTGCCTCTTGCCAACCAAGGCACATTATATAAAAATATTCCAAAAGAATGAGGTAGTTGGTTGAGCAGCCTGCCATTCAATACTGATCTAAAATAGAAGCTGATCATTGGTTAGTAATCACTCTATCGTACATAAATACAGTTTGTAACAAGCAAAATTGTCTGTGTGTCTTCCAGGTGCAGAGTCATGGCCTCCAGGAGTTTCTCTGAAGTATGTTGGAGGAGATCAGTTCGGCCACATAAACATGGTGATGGTGCGTTCTCTAGACCCGCAGGAAATGACTGATGTCAGTGTGCAGATGCATAGTCCTGTATCTCCGGGTATGTACCAGGGCCAGTGGAGAATGTGCACAGCTACCGGACTTTTCTATGGAGGTGAGAACTACAACTTTACTTAAAAAATGTTAAATGGAGTTACTTATCGTGATGATAAGTAACTCAATTTTTATGATAAGTAACTCCATTTATTTATTAACTTCTTTTTTGTTTTGTTTTTTAAAATGTTTTTGCTATAAGACAGTCAAAATGTGTTTCCTGGTTGATTCTGATGGCATAGGATTAGGGGGATTTCCTTCAGAGCTAAACAAGGGGTTGGAGCCATAAGTAATATATCAGCTGCTAGGGCTGTTCGATATAACGATATATATCGGATGCCGATATAAAAACATCTATCGTTTCATTTTACGCTATCGTTTGTTTCGTGATGTTGCAAAATAAACTGTTTACGGCAATATTTTTTTCATCGTTTTGATCGTCACTGTAGTGGCTATATTAATTTCTTAAAGTTCACACAGTGAACTTTAAGAAATTAAAGTTTCTTAAAGTAAAGGATGGACAAGCGCCTGTTTTTATGCATTGTCGTTAGCAACAACGATGGTAAAACCATCGCATGTCCGCTTGTTTATTTTCCACATAAACCTTTCACAATAAAGTTCAAGATCCTGTTGAGACTTTTCAAAATAAACTGAATCACGTGAAAGAGTATGCAGAATATTTACAGATGAGAAGCAAAAACGAGCCGTCAGGTGCTAAAAAATAAACCTTAGACTCAAACGTTAGAACAGGCTTTTCCCCGCAGCACGCTGTGTAATAAATACTCACGAAGAAAACGGCGGCCGTTACAACTTATGTCAAAAAATGTATAGTTTCATGCATCGGTTAAAACACTCGACTCCAGGTACATGACGCCCAGCTGGAAACACTTCACGCAAGTCGAGCTGCCCGAGATTCACAGAATTTACAGAAAATGTTAAATTTTTGTGATTTACATCGTTATCCGGACGATAGATGTCTTATATCGGGATATGAGATTTTGGTCATATTACACAGCCCTATCAGCTGGTACAAAAAAGAGAGAAAACTAGAAATATTGGGTAGGAAGACATTAATAGACCTACAGCTTCATTAATGAAGATTAAGTGCTAGATCATTTTGTATGGATGTGCTGCAGTAAAATTATTAATTATTTATCATTAAATTAATTGATTTATGTCCTATCAGGATGTCTCTAAAGACTTCTCTACTTACAAATTAAGCTGGAGAGGGATGTTGAATTTAAACACTGGGCTTTAATATTTCATCCACCTGTTCATCACAATTATTTCCCACCTAAAATAATTTCATGCTGACTTAAGGAGTAAGAAGAGGGCTGCAGATCAGAATCACATTAAATCTTTGAGGATACAAGGTGTAAAGTGTAGTCCAGCCTAATTATTATACAGTAAATATTTTGTAACAGTTTGATTTATGGGTATTGGGTAATATCCTGCATATAGACACAGGTTTAGTTACATGTTATCAACTCTATGATTATGTTTAAGCACACCATTGTCTATTTCCAGATGTAATTTGGGTGATCCTGAGTGTGGAGGTTGGAGGCCTCCTTGGGGTCACACAGCAGCTTTCCTCTTTTCAAGCTGAGTTTAACACCCAGCCTCATCGTAACCTGGAAGGAGATTATAACCCCTTTGCCTCACCAGAGAAAAACAAGTGCCCTAACAGCAACAACAACAGCCTTCGCGATGACAGCAACCATAGAGTTGCAGAGGAACATTGGGAGGGAAGCCCAAACCAGTTGCAGCAAGACCAGAATGGACTTTCACAAAACTCTGTGGATATATTAGCAAACAGTCTACAAAGCAATCTATCAGTAGTCTCTTGCAACCAGGTGAGACATATCACAGAGCAACAACATTGTCTGTGCACGTTAATGAGGGTTGAAGTCATGCTGAATCTTCTGTGGACAAAATTAAAAAGTCAACATTTGCCTTTAATAGATTATCCCGAGTGGTGGTGTGCGCAGAGCACGTATTAGAACTAAATGCAAAGTTTACCAGCTGTAATTTTGCAGTGTTGGCCAGGACAGCTCCATGCTGTTGTTGGTATGGCACAGACTAATGTAGCTATACTGAAAAATATAGACTTTAGACACCGAAAGTCTGTAAAGCTGCTGTTTAGCAAGTTCAATAGATTGGACTTTTTCTGCTCGTGTCAGTATCTTTTAAAATCTACTTTTAATGTTTGCAGTTGCTAAACAGGAAATACCCTACACCCCTAGTCACACAGGCGTAGAGATTAGTTGGTGATGCCCTTGCTGAGTGGGTGCTAGAAGTTGCTAGCAATCACTGAATTAGTTGCAGTGACTGTAAACTGTGAAGCTATGTTTTCTGTCTGTTGTTGGTCTACTACGACTACTTTTTTTAAAAATCCTTTCTCTTTGTTGCAGGGTATACAGGAGCCCTATCCATTTGGGCACTCTTAAATCATGGGACTTGTGAAGGAGTGAAGCAGCACTAAAATCATACCTCTGGAGTCTGTCACACCAACAAAAGAAAGAAGAGGTTCGTCAGTAGAGTGGAGAGTGTGGAGATTCAAAAACACTTTATGCAAAGTCCAGTTAGACTGAATATCCGGAGGCCAACGCTCCTGACATGCAGCTCAACCAACATCCTGCACCCACTGTATGCACGTGTGAATGCTAAGTTAAAAATGAGTGCTATGAGTCTTCTGAGTGATAACTTTTTTCTTTTATTTTTCAAAAAAATAATAATTTTTTTAGCAGTCAGAGTACCCATTAAACAGATGACAGGAGTGTGTGAATGTTTGTGTATTTGTGTGTGGATTGTGCAACATGAAAAAAGAGAATTTGGAGGAAAAGCCATTCACTTTGCCAACTGATTCTCCGGTTTCTACTCTGATTTATTGGTATGTTGATTGGGTTTGTGGACTCTTTGTTGTCTAGACTACTAAATTCCTGAAACATAATTTATGCATTTTTAAAGAAACAATATTTTCCAAAAGCTTATTTGAAGGTTAGATAAGTCTAAACTGTGTTTTTCATGCCTCATACAGTATGACCAGTATTTTGTAAGCCGTTAGCTGGAAGTTTAGAAACAGTGCAGCTTATTTAAACAAGAGGGAATCGGCCAAATTGAAGCTAAGATCAGAGAAACAGAAGTCTCATACATTAATTACAAATCTTTTCTGACATAAATTTATTTTGTATTATTGGTAAATGTTCCTGACTTCATAGTTGGGTCATTAATTCATACATTAATTCATAAAAAGTAAAAAAAAAAAAAACTAGATTCCTGCAAAGTATACGATGCGTAATTCAAGTCATATAAACAGAATTAAAGACATAATTTCTCATTATGGATCCGTTTGGTTGTTTGTTTACTGCTTCAAATTCAACATAAAGCTGTCTTGGAAATGTTTATAACATATTAAGTTGAATGTAAATGATGAATGTAGAAGGGGAAAATTCTTTTGGAAACATATAAATTTACCCAAAGATTCTTAATGGGATATTTTCATTCAACTGTCAGTTTTATTCATGTTATTGTTGGATTTCATCTCGTTAAATTTATGTTTGAGAAGTTCCATTTAAAAGACTACAAACGGTCTCATTGATATTTCTCATTTAATCACACGCTTGATTATTTTTCTTTATCACCAAGCAAATAACTGATTCATATCTTCTGTTTTTTTAAGTAATGTTATTCAGCACTTACTTGCTAATCTATGCACTGAGTAATGAACCCCAATGGCAAGGCCTCAGTGTACCTTTTCTCCTTGGTAAGAAGGTGTGTTTTTTTATGCTGTGTGTTAGATCCCTGTCATACCCTTTTATGTTGAAGCCTGTAACCTGATGAGTTGACGTGAGAACACCGTTCAGCTGACACTTGAGGATCCATGAGATCTAAATGTTGCTTAGAACAATGTGCATTTCCTGTTAATAAAGAGAGAGATTAATGTTTATCTTGCTATCAGAGGTAGTTATTGTCAATTTAATGTAATATTGCAAAGTTTCCACTGGCCAAAATGAATTGCAGAATGAATCAGTTGGCATTAGACTCAAACAGCAGCACATTTAGGTGAGTGAGAAGCAAACAGATGAAAGCTTATTTCTGGTATGTTTGATGAATGTTTGTATGATTAAATTATCAGTGAAAATGAAAGCCTGTGTGGTCATGCTTTTCATGGTTTTATGAAGCAACTCACTAGCAGATTCCAAGAAAGAAAATTAAATCTTTAAATAATGGCTGTTATGATGGTGGCTGTATGTTTTACTATGAGAAAGTGTAACGATAAAAAAGAAAACACCCTCAGGAATATTTCCAGCACCTTGTTGAGTCTATGACATGACAAATTAAGGCAGCTCTGAAGGCAAAAGTTTGTCCAACCCAGTGCTAGCAAGGTGTAACTAGTGAACGTATGTGCAAGGAACAAAAATGTGTCTAATACTTGGTGATTTCTTCATTAATCTTAAAAGGGCTTTGCCATCTGTGACAGATTTTAAATGCTGATTATTAACTGAAAAAAAGACAACAGCAGCAAATTCTTCAGCCTATATAACAGTCTATATTTATATATAACACATATATAAATATAATTTTCTTTAAAGTCTTGGTGTTTCGTGAACACATGTGACATAGGTTGGATGATACTACTGATGACATTTAGAAATTCTCTGAATTGCTCGGAGAGCTGAAATGTATTTATCAGACACATCTGGCATTTTTAAAGTTAAAATAGTCGCTACAAGGAATTGAAGTTGCTGCAGTGAGTTTATTTATGAAGGGCCAATGAGAAGAAAAGGAGAAAAGTTTAAAATGCTTGTTGGGAGTCCAAGAATTAAAAAGATGTGCTTGAAAATCAGCATAACACATCCACAAAAGATCCACCTGAGTGTTGGACAGTCAGATCCCAGAGCGGCATTACTGCTCAGCTTGCAGTGTAGCAGTATCAGGTCTCCTTTTCATGTATAGCATAACCAGGGCATGGCACACCTGTCTCAGGTAGATCCGGTGATCTCTCTAACATTCTGCTAACTTCCATTCTGGGAAGTTCCCCATTAAGGTGATGAATGCAGCAATGAAGTCATTTGTCTTTAAAACATAACACTAATCTCCTTTATAATGTATCATTCTTTAATTTAAGACCTTTAGAAAAGATGAACTAAATAAATAGTTCGAAAAGGAACGTAGTGATCTTTGAAGGTAGATGCTTTCTGTTTTTCCAAGGTTCCATGTAAAAAGTGCCTAGTGGGCTAAAAAAGAACCAGTCTGTGGCTCTTTCTTTGGCCTTGGCTCTTCAAGTGCCCCTCTAGTTTTAGAATTGCATTTTCTAATATTCCCATCCAGGTGTATTTAATTCAAAGTTGGGAAATGTTTTATTATTAAACCAGTCTTGATAAATAGCACTTTTTATGTGTCAGTGATATGGCATGGTTTATGCCCATGCTCTACAATAAAAATAAATAAATTGGTAGCACGTTATAATAACGTTGCACTATTAAGCATTAGTAAGGTATTAGCAAGTGCTTCATTCATCATCCTATAGCATTACTCCTCCTTAGTATGCCATTTATAAAGACAGATATAATATTATGACTATGACGATGATTCTGATTATTACTACCAGTGATGTCGTAGCAGTGGTAGCTGTAAATGATGTAACAGTAACAGATGGATAAACATATCTATATTTATAGATAGCATAATAAAGCGGAGTAATGATAAATGACGAATTAAGAACTTGCTAATTCCTTATAGTGTGACATTATTATAAAGTGCCACTAAATTAAATTAATGGTTTAATAACAAATAACTCCAAATCATGCTGTCTATAGACAAAAAAACACACAGAGGCTACTTTTTTGTCAACAAACTTGTTTCCCTTTCAAACCAATATCGCAATATTGACACCATCACAACAAATTTGATTTGGGTTTTTCATCACTATCGTCATTATCTGTGATCATAATCATCTTTATGCATATTTAAATGAACTTGTTACATCAAGATGAACAGGCACTACACCAGTTAGGAGATAAAAGTACATCACTAACTATGAACATACATCTTCTAGACCGCTAATAAAGGGTTTCCACAACATGAGCTGCTGTCCCCTGTGTGCATAAGGAAGAGATCAACATAAAAAAGCATTTTACATGTACACCTTTATACTGCCTCAACATGGTTAGGTTCATTTTCAACTCAACACAGTTGTACAGTTACAATAGAATATAATCTTTAAATTACATCATCATATACAAATCTGACAGCGTGGGGTAACGTCACGCTTTTATGATACACTGACAATTCCATTGCAATAAAATTCATACAATATGGTACCTATTACTTAATATGTTTTCCATTGCTGTTATTTAATGAAACACATTTACATGTATAACACTACATTTTGTCTTAATAGTCAATCACTTGCATTTTTTTTTTTGTGGTTTTTTTGTTACATTTACACAACTCATACACACTGGGTGATGGAGATGTTTTCCCTCAGAATATTAACCTGATAATGTGGATTATGCATTTGAACTTGTGTGTATTGTGTATGTATATCCTGCTTAATGCATGTGTGTTTGCACGTGTGTGGAAGTGTGTGCGCATGTGCATCGAGGATGTATGACATTTTTATGACAGGAGTCATTTTTGCTATGCTGGACAGCTTTACTCTAAGACACAACTTGTGAGCTGGTGATGTGTTTCTCCTCATGTGTGAGACCCAAAACCTGTCAAATCCTGTTCCAGACACAAAGCTAAACACATCTGACTGCTGTTAGTCTGGTGACATTTAAACTAAGTTATAAATCTCCAATCTATTCAGATTTAGGTGCAACTGGTAGCAAGATAACTCACTAATCCACTTTTGATAAATGCAATTCCTGCTATGATTTTAATTTAAATGGTGCAAGATTTCAAAAATAACCATGTAATGCACCCTGTAAGTCATCCTGCATGCAGTGCAGTACTTGTCATATGTATCCCCAGTATTTTGTAACATGTTTTTTTTTTGACAACTGAATTTTGATGGACTGTGAAGCAAGTATAAGTTGATCTTCAGTGAAACTGCTTCACACTGATATGGTAAATTATTGCACGGAGTGAAAACAGATAGTTGATGGTATTGGGTCGTTCTTTGGCTCAGCATTAAAACGGGCCACATAACTAGTGCTTTTTGCTAGGCAAGGCTTTAAATGACAGTGGAGAACAATGCTTATACGACACGCCCTCTTTCAAGCCCAAACACTAGTACATTCATGTCCTGTTGGAGAGGCTTCAATCTTCAGACAACAGTCTGTAGCACAGTAACACACTGAGATGCCTCCACTGGCCCTTCACTCTGGAAGAAACGTCCCCAGCATATGCACTGTTCAAAACCCTCCTCTCAAACTGCAGTGGAAACCTCATGATGACTTGATCCGCCTTCACTCTGAGGGAATGCATCGCAGGTCTTTCTCGTTATCAGTAGCGGGATATAGTAAGGAATTACTGAACCAAGGATGAGAGCTTCTGTGAAAAAGTGTAAATCCTTTCCATGATTTGCATGAAGATGGTTTTCTCAAAGGATTTGTGACGCTAAGAAAATCAGATGTTGAAAGCAAAACAAACCAACATAAAATCAGTTCATCAACAAGCTTTCTCTTGTGAAATTAGAAGCATGTGCATGTCCAGAAGCTTGTGATGCTAAGAAGTAATCTCTGCATTTGTAGTTGAAGTGTTGCATCAGGTTGGAGCCTAAACAAGGCTGCAGGATTCAGGGAATGCACGTCGTTGCATAGCACATGCTGCTATGCAAGTTCAGAAACAGTTAACACACGTAGCACTGCACACACTGGAAAAGAGGTTGGACCAAATCACAAAGAAAAAACAAACAAACAAAAAACCAAAAAGAGGATACTGTCAGTGGTACTTTTAAAACTACACAGCATTCCTGATGTGAGAATGATGGCTGACCGTACACAGCATTAAAAATGCTACACAAAATGGCATCACACTGTATATACACAATGCAGGTTAGAGAAGCTCATCTTTGTCAAATGGGTACAACTGATTATATTATCTTCCCATTTTCACAAGTGAACTCACTGCAGTTTAAATAAGCTGCATTATATTGTTAAATACAGCTACACAGACAAGCAATGTGCTCCTGCACTGTCTTGATGTTATAGTTGAGTGTGTATATACTGGAATAACTGCTGCTCCTGTTTTTAAATGTGTAAGTTCGCCCACCCCAAATGCTGGATAAAATATATTATACTGATATATTGTCTTTTAGGTTACTAAGTTTTATTTAGGCAAAACTGCTTGGCGCATCTGTTGGGCAAGGGATGTGTTGCTCTTAAGTCTCTGGCTATGTGCGGTGCAATTGGACGGGACAGTTCAAGCTGCCTCCAATGGCATATCCTTGTCCAGTAATGTGACTAGATTGGCTCGACATAATTGGCTGGGTACAGTCCCTCTCTGCCGTTGTCCAAACGACCTCTACACCAGCCTTGCTCATCTTCATCCTCAGTCTTAGTCAGTTCATCGCCTGCAAAAGACAAATGATTCCTTAATCAGCACACTCGTACGTTTCACTTAAATCTAAAGCAGAGCTATTCATCAGAATATTTCCACATTTTCTATTTTTATTATGTATTTTGATAATGAATCACCAGAAAGAAAAAAAAATCCTCACTCTAGTAAGCATACAGTTGCAAGGTAGAACCACCCAAAAGCTGCTTTATTCTAGTTATTTCTTTGCTGTTACAGTAAGCATAGTTTGTAAAATAACATTATGTTGTATAAATGAGACTTTGAACTTTCCACCAAAACTATAAAATAGATTAAACTAAATAGGCCAGCAGCAGGTTAACTTAGCGTAGCACAAACACCAGAAACATGAATAAACAGGTAGAGTGACATCAAATGTGCGCTGTGTTGGTAACACTGGTTAGTTGTGTATTTGTGCTTTAAGGTTGTTAGGGGAAAAAAGCAAAACTGTCCGATAGATAATATGTCAAAAACCCACAACTTGTCTGTTTTTCATTTTCTTGTACAAGAATAACTTACACAGAATTTACAGCATATATAGTATCATCTTATTTGTATATCCTCAGAGAATAAAGTACTCTTTTAGATCAAGAATGTCAAACTCATTTGACATTGTGGGCCACATGCTGCCCACCCTGATTTTAAGTCGGCTGGATCAGTGAAGCTTCCCTTTCTCTCAGTGTAACGAAGTTTAACAACACATTTAATCACTGAGATCTCTTAATATAACAAAAGGAAATGCAGTTTCACTGTGTGTCTCAAGTTTTCTATATATTAAAGACATGTTGCTCTTGTAAATACAAGAAAACTGTCTCTTTAGGCTTAACTTGTAAGAAATAAATGTGTAAAATAAAGGGAAACATTCTGATTGCCCACCCTATCCTGTCACAATAAAAGAGAAATGTTTTGTTTATTCAGTCACTGTAAAAATAAGCAAACTAAACTAAACTAAAACTAAATCAAGGCATAAATTACTATAGTAGTTCCCTATGGTGGTTTGTTTGTCTGTTACTTAATTTCATTGGTGTAGTATGAGTAACCATAGGGACAGTCCTTATCAGTAGGAAAAGCTGTTCAAGTTATAAAAAAGGAGTTAAGATTCTGATATTTATGCCTACACAAGTTCAACTTCTGTGAACACTCTTTGGGCAGCACAATCCAGTTTGATCCCCAAACAAATGTCAAACATCTTAAAATTATCCAGGGCAATTTTTCTTTCTTCTTCTTATTTACAGCATGGCTCATATGACATAATTTAACAGGGCTATAATAGTTAACTGATCTATAAGTGGCAGTAAAGTGCAAAGAAAAGCAGTAACATACCATTAAAAGGTAAGGAATTTCACTGATGTCAGGTAAACAAATACTAACAAAGAAGAAGTGTGATTCATTTTGTTTGCCTCTAAGGACGCGACAGGAGGTGCTTTCAATGGTTTTTAAACAGAATACATACAACAGCTTGTAGGTGAGACGAGTCCTGACAAATACTCAAATATAACACAAAGAAAGTTTCTGTGCCTGAAGAGTTTGGGCAGGGGGTGGGGTGTCGCTTTGTTTGTTTCATGTCTTTATTAGGCGACAACTTGATGAACAAAGACCGTCACTCACAGTGTGGTTAAAATATGGATGCAGAGGGAGGAGCAAGACAAAGATACACAGCTGCTGCTTCTTCAGTAGCTATTCTTCTGTTTATGGTTTGCCTTTAAATTGTTAGTCATGTCACTGTGATGGCTCTAGAGCACTGTTTTGGACTTCTGTTAAGTGTTAGCAAGTCCCTGTAATTTGTTGTCCATGTGGCTATTATTGACTCATCATTGCTATTTTCTACAGAGGAAGGAACTTGAAAATACATATTAGGCCAAGCTGCTTTTGAACACCTGCATCAAGCTACAGCTTGTTGTCTTATCTGAAATCTTCACCTCAATAAAATAAAATAAAAATTTAACTGCATTTTTGTTGTAGTTATTGGTACGCTTGAGCTGAATGGCATGATTATTGACAAAATCCCCAAACTATGTCACCCGGTCACGCACATGTACCTGCTTTAAAGGTGAGCTCGTCCTGCTCCTGGCCTTCGTAGTCATAGAGAGCACGCACGCGTACCCCTTTCCCAGTGCTGGAATCATCTTCAAATGAATTGCCGTTCCCACCGTTCTCATTGCCCGAGTATGCAGCGGGCTGCTCATCATCAGACCACTCAGTCGAATAAGCTTGGTTCTTCTCATAGCTGCTCACACTGGAAGAGAGAGAAAAGGGAGGCTGACATTAGGATGTTTCCAAAACAAAAGACTGAAATTTAAAGGTTTTGAACAGGTCAAAACCATTAACAAACTAATCCTGCTAGCCAGTGTCAGAAATGAGCTGCCTGCCACAGACCTTCGTGACTGTCTAAAAACTATTCTGGTGTTAAGGATCAGTGTTATGAAAAGAGTTATTCTGCATTCACAGAAAACACTGGGAACATGCATCAGGGGAGTCTAGAGAAGCTAAAACATGACACCTGACACTTGTAGCTCCATGATGGCGTGCGCTATGAAAGAGTTTTGCTGGCTTTACTTTGTAGTAATGCTGTGACAATATATTGTGTAGAATTAAATTTGGACTTCAGTATAAACAGTTTAAACACAGTCTTCTTCCTGAAAGGCTCAGGTGGGACGATTTAAAGTGACAGACTCTTAAACCACAGGTACACAAAACATCTTTGTGGTACTTTTGGCTGAAAACTGAAACATATACTTTATCAACATGTGAGATTAAAATTAATATGTGATAAAGTGGTAGATTATGAAGTCTAAAAATGTAAAAATCTTGAAACAGGCTGGTTTTAGCTTCTACGTGAGATTTGTTCACAAAAGATAAACATTTAAAATAAAATAAAACTGAATAAAAATAATTATTAGTCATCTTGTAATTTTATTGCTAGATTTGACTCAAAAATATGTGACCGTAAAATACACTAGCAGATCTCTTGAACTAACCTGCTACGGTCACCAGGTGGAGCCACATGGTCAGTGCTAGGAGTGGGTGGGGCTCCGTCTGGTTTCTTCTTCTTTGGAGGAGCTGAAGCCTGGTCTGGGTTGTACTCCTGGTGAGGAGAGAGAAGAGAAGCACATAAAGTAATGTAGAAAATAAAGAGGAGAGGTGTCGTACACGTTTTTTTTTGTGATGGCTTGGCGTTGCACCTCAAATATGGGCCAGTTCATGTGCATTCCTGGGCCGTGGTTGTTGCTGAACCACTTGAGATCCTCCTGCGTGTTTGCAGCCAAGATCGTGCGCTCCAGTTCTCTGTATATTGTGGCATAGCTGAAGAGAGGAAAATGGAACAAATAGTGACAATAAAAATGCCAGAAGGGACCTGTGGGTGCTGCCAATTTGGCAACAGAACCATCAGTGTAGTTCAAATTCTAGGTTGAAAGAGATCTAGAGTTGGGCGACAACAGGACTAAAGTGTCTCCCTGAATTTTCTGGTAAAGCTGGGGTTCTCAGTGGACATATTTACTCTGAATGGCCCTGTTTTGTACCACGATGTTGGTATTTATGTGGCCACTGTTTACCCAAACCATGGCAATGTGTAATGGACTAAAAAGAGAACAATGATCCTGCAGTTTTCTTTCTCTAGTTACAGGCTAAACCAGTATGTCTGGGGTCATATTTTAACACCTGTGGATAACAAAACTACTGTGAAGACATGCATAGTTTATAATATTATTACTATCTTTTAGGGCATTTTTGTCTTTAATGCATAGTAAAGTAGTGAAGAAACACAGGGAAGCAGGGGGAGAGAGAGGGAGAAGGCATGCAGGAAAAGGCCTCAAACCTGGGCTACTGCACTCCAGCCATGTGGCACGTGGTCACCTGCTTTCCCACTCAGCTAAAATGACACCCTATAGGTTATGATAGGTTATTTGATCTGCAACAGCCCTATGTCCCTAGCAGGTCTTTGAGGTCATCTGATCAGGGCTTACTTGCTATAAAAAATACTAAGAGGAGGACTAAGGGTGATAGAGCTTTTGCCACTGTGGCCCCTAGACTGTGGAACTCTCCCCCCCAGCATTAAGAACTGTGGACTCAGTAGCTGTTTTTAAAAAACAACTCAAAACTTACCTTTTTAAAACTGCTTTTGGTTAATTTTTTGCCTGTTTTATTTTCTCTTTTTAAATCTTTTTATGACTTGTAATCTTATGTGCAGCACTTTGTGATTCTGTCTTGAAAGGTGCTATATAAATAAAAATGTATTTATTTATTTATTTATTAACATCAGCAATTTAAACCTACTGTTAAATAACTGTAGATGTCTTAATTTATAAAGAAATCTTTTCACTTGTAGGCTACTGTTGTGTTTATGTCAGAATTCACTAACAAAGGCTATATTATCTTATCTTATGACATGACCGGTCTTGGACCCTAACATAACCTAACACAAAGAGGACAATGTACCAAACATAACCAAAATATCACCCATAATAGTAAAAGCCACTCTTCCTCTGTGCTATCCTCATCAGCTATCTGAGGTAAGCTTGTGTTTTATTTATAACTATTGCTTTCTGATTTCAGTAATTAGTATTGACTCCTCTTCTTAATTCCAGCTCATTTCATCTTCACATGTGTAAGTATCTGCTGGCCACTGTACAGCTGCATCCAACATGACTGTATCCATCTGAGCAGTTAGATGGAGAAGACTGAATGTTTACAGATTGCTGAGTTGACTGAAGTGGCAAATTGTCACTTTTGTCACCATCAGGGTCGACTGCTGGCTTGTAATCAGAGCAAACGGTTTACAGCACACGTGCAGAGAAACTAATGCTTCCCATTGTTCTTAAAGTGACTTTAACTTGCTATTTGAAAGTGTTTGGAGAAACTCGTGGGCTCATATTGGATTTGAGTTGTCACTTTTGACCTCTTCTAGTCGATTAAACGCATTTAGAGAGAAGCACTGAGAACACAACCACAAGTCTCTTGGAAGCTGTCTTCATCCACAAGCATTTCCTGGCTCCTTTCTCCTCTTCTTATTGTTAACTGTCAAGACTGATAACACTTTTTGTGTTGTTCTTACTGGAAATTGCAAGTAAAAACAGTGCAGTGTGGCATGTTTTCATAAGATCAAGCAGCATTGAATGAATGACTTCATTGCAAAGTAATGGTCATAATATCTATTACATGGCAATATTTTTTTTAAGTAAAAAAGTTCCTAATAGCCTGCTTTAGTTGGAGAGGAATTTTGTTTTTAGCATTATAGCACTGAAATATTTGGGTTTATTTGAATTAAATAGACACTGCTCAGCGATAGACTGTAGGGCGTACTCTGTCTCTCACCCAACGACAGCTGGAGTAGGCTTTACAGCTGGGAAAGGAGTGAAAATGTTAGAATAAATCAAATCAAAGGTGAACGATTAAACCTGAAAATCACTTTTCCGTGGCTCGTGGCTTTGTTTGCTAAATGCAGGATAACAAAAAAGAAAAACTGGAATATGACAAGCATTCACCCTGGACTAAATTCAGTTTGTCAGAAATGCCACTGACTGAATCATCGGTTAATTAGCACCGAGAGTCTCAAAACTAATGAGAAACACATGCCTGGTTTGGGTGTCTGTTGAAATTAATCAGACTGCAGTGAACTGTGTCAAATGTGACACAAGACGAATCAGACTAATCTAATTTTAATTTGTATTCAGTGTGACTACTTTTGATTAGAAGTACAATTAAGTAACTATATTCTAAGCATCCATTGCCTACTTCACCTGTGCCCACACAGAATGATAGTCTATACAATGGTATACATTTCCTGCCAAACTGCACAGGTGCTTAATGTGCAACCCAACCTTCATTCTGACTAACCTTTGGTTCTCAGTGAGGTTAAGATGGCGTTTGATATCCAGCAAGGCTTCCTTAAGGAAGGTCAGCCTTTTGACTTCATGCTGCTGGCATTGGTCAAACACCTGCTCCATGCACTCCATGTACTGAGGAGTGCACTTGCTTAGCTCCTCCAGAGACTTCTCATACTTTTCTTTAGCCTGGAACAGAAACAAGAAAACACGGTGAGTCATCTACGGACAATAAACAGTGGAGAATAATCTCATATTGGGCTTTGGAGCAGCCCTGTCTGTAACTTCTGTGAGATTATAATATTATCTTATGCCACGTTATGCCCCTGATTAATGATTGTAAAATTATTATGTAGTTTTAGTTTGCATTATTCTCCTGAACTAGAAGAAGGTGATAACTATTACATTTGTTAAACTGATTTGTATTACATTAGGCTGCTGATTTATTGTGAATGAATGATATTGTTTATGATGCATTATACTGCTGAGTTATAAGAAATACTGTTTTCAGAGTCAGGACCTTGCTTTTTCTGATAGTAGAGGAGACAGAGCACATTCCACGGGAGCTTCACTCCCACCGTTGTTAAAGGCAGACAAAATAGGGAGCCAAGGCCATAAGTCAGGCTCGCTAGGAGTTAGGAAAATGTGAATGTTTAGACTTTTACGACTAGGTGGGGGTCAACAGTGGCTATAAGAGTTTGAGTAATGCTCCACCATTTGGATGCATCGATGCTGTCTGTGTGCAGTGTTCATCTCCCCACGCGTGTGTTCATTAAAATCATTGTTTGACCGAAGCTCTTCTGGACCATTATTGTTTTTGTGCTCACCCTCAATATCTGAACCCGTAACACTTCCTTCTGATAGACTGCCCCTTGCAAAGAGAACATTTGAACAGCAGTAGCATGGGGCTGCTCATAGAGCCAGAACTCCCCTCTTTTTGACATCAGACAGATCCAAGAATAGAAGCGAACTGTCTAAAACAGCAGTTTGAAGCCTGGCTCATAGGGATTACTTGCACACTCATTGACCTAATTACTGGAAACCTTTGGTCAGAAAAATCAGGAAAAGCATAACAGGCCCACTTTAAGGTTATTACCTTCTGCGTATCCTGTTTGCATTTGTCCACTTTCTCGTGGAGTTTCTTCTGCTGGTCTGGTGTGACAGAAGCTTCAGTCTTGCCATTGGCCTCTCGGGCTGCAGCCAGCTTCTCCTCCTTGCAGGCCATGTGGTATGTTTTCTTAGCTGCCTCCATCTGTAGATTCAAACACGGACATTGCTAGTATCACAGATACAGAACATGATCTGATGGTTTGATTAAAGGAACGCAAGAATAGAAACTATACAGTATAAAATAAAATAGGTAACTAATTTAATGTATTTGGTTAATTCTTCTATTTAGGACGCTTCAAATCAGTAGTGAATGATATGTGCAATTTTCTCCAGCTTGAATGCACGACCAGTATTTGCTCTTCTTCATTGATTAGGAGCTCGCCTTAGGTTGTTGGTCTGGTACTTATGCCAGGAACTGATATCAGTATACAAAGTTTCTCCCTAAGCAGGAAATCAAGACTTCATCCAGTGATGCATAGTTAATTAACTCACATAATGTTTATCCTCCTGAGACCCAGCCTATTCATTTATGTCCTCTGTAGTGGACACTAGAGGTGGGAATCACCATACATCCCGCGATATGATATTATTGCAATTTTTTAAAATATTTTGCGATATTCAGATTCTGTACATAAAGGTAAACTTTATCAATCTTCATTTTATCTAATATCAAAGTCTCGCACTCAGTCTTTCTCTCATTTCAGTCAGTTTTATTGTTGACAAACTGAACGGTTTGTATTACAGTCTAGTCCAACTTAACTGAATGCAACCATCTGGTACAATTACAGCTATTCTGAACTATGCAATTTATGAAAACTATGCAGCCCATTCAGCAACTGAAGAATTTGAGGGTAAATTAAAACAAAATATAATTTTACATTAAATAAAAAAAGTTTTAAACTTAATTAAAATAAAACATGTCTTAAATTAAAATAAGTAAACTGTCATGTTTATTGCTGCCAAAAAAAAGTTAAACACATTTGGACAGTGAAGGAATGTCAGGATTCTTGCTCAGAAAAAGGATCAACATGCTCTGAAGTCAGAGCACAAAAACCATTTTTGTAACAAAATATCGATTTCTGCTGTCCCTGTATCGATACATTATTAGCAAACAAAATATCACGATACTACACAGTATCGATTTTTTCCCCACCCCTAGTGGACACACAAATCATAGAAAGGTTAAACCAAAAGATACGTTTTTTCCCTCAGTTCCAGGAGGTTACTTGAAATGCTGCATGGGAATAAAAGTCATGCACAGTAGTTGAAGATTTAAAGAAAGAAATGTGCTAATATAACTACCATATATATGTCATGTGCCACTATTTAATAAAGCAACTCTGGGACATGGTCTTCACAGATATCGTTTGGTTACCGTGACCACAACAACACATTAACACCTTTCAACCAGCGTCTGGCTAACCAGTGGATAAAAGTCCAGCATTCACTCTCTTTGATCATTTTAGCCTCCACCTATTTCTGAAGGTAATATCTGGCCCTTAACTCGCTAATGCTCTACTGTGTTCAGCATTTATTAACTTGCTCTATCTGCTATTTGAGCCTTTTCACTGATTTCAAAAATAACTTTATTCAAACTACTAGAATAATAATGTTCCAACATCAGATGCTGAAACTAATAGCTAAGGCTATTTTAGATTAAAGTGATCTCTTTCACTAATCTTTTATCATCTTAATGTATATTTTGTGAATATATTTATTACTTTCTGTAATCCTGTTCAGTTTTATAGAAAAGGGGTTAAATAATAACTTAGTCAATAGCAAATGGTCATAAAATCCTGCTTCAATGGCTAGCAATGTCTGGCTTCCGTATTGCTATCCCCATTGTGACTACCATTTAAAGTTTAATAAAAGTGTGATGGATGGGCAGACGGTCCTGTAACCTTACAGAAAAATAATTTGCCCTCATCTTCCTCACCTCCTTGAGCTTTTTGGCCCATGGTTTCTGAGCCTTCTTGAACCCTTCCTCTGCCTCCTTGGCCTCTTTGAAGCCTCCAATCATTTGCTTATGATACGCTTCTTTCTGCCAGTTCTTCACTTTTTCAACATCTTCGTTAAGGAGGTTGTTCTTCACCTCTTGGTGCAGCTCACTCACTCTCTCCGCCTCTGTCATCACAGCCAGCCATGCCCTTTCCACAGAGCCATACTGTGGACCTGTGAGTTGGATTTTTTTGTGATTCCAAGTAAAATTTCAGGGCAATATTACTCAGTGAAATAGTGAAAAACACATTGATCGCGGTACATTTGCACCTTCTTATCTTGTTGACACTTTAACAAAAGCTGACCTTTCTCAATGAGCTGTCTCCATCTCTTGGACCAGGCAGTTAGCTGATCACCATAGGCTTTCTCTATCTTGGCACGTTCCTGCAAGCAGCCCATAAGGTCATTGCAGAGCCGATGGCCGTCATCAAATCTCTTGACAGCACGTTTGTAATTCCCCACCTGAGGACAGAGAGCAACAAATAAAAGGACTTGTAACTAGAGTTGGATGTCTCGAGACCGGTCTTGGTCTCGAAACCGGTCTCGAGACCACTTTTACATGGTCTTGGTCTCGTCTTGGTCTCGACGGATTTTTGTCTTGGTCTCGGTCTTGGTCTCGACGGACTTTTGTCTTGGTCTCGGTCTTGGTCTCGACGGACTTTTGTCTTGGTCTCGGTCTTGGTCTCGCTGTCTCGGTCTTGCGCTCTCAAATCGACATAGTGTTCGGGAGATTTGGAGTCAACCATCAGCGGAGCGGGGGGTGTCTTACTGGGCTTAAGCCCGGGTCATTTTTTCTGAAGCATGGGGTTTTTTGGAGTGTCATTTGTTTGTTAGATGCCTGACTGACAACTGTATAAAACAAAAACAACACACGAAGCACAGAGCGCACCGTCCTAAATTCCCCCTGATTTTGGTATGATCCGAGCTTTGGCACTAGGCGACTGAGCACAGCACCCATGTGAGCGAGGGGGGAGAAGCTGCTGCCTGCGAGTTTGCTGCAGAGGAGCGCTTAAGTTTGACCAGGTACCAACGGAAATCATTCGTACTGAACTAATAATGTAAATATGACGGTGTATCACAAAAGATTGATATCAAACTGATCACTTGGTTGCGTTACTTACTCTTCGAGTGAATCAACAAATGGATAAATAAAAAGCCGAACGACAATGCTGATTTTTTTTAGAGAGTCTTAGCTTACATCTCATATTTTCAGTTGTTACCCTCCACGGCTAAACAAACTCTCTAAATCGGTTTCAGTTGTGTACTGATGAACACAACAATGGACATAAGGAGCTTCTTTCAAAGAAAAAACTCAGGTAGATGTTATTTTATATATTATGCTTTGTATGTTGTTGTTGTATGTTCAGTATATCTATGCAAAACAAGAGGAATTTCAATACACAGCAGTATATTCACAGTTGAAACCAGATATTTACATACACTTTAGGGAGAAAACATAAAACCTTTATTTTACTGTTAAACATCAATTTAGAGTAAACTTTTGTTTTAGATAAATAAATGTTGCAATGTCTTTTGAATTAGTTAAATGTCAGAATAAAAAGAGGGAGCTGTCTATTTTAATCACTTTCATCAAATGTAGGAGTACATATACACTAAGTTTATTGTTAATTAAGATTAATTAAGATTAATTAAGAAAACTCCAGATGATTCCATTCTGAGCTTAAGAAGCTTCTGATTGGTTAGTAGAGTCCATGTGGGTAAATTGGTGGCACAGCTGTGGATGCATATAAGGCAAAACACAGAGCCTGTTTCTTTGAAATGGGAAAGTTTCTTTGAAAAATCAAGAGATGTCAACCAAAACACCTGGAAAAGAATTCTGGAAAAGAATTGTGGAGCTCCATAAGTGTGGCTCAATTTTGAATACAATTTGGTGCCATTTACAATTAAGAAATACAGACAGTTTCTCTCTTTACTCTTAAAGTTAACAAATATGTTTTTTATATTTATCAATCTAAAAAAATAAACATTTAGTCTGATTTGATGTTACAATTAAAAAGTGTTTGTGTTTTTATCTGAAGAGTATGTAAATATCTGGTTTCCACTGTATATTTGTGTTTGGCTTGATTGTCAGCACAAAGAGGGAGAGAGAGGAATAGAGAGGGAGAGAGACGACGAAAATGACGACAGAACAGAGATGGAACAAGAGCAGGTGAGACACACAAGTTAGTCAAATGGTTGTTTGCCAAAAACTCATCAGAACATGTATCTCGTACCTATTGTATCTTTTTAGATAGCGTTTGTTACTTTTAAAATTCTATATTTATTAAGTTATGCAGGCTTGTTTGCTCAACAAGGCTGAATAATTATATAAACTTTTCAGAATCTAAATAGTGTACTTTGGTAGAATTAAAAAATAAGTGTAGTGCAGGTCTAAGATGATTTTTAGTGCTGCTATCATCTAGTTCTGATTCTGGTTCTGTCTTGGTTACTGTTGTAGTCCTGTTTTAATTCTGGATCAGTTCTGGGTCTGGTTGAATTGGGGTTTAGTCCCTGTGTCTTGATACAGGCCCGACTTTGTTCTGCCTTGCTGCTTACTTAAAAAACTATATATATATATATATATATATATATATATATATATATATATATATATATATATATATATATACATATGAAGTCATTCTTTTTTGAACAAAGCTCAAAACAGAGCCTAATAATCTTTCAGTCATTTCTACCCCCACTTAATTTCCTTTGGCTGCTCAGCTCTCACACAGTGGCTCAGCTACGCTCCAATCCCTCCATATTGTGGCCAATCACATGCGAGGATATAGGATAATATCATTATGTGAAAAACAGAGAGGGTGAGAGACGCAACAGTCAAGTGGAGCATGCGTCAGTCCTTTCAGTGAGTGAGTGAGACAGTAGACAGCGGTGAGGAGGGCTGTGCGAAAGCAAAAACACATAAATATGCCCGAGACCCGTAAACGAAGCAGCATCTGGCTGCAGTTTAAAGACTTTTTTTGTCTCGGTCTTGGTCTTGGTCTCGTCTCGTCTCGGTCTTGGTCTTGGTCTTGGTCTTGGTCTTGTCTTGGTCTCGATAACCTCTGGTCTTGGTCTTGTCTTGGTCTCGATACCCTCTGGTCTTGGTCTTGTCTTGGTCTCGATACCCTCTGGTCTTGGTCTTGTCTTGGTCTCGGATTAGGCGGTCTTGACTACAAGTCTACTTGTAACCAATCTGCAGTACATATATAACAACCATAGAAATATACAGAGCTCGGACATTTTTCCCCCTGAGAATAACTGAAGTGAAGGCAGTTTGATGTCTCTCTTGTAAATTTACTGAAGAAAATAGTTTGAGAGACTGCAGTATGACTGAATACCTGAACCAAGCAGCAGCATTCGGGGTGCAAAGGAGTTGCAAATGCAGTCCCTCAAATGGCCACTGTAAGCTAGCTCCAAAAAGTATGTAAATCCTAATGGACTCAAAGGTAAAGTGCCCAACTTTACAGCAGAAATAAACGCTATTACATTGTCTTTATGTCAACTGTGCATAATTTTGTAATATTTTGTAATATCTGCCAGGTTAAATTGTATTAAAGCTTATTATGTTTGTATAATTTCACAACTGGCAGCTAGTATAAATAGCACTAATTCACATTGTTGAACCTGACCACTGTAACACCCTGTTATCCATAGATGATCGCTTCTAGCTTGTACAACCAATCAGTGTTGACATAGTAGCTACATCCATCTTTTATGTACTGTTTATACATTCAACACAACATACATCAAAATGTGTCAGCAGCATTACAGAAGCATTTAGGGATGCCCTTTAAGCTGGAGAGTTGATGAAAAGTCTTCAAAAGAAAACATGCTTTAATACACAGTTTCACTAATAAACTGACAATTGAGTGTATGTTTCATTTATTACATTATACAATATGCTACTCCATCCAAGCAGAAAGCTCCGGCCAACTTCATTATTTAATTAAAAATATCAAAGCTGTTATGCTACCTCGATGTTTATTTTATTGCATTTTCTTTTACATCTCACCCCCTTAACTTGGACTACCTTAAAAAAGCAGTGCCAGGCTGAGCGGCTCCGCCTCTTTTGTGCCTGCAGGGGGGTGTGCTCATGGTGCATGATGAAGGGAGAGGGGTTTACCAGTGCCTGTGCATGTGTAGTTATGCAATGACATGGGCTTGAGTTTGTGTGTGTGGATGAATGTGTTTTAGTGTATGTGTGTGGGTAGCTGCTTTAATCCTCTTGAGAGGCGTAATGCAGTCAGATACTCAGGGATAGATGACAAAGTAAAGACAGAAATATGACAGACTGTGTGTGGAATAGGTATAAATACATAGTCATATACAGCATAATACAAACACAGATCATGGAGCGCATCCCTGATGTGCTCGCTGGCTGTAAAGGTGCACTCTGATTGGTCCTGACGTGAGCACGCATGTTTGGTTACTGTTTGAGATGGTAGCTGCAGGGAGGCCATGAGACAGGTGTTTAACGGTATGAGTTTTGTCCTATGTGACAGTTTGCCAAGTCACACCAACAACAACACGTTGGTGTACTGGTTGTACACATGAAAACACACCTGAGCCCCTCTGTTTGAGCCGCAAAACCATTCTGTGTGGATAAAACACAGGCCTTCCTGATGACAAAACATGAGGATACAGCATTTTATTTATAGCATTGATAAACCATAAACTGACTCTCGCTGTGCTGCTAGTATAGAGACGATATAGGCAGGTGCATGTGGTGAAAGGAGGCCTCAGAGAGGCTGATGACTGAGGCTCTTTGTCTGAGTCTCTGTGGCTAAGAGCCACAACACAAAGAAGACTCTGTACTGAGGGAATTCATTATCACTAAGTTGGGGGGGTTAAAGTGCAAACACACACACACACACACACATACACACAGAGTTGTGTTTCCACCAGGGACAAAATTACTACTTGGCTAACTGTAACTCTTAACACAGTTTGTATGATCTAAAGCAAATTTGATTAACAGTGCATTCACTATTATAGAGAAATAACAAAACAAAAAATGCTGAGGAAGTGTCTCTACCAGATTTATATTAAACTCTTAGATTTTCAGCAAAGAAAAAGTTATTATGAAACTGGCCACAAGGAAATATGCTAATGTCCTCAACATTTATCTACTGACTTTATCCTCAGTATTAATATTTTATTATATATAGTGCATCATGATAATGCTATTTAAAAATGTTTTTCTTTTCATAAAGAGGAAACTTTTATGATGCCCTTTGGAGCAAAAGAAACACACCGTGCTAAAATGCAAATTAGCCTCCTATATTACTTTGCTCTCTGGTTTACACCTTGTCTTAATGCATTACGTTTTGCCTTAAGCATGCCAGTTTGAATTCCCTTGCTGGTGAAAGGTTCATAAACAAACCTGCCTTACTTTTCCTCATACTTCATAATTTGTGTGTAATAAATTTTCTTATTTATTTTGAGTACTTTGAGCGCTCTGATTGCTGTACTTCCATCATATTAGATGAAGGCGTTTTGAAGCAGTCGTCAAACTACTGCTCAAAATGACCCCTCTTTTGCAGGGTTTGAAGTCCATACTGATGTCATCAGTATTTTTCCACTGAATATGATGGTACAAAGATGATGAAGCGTATATAATGGGTAGATATAAGAGAGTCTAATTTAACTTTTGGCACTAAAGCAAAAAGCATCAAACCCTCCTTTAAAATGGATAGCACAAGTGGCCCTCTGGCTGGAAACTCAATGGGGATGGATATCAAACAGCCTCATTAAGATGTGTGTGACGCACTTACTTCTAAGAACAGTTTCATGATTTCACTGATAGCATTGCTTGATTTCAGAAGCCAAATCCATAGGAATGGAAGGTGAGAGGTTTTGGCACAATTTGAAAATCCATGAGAACAGATATGACGGTGGCTTTACCTCCCAAAAGCTGTCCATGGTGTCGTCACCACCTGCACATTCATCGTAGGAGCCAGACATTTTCCTGGATGAAGCGAAGCACTCTAATGACTAAACCTGTCCTCTGCAGAAGAGCTGGGTTCCTCATGCACTGAAGAAGGCAAAGGAGAACAACAATAATGAGAGACAGCGACACCACAAGAAAGCAAAAACTTTAGTTAAAAACACGGCCTAGCTGGACTCAGTGTAACAAAACTATGACAATTTATTTTCCTGGTAACTCAAAAGAATCTTTCAAGGTAGGGTTTCTATCTGAGACGTTTATAATAATGAGGTAAAAATAGCCTTCTCCGCCATGCATGCAGCACTGTGCCCTGAGGAATGAGAAGGGGGTTCTTAGATTGGTGTGTCCTAGAAAAGACATCACAGTGAGTGGAGCGTCACAGAGCTCGATTCTTCCACAGTGAAAACCCCCATTCTTTTGACACATTAAATCTGAGAATTAGCTGTCACACATACACACTACACATAGTTACACAGTTTAGCTGCCTGGAAATGCACCTTGTGTGTAAATATAGAATCATGTAATTAACGCCCTGAAATAGAATGGAAACAAGATCAACACTCCTATTTATACATCTGAATGTGTTCTTTAATTATGTTGTTTGATTGCTGATTGCATAGTAAGGTGTACATAACACAGTTCCTCAAGTATTTAAGGTGATTGATGTTTATTTGTTTGACATTCACTCAATACCCTACCACAGAGGTGCAAGCAGAAGAAACTGCTGGCCATTATATTGGTATTGAACTCTGTTTGAAACCTAATCTATTTTGTCCTCATGACTAATGTCTTCCCTTTGACAGAGAGCTCTTCATAGCGCTGCAACAGCCGGTATGACAATGAAATTTATAGCCTCCCCTGCCACGGTTTCTTGGGTCTTTATAATTACAGTGGATTTAATTATTATCTAATTTTGTATGTGGCCCAACAGAGCAAAACACAACTTTTAACACTACTAACACTTTTAATTAAAATGATAAAGAGTTTTGTAAATTATTATTAAGGAAGGGTGTGATTAATTGATTCTTAGTCTGCACAGTCCAACCTGAGAGAGGCAAAGCATTAATTGGACATGGTGGTACACGTGATACACGCTTTATTGTGATATCGGGTTGGATGGTTAGGTATGCTAGCTATAGGTCAGAGCAGATGAAGGATGAGTTGTGGCCATTTCAGAGAATAAACTGACTCAGCGCTCTGCAGCTGTCTGCATCACAAGGAGTATTATGTTCAAACAGTAGCCTAGCCCTTCATGCTTCATCCTTCAACCTCCATCTGCTGTCAAGAACAAATTAATTCCTGCAACAACCTTCATCCTTGGAATGAGTCATAAAAACAGCTTTCTGTATTTGGCTTGACTTGAACTGGCCTGACCTCACTTTCTATACTAACAACATAAACAACGCAATTTTCCCTGTGAGATGAATAATGGGCTTCAAACCACAAGATCAAGTCATACAAGGAAAGGATTGTCAGTAGTAACTTTTTTTTCACAGAAAGTCTGGACATGAGCACATTATCAGGGAGTTCAACAACACATTTGCACCCTGCGTGACTGAGTCTGCTGCCAGTTCAGTCAGTGTTTCTACAGACGACAGATAACTGATTTAGCCAAGCTGTATTCATCAAAGCCCTTGGTTACTATCACCAGGCTTACACCAGTCTTTGAGGCTCTTCTGCAGTCAAGGCTTTCATTCATTGACTATTATCAAGAGTGCACTATCTGCTGGTTGCAAAACAACAGAGCTATTCTAGGAGTTAGCAATTTTACTGTCACAGACTGCCCATATGGAAAAGAAATAGTAAAAACTTATATGACTTAACTCATGAAAGTGGCCACTTTCATGAGTAAATCATATAAGGCTTACATGATTTACTCATGAAAGTGGCCACTTTCTCATTACTTTCATATATTCTTTTAGTAAGTATCCAAAACATACAAGTTTCATTATATAATTTTTCAGGGGATCTTATATCTGTTTTTACTCTTGTATGCTTTTCATACAAGTTTCACACAAGACAGATAGAAACTTTATAAGATTTATATACATCTTTTCCATATGGGTGAATTGAAGACAACTTGAGCCTTTCAGATGCAGCGAACAGTTCCAGGGGGAAAAAAAGGTGCAATGTCTTCTTTCTGAGTGAGTGACACATTTCACAACTGCACATATATATACACAGGAATACTGAGCTTTTTTGTTGTTGTTGTTTTATGGATTTAAATACTTACAGAACTACTGAATGTTGTTAAACCTGTGCAGTGGTTCAAGATAGACATGACATTATACTTCATGTTTTCCCAAGCACTACCACCAATAAGTTTGTTCAGTCAGTGCCGCTTGTATTCCTTAAAATAGGGGATAAACTATGTGAAATAAGACACACAAAGCTTTTAATGCATTGACATGCAAAGTGTGTTTGCCAAAATGTAGAAGACGAATGGTAAAAAATGCAAAGACTTGAATCTGTAGCAGCAACTTACCACCCTCATAATAAAGATATTGAAGAAAGAAAAATATTACATTAGCATGATTGTCATTTTGAGTATGAATCAGCTTTATTACAGCTAATGACTTATGACTGCCTTAGAGCAGGGGTGTCGAACTCCAGGCCTCGAGGGCCGGTGTCCTGCAGGTTTTAGATCTCACCCTGTTTCAACACACCTGAATCAAATGATTAGTTAGGCTTCTGGAGAACTTTAGGTCATGTTGAAAAGGTAATTTAGCCATTTAAATCAGCTGCGTTGGATCAAAGACACATCTAAAACCTGCAGGACACCGGCCCTCGAGGCCTGGAGTTCGACACCTGTGCCGTAGAGGAATATGAGACAGGAGTGTAAAGTTCCACCAGCGATTTTCCCATATATGTAGTATGTTATGTGATATTGTACAGCTTGCAGTACTTTCTGTGAAAAGTGTGATCAGCAGGGGAACACCCACAGTAACCCACTTCTCAAAACTGAGGACAGCTTCCATTTCTGTCAGTCCATGTGACGCAGAGAAAATATGTCAGCCACGCTCACCACTTGCCCAACAAATACAAGGACTTTTAGTATTTTACAATAGATGCCAGCCACACCCAGCATGACTGAATGCTGTCCATGACGACGAAAAGACTCCAATTACCTCTCTGTCCTTGTCACAGACAAGGAACTCAATCTCTGACAAGATCCCCTTTCTTTATGCTTGGAAATTGTGAGCACTTTCGTTGACATGTGAGAATACTGATTATATTCTCATGTCCGCACATGAACCATTACCTCATGCCCTTAGCTTAACTGTCATTAGCTTATGGTAAATGGGAGAGTTGGCCTAACTGAGAACAGCTAGGTAAGAGGTAGCTTCACTGTTAGATAACAAATTCCAGACATCAGCAAATTTAATGCTCAACTAAGGTTTGACACTTTTAACTTTTTAAAAATGTGCTAAATTCCAAGTTTAGAATTGACATGTAATCATTTTAATGCTTTTCAGCGAACCATCTTCATGCTATGCATGCATGCATACAGTGCTGTGAAAAAGCATTTGTTCACTTCCTTGTTTGTTAGTTTTTTTTCCATATTTTTCACACTTTTATGTTTTAGATCAGACAAATTTTAATATTAGACAAAGATAATCTGGATGCATAAGAACAATTTCATTGATTAAGGGGGAAAAGGTATACAAACCTACCTGGACCTATGTGTACTTTTTTAGTTCCACATCTAGATCTGATTACTATTAGACTTGTTGAATCAAGAAATCACTTAAATAGAACCTGTCTGACAAAGTTAAGTAGGTTAAAAGGTCTCAAAAAGCAGCACATCAGACCAAGATCTCAAACAGCTGAGTCACTGACATCTATCAGTCTGGAAAGAGTTATAAAGACATTTTTACGTCTTTGTGAATCAAGTGAAGCAGGATGAAAGCCATTATCCACATAGAGAGAAAACTTAAAACAGAGCTGAATCTTCCTAGGATTGGTCAGCCTACCAAAATTACTCCAAAAGAACATTGACGACACATCTAGGAGGTCACAAAAGAACCCAACACAGCATTTCATAAAAAGAGCACCATAACAACAGTCAAACATGGTGGTGGAATTGTGATGGTCTGGGGCTGCTTTGCTACTTCGAGAGCTGACCGACTTATTGTAATTGATGGAATTAACGATTCTGTTTTCTACCTAAAAATCCAGAAGGACAATGTCCAGCTGTCACTTCATGCCGTCAAGCACACTCAGGTTATGCTACAGGACAATGATTCCACCTCTGAATGGCTCAGAGAAATAACAACATGACGGTTTTGAAGGGACCTAGTCAAATTCTAGATTTTAAACCTGATTGAGATACTATAGCACGACCTAAACAGGTCATTCATGCACAAAAACGTTTCAGCATGGCTGAATTACAACATCCTGCAAAGTGAGTCAAAATTCCTCCACACCAACGTGAAAGACTTGCAAGGTATTGCAAATGCTTGATTGCAATTCTTGTTGTCAAGGGTGAGACAGCCAGTTACTTTTTCACACAGGGTAAGTTAGGTTTGGACAGAGTTGATAAATTGAATTATCATTTAAAAACTGCATTTTGTATTTACTCAAGTTACCTCTGTCTGCTACTAACAATTTTTGATGATTTGAATCGTGTGAGGGGGAAATTCCTTTTCCATAGCACTGTATATGAACACAAGAAGAGCAAAAGGGCAGGCCTCACTTTCTAAATCAACATGCAAACGTGCATTTATGTTTAATGAAGTTAAATCCATACACTGTAAACAGTCAACTTTATGATGCAAGACAACCTCATGCGGCTCGAAATTTAAGTAGCCCTAAAGTAGCAGTTCTTAATCCTAGCAACCAAGAAACGCCATTGGTCCAGCACCCTGTCCCACAGCCAAGTCACCCAATAAGCTTTGGCATCAGTGACTACAATACCTAGTGACATCAAAGCCAGTTAAGCTCTGGCACAATACCAGTGTCCCACCTCATAGCCAAACATGGAACACTAATTCAATATTACACAATGTTAATGATTAGAAAGTATTAGAGATAATTCCACAAGCATGTTCGCAAATTCCTTCAGACATCCACGAGCGTCGCTGTAGTCAAAAATGTCTGAGGCATTGTTTTTAGTATTTATGACAGGCAAGAACTTTGAAGTGAGTTTAGTTATTAAACAAAACACATAAAGAAAGTAATAAAATGATATTGGTGAACATTTTATGCCCAAGAACTCAAACGTCATCAGCGTAAACTTAGAAGGTCCAACAGCACAAAGAGGATACATGACAGCAAATTCACAGTTTTGGTCCACTGTGAGAGTGCTCTGTGTCCCAAAAGACAGAGGGGCTTATACTCCAGTTATTGAGGTTAATCCACCTGAGTGGCTGTGAACACACCTCTCATTCCCTTGTGATTTAACTGGGAGGAATGTTACAGAAAAAAACTAAACTGTAGCATCATGGTAAGCTTGGTACAGATGGTGCTAAATGAAGGCTTGTATAATAACTTAACACCCAAAGCATAGCAACACACACAAAAAATATTACAACAATAATAGCTGTTTTGTGCAAATCCATCTGAATGTGTCTTGCAAATTGAAAATCACAAACAACCCACACACTGAAAAAAGCAAAAAAAAAAAATTAAAAAAAATCCGCTGACAAAGCAATCCGTTTTGTAATCTTAATGTTTTTGAAACCTGTTTTGATTGTGGACAAAAAAAGGACATAACTGAGTGCTACAATCCAGTCTTCTGCATATTTGTTAGTAATTACCACGTCTTCTGCATATTCACGTACCATGTTTGACTCCATCACTGCAAAAGAAAAAAGAAAACCAATATCCAAATTTGAAAACACAGCGCAGCTCCTTAAAACAGCAAACTCCTTAAACTGTAGTCCAAATATGTCCTTTACATCAGCTCTTAAAACGATAAAAGATATGTTGCAAATTTTATTTCTGCAGCTTTGACCTCTGTGGCCGAAGTAAACCCAGAGAGGACGATAAGTCTGACCAAACCAGTGTGTCTCAGAGGCTGAGGGATAATCCCGCAGTGTGCCATTTGAATAGCTTTAGAGGGGGAGGGAGTTCTCGAGCAAGAAGAGCAAAGAGGCGGGTAGGACAAGTGAGACAGAAAGACGAGAAGTGTGAAGAGGAATTTATTGTTGATGAAACATATATTGTACACCAACAGGACAGCGCTATTGTGAGACTCCACATTTGTCAGTTTTGTTTTGTTTTTTCCCAAGGAGTTAACTTTTACCAGCATTACAAATGCACTGCTGGTACACCATGGCTCAGCACTCCTGTTTACAGTAACATAACACACGTGAAACCAGCCTGTACCTCATGAGCAGAAACTGCTTCCAAGAGAATTAAAGAAAACTGCTGATCCAAATGTCACAAATGTTCTTAATGCAGTCAGAAGGCCCAGTGTTGACAAGCCTTTTAAAGCACTGAATGGGAACCACAGCAAACATGTAAGCTTGTTACAGTAAGAAGATTTCAGCGAGATGAACTAACTTTACTCCAGCACATTACCAAGCCATCTCTTTCCACTCTGAATATAGACAATGACATTTCAGAAAGGCAAAGTTGGTTACCCGAAATGAATTCAGTAACAGTTTCGCGCTCTACAGTAATAAAAACGACTAATATCTTAAATCGAAGAAACTAATAAAAGCAGCAGCCTGTGTTTTCATATGCAGTTGGTTTTTGTTAAATTATGGTTGTTGACTGTGTTTGATTGAGCTAAGCATGCCATCCCCTTCTACTGACTGAGTAAAAGAGGACGCATGAGAAGAAAGGGAGGCCTTTCACTGAGAGAGAGAGTGACGCGGACTAAGAATGAGGAGAAGAGAAGAGGAGGAGATGGAGCTCCAGATGGAGATAGGGAGGGACGTGTTAGGAGAAATGAGGAGGGACAAAGGCTGGGAGAAAGTACAGCACGGTCAGGACAAGTGAGGGGCTGGTCAAGCAGCTAGGCTGTTCTCGAGCGAAATAGAGAGAGAGCCACGGAGCCAGAACGGCAGCTGACGGTACAAAGATGTGATTCATCTCACGGTGCAGCACAGCATAAGCAGGCTGGTGGATGTTGCCAGGAGACAGAGCTGCCTAGTGCAGACTTCACACACGTCGTAACAGCCGAGGCTGTCGTTATAAGCCAGCCATGTGACCGATGCTTTAGACAAAAGCAAGAAGGCTGGTTTGGTGACGCTCTGTCAGCTGTCCATCCAATAGCCAAGTTGTAGGAAGTCCCTGAGTGTTAGCGCCAGTGTACACAAGAGGGTAACTCGAGGAGACCAGTGGTGCACTAAACTGAAATGGAGAGAAGAGACCTTAAAGAAACAGCACGCAAAACAAGGCAGAGCAATAGTCTGAAAGACAAACAGGAAGGGAGGAAAAACCAGCGAGGATGGAAGGTGAGGAGAGTCTTATTTCGTATTCATCAGCTGAACATAAAATGCTGTGAGCCCTAGCAGCGCTCGCTGAAGCATGGAATAGGAGAGTCAAATGTAAACTGACATGTTGATCCAAATGGGGAGTGTGCAGCAGTATTTGGGGATGAAACACCCTTCATATTCCACTGTTTTGGCTAACGGCTAACATGGCCACTGGAAAAAAAGCAGCTGAAACTGCAAAATATTAATAGAATTTTCCTTCTGATGAAAATGAGGAAAACTATGACAGAGCTACACAAACAGTTTTTTATGAACAAATTCTTGTTCTTATGTACGTAAACATCACTCAGACCTGTGCTACTGCATTGCTGATGTCTTGGAGCTTTGTCTGAAAATGCATATTTTTAGCATAAGTATGTAGACACTGACAAATATGGCTTAGAAGGTACGTTGGAATACGTCAAAAAGTTGGCAATGGCACGCTATACTTCTTTTCATGAATGGTATCCATCCTGGGGCTATATGATAAATGGAAAGAGCACTGAAAAAGATTTAGCTATGTGTCACTGACAGTGCCAATGCTAGATAGCTAAAGTGGCAGATTTTCTCAGGAATAAAGTCAGATGTGATGTGGAATTACTGGTGTTTAATTTTTGCTAAACTAACTTTTTTACTGTAACAGAATTTAGTATTATGTGTGCTCATAGGCTCAACAGTTAGCTAATGTTCACAAAAGGTAACATCTAGAAACAAAAAGGTAACCTAACATCGTCAGTCATGGTTAGCAGCCAGCTCGCTGTGTTTGAATTGAGGAAACATTACCCAGGCAAACCTCATATGGAGGTAAATCTTTAGTAAACCTTGTGTACCGTGTGAAACTATAATAACTTTTGGAAGCTGCTAATCTCTGGAACTGTGGTTGAACAGGTTGTTGTGTTATTTAATGTATATAGTATAAGTGTATTTAGCATGACTTTTTAAGAACACCTTTATGTTTTATTGTAAAGCACTTTGGTTTTACATGTGTTATAGAAAGACAATTACTTATTTATTTACACTGTGGAATTTTAGAGCTAACTTTCTGTCATTTACAAGGATAACGGGCATTATTCATGAGTCGGAGATCTAACTTTATCGCACCCATTCTTCTCATTTCACACAACTAACTAAAACTTCAATCAAATCGAGTGTTTAGTAAGCCTTGTAAATACAATATTTAATTTATTATATTTATATATTGTTTAATTTAGTTCAGTCTGCTACTGTTCTTATTGTCTTTGAGCAACTCTAACCACACAATTAGTAAAGGATTCTGATTCTCATAACCAATAAAATTGAACTGACTAGACCTGAACTACAATTGAATTAACAGCTATCAGCATATTTTTCAAAATAAAATAAAACACAAATATCAACTTTATTATGGTGCAAGATAAACTCTTTAGGACTACTCTTCTAGGAACAACAATTTTTCAGCCCGGAAGAAACATAGTCTTAGCCAGCCAACTTAGCCAGTGTCATATCATAATGTCATTTTACCTTTCCTGTCAGGCACAACAACAACGCATGCCCCCCAATGATTATTTAATACCTAAAAAAGGTGCTACTTCAACAACCTTCACCAAAAGCCAATATTTGGCAAAAAATATGCAAGAAAACTGTTTCTGCTACACTTGGTACCAACAAACTTGCTTCACTACTTCAAGCACAACTGGGCTATTAAGGAGGCAATTCTAGTGATGCACAACCCCAATGGAAACAATGACTCCACCGAGCATTGCTGGAACACTTGCTAAATGCACTACATGTGACATAAAGAAGAAACAGTGGATGAAGTTACATGGTGGTAAAGGAGTGCTTTAAGCCACTGGGTAAAGCACTCAAGTCAAGATAGAATATCCCAGGAAGAAAATATTTTTCAGGTTTTAATATTATTAGATGACAATATTTTTCAGGATCCTGAAGAGTTACAAAGGAAACTAAACAATTCTTTTCTACTTCACATTTCAACTGAAAAACACTACCTAGGTTACTTTTGTACTTACATTTGACTTATACTGAGCCACTGTATATAATGCTTGGTCATTAATATTGCACTATAATGCTGCTGCTGGCACCTTGAGGCAATAGATTCACACTTCGTATGAGGTAGTCTGCCATCAATGACAGTCGCTAATTGGAAAAGAAGGACAGAAATGCCCTTCATGTTGTTTGCACTAATTAATGCTGCTGCCTGTGAGCTGCAGTCAAAGATAAAACATTTCATAGTATTTCATAATATCATCATCGCAAAGGTCCTTGAATTACTCCAATAAAATTTTGAGGTTATCGTGTTCTTATTGTGGCTAAATACCAGCAATGTTTCATTCATAGTTTCATCAGAAAGTGTAAAATCAGAAGGCAAAACATCTCTTGTCTATTGGGGACAAAATAACTACCAGAAAGTAATGAAGGAAGGAATCTGCTTCATCCTAACCTACTGTGATGAGGGCAGACCTGACTCTTATACCCTGAAGCAACAGAATGCTGCTTTCAATCTGTCACCAGCATCAAACTCATCAAATATTCTTCCAATTAATTTGTGTTCGTAACCGCAGAGCAGTTGCTTATCATCAGCTTCAGATTTCTTTATCTGATCCCAGAAGCTACATACTATGAAGTAAAATCTAAGTCCCTGCTGGCCTTTGCTTGTGCAGAGTAGCTGCACGGGTCATCAAACATGCACAGGATGACTCAGCTATCTGATGTGCTCTGTGCTATTGCACAAGAATACAGTTACTGCATAACTTTTGGATGGACTATATGATTTTAAATCAATATCTATTGTGTGCATAATAGTGTGAATCAGCCAGATTTTTTATTGTTCAGCTCCCGGAACAGAAGCTCACACAGTAGTTCCTAAGCGGTGAAATGTGACTAATGCAAAAGAATTATTAAAATTTTACTACAGTGATTTTATATGGAATTTTTCTCTCTCTTCCCCCACCCACAGGGAGGTCAGAGGTTATTGCCATCTACAGGTCACATGGAGCTGTTAGGGACTGAGAGGGGTAGATGCTGACACACCAATGCTGCCTGTTATATGACAGCCAACTGTGTGTCAGTTTCAAACAGTTTAAAACAGGATTCGGGTTCAATTGTTTACATGTAGTTTCAATTTCACCACAGAGGGAAGGTAATGGCCTCTCTCAGTGAGACTAATTAGCAAAGCACAAAAGAAACATAAAAGCTATTAACAATATTTTTAGCAAAGAATAATATCTGTTTCAAAAAGTGAATTAATCGACCACTAACCAAGCACTTAAATACTAAACAATGATTAAACACTGACAGTCAGATGTCCACAGTTGTCGTGGTGATGCAGTGGTTATTCACGGTTCTCCAAGTTGGTTGGATTTTGATCTTGGGTTTGTGCCTGGTGTCTGCATTCGAGTCCTCTCCTCTGTGTTGCGACATCACTGTCTAACAAGTTGATCCTAAAACCACCATAGATGCTCAATTGAGTTGAGGTCCAGTGATTGCTGAGGCCTTAGCAATGATTCATTCATTTTTATCCTCCACAAGCCATTCAGTGAGTGCTAGTGGGGGGCATTGTCCTGATAGAGACTACTCCCATAGAATAGAGAAAAGCTTTATTTATTTTTAGTGACCCTTCCTGGTTAAGCAGACCCAAACCATGACCGCAAACTGCACACAGCCACTGGAGGATCTCCTCACTGTAGGGGTCAAGTATTCATTATTTTCTCTCTAATTCATCATCGTCTGCAGATTGGAAGGGACAAATGAATGAAGGTCTCCCAGAGGTCTCCAGTCTTCAAATGCTTTTTTGGCAGAAGGATTCATTTCACACTCTGCAGCCCATATAGAAATACACACAAATACAAGCACACATTTGCTACAAGCATTGTGATTTATCACAGTGTCCGGAGCACTGCTGCAGTGGTTATGTAACTATCAAGCCTCTTGCCACAAGCCTCCTGGTGACAGTGGTGAATAAGAGGGAAAACGACAAGGGGAGGGCGAAGAGAGATGGACAGGAGAAGCAGAACAGAGTAGAGGAGGGGGAGACAGACATGTTGTCATGGGGTGTGATGAAGAAATGAACTGCAGACATGCAGCAGTGCCTGAATGTTGCATTAGAGAGGATGGAGGCCTCTGGTTCCAGTCCAGTTTCTGCTAATGTCCAGGCAGTTAGAAGAAACAGAGGAAGGCAGTGAATAAATAAGCATGGCAATAATCAATCTGGGAATGTAGCTCTTTAAACCTACCAGCTTTCCGCCTTCTTATCATTTAGTTGCCAGATGCTGCTCTGAATACTGATGGGCTGCCTTTCAAACCAATGTCTGTATGTGTCTATGTGCATTTGTGAGAAGAGGGAGTGGGAGGTGCAGTTATTACAGAGAGGGTGAGTGTGCTGCAGATTATTTTAAATTCGATATTTCAAGTTTGATAAACCATATCTATCTATATATATGTATAGTGAGAGAGAGAGAGAGCAAGAGAGAGAGAGAGGGAGAGAAAGACATACAGATGGGCATACTGTAGATGGATAAACAATGGGGCATAGTGATGGTGCAGAAGCAGAGGAAGACAGAGGAAGATGTATACCAAATGATACCAACATTAAGAAGAAGGAACATGGGGATCCTTGAAAAATACTCAAGGCTGAGAGAGGAGCTAGAGATGGTGTGGAAGACAAAGGCAACGGCAGTTCCCGTGGTAATTGGAGCACTCGATGCAGTGACCCCTACAACTGGGTGAGTGGCTCCATGAGATCCAAGGAACAACATCAGAGTGTGCGTGTGTGTGTGTTCATAGTGTGTTGACGAGGTACAACACAATGCTAAAGGAAGGAGGAGGAAGATCATGGCTAAGCTGGAAACCTGGACCCTCTGTTGATAGCTGGACCAAAAAAAGCAATTTGAATGGCTGAGACACACTCTGAATGGCTGAATGAACTGAAGGTTGGAAAGTCCTAATCCCCATAGAATCTCCAGAAGGGACTGGTCCCATCCAACTACTGGCCAATAACGTGCCCCACAACAACATGGAAGCTTCTGTCAGACATCATACCAGCTAAGATGAACAGGCACATGGCTCAATACATGAACAGGGCCCAGAAAGGAACACCAGAACAGAATCACCAGAAGTGTAAAACCCCAGCTCCTAGTAGATAGGGCTGTCACTCAAGACTGCAAGACTAGATTAACCTTTGCACCGCCTGGACAGCAAGAAGGCATATGACTCAGTGCTATACACATAGATCCTGGAATGCCTAGAACTGTACAGGATCAACAAGATCCCAATAGCTTTTATTAAGAACTCATTTGGCCGCAACATTGGAGGCCAACTTCAAACCAATAGCACAAGTCAATATCAAGTGCAGGATTTACCAAGGAGATGCTCTGTCACCACTGCTTTTCTGCATAGACTTTGCATCCTGCTGGGATAATAAGCTGGCCAAAGAGATAGAAGTAATTTACATCAGTTCAGCTTCAGCTCATGTTCAGTACCCTGAAACTACGTGGAAGGATGGAGGCAGAGGACTAGTGAGTTTCAGAACCGTTACCCAGGATGAAACAACAAAGATCTACATGTACATCAGGGAGAAGGCCACAACTGATCATGTGCCCAGTTAATACCTCAGACAGCAGAAACCTGAGAAGGGAGAGGAGCAAAAAGAGGAACCATCATGGAAGGACAGGCATGCCTGCATGGCATGTACCACGGGTAGAAAGAATTAGTGGCTGGTATTGAGAAATCCCACACAGCTGGATTGAAAGAAAGCGCAAAGGCACTAACCATGCCAGCGCAGGAACAAACTCTAAATGACCTTTAAATTTGGTAAAATTTTCACATATGTTTATTTGAAAGGTACTTCGGTCTTATTTTGAAATCCATGCTTTTATTTTGAAACAGAAAACTGGCGCAAAACCGTTAAAGGGCTTGTTAGTAATGTTTGTTTTAGGATATGGTAAGTAGTGTGCCTTAAAGTGAAAAATATGTACGTTTCCTGTGCCAATTAGTACCTGGCTGACAGTGGCACAAGGTTTGTTAATGTTTCCTTTAATGGAATAAGTTATGTGCAATCAAAATGTCCTTTAATAGAGTTTATGTGTAGTTGTAAGCTAGTGAGGTGATATAGTGAATTGAGTGATGTAAATTTGATGTGTATGCTGTATATGAGCAGGAGAAATTTGTTTCCTTGATATTTTGATGTTATGGTAGTAATATTGTTGCTTTTGTTTTGCTCCTAGCTCTTACGGTGTCTTCACTGAATGTTTCAATGAAAACTTTTCCAATAAAACCTCTGTGAAGCATCAGTATAAGAGACCATCATTCAGCCAGGGATGCTACACTGGGGGCTACCACACCAGGGAACACCCCAAGTACAGACTGTGCAAATATGCCCCTGAGACAATCCAGCACATAACAGCAGGGTGTAATATACTAGCAGGCAGGGCATACATGGGACCCCAGAACCCAGTGGCTGGAATAATATGCAGGACGATGCATACTACACCAAGCTACATGTACACATAACATAGCTATACCAAGTGATAGCAAGATCAGTAAGAAGGAACATGGGAAGCTTGAGAAAAACCAAGGGCTCACAGAGGAGCTAGAGAAGGTATGGAGGGTGAAAACAACAGTTTCTGGCCCCCAAAGTGCACAGATGTGTTTCACTACGGGTAACTGAGTAAAAGAATTTGCTTCTCGAAAGAGTTTGAATTTAATTTAAGGTTTTAAAATGCATCTGTAGTCAGAGACAGTGCAACTGAAACGACCTTTCCTATGATCATATCAGCAGGAAACTGACAGAAGAAAATAAGCAACACTAGTTTATCCAGAGATGTGTCACTGTCCACTATGTAATCACTTTACATTCCTATTTATACCCACTCACAAATCTCCCCATGTGTCCAGTTAAAGAGCTGGGGACTGAAGATCTGATACACAAACCAGACCTGAGTTGCAAAATTTTAGACCACGACTTGTTGGATCAGAGCTCATTTCCTGTTTGACTACTTAAAAATATGATTTGTCAACTGAAACGAAAATGTAATTAATCTAACTAATTGATCAGATATCACAATTTTAGACCATGGCAAACAGCAGCTTTGGTTTTAAATATGATTGCTTTTTCATACTGCTTAAAGTTGGCACATAGCACTGTCTTCCGTTAATGTTTATTAAAAGTATTGACAACCAGCATTGCCAGTTTGGCTCACAAAGTGCTTCATGTTTATGTCTGATTATGAGCCAAGGCAAAACTGGTGGTTGCTAAATGTGGAAGAAAGAAAAATATGAATCCTGGTGGTGGCTGCCACCAGCAGGAAACAGTGATCAAGTGTAAATTTAAATCTGAAATTAGGAGAGGTTTACAGGCATTGCTAAAGGGTGTGGCTGAGATCAGACAATACAATGAATAAAGAAGATTAGGGCTTTAATGCTAGTGGTTTACACATTCACCTAACAAGCAAAAGATCCCACCTTGATATCAGGAGGAGACACAAATCCCTTTGGGGGTTGTGTCAGGAAGGGCATCTGGTGTAAAAATCTGCCAAATCAAACATGTGGAGGTACTTGCTGTGGTGACCCCTTGTGAATAAGGAAGCAGCAGGTGAGTAACATAAATCCATTTTGCCCATACAGACAGAATAATGACTGGATACAGACTGGATAGAGTTTTATAAAAGTCTTCTATGGTGTAGGTCACTTCCTGATTATGAAATACTGAACAAAATAGGGACATTTTAATTTAATGCAGTTAATTAAATAGAAATGATCCAAGAAGAATTGACACAAAGCACAAATGTAGCTTGACGGTAGTAACACTGAAAAAGAGAGTGTGGTTTAAATGGGAAAAAGTAGAAAAGCTAACAGGTATAGTGCAAGAATGAGAAAAAAAATGTGTCAATGATCTTCTATGTGTGCTGCATATTCCAGGATACTTTGTTTACTAATAAAAAACAATCTATATAGGTTCTTCTGACCCAGCTTTTGTCCAAACTGCTCAACATCCCTGGAGAAGCCTTTCTGAGCTGGGCCATCATGTTCCGATGAGCCTTCTTGCATATACAAACACCAGACTGTGCTCGTCAAACAGATGCTTAACCTCCCCGGCGCAGTGAAATTCTGTCCCAATGCCCACAGAACAAAGAGCTCAAACAAGGAAAATCAATAGCTCCTCCTGGGTAATCATTCTTTCCTGTGAGACGGGGAAATCTACTCCTAGTGAGATAATAAAAATAAAATCTGAGATAATCTCTTCTAAGAAAAGAACACGAGGATATGTTGAGTCAAAACATTAATGCTACCATAGAGAGTACAAGTCAGTCAGTTTGATTGTTGGAGTAGCTAGGAAACGGAAATCCAACCCTTTAATTGCATTGTAATCCTACATCTAATCATGCAGTACACGACACAAAGTGCACCACTTAAGGAATAATACAATTTAAAAGTCTCCAATAAGCAACAAAGATGACCTGACCTTCAGTTTGCCCATAAAAAGGCTGCGACAGTCTCATCAAATATTAACACCAGTGTCAAAGAGCTATTAATTAACTCAAGTGGTGCATTTAGCATTATACATTAAAAAAAACTGTTCAAATCGGTGGGTCTGTGCTTGGCATCGTCCCTTTGACATCCATCCGCATCTTCAGATTAAACTTAGCTTCCAGCACACAGGACAACTGGCACAAACACAAACAACTCACCTTCTCCACCAATGGGAGGTCAGATTTCCATAAACGGTCCCCTGCAGGCAAAAAAAAAGCACTAGTAGCTCAGATCTTTTTTTTTTTTTTTTTAACAGGAAGTTGGTTAAAGTGCTGCTACTTCACCTAATTGGAATATAAATGAAAATCAACCCAGGGTGTGTCAAAACAGAAGTCACCTTTATGGCAGAAGGTTATTACGAAATTATCTGGGTTTCAGTTTAAACTATCACAGTTATGGAGAGATTATAAAACTCTGCATAGAGCAATGGGGTATATTTAATAATACCAGTTTCTTTTGTATACTTTATCCACTAATGCACCACCTGCTGAATATAATTAATGCTGGGATGATTAGAATCTAGTCAAATATAGTAAACTGTGGTGAAAATGGTGTGGGAAAAATGACAAATTTTGGTGTGAAATCTGCAATATGGTTTGGATCGGTTGATGCAAATGATAATTTATATGTTCAGCATTTGCTTTTTTTACAGATTGAAGTCTTTCTGCTGTCACTGACACGTGTGACTGCCTCAGGCCCACACAGAACACACAATTCACAAATTATTCCTTTGGCATTTGCCGGTATTTTTATTTCCAGGTATAAATATAAAAAAAAGCAAATTACTACCCAGTGTGAAACTCTATAATTAAAAACAGAAGTGAAGCTTCAGCTAATGCAGGCACAGTCAATATTTCCACAGAGAGGAAATTAATTGACAACATTTGACCATTTATCAATCAAAATATTGAAAGTCCACCGGTTCTAACTAGAAATGTGATAATTTGGTGCTTTGATTGGTGTATTAATCATTTAATAAATTCTGGTGTAAGGAAATATCACAGAGTTTGAGGGTGTGACTTTAGCCTTTAGAAATGTCAGAACACCATAGCTGACAGATCTAATTATTTAGTAATTAAAATAACAGTAAGCTTGGCTTCAGCATCATGCTATCGTGCTTATATCGTACAGCCACCTTGTCTTTAATACCAAAATATTCAATGCTCAATTTCAGTGACGCTATAAGTAGTTCAATTCAGCTTTACTTTTCTTCAAAAATGTGATTGCTTTTGGAAATCATCTGTGCTTCACAGTGTGCTTGAATCTTTCTCTGTGTGTAACCCTCACTGTGTGTGCTCATCCTATGACCATGATAAGCAGTTTAGGTAATGGACTGGTCGACTGAATTCAGGCAGAGAAGTGATGAAGCAACCCACACATCAAATGAAACAGCCTGAGAAATGCCAGCTCTATTCGATGCCTAACAGCAAGCAGTATGCTTGTTATGCTTCAAATTCTTATAAAAAATGCTGATTCATGGTCACTTCACTGTGACCACTGGTGCTTTTCAACTGAGTATTTATATTTCTCAAGTTCCAAAGTCTTCTAATTGAAAAATTCCAACAAGCTTTGTTGATCACTTAACAGCCTGTAGCAGTTACTGAAATGGCAACAACAATAAATAATCATTGAAACAATTTTTAAGCTTTTTAAGTTGTCAGATACTCTCTTCTTGCAGTGTTGTTCTTTTTCTGAGCCATGTAAGACAGTTAATTAATAGGGGTGCAACGATACTCGTATCGATATTGAACCGTTCGATACAGTGCTTTCGGTTCGGTACGCATATGTATCGAACAATACAAAATTTTTAATTTATTTGATCAACTTTTCTTCTGACGATGCTGTCTGTGTTGAGCGCTCAGTGGATCTGCGTTCGACTACACTGAGCGCGGATCCACTGAACGCTGTGCAAGCTAGCAAGACAGAAGCTAAGCGCGTTCCAACAAGGCAAATTGAACCTCCCCCACCCTAATTCAGATCTGGCCTTTGGAACTATTTTGGTCTTCATGTGAAGTATGACCCTGAAGGTAAGCGCATCATGGACAAAAGTAAAACAGTATGTTGGATGTGCCACGCAATGCTCAATTACATGAGTGGGAACTACTGCGTTAGCGCAGTTTGCTCGTTAACGTGTTGACGCCGTCCAGCCCCACGCACGGGGCAATCCGCGGTAGCTTGTTAATGGAGATTTGCCGTGTTGTGGCGTTAACGTCATTTCAGATTAACGCTGACAGCACTAGTGGGAACACAACCAATATGACTGCACATTTATGCTGACATCATCCTAGTGCAAAGACAAGTGGAAGCAGACAAAACCAACAAGCACGCATGCTACAAACTTTACTCGAGTCATTAGACAGCCGTTAGCACATGATTCACCTTATGGGGACCTGATATGTATAATATGCTGCTGAGAGTATAGCCCAGAAGAAACGTATAGTATAGGGTTTTTTTTGGAAAGAGCCATTTCTCTGTAATAAACTCTCTTTTCCAAAGATGAGTGATTTCTCTATCAGATAGATTTATTATTTTATCCCTTTGTTGTTTCAGCAACATTAAATTTAAAAACTGTACGTTTGAGTTAAAATATATATTTATAATTTTAATAAATGACAAATTAAAAAAGCATGAACATTTTTATGTATCGAAAAAATATCGAACCGTGACACCAAAGTATCGAACTGAACCGAACCGTGAATTTTGTGTATCGTTGCACCCCTATTAATAAAATATGCTGGAGTTGTAGACTGTTGGAAAGGCAAAACATATTCAAAGATGTTGAAATGGTGATTTTTCACTATTTTTGGATCAAGAGTAATGAGTTTTTTATCCAAGATTGAAGCAGATGGGCTACAGCAGCAGAGGACACCACTGGGTGCCACTCCTGTCAGCTCAGAAGATGAAACTGTGTCTAGGCTTTGCAAAGAATCGCCCAAATTGGACAACGGAAGATTGGGAAAATGCTGCTTGGCCTAACGAGCCTAGATTTCTGCATTGATATTGAGGTGGTAAGGTCAGAATTTGGCAGAAACAACATGAATGCATGGATCAATCCTACCTTGCATCATCTGTTCAGGTTACTGGTGGTGGTGTGATGGTATAGGTTTTATTGGCACACTTTATGCCCTATTGGGAATGTTCCTCCCTTTATGACCACAGTGTACCTGTCTTCAGATGGCAGCTTCCAGCAGGGCAACACACCATGCTACAAAAGTCAGACTATCTCAAACTAGTTTCTTAAACATGTTAACAGTGAGTTAACTCTACGCAATTGGTCTCCACAGTCACCAGATCTCAATGGGATGTGGTGGACGCTCATCACGGATTTGCAGCTGACAAATCTACAGCAACCGTGTGATGCTATCATGTCAACATGGACCAAAGTCTCTGAGGAATCTTTCCAGTACTTTGTTGAATATTTGCCTTAAAGAGTTAGAGAAGTTCTCAAGGCCACAGGAGGCCCAAGCCAGTACAAGAAAGGTGTACCTAACCAAGTGGCTAGTGAGTGCAAAACAGGCAACTGCTCTCGGAAAACATAGTATCAAGTTAAGATGACCAACAGAAAAACATGTGGCTCTCCTATTCTCTCTCTCTCTGTGATTATGTTTATGAGGAAGACACCCACTAGTGTTCAGCCCTCTCACCCGACCTTCTGCATCCATGTACTTATTAATCAAAACAACAACAGACCCACTGATCTAGAAACCATTCATACCAGATTCGTGCGCTGGAGGTGTACACCAGGACTCCATTTTGAAATGCCCAAAAGATCACGACACAAACTGGGGCTTCTGCTCTGCCTCAGGGTGAGCCACGGCTTCAAGATGATGACTCAGAGGAGGCAAACGCCGACATGTTGTGATGACCCTGCATGAACGACTCCGGGTAACATCGATGTAATTCATTAGGGTCCACCACAGGATAAACAAGAATAATGTTACCTAGTGATATGTGCGTAGTGTTTCTCATCCTGTTCACATGTACATGTGTGATAAAATTGTTTCCTCCTAATTTTTCTTTAAATAAAATCAACTCCACTATGATGGCATCTCGCTTTTCTTAATATCTCTGGATTTGAGCAAAAATCATAGCCATGGAAAGCTAGCTAAGATAGCTTCAGAAAAACAAAATGAGAATCCTTGTGTGGTGTGAAAAGCACCGCAGATGTTTTTGATAATCTCTAATGTCATAAATCTTGTGCCAAGGACAGGAGTCTTCCCGGTGTGTGTCCTCCCCTGCACGGAGAGAAATGAGACACTCCGGCTGCCCTTCAGACTCTCTGTTCTTACATTGGCTCTTTTTTCACACCTTGTCAGACAGCACTATCTCTTCTTTTCACAGAGGAACAACAGCCCTTAACCCTTTCATCAGCAAACACATTAGAGAAGGCCCCACTATTTCACACGTTGTCCTGTTTCCCACACCTACGTTGTTCCAGAAACACCGGAGACTAACAACAACAAAAAGGTCACCAACAACACCTCTTTGTGAGACGTTTAAACAGACAGAAACAGATCCGACAGAACAGCGTTTCAGACTATTTGAATGCATCAGTGTTCGGCACCCATTCCTGCATTAGCCTACAAATTGTCATGATTTTGTAATAAAAGATCAAAAACAAACTGACTGAAATAAAAGCTCATCTGAAAACAAATTGTTGTGTTCTAAGTAAAACGAATTCCCTTTAATTGCCATGGAATGCATTCAGCAGTACTCTGTATTGATCCTCCCCTTCCATTTAGCAAAGCAAACCTCCATTGGGAGCAGTAGAGCCCATATGTCAGATATTTCACATTAAACAGAGGAACAAACAATCAAATGACAATAGCTTTAACTGCAATGCAACTCATAAATCCCACGCTCGTGTTAATCCTTTCCCAGTAATTGCAGACAAGGCCAAAAGTTGGATTAAAAACAATCTAAAAAAAAAACTTCCTAAAACTGTTAGTTAAGCTTGCATGGGCATTCCTGATAAAATGTTCACATAACAACTATTCTATTAATGGTTAAAGAAAACCACAGATCAAGCCACTGATTACATGATTGCAAATCATAGTTAAACTCAAACACATAGTTCCTGAGCAGGAGGATGTTTGCCACAATCAAAAACAAAACAAGCCAAGCATGTAAACAGAAGGTGGACAGTAATGCAGACACACTGTAAACACTATGGGAAGTGAGCGTGGGCAAACATTTCTAGAAATTCAACATGCAGCTCATTGACATGGAATAATCTGTGAATTAACAGCTCACATATATAGAAATAAAGCAGCTTGATTTAAAGAGTGGAACTACTCTGCTTGTAAGCTTGTCTATTTATTTATTTTTATCATAGCTCGCAATGTGTCATCATATTTTCATCATCATATCATTTTGTCAATATTTAACTCTCAGAACTAAAATGTACAGTGTTGAATATACACAGCAAACAACAACAGAATGAGCCTGTTCAAACAAGATTGTCTGCCACACATAAATATGAGTATTTCAAAAATTCCTATTGGAGAGAACATCATCACACACATCACAAATTGTGGATATCATTCTAACGCAGACTTTTCCTTCTAGTTAAGTTGATTTGCATTTGGTGCATGTCGTCATACCTGGGCAATATCTCGCTAAAAGTTGAATGAAAATGTTTTTTCTCCTCTCATATTCAAGCATTAATATGTGTGAAACCATCCAAATGATTTGGACTGTTTTAAGAGAATATGTTGTGCCTGACATGCTATAGATAAATTATAAGTTTCTTACCAGCAAACATATGGATTTTACAGGCCCTTAAATGGATTTAAAGCATCCATCATTCTTTGTTAACTGAGTTTTATAGATAGATAGATAGATAGATAGATAGATAGATAGATAGATAGATAGATAGATAGATAGATAGATAGATAGATAGTGAGAGTCTACTTAGCTTTTGTGTTATGCGTTATGTGTTATAGCTTTATAAATAAATAAATAATATCTCTATATATCTATATGCATATAGATAGATAGATAGATAGATAGATAGATAGATAGATAGATAGATAGATAGATAGATAGATAGATAGATAGATAGATAGATAGATACTTTGCTGAAGTACACAAGAGTTCCAAGCAATACACTTTCAACTTGTCTTGACAGTGAAAGCTTAAGAGTCTGCTAATAAATAGCAGGTACTCTTTAACTCTCCTTTCTGCAGTGCAATTGGATTAACCCCCCTGAGAGTATCATCATCTCGTCTCTGCAGCCTAGTGTCGAGCTCTCTTGGGGGCACCTTGGATGCTGACAGAAATGCACTCCAGCAAACAATAAATTCAGCACCAGGGACAGCTCCAAAACAGGCGAGGGGACACAAGTGACCTGTCTGTCATCTGCTACTCCACCGTAAGAATTTAACTCTAGAGGATTTCATTTAAATAAACACCCTCACCACCACCACAAACAACAACAACAAAACACAAGTTAGCCTTTTAATCAATCATGCAGTCTCACAGAAAAGCTAGCTGTATGGTTTTAGGCAAGAATGGATGTTTTGGTTGAAGAGAGGGGGGACAGGAGCTACACGATTTGGGAATGTGATGCCCCAGCTTCCATTAACCAGTCCCTGCAACATATCATCCTCCTCCTCCTCATCATCATCATCAGCACATCTCAGCACAAGATAACATGCCTTTTGCTAAACGCATAACCATGAGACGCTTTAGTCAGCTGTAAGCCTGGATGCATTTCAGCGGGAGCAGATTTGATGAATGATTAAAAGACCACATGCACCTAATCCCATGTAGAAAACAGGATGCTCCTCCTCTGTGGTGCTGTTGGTTTGTGAGAGAAAAACAATGACGCTAGAGATGGCTCCTCGCTTTGCTGTGACAACCAATTACATAACGCCAGAGCGGAGTGTTCTCATGAGCATTTGCGTCCATTTCGCCAAGAAACCATAAAATACAGAACGAGGCGATTTTTGATTACTATGCAACTTATAAGCACACATCAAAGCCCCCTTCATATAGATAGAACACTTAATTATACGACTTCTTTGATCGACGCAGTTTAGATTCCTGGTCTTGTTTACCAATTTGGCGCACGGAAAATAAACATAAAATGGCAATCCTGTCTTAGTCTTGGCTACTGTCTTCATCAGCAATAGTGTACTTAGCACGGAAACCGTATTAATGTCTTGTAGAATATTTAAGCAAACCGTATTGCATTGCTGATACAATTGGCACGCTGGGGTCAATTTTGCTCAGCCCGCCAGTGGGGCAATAGAAAGAGCTGCAGAGTGGAAAAAAACAGCCTGCACCATCCTCTAATTTGAAGGGAATGGTGCACATTAGCTTGACGGTGCAAAACCATAATATACGACTCTATGATACAGTTTCGCTTGTGGGTAACGCGTGCAATAGTAATTCTAGGTGATGCAAGATGGTCATCTTCACCCTTGGTGTTCCCAAACAACGGCGCATCGTGTAACATGACGCATGCATAACTAAAAAAATTGTTACTGAATCTGTAATACTTGGCAAGTGTCGCAGCAGAAGGGGGATCAGAGTTAATCCAGATAACAGGAGAGGATGCGAGACTCCTTTATCTCTGCGTCGCCCTTCGCGAAAAGGATGCTCAGCTTCTCTTTCGAGTGCAGCAATGTGGCATCAACAGAGAGCAAAACACACCAACTGACTTACCAGAGATGCTGCTCCTGCTGCTGCCGCTGAGGTGCACTACTGCCCGATAGCCTCTACTGCAAGTTATTCAGTATTTCCCCTTGCAGTGACAGAAGGTGACCCTGCGTTCTCTGCAAGGCGCTGCATCCACGAGATCACGATGCACGCAGCAAGGGGGAGCTCCACAGCACAGGCATGCGTCGAGGGGGATGGCCCAGCTTTTCCTTTCAATGTAGGACAGGAATAGACAGAAGGGAAACGAATGAGAAAAATGTAAGATGGAAAAGACGGCTTTTAAATTCCATCTCCCAATACTGGCCACGTGGGCTTAGCAGAATTTACACTAGATATACACCCTCGAATCATTTTTATTGATATATTTTTATTATTTCATTTTTAAAATCAGAATTAAACCATTACCTATGTAATTATTAGCCAGTAGTAAGTTATTCTAATACGCATAATATCACATTTATAAATTATAAGCTTTTAAGAAATGAGGAGACCCCCCCAAATGTAACTTCCATTTTCCAACCAATAGGGAAAGCACGTGGTGTGACATGGCGTCACCGCCTTCCAATTAAACCACGCCCACGTTGCACTACGCTGCAAGGGAGGGGGATGGAGTGTTTTTGTGCTTTGGCTTCCTGACAAGCCCACTGACTCATCCACTGTTTCAAGTACACAAGAAAAATCTATTCACCTGCTGATTTATATGAGTGCACACACACACACACACACACACACAAAATTCCCAAAACAAAACACTGTTTTCTTAATGACGTCATATAATAACAAAATGACCAAAGTCATAGTAAATATAGTAATGAAAACCAGTGACTGATCCACAGACAGGTAATATTGGAAACGTTTTTTAGAGAATGTGGTGAAGTCTACTAGGAAAATACTTAAGCTGGTTCGTCATTAGTGACAATCACAAATAAAAATTACAAACAAAAAGTTTCAATCAATCATTACCTGAAGAACTTCCTTGTTTTTGTTTTGTTAATTATTTGAGTTCCTGTATATATAACCATTACTCTCTCACAATCCATTACATCCTCACAGTGCAGACTCTTTCCATTACAACTGCACTCTGAGTTAATGGATTCCATGAGACACAGCACCAGCTGCCTTCAGCCTCTTATGGACAAGAGTGTAACAGATGAAACTGTAACTGACCAGTTTCTTACAGAAACAAATGGAAACACAACAATTAGATATCAGCAAAAATCTCTGTTGAATCAAGGATCTATTTGTTAACTTTTTTTTCTTTGCTTGTTTGTCGTACTATTCTTTTCAAGGCTGGGTGTAACAAAATGCCCTCAAGATACCCAAAACCAAACAGGGTGAAGAGACAATCCCTTTGCTTCATGGTGACGATGTGGCCGGAGAAGCAAACACCTTCATGCAGATTAATCGGATGCTGTTTTTCTGACTCTAATGAGCAATGATTTCATACTGAGGATGTAATTAAATTGCAGTTAGTACAGACTGTCTATTTCATCACTCCACTCGCATGCTGCTGCCCTAGTTTTAATGATCAGATTCTGAACAGTGAAATAAAAAGGCTCAAAAGCTGCAATGTTTGATGCCAAACCTTAAATCGTAGCCTACACAACACATTAACAGTGCACCCTCCATTCGCCATTTTCTTAAATCATATTTACTTACTGACATCTAGTGGTAATTTACTGACAGTGCAAAATTTGTAACTGAACATGATATACATGCTTGACGTACAGCGTGAGAGGCTGCTTCTTTCCTGTGTCCAGTGTTGGGAAGGTTACTTTTAAAATGTATTCCATTACAGAATACAGAATACATGCCCAAAAATGTATTCTGTAACGTATTCCGTTACGTTACTCAATGAGAGTAACGTATTCTGAATACTTTGGATTACTTAATATATTATCATGCTGTTTACAACTACATGAATGTACTATTGCTGTGATTTATTACTGTTACTGAAGGTTCAAACCCTAGTAAAGGGACCTCTGGCTAATACGGTTAGTTCTGTGTCGGCTGGTAGCCGAAAACTAGCTTTACTTTGTTGTCTGGGTCAACTTTGAGAGAGAGAGAGAGAGAGGCGTTGAACGGCTGCTCCAACAGAACTTATTGTTTTTGGAGGAAAACACGAACACAGCGTACAGTCGAGTCTTAATAGCTTACTTACAACTGGGCTCGTCAGGCACTCTTCTTGGCTGCAGTGGTTATTATTATATTTACATGTCAAACAAAACCCAAACAGTCCTGACCCGCGACAATATGAAACAGGGAAGTACCGCCGTGTAATCCATTTATTTCAACAAAGTAACTGTATTCTAAATACCACCCCTTTAAACGGTAACTGTAACGGAATACAGTTACTCATATTTTGTATTTTAAATACGTAACGGCGGTACATGTATTCCGTTACTCCCCAACACTGCCTGTGTCACATCATCAATAAACACCAGTGTCCCAGTGCCAGTGGAAGCCATGCACACAAGCCATCACACTGCCTGCACCGTGTTTTACAGATGATGTGGTATGCTTTGGATCATGAGCTGTTCCACTGTGCTGGCTTTTTATTTAGATGTTTGTTGTTGTTGTTTTGCTTTTTTTTTTATTTTTATTTTTAGCAGCTTTTCTATTCTTGAGGCCTATGAGTGGCTTGGATCTTGCAATGAACCCTCTGTATTTACTTTCATGCAGTTGTCTTTTTATGGTAGACTTGGAAATCAATACGCGTACCTCCTGGAGAGTGTTGTTTGCTTGGCTGGCTGTCGTGAAGGGGTTCTCTTCACCACGGAAATGATTCTGTGATCATCCACCACTGTTGTCTTCCATGGACGTCCAGGGTTTTTTTTTTGTGTGTTGCTGATTTCACCAGTACTATCTTTCTTTCTCAGGATGTACCAAACTGTAGATTTTGCCACTCCAAATATTGTAGCAAGTTCTTGGTTGACTTTTTTTCTGTTTACGGAGCTTAAAGATGGTTTGTTTCAGCTCCTTTGACCACATGTTGTCTATCCACAGCAAAATTTTCCAAATGACAGCACCACACCTCAAATCAACTCCAGGCCTTTTTATCTATCTATCTATCTATCTATCTATCTATCTATCTATCTATCTATCTATCTATCTATCTATCTATCTATCTATCTATCTATCTATCTATCTATCTATCTATCTATCTATATGCATATAGATATATAGAGATATAATTAATTTATTTATAAAGCTATAACACATAACGCATAACACAAAAGCTAAGTAGACTCTCACTGTTTCCATGGAAATTAAGAGGCCAAAAAGCATCCAGGTCACACCAGATGCACTTGATTAACTGATCCTCGGCATGTGTGAGTATTCCTGTGAAAAAAAGAAGTGTTCAGGTGTTTTCAACACAACACCAATCAGGAAAGATAACGCCAATGTTCTTAAAGAAACAATTGTTGATGCATTTCCGTTTGGACAGGGTCATGAGGTCATTTGGAAACATCTGAAGTCCATTATGTACAGTAAGAAACAAGAGGAAAACACTGAACAGTTTCAAGTCAGCACAGCTTCGTTTTATTGTATTTGAACAAACCACAAGACTTCTGACACAGCATCCTTTGAACAGACGAAGCCAAAGTGGACAAAGTGGCCAATGCCGTAATGCATTGTGCCATATTTGGCAAAAAGCTGAATATTAACAACATATTGTACCAATTGTCAAGCACAGCAGTGGAGGGGTGATGATTTGGGCTTGTTTTGTACTCAGAGAACATGAACTCCTATGTTTACCAAAGTATTCTAGAGTTAAATGTGAAGCTAACTGTCTGATAGCTAAAGTTTGGCCTCAAATGGGTCATGCAACATGACAATGATCCCAAGCACAAAAGGAAGTCTATAACAGAATGTCTGAAAAAGAAAAAAAGAGTCAAGGTGCAATGGTCCAGTCAAAGTCCAGATCTCAACCCGACTGAAATGCTGTGGCAGAATCTCAAGAGAGCTGTGCATAAACAAATTCCTGAAAACATCAATGAAATGAAGCAATGTTTCAAAGAAGAATGGGCCAAAATTCTTCCCCACACAGCTTCCGCATTTTGGCTTAAAGAATGACATGATGTAATATGTTAAATTTATTTGTTGTTTTTCATAGTGAGGTTCTATTTAATTGTAATAATAATTGTAGAAACTATTACATGATAAATAATAGTTAATCTATACGATGCACATTATCTTTAAAAACACTGATACGTTTGTGGATTTTGATTTAGACCAGTCCAAAGTTTCTCCAGGTAACAAAGCAGCAAAAATAGAGGTACAGATGAAATTTCCAATTTAGAATTGTTGTGCTTTTGAAATCAAATGCATAATTTATTTAGGAAGTGCTCAGTGTTTACCCTTGACTGAATGAGGATACATTTAAAGCTTTTAAGGACATTCAGTGACTCACCATATTACCGCAAAAGTACCTCCTTATTACACAGGATATATTCATCATATCACATCATAGCACAATCTCTTTTACTTTACTGCTTTAACACAAATCAAACATTTATCCAAAGTTATTTGAAATATTACAGAATTAAATCTGATAAACAGATGCCTCCGTAGATTCTGTTCTCTTTTAGAAACCAATGGAGTTCTAGTGTGAAAAAGGTATTGAGCCATAGATGAGGTACTGTCATTTTTCCCTATTAGGGAGAGAAAACAAGAGGCTGTCAAATATGTTAGCTTGCCAGAAAGCTACTTACTTACTTAGTGCTTGTTATTTTAAATGATGTCACTTGAATCCTTGTTTTTTCCTTAAAATGTAGCTGATCAAGAAAGCTGCACAGAGGCTGCTGATTGGAAATGCCTGTGAAAAGCTGACGAAGGAAATGCTTTAAGAAGAGGATTATCCCAAATGAAATCCTAGCCTGTTCATTCATTACAGGTTGCCATATAAAGCCCATCAACAATTCTACAATCAAACATGCCTGTATGAGTAACGTGTTTAAGACTGCATATCAGACCTTCGTGGAATATAGGCAGATAGCAGTCAGTATTGCACTGGCTTGTGTCATGTGTCATGGTTGTCTAAATGTAAAAATGAAATTGTATATTTATCCTCTGTAAACAATGAAACTGCAGCCTCAGAGCACAGGAGGAATCACAGTGCAGACACCAAGGCGCACAGCTGCTGGTGTAGGTGATGATTTATGGGCTTCCTTCCTTCTTGTTTGTGCATCATTCTGACTCTGAGGGGAAACACTGAGTATATTTGAACAACATTATTTATAGGGCACTGCTTAATTGTATGCATCTTTAAATGCACCAAGGCTTCACAATGTGTCAGCCTGCTGAGAAGTGCACATAAAGAGGAGAAGCCACCAAACAGAGCAGTATCATTGCATAAGATAATTTACTGCGGTACTGCCACTAATCCCACAGGCGAGGGTCAAAGAAAAGGCACTTCCAGTTACGCAATATGAAATGTTACACAAAAGTACACAAAGCTAATATATAATATCCCTGCACACTAAATGTATCATTTCACTCATTATTAAGATAGATAAATCCATTTCTTAAACCAGCTTTAGTGGTCTAGAATGAAGAATGATAAGATTTCATCTACTAAATTTGAAAGGTTTCACTCATTTTATGCAGCTATAGTTTTATAATTAGCTTACTGCCACACATACATATTATGTGTGGAGCATAATGGCTCATTAAGTAATATAGTGCTAATACTAATACTGTGTTGCAACAGACTGGTGATCTGTCCAGGGTGCATCCTGACTCTTGTCCTGTGGTAGCTGGGATATGTTCCTGCCCCCCATGACCCTGATAAGGGTAAGTGGAAGAGAATGGATGGATGAATAGAAGTAATACAGCCATCTTGCATATCCTCTTGCTCATGAGGAGAGTCCATATGAGTGCACATTTTTCAAACGGTTACAAGCTTTAAAGTAAAAAACAAAAACAAAAAAACAAAACAAAAATCACTTACATCCTGCAGTACTCACTGGCAAAACAATAGCAATCTTGCACAGGCGATAATTTCTTGTTGATGCCAGAGGTCAGAGGAGAGCCACTCAAATAACTGCTTTTTACATCCAGGGCACACAAAAGAGCATCTCTGACTAACATACTGAACAGAAGACAACAGTAGATGCCAGTTCTGTCAGCTAAGAAAAGGAAACCAAGGCTCACAAAATTGGAAGAATAAAAAAAATTGTTGTTTGGTCCTGATGAGTCTCAGTATCAGCTTTGACATTCAAGTGGTTGGATCTAAATTTGGTGTAAATGACTTAAAAGAATTAAAGCAGTCTTGTGGGTGTTATACTGCCTAAGTGACTACTGTTGCCTAACACGTCCATCCTTTTAAGTGGACAGCGTACCCAACTTCAGATGCCTAGTTCCAGCAGGAAAACACATGATGGCACAAGGCTAATTTTATCTTAAACTGGTTTCTTGAACATGGCAGTGAGTTCAGTGCACTCAAATGGCCTCCACAGTCATCAGATCTCAATCCAATAGAGCACCTTTGGGATGTGGTTGAACCAGAGATTCATATCATCCATGTGAACCAAACTCTATGAGAAATGTTTCCAGCAACTAGCTGACACTCTACCAAGAAGAAAAAACAAAAACAAAATAAATTTTAAAAAACAAAAAACGGATTTTAAAAAAGCTGATAATGAGGAACATTTTTGAGACGTGATTTCTGACGTCATCAATACGCTTTTATTGTGAAGGATTCTGCCTGCCTGGATCTGCTGCTGCTAGCGGAAGTGAAGCTTCTGCGAAGCACAACACAGCATTAACTGAAAAGAGAGGCTATGCACAATACACAGTGAGTACGGTTTATTCGATTATGTCAGAATTTTAAAAAGATCGCTTTGGCGTGTAAGAAATCAGCCTAGTCTCGTTTGTATCGCTGTACAACCTATCGTGTAACGGTGCAGCTAACGGTAGGTACCTTCGGCTGGGTCTCTAACGGCTCCATAGAAGTGAGGAAGTTAATTAAACGAGTGTTAAATTATATTTTAGCCTGATTTACTAGAACAGGGAACACTGCCTGCCTTAGTTAATTGGCACTTTGGCAAACGCACAGAATACTGAGCAGGGGAATAGTGGCTTGCTAACAAGACATTCAGTGTTTATGTTGTGTGTAATTGTCCCACTGAGTGTTTGAAACGTCTATTTCATTTACCACAACGAGTTTACTGCATGTTTTTTTTGTTTTTCCAACCAAGTAACTCATCTGCCATTGTATGAACTCACAGTTTCTTTGGCTAACCGTGCAAATTCTTTCCTTTCCCCGTGTCCTCAGATTTGTAGCTGATTAGGGAGGTCAGTGATACCATGTGGAAGTCACATGAGCGACGAGGATGAGGCAGAAACAACAAGGGGGCAGCTTGAGGAGTGATCCGCTGCACAGTGACTGCAACAGGGAGGGTGTCTGCTGCTCGTAAAGGCCTTGCACAAGCAGCCCCCTGTGTCCCCTTATCGCTTAACATTTACAATGAACAGTACTACTCAGTCCCCTGCCACCATAGATGGGAATGTGGCTGTCAGCTATGTGCTGGTGCCATTTTTCCTCATAACCTTTGCTGGGATAATTGCAGCTGTGGTAAGTGGTTTGAACACATGGCATAGGATGATCTATGTCAAGTTGAGCCATTGTGTTATGAAGCAGTCCTACATCTTATTAACTTAAAAGTCAAGTGTGAATTGAGATCCAAGCATACATACAACGGATGTAACATCTTTCATTTTGTCCATTTCAGATAATGTATATTCGTAGGAAAAGGAGGTAGGATTAAAATGTATCCAACAACATCATTGAACAGTTTTTTTTCTTGTTTTTGCTTGTTTTACTTTTATACCTTCACTGAATCAATAATGTGTTTATTTTCTTGGTCCCTCAGAGTTGACAGACTGCGTCATCAGCTATTACCAGTGTACACGTACGATCCTTCAGAGGAGATTAATGAAGCCGAACAAGAAATGTTGTGGAAAGAAGAGGACACAAGGGTAAGGCACATCAGTTTTTACAGTTTTGGATTCTTTACTTGGAAGTGCAAGTGGTAAAGCTTGCCGTTTTTATGCGACTCTTTCAGTATTGCTCCCATTGGAAGACATGGATTCTTGTGCCAGGCATGTTTAAAAGTTGCACAACCACGTTTTCTAAGAAAGGCAGAGTGAAAACATTCTCTTAATACTGTTTGGTATACTGTCTAATTATATTGGTTGCGAAATTTTCTTTAGCGTGCACCAGTTCCTCTACTGATTGGTCAGTTCCTCTATTGCATTCAGTTATAGATAGAAGTAGAGTAGAAATTATAGTATTAGTAGTAGAACGAGTTTAGCCAGTTGTAATTTTATGGGAATATGGTCATCAAATGACTCATAGTTATTAATATCTGACCTGAAATCTTCTCCATATAAATTAAACAATCTACCTGATCTGAAAAATCCTTTTATAGTCTTTTTTTTCCCCCTGACAAGTATGCATGTCTTTTCCCAACACAGAATTTTAACATCATCTTATTTTTCAGAAAACAAAATGACAATCCTTCTCATTTTTCTCAGTCTGCCAGTAAAAAGCACTTTATTTTGAGCCGAGTCGTGCACTGAATCCTGAGGCTCACTAGATGGCGATGTTCACTTTGTCCAAAAAGTTTGTCAAAATGTTTTACTTCTTATTTGTCAAGTCAAGGTGGGGTTGTATAGATGGGAAAGGGACAAATGTGAGCAGTGCTTGAAAAAGCCCTTAATGGGTCAGTTTGCCCAAATTACAAAAAAAAAAAAGCCATGGAAAAAGTTCAGGTTTTGTCTGCCTGCGTTTTAGTGATAAATGTGTCCTTGTTGTCTTTAATCCAATACAGGGAGAGCAAATTAAATTTCAGTTAACCCTGAAAGTCCTGTTATGGAAGATATTCCACGGTTGTGCGGCTTCGGAAAGACATCGGGCTTTTACTGCACGAATCGAGCTTGGTTTACCTCTGCTGTGGAAGTTTGACATACAGGAATTTTATAATCTCGTTATATGAAACTGAGACCACTGTCAAATCATCATAGCTTGGTATAATTTGGTTTGAGTGCGAAAGTTTTGTTTAGTTCAAAGCAGGTTTTCAGGTCCTCTCATGAGAAGAGATTTCACACTTGAGTAAATGTTTTTGCTCTTTCAAATAACTTTATTAAGCTGTATGCTTTTCTTTTCTTTTTTTTCCTTTAGATTGTACAAAGTTGGGCGTCAAGTTATCAACAGCAACACCCTCTTCTGACCAAAGACGTCAATGCATGATGTTGGTAAACCCTGACATTGAGCACTGCGGGGTGTGACGACAAACCTGCAACCACAGAGATCAGTAATTTTTATCGTGATGTACAAACAATCGTGTACAATACTTCTTAGCTTTTATTTGCTTCCTTTTACTGTCGTCTCTGAGCACATCGGTGACGATGAGCATTTTTCCTGTGTTCTCTTTTATGTACACTTTGACGTTGAACTTCTGATGCCGATCCTGTGTGCCTAACAGTCTCAGTACCTTAAGATTATTTATTTGAAATTATTTATTTAAACCTGTTTTTATTGAAAAATTCAGTGACGTGACTCAAAGTTTCAAAGGTACAGGTACCTGTAGATTTTTAATCTGTTGTTTACATTTGCTATGTTGTTGTGGGCGACGTGTGGCAAGCTGTTATGTTCCTGTGGGTTGCAGTGAGCATTTGTACTAGCTGTGCTCTTCGTGGCACGAATGTGCTGTACCCTTTAAAAATCAGCAGTCCTGCTGCGAGAGGAATTGTGATCATTGCCTGTGCTGGGGATTTTAAACGAGTTGTGTGCAGTGCATTAGAAAAACAAATCATCCTCTGATAAAATGACTAGTGTAGCGTTCAACAGTTACATTGTTGCAAAACTCTCAGAAAGACTTTTAAACATGAAAGCCTCATTGCTGAAAAATAAAATTAGCAGCTAAGATCAAGCTGCTAAATTTGATTTCAGTTTCATTTTCAGTGAAATGATTGAACAGCTCGCTTTAGTTTTACTTTGCTTAAAGAATCTAACTCATGCCTGGAGATTCACGTCTTTTTGTGGTTTAGCCAAATCCTGTGACTCTTATCAATGGCATGAAAAGCCAGATAGTGGAAGTAAATAACACCAAACTCTCATCCCTAAAATGAGCTCTGACTAGCTCTCAAAATATGTCCTGTCTACAAGGCATGGCACCAACAAATTTGCCTCCAGCTGAAGAATCTGTTCAGATGAATGCCATAAGTCTGACTGTTTTAAGCACTCAGGAAGTCTTGCTCTTTTTTTTCTTTACGAGTCATAACCTCCCCGGTTCCTTTTTTGCCTTGCATTTGTGAATGTAAACTAAGAACAATTGAACTGTTTAACTGCCCTCAGATGGGGGAAACATTACTCAGTCCAACAGCTAATGTATTGTACTGAGCATGTAATGCTCAAACATGTCATGTTATCAGTTATGACATCTAAAAGTGTGGGCGGCATGGTGGTGCATAACAAGCAAGAAAGTTCTGGGTTTAAACCTTTCTGTGTGGCATTTGTTTTCCCACTGTGCTTTATCCACAGTGTCAGAAGAAAATCCACACTCCAGGGCTGGCTCTGGGTGTGACTGTTGCTGGTTGTCTCAGCGCTAGTCCTTGCTTCCACCTGTCCGGGGAGTGCCCTACCTCTCCGTGGGTTGGGCTCCAGCCCCACCCTGACCCTCTACAGCTGTGGTTCTCAAAGTTTGGCTTACCATTTGGTGGTCTGTCATAGCGGTGCACAAAAAGATGTGGGAGCATTTCTATTAAATTGCAACACATTTAGCTGTAGTTATCATAGATGAATGAGTCTTAACTCTGACAAATACAGATAGTGTAAGGAAATGTAACATCCACCTCAGTAATTGTTAAAGCCCAGCAAAGCACACACACACACAAAAGCAAATGCCAACATGAACCACTATTTGCTGAACAGGCACTTTAAAGTGTGGATTTTTCCTGGGTAGTCCACTTACACTGGCTCCCTAAACTTTGAGAACCCAGCTCTGCATTCTGGGATGGCCAACTAGTTATTATACCCAGAGGTGCTTACGTATCAGCCTAATTGTGTTTCTATTCTATGCATTGTCTAGAGTTTTTCAGCTTTTGTGAAGAATTTTATGAAATGAGCCATTCATCTTTAAAATTGTATCCACTGTTGACTTAGATTTGCACAGGTGACACACCAGAGGGGTTCAACTATGAAGTTCAACATTGCAAGGCTTTCTTGACAAAACCTAAAACCCCTGTCAGATAAAATGGGTAATGGTGTTTTTCAACTGTTCAGGCAGGTTTTCTGCTTCAGCTTCTGTGAGTGCTCACATAAGAGGCGTTTCATTATGTGATTGATCCCTATGAGCCCAGCAGCTCTAGACATTATCAAGCAGTGGTACACTCAGTGCGACTGCTTATTTCTCACATGTAGTACACCCCTCTGGTAAACTTTGCATGAAAGGCTGTGCATTCAGGTGATGTTTGATGACATGGACTGATGCAAATGTAATTTTGGGAACATTGTAACAATCTTTCTCCTTTTAGACTGTACATCCATTGGTTCAAGAGACTTGGTAAGGTAGTTGAAACGCTGGAAATATAATTATTTACTTTTGTAGATAGTTGCAATGCATCATTGTAGCCTGCATGAGCTGCACAGCAGAGTGCAATAATATGAACAAGTGACAAAGAAAATTCTCTTTATTGACCATTTTCTGATACAAATTGTTGTAGGGCACCATAGAAATATAGACATTGTACATTTATATACGTGTACATTAAAAAGAATGATCCCATCCAACGGATGACTGACGTTACTATGTAAAATGACATGATATCAAGACTAGGAAGTTGATAGAGGACATGAAATGACCGTTGTACGAGTATGGTGAGGATGGCTACGTGTGGCAGTGGTAGACACACGGTGGCCAACGGAACATGGAAAAAGCGCCCAGTCCATCACAAACATTTGTCCATGAAAATCTGAACTAACATTTCAGTGCACCAGAAGATTTTTTTCTTAAAAGGATAAAAACACACTTGCTAATCTACCACAGTCAGCGAACACAGTCGTCAAGCTGACAGGTCTCCCTGACTTGCTTCACACATTTACAAAAACAAAAACCTGTCTGCAAGCTCCGGTTATGAATGAGCCAAGAAGTGTTGGTGTCGTCACACAATCACATGCTCGACCTCTTGGATTTCTCATTACAGTCAGGAGAGGAAAAAAAAAAAATACAAACATTGTCAACTCATGCCAGAGGTTACATTTTCAAAAAAAAAAGAAAAAAAAGAAAACCAGTTGCAATAAATGGTAAAATAAGCCGTTTGAGTGAGGTATGAAATTCCAGGCATTGTCTTGCCTGTTTGCAGTTTTCCGGGTTTCGTAACTGAGGTTGTAGCAGCTTAGGTGTGTGGAAAAACCCAGTTAAGTGGACTGTGACTGTGGGTTCCCTGACACTTAGAAATACACAAAAGTTTTCTTTAACCATAGCAGACGGCATACAACACACATCTTCAAAAGACTAAGGAAAAAGTTTCTTTTTATTATTACCATACTAAGTGATGACAGGAGGACCAAGCTAGGCAAAGCAGTGAGATCTAGATGGAATGAGGGGAAAAAAATAAAATAGTACAGCCCTGTTGGATAGTAGTGCCACCAACTATCCTGTGTTACAATCAAACTCCTTGTCCGATCAATTGCAATTTGCCTTATAAGTGATTGAGAGTGAGGGCTTGGAAAACTGAGGACCATGTGAGGACAAAGACGCCAAATGTAACAGCATTTGTAAAAGCTCCCTGAAGAAACGACACTGATGACTTTAAGCCTAGAACTCTGCCAACCTTAAAAAACACACATACGAAAGAGTTTTATTATAACATGAGAAGCAGCACACGTGTTTTAAAATGTATGTAACCCGAAGGAACAAAAACAAAACAAAACAGTAAGTCAGATCGAGTCTAATGATACACTTTTACATCTCTCCACTATATGCAGAGAACTGAGAAGAAAGTCTGAGAAGCATCACTAAAATCTAAACTGTCCTACAGGAAGAGGGCTAAAGATGGTTCTCCTCTAATCGGGTGGGTGAAGTCAGTTATGCAGATTAGGAAAAGATACTTCTACCATCAGTTACCTATTCTCATCCTAAATGCTGAAGCTCAACTCCATCTAGAATACAATGCAAAGGATAGGTTAACCACTTCACACAAACACTCAAAACCAAAAAAGAAAAACTTTGAGGAAAAAAAAAAAAAAAAAGAAGCAAGTATAGGTAAAATTCACCTTTGTCCAGTACAAAACACGGAGAAAAATCTATATGCCCTACCATCTCAGATGCGGGTACAACAAATAAGTAACATTAAGCAGAGAAAACATCCTACAAACCATCTTTAGGGGGGAGGAAAAAAAAAAAAAAGAGGAAATGTCCAGGCTCCTTGGAGAACACCTTTTTGTCCAGTATAAAAGACTTGTAATAACATGACATGTAGAGAAACGGGCTGTTACCTTTCATGTAATTCTTAGATCTATGCTTGAGCAAGTCCATCGTTCTATCCAGTGCTGTTGCATGATATATGTACTGTGTTAACCCTCCTTTGGCAAAAGGGGGCTTTGTCGTGAACAGTGGTCATGTGGTGGCACTGGCATTGGAGATACAGCCCAGTTCTGGTTAACAGTAAGTCAGTATGTTGAGTGAGGTAGCATGCGTTGTGAATTACTGGTCCTCTTCCTCTTCCTCCTCAGATGATTCCTGGGATGCTTTTTCTTCCTTTTCCTGCAGGGGAGAAAAAAACAAAACAAAAGGAAGGGGGGCTGTTAAGTTATGCCTTGACCACACCCACAAGGAAAATGCCTAAAGCACCATCAGTGTTCAACGACAATAGCTGCCTGTGATTCATGCCTCAACGCGACTGTTTTTACTTTAATAACCCCCAAGTACCAACAAGAAAGAGACTAAATGTTATTATAAATCTCTGATAAACCACTGTGGCATGAAGAACACCCAAGGGAAGAGTGAGCCATCTGTAGTGAAAAATGATTCATACACACAGCAGTGAGTCACAATGAGGCATCCTGCTTTTTGCCCTCTTGCCTTTCCTGCTCACACTTACTGCTGCCCAAGATGTCCATTCATAAAAATGAGGAGCCTAGTTAGGAGGGTAACTGTGGGTCATTCCTTTCTGTGACTAATGCAATCCAGACGAGTACGCCCTAACCACTCATGCACATGACACAATGTTACTACAAGACCGCAGTTTCTCCTAGATTAAAACATGCTGCTTTGACCGGCTGTATGTAGTTGGGCGACTCATTTTGAAGCTCCTAAAAGTAAATATCCTGCTGTCAACATCTGGTTAAAAAAAACAAACAAACACAAAACAGAAAATCTTTAAAGACATTTGCCATTTTAAAACTACTCAATAAAGAGTGGCTGACCATGCAACTCTGAATGAACACAAGACCTCAAAATAGCCAATGAGTAAAAAAAAAAAAAAAGACCAAGGAACAAGGCAGGCAAGGGAATTAGGAAAATGCAATTTCACCCTGCAGGCAGTCATACCGAGCATAATTCAATTGGGAGAGGAACAGCTTAACTGATGTGAACACTTGTTTGTCCATGGGATCTTACCTCCTTCTTAGGTCTTCCCCTGCGTTTTCCCCCTGCAGATGGGGCTGCCGTTGCCTTCTGTGAGAGAAAACGGAACAAGGTCAAGAGAGCTCCAAGTGGGCTCTAACATTTTGTTGTGATCCTCTGACCTGCTGATCTGCTAAAACTTCTGAGGTGGGGGGGGGGGGGGGGGGGGCTCAAAAAGCAATGGTGTAAACAATATTTCCTAGAGCTCTGCATCTAGCTGCCTGTAGATGGCGGTGAGGCCTCTAAAATGAGACAGATGGAAAGGGGGCATTGGGTTCATTGGCTATTATCTGGAAGGCCGACAGGAACTGCACACAGGGCACTCCAGTTCGCTGGCCACCTGGTCTGAGGCTCAGAGACAGCTGGTGAAACTGAGCGGAGACACAAACCCTCTGCAGCTCGGCCCTCGCTGCTAAACCTATATCAAAACATGTATGCGCAACTTCCTCTCCCTCCGCCTTTCCCATACATAGCAGTGAAGACCGAGCGCAGGGAGAACCGGAGGGTTGGGGCGGGGGAGAAAAATCAGTTGTTGCTATGGTAACGACAGGCAGAGAAGAACTAGGGCTGTGTGTTGGGTGGGGGCGGAGGGGTGCTTAGTGTCAGCTTGGAAACAGTCTTGCGGCCTCTGCACCTGCACCACACTTTGCATGACAAGCTGCAGGAAGCTGGAGGACAGGAAGTAGAGGGTGAGCATCACCAACAAGAAAAAAAGAAAAAGAAAGTGTGAGGCAGTAAACCAAGGTCTTTACAATGGGGAAGCCTAGCCAAGCTATTTCTGACACCACGAGGGGGAAGCAGCCAGATTACAGCCAACAAATATATCTCAAGTAACAGCAGGACATCCTTTTACAAGGAGGAGGTTAGCTACCGTTAAAATGTTCATCAACCAAAAGGAATCCGGGGTTTGGAGAAAAAGACAAAGCACTTGCAAGAAACAAATTTACAACAAATGCCACGCTAACGCCGACTGCCCAACTTGGAATTGCACCTATTCCGGATCAGGATGTGCGCTCGTTGCTGCTGAACTCACTATCTGTCACTATGTGAAAACACGTCTGCAGACTGCATTGACTTACTTTGCCCTTGCCGGTTGTCTTGTTTTTGCTGCCCTTCGGCCGTCCTCTGGGCCTCTTTGGAGTAGGGGACCCACTTGGTTCCTGGCAATCACAATCAAGACAAAGTTAGGGTAGTATAAAACATCTGGACAATATTTTAGGAACATAAGCTCTTAAAAATCTGGCTTATATTACAAGATCAAGGTTTTCAAATCAAAATATAGACATACAAAAAAACAAAACAAAGCTCTCTGAGGTAAAGACAATGCAACTTATGTGCATTAAATGCTAAAAAGGTTGCCATGGTCCAGCAGATACAAGTTCACAAATAACAGATGTGTCATTAAGGGAAATATGCAACAGTAAGCACTTAGGGGATTACCGTCATAAGCAAAAAAGCAAGGTACATTCAGGTTGAGGTGAGTTATCTTATTCATGTGTGGTTGTAAGCTTCGTCATGGCTGACGCGCCTCCTGTTGCATTTCTGCTGTGTTTACAACCGCAGCTCATAGCAACAGAGCAATTGAATAGTAAAAACACAGCAGGCTGAGTGACAGGTATATGAGCCACTGTGCGCTTCGACTCTGCCATGTCATCCATTACATGGGGAGCAGAGGTGGGTCGTAGGGGGTTAAATCTGGTTTAAAGGCTTTAGGTTACAGGTTGCTTACAAACCAGTGAGACATTTGGCAAGTTTGTTGTTCTTCCCTTACAGTGATAAGGAAGGGGCAAATGGTCACAAGGGCATGCTGCAGCCATTTCAGGAGTCTTAATTTCATTGAGGGATATGCATGAGAAGCTCAGTTGCAATAAAATCTACCTGAGCATCAGCTGCAGCAGACCTGAGTTAAAGGGTTTAAAAAAAAAAAATCTGCTCCCATCTTTTTAATAATATTAAATACATCCTTATTGTAATTTCTGGGATGCAATAATAATAACAATAATAAAAAAAATACAACAGCACACTTTCTCCAATAAATAGAAGAACAGAATGGGACTACTTACGTCAGAGGTTTTTACCTGCGGCTGCTTACGGGGTCTTCCACGCCCTCTCTTCTCTGTGGCTTCCTTCTCTTTCGGTGAGACTGTCCCCTTGTCGCTCATGTTTGCGTAGCTTTTCAGACCTAAAGACATAAATCACACCGGTCACTCTTGCAGCAAGGGGAGGCGTCGAGTTCACACACAGAAAAATACACGGGCTATTAAACTCAGTGACCGCAACAGCAAACAAAAAAGAAAAAAAAGGGGGCGGCCTACCCACACACCGGTAACGCGTTTAACTCAATTAATCCGCGCTTATTTCCAGGTCTATTTCTGTCACAACCGTGCTCCATTACACAGCCGACGGTGCCACACAAACACTGGATTTGGATCAAACTGGCTTGCAGGGTACAGCCGGGACTCAGTAAGCGATCGGAGGCCGAGCAAACCTGCAAGATACTACTGAACCCGGCGCTCCCCTGCCTCCACGACCATGTTTAGAGGCCCGTTTGCTGTAGTTGTTGTAGCCAACAATCGGGCCTGCGCATGACACTCGCAGCATGTCTGCACGCCGGGGCGACGAAGAGATATCCCCCCTCCTCCTCCTCCGCCGCCGACACACATGCACATACACACAATGGCTAGTGTGTGCTCGTCTGGATTTGCAGGGTAAAGCCCTAGCCTGCATGGCGGCACCCATTTCTCTGAGTGCTATAGAAAATGCAAGCAGAGCTCATTTGCGGGAACGAGAGCCCGGGCCGGAGCAACAAAAGACGGCTTCACATCTAAAGCATGCAGCGTCCTCTCGCCAGAGATCCCTCTCTGTAAAAATGCATTTAGGCGGTTGTAGCTTGCAAACTTTAGCTTGCCTTTCGACGTCCTTTTCTTGTGCACTCACCTTTATCGCTCGGTAGCAACCGCTGCTCTATATTTAAGACGAAATGTTTCCTTTAAGCCTAGCTGGTTGTACCGGGTTAAAAAGCCTCGCTCTGATCTATAGGCTACAGCTTTTATTCGTCAGACAACACACAGCCCGCCCCTTTAAAATCCCAGCTCATGCCGCTTTAAAAACAGTTATGAATTAAAATGAGAGCGGGTCAATATATATACTTTAAAAAAAAAAAAAAAAAAAAAAATTTAAATAATAAAATAATAAAAATTACCAGCAGGATGAGAAGTTTACTCCAACGACGTCCTATAAATAGCGCACGTGCTCGTCTTGTCTCCTACAGATAAAGGAAAAAGGCGCCAGCCAGGAGGAGTTTTGGGGCAATTTAAAGAGCCGCCCTCATGGGAGCTGGAACATTGGAGGGCGGAGATATAAGTGGGCCACCAACAGTACTACTAGCAGCCCAACCCCCCACCCACTTACGGATCCCTTTAATTCTCCAGGTTCAATCACAAAATACAAAAACATATTTTTAAGTGGCGGGATATACTTTTAGGAACCAAGGAAAGAATGACTACTTACTGTATTTATATTGTTTCATACTACATTAACTTAACCAACACATACCACAGTCTCCACAATAAAATTGTGAATGAACTATGACCTTCTCCAATGTAAACACAAGCTGCCTTTGAGCTCGGGAATGATTTACATCCTTTGCTCAGGTAAAACACGACTCCAGTAATGCATTAAAATGAAAAGTTAAATATTTACTAAATGAATAATAAATGAACAGTAATGCGTTTGTTTAACAACAAAATGAATATCATCATAATATAGTGGAAAAAATTGTACAAAATTGTCTCTGTATTGCAGAATATAATATAAAATAATTCATTTCTGGTTTTAGATCTTAGGTACAGTACTACGCTGATCTTCTATGTGTTTTAAGGTTTGTAATATCAATGTAATGCATGTAAATAGTTCACCTGCATAAACCTCTGTGCAAATCACAATGTAAAACATGGGTGTGATGCTGTGATCCTGGTACAGTTTCTTATGTTTCAGAAATGCCTCTATCTGTTGAGACAACATTTTATGTTAAAATAAAGAGATTAATAAATTAAAATTTAAATATGCTCTTTGATGTATCATATTTAATATAGGGCTGTGTTTTGTGCCGTTTACCATGACAAAAAACACCCCACTAAAAACGACTTTTAATTTTATTAAGCATTTGGGGTTTATTTGTATTTTATTTTTTCAAAAGAAAATTCCAACATTTGGATATTATTTTTAATATACATAAAAATTATAATATAATATAATTTACTGATGGCTTTATCTTAATGATAAAAAATAATATTAGCCACATTAAAAAAAACCCACAAAATATTGCTTTCATGTTATTCACTCATTTTCCCTATGATATCACTGTAGCGTTGCGTTGTACCTGTTGAGAACAGGCAGTAGCTGTCGCTGTATTTCAGCAAACGTTAATCTGAGTTCAAGGCCTCTCCGTTATCCCATCCTGACAATATGCCACCATAGAGGAGTTCCATGAGCAAGTGCATGCAAGAGCCATAAAACTACCTTACTGCTACTGCTGGCTCTTTTATTCTTATAGTTAAATATGTCGACCTTTCATGTTGCTCCCGTGAAATGGACAAACATCTGATGTTGATTGCATGGGTGTGGAGAATGCGGATAAAACAACCTAGGCTTCCAGTAGGTAGTAGGCAACAGTAGCCCACTTTCGCACAGGGGGTTCTCCTGTAAATGAGCTACTCATGTGGAGTTGATGGGTCTGCTACTATCCAATTGAAAACAGATTTCTGAGAATGCAGTGGGACCTTAAAGTGCTTGTAAGGGGACCTTTCGCCGCCTTCTGTGTGTATTCTACCTCTCTGTTTGTTAGGTCATGGCAGATCTCAAATAACTTACAGCAAACGCACATATCAAATGACTCAGACTCCAAAGGCTTTGTTATCAGCGGAGAGCACATGCATGTCAATATACTGTACATATATGACGAGGAGAGTGGGAGTTTGGTGAATAGGGCACTGGATAGAGCATGAATGGAGAGCGCTTTTCTCAATGAGTCCAATGTTCTGCTCAGCATGTGCTTGCCTTGCATGCCACCCCCTTCCCTCTCAATTTCTCAGTCTATTCACTTCCTTCGTATCTACTTCAGGCCCATCCCCCACAAATCTCTGGCATACCCACCCTTCAGTATGTGGATGGAGACAGGGAAATAGGTTCTCTCTCTCTCTCTCTCTCTCTCTGCATGTGTGTGTGTGTGTGTGTGTGTGTGTGTGTGTGTGTGTGTGTGTAGAATGCTGTCACTCTCACCACTGGCACCACCTGGAGACCAATTTAGGGAGTGGATATTGTGACTGATTAGTAATGGTGAATAGCAAATGATTGCTTTATCTTTATATTTAGCTGAGATGTAAAATAGTTGGATTTTAAAACCGGGGGGGGGGGGGGGGGGGGACGACGACTAACAAAACAAAAAAAACAAAAATAAAACATGTGTGCCTTTGCAACTTTGGTTTTACTTTTGCCTGTAAAGACAAAATTAAAAAGGCTTTTGGGTGTGATAGCATCAACCTGCCAGGTATCCTCTATGTCTTTGGTGCACCTTTACTGACCCGTCTCATGATAATTTAAACCCTCTTACACATAAACCCTTAATAAACATAAACCGCTATCTGTCTATCTATCTATCTATCTATCTATCTATCTATCTATCTATCTATCTATCTATCTATCCATCCATCCATCCATCCATCCATCCATCCATCCATAGGAAATCTGTTTGTTAAGCCACTTAACCCTCACCTATAAATCATTCAAGCATAAAAACATCATCTAACTCAAGGGATAAACCAATTTTAAATTGTATCTTCATACACTTTATTGTAGCATCTTGTTGCAAATGCCAAAAATTAAAATGTTAAAAATACCAGAAATAACATTTTTACACCAACAAGGTGCTACTAGATAAACACCTGACGTATCGCAACATAAACCTCAAAGAAATTAAGGAAACTGCACAAGTAGAGGACAAAACAAGTACCAGGTCTACAAAACTGTCTATAGCAGATGAACAGTATCCAAAAGTCATTTCCAGAAGAAATAAGAAAATAAATCCTGCAGAATGGCTGTCAAGAGGTTATTCTTAAGGAAGGGAAATGGGAATCAAGCAGCCTAAAAATTAGCAGTAACAGGTCTCATGGCGCGATGAACCTAAGTTTGAAAAGTCTGATTCAAATAATTATCAATATTTAGAGAGGACGAGAGGAGAGATGTACAATAGTGACTGCTTACAGTGATCTTTAAAACATGGTAGAGGCTCTGTCATGGTTTGCGCTGCACTTAAGCCTGTGGTGTTTTACATCTTGTCAAAATTGGTGGAATTATAAATGTAGAAAAATGTCATTATATCTTTCATTTACCATCCAATAGAGCTTCCTTTTTCAGCATGACATTGATCCCAAACACACTGTCAATGCAGTAAAAGCATACCTGGCTAGAAAAACACACAGCTGAACCCTATCAGTTATGTGGCGATCATGGCTCAAGAGTTGGCCTCGTAATTGGAAGGTTGCCGGTTTGAGCCCCGGCTTGGACAGTCTCGGTCGTTATGTCCTTGGGCAAGACACTTCACCCGTTGCCTACTGGTGGTGGTCACACTGGGCCATCACCAGTGTGTGAATGTGTGTGTGAATGGGTGGATGACTGGATGTGTAAAGCGCTATGGGGTCCTTAGGGACTAGTAAAGCGCTATATAAATACAGGCCATTTACCATGGACTGACCTCCCCAGAGGCCTGAATTACTGAAGCAGTCTGGGATCATCTTGACAGAGAACACAACAAAAGGCAGGCAACATCCAAAGAAGAGCTTTGAATGTCCTTCAGGAAGCTGGGAGAACTATGGCTGAAGACTACTTAAAGAAATCACAAAAAGGCTTGGCAGGCTCTATTGAATGATAAAAGTGGTCATACCAAATATTGACACTCGCACTCATACAAACTCCATTTTTGCCTAATAAATTCTGATGTATTCCCATTTACGTTTGCATGTTTAAATGAAGTGCTGCACGTGTTTAATATTTTCCCAAAAAATATAATAAATGAGGGGCACTTAAGACTTTGCACAACATTTTCTATTAATTAAATACGTTATGATGTGCATCTGAAAAAAAAAAAACATGCAAAAATTTCTCCAATGTGTTTATTCATTAAAAACTAGTATTTCCAGGCATTAATACAACTTTATCTATCTATTTGGTTTTTTTTATTTTTTAATTTGCGTGCATTCAGGGATTCCCTGGATGAATAAATAAATAGTCAGGGCAAAGCTGTAATAAGAATTCATCTTTCTACAAAACTATCATCTTAGCAAATCTAATTTGTTTCCTTGTGTATTTTTTAGGAATTAAACAGGTTTAAACCATATTTCAGTGTCAGCACATCGCATAAACGTGGAGCATAAGTGTATCTGATGATCCCCAGAAGCCGGAATGACTAGAAGGAGATCACAAAACAAACTTGGAGCCAGCTTGAATTTCAGCACTAATTGAATCTTGGAAGAGACAAACACTTCCACATCAGACGCCCTCTTCAGAGACGTCTGCTTGCTTGTGAACTCTGCAGCAGAGTTTGAGTAGACAGAATCCTATTGACCCTTGGAGGGTGGGGGTTGGGGGTCTTGGCCCACTTTGGCATGCTCACCCCGCCCCCACCCCATGTCCTCCTGCCCCCGCACCCCCTTTTTCTCCTATAGCTCATCTGTCTTCCCCTTCGGCGCGCTCTCTAGCTCATTCTAGCAATCCATTTTTAGGCGCTTTGTAAACCACAAGTGATCCAGCCAAACCAACTAACAGATGTGGACAAAACATCCTATTCCTGCCTGTGCCTGGGTTTCCCCCGCTTGTGCTGCTGTTGGCCCTGGATGAGCCTGAACATGACTAACACACATACACACACGCCACTCACATCCTCCCTCTCATTCCCCAAAGAAGAGATGAAGGGGGCAAAAAAAAGGGACAGGAGCAGGAGAGAGAAAATCCACCGGGAGGGGAAAAGGAAAAGGCTAGGTGGGCGGAGAATATGTGTGTGGGTGTGTTTCTACGAGGGAGCGGATGGAGGTTAGTGGGCGGAGGGTCGGGGGCCGCTCAGTCCGCTCATGAGTAGTATCTGACTCACACAAACAGACGGAAGTAGTGCGTGCTGCTTGTTTAGTGAACACAGCTCTGTGTTAATGTGATCCTCCTATATGGAAATCATAATAGGAGTTCTTACACTACCTTATTTCACCTCCTTAATTCGGTCACTGACTCAGCGCTCCACTTTCGCTTTCAAATGGTTTCAATTCCACATCCTGAGATGGACACGGGCGGATCAGTCATACTGTGACTCAAACGTTTGACATTTTTTAATGCCATATTTGAAACTTCCTTTGGCAGCCTTGGTACGTTTATAAGTCACTTTTTTATGTGTTATATTTATTTTTTATTTGTCATTCCATGGGAATCAACAGCTTGGAAAAAACCTGCAAATCCGCCCGGTTTTTCTTTATAAAGTTCCTGAAGTTGGTTGACTCACACCCAGTCCACCTAATCATAGCATATAAATACATACTATACCTAAAGCGGACCATACAAAACACTCAAAGCAAGCATTAACTGGGTTTTATTATTTTAACTTAAAAATTTATTCAACCCTAAAGGCAATTTTTTTTTTATCTCCCGGAGCCAGAGTGAGGCAAGAGGACAGGGTCAGCTTCAGAGCAGCCCCCTGACAGCTACCAGCAGTTATGTGCTGAGAGATTTTTTAAAACTTAATAATAAGGTGAGTGCTTTTAAATCTAGACTATACCTGCACCACCCTTCCATAGTTCGTTATCGAGTCCCCTCATATGAAAGACATGAGTATTTTTGAGCATCTGCAATATGAGTCACCAATATATTTCGCCAACAGGGGGCAGATTTTTTTGGTTTACAAACTGAGGCAACAACGTGTGACATCCTTGAGAACTGACACCATCTTGTGGTGATACTTATACATTATGTGCACTTTTATGTTCAATATTAAAACTTTTTTTTTAAATTTAAAATGCGTCTCACTGTGTAAGATAAAGTTTTTATTAGAAAATGCCCAACCCCTCCTCCCCTTCACCTTTTTTTTCCCACAACTATTCACCACGAAGGAGAGTGTTGCTGTGTTGTTAATACACTCCAAGACTTCTCAGTGATAAAACACTCCTCTGCTTTTCATGACAAGTCTCCCGGTAGCCGAGCACTTTAATTATCATGTCCAGCAGGGGGTAGTCTTACCCTGAAAAATACTTTAGCCTTGACTTCATCGATTCCTCTCCTGAATCTAATAGGTAGCAGGTTTGTTGCCACTAAGGAATTAACAAGCTGCAGCAAACCTGCATCTGTCTGGAATTTATTCTGACAATATGTTCCCTAGATTGTCCTCCACATCAGCAGCTGCAGACATTTGCTGAAAACGGAAGGGGCTGGCAATATTAAAGCAGTTTTGCAGGTTGCTCCCATTTCTCCATCAAGTTTTGTGAAATAATGAATCCACGGTTTGGATTGTGGTTCAAAGCCTGCCCTCTAGACATGACGATTAGGTGCAGCAGAATGAGGTTACTGCTTAATTCAGCTGACCCTCATCAGGTTTAAATTCAACTAGAGTAGAGAAGGCAAAGGAGGTCTGTCATTCTGACAGATGAGCATATGTTCAGAGAGGTTGGAAGGAGTAATAGATGAGAGTCACCTTGGTGATGGTGCATCTGGATTTTCAGAATTCACGCTACCCCTCTCTGTCTTACCTGATTGATCAAAAGGGAAAAGGGCCCGCCTGCCCATTTTCGGGCCTGTCACATCCCTGCATGGTAGCTGCAGTCCCCAGAGAAAGCATCTGGCTCTGGCTACATCTTTGCTGGTTACTTATAGAAGCGATCTGTGCCGAGTTTTATCGCCGTTTTTTTTATTTCCACAGGGAAAAGAGAGCAGATTCTCTTGGCAGAGTGCTGATGTGATGATCGCAACAACAAATAAGCGCCAAGCTTTACAGTCGAGGATAAAAGGTTTACAAACTCCTCTGTAAAACAGGTGGTAGGCTCAGCTGCAGAGCTGAGTCACTTTAACATTTGTCTTATTGATTGCTTTTTGACTGACATTCCCACAGCAGGTAAATTAGAACGTGGGTATTTTTCTGTCAAGTAGATTAAACAGAATTAGTATGTGCAAACACTGGCCAGACAGTGACATTTTAAAAATATCACCAATGTATCTAGAGGAAAGGAATTTTTTAGACTTTTCTTGTTTTTTACACAGTCTACACACTATAATTACATTAAGACTGGTAGCCCAGATATTACGTTTTTTTTCCCATTTCAATTACTTAAAAGAAACAAAAAAACAAAACTCAAAATGAAGGCAGCAGTGAAGTGAGATAAACTCCAAAAACTCACTACACTTTCCATCATTCACTAATGAAAGCATTAGAGATGATTTTTTTTCCAGTACCACAGAATAAAACTGTACAAATGAATCAAATTTTATGTATAAAATAAGCCCTCCTTTAAATATCACCCCTTTAACAAAGTTGAACTCTCTAAAAAAGAATAAATGTCAGTGTAGCATTTTTTGACATTAACTTGACGCCCACAAGCCCCGCAGACCAGTTACTAACACCGGTCAGTAATTCCATTGTGTTGGTGGCAGCTCACCAACCCTCAAGCTTCTAGCCTCAAGCATAAATAAGAAGAAGGCTACAGAGGTCTGGTAAACTCACATCTTTCCAACGCCGTACGCTCTAACTTTAGCTTTCAGCCTGAACTGTGATCCTTTGTAGTGCCCACAAAAGGCAAACATTTTCACATACCCAGTAATAGTCACCCCAAACCTGTGAATAGACTTTGATGTCTTAAATACCCCTTTAACTATACGATGCATTCATTTGGTAAATAACACATCAGTTTCTTTGTTCTTGCTCTGTGTCTAGACAGGTTAGAAAAAAGACGGGCTAGGTAAGCCGATTGTGCTTGGAGCCTGCAATCCAGCTGTTGTAGCTGGGAAGTCCCATAGTGGTGTCTGGAGTAATATCAGTTGACAGATCCCCTCACTGACACCAGGATGTCCGTCTATGGCCCTGACCACATCACAGTGTTCAGTATCCTGTGTAAGCAGGTGTCAGATTGCTGCCTATTGATGAATGATTAGAGTTGCTGAAGATGGACTGGGGTGCTGCCACCCGCAGGGGTCTAGGCGAGACGGATGAGTCCATTTGTAATGCAGAGGGGGCCCCACAGCTGCATTAACTATTAAAGTGTGGTTATCTCAGGGTAATGGTACGCCAACAGCACTGAAACAAACTATAGCGAGAGAAAGTATAATTCTAATGTTGATATATGAGCCCTTGCTTCTGTATTATGTGCTCTATTCTCTAGTCTGCAGTCTAGATTGGGACAATATGAATGAAACAGCAATAGCCTGCCATTTAATGAACGTCTGGTTAATATATGCTTGATACCATAAGAAAAGTAATTGTATATTAACCCTCTCAGGCTCAAATTAAGCTTTTGTTGCTAATGCACAAAATAATACCTGCAGAGGTACTTCTGAGTAAAAAAAACCTCATAAAATATGTATGTGGGGTAATCAGGTTGTTAGCTTTTAACTGTTGCAAATCTGCAACGCCTGCCTTGAGAGGGTTAAATGTTCATCTAAGGTAATGTTCAAACTTTAAATTCTAAATTGGGTTAAAATAAATTTAATCCACACTCTTTTTATTTATTAATCGACTTGTAAGGACAGCTTTGTCTTAGCCACACACTCACTTAGCCCTGTGACATTAAAGGACCTCAGACAAAATAGTGTAAAACAACCTTAGCACAGTTGCTTGGCATCACAACAAGCCTGAAATGATGTAGTTACCACTGGTCTGCCACAAAGCACGGGCAGTAAATGAAAGAAAGACCCAAGAAGCAGAGAGGCCAAATGACTTCACCTTTAGCTGCCTCTGGTGTTTGTCTTTACTTGTAAACAGGCACTGGGAGGAAGTTCACTCGTTAAACTTTCTACACATGGTCAATATCTTTATCTGTTTCCTGCTCCAGCTGGTAGAAGTCTTGAATAGCAGTAAAGAGGGAGAAATTGATTCCACTGTACCTTTCCTCCTCTCATTTTGTCACCCTGAAGTCCATCTTGTGAATGTGCCCTCAGAGTCGATTGGCCTGAGGTATGGAGGAGCACTGGGAGTAGCTGGGTAAAGGAGTGAGCCATCTATCCTTGGTACCGAGAAGGGGGAGGAGGGGACATGGTGTCGTTCCACCTGCCTGCTGAATAAATCATTGCTTAGGCCATTCTGCAGCTGCAGTCCAATTAACCAAAGGGGACCCTGTGAATGCAGTTAGGTGGTATGATTAATTACACAGTACTGACAATACATACCATAGTTCACAATATCCCAAAGGGCAAACACTGAAGATGGCTTTACTTTGCAGATTTTAGCATGCCTTTGAAGCATTGCTCCCTTTGGATGTACACTAACATTATTGGAAGTTTTTTTTAATTTTTTATCATACCTACAGTAACTAATTATGCCTCTATCTGGTACCTCTGAAAGTGGAAACAAACAGGCAAACACATGTACACAATCATAAAACTGAAGCCACTCCAGTAATCTTAAACCAGCTTCAAAGCCAAGCAAACAAGCAAGCAAACATTTTCCCTGTTAGAAGGCAAGGCTTTCTGGCATACTAATTTAAGGTGCCATTAGTTCCTTTTACATGGCTTATGACACAGCTCCAGTTCTTACTACTTCAGCTCATTTAAATGGTGCCTTTAATTTAACATAAAAAGTCAAAGAAGAAGGTGGAAGAGAAAGGTTAATGGGACTGACACAAAGGGCAGACAGCAGAAGAAGTCTAGCCTTAAGTGTCACATCCTGCTTGCATCACAGCCCATACAAGGAACCAATTAGGCCTGGTCAGTAATTAAGAGAAGTCCAGTAGCATGGCTCTGGTCTTAGCTTTCTGGAGGATTAAAGCCTTCTCCAAGACAACTGCTCGTAATGGCCTCGATCCTTCTATCAATGATCCGCTCACACTCTGACGTTTGACTGCTGCCACATCAAACAGAAAGGTCACAGAGGATGTAACAAATGAAAACAGAGGAAAGACGAGACAAGGACGTAATTGCAGGAGACTTTGGTCAATGGGAGAAAGACCGCTCAGCCATTGTTTACTTTTAACAAAGCTGATGTTGCAGCACAAGCACACACCATCCCGCTCTTTCTATTTCCAGCGTGCGTGGCTTGTTTCAGCAGAGCAAAAGAAAGAAGTTAAACATGGACTTGACATTTACAGCCAACGTCTGTTTAAAGGTTACATTCAGTTTCAAATGAAAACTTATGCAAGATCTCTGCTTACTGAGCATATTAGAAATGCAGCATTTGTATGTGGGTTTGAATACGTTCTGTTATTGAATAAATAACATAGTATTCTATATTAACTGTGGATCAAAATATCTTAAAGCTGACATTAGTGATGACAAGCTGGCAACCGCGCCACACCTTAGCTTCTTTTAGCCCGTTCTTTTCAGTTTAAAACGCAGTTCTTCAGTTCATTCTCACCACTCTCATCTAAAACCATTTCCAACATCAACATGCGGCTGCTCCCAGCAGCCCAGTATTCAGCAGCTAAAGTTCAGCAGTTGGAGGAGTTGTACACCACCACAGTGGATTTTAAATCAAGCAATAGAGATGTAAGTCAAGTGCAAACCTTTAGTTGAGGTTTATAATACATTCATACTCACAATTAGAGTGAAAGGACTTGGAACTAAGGGCATACCTTTTATCTGCTTAATTTACCATGAAATAATTAAAAAACTAGCATCACCTGGCTTTAAAAGCATTTATCAGTCAATTGTCCAAAAAAAATGGGTGTAAAATAGGGGGCTATGTATAAAAATGTCTGTAATTCCTGAACCAGTAATGTAAGACTTTTATTAGAGCATCTGAATTAAAGCTGAAAATATGCACTTTTTTGTGGCGAATAGAGGCAAAAACTACCAAACTGTGTCACTGTCCAAAAACGTGTGGGTGTAACTGCACAATATAGTGGCAGCAAAATCTCTTTAGAGACTAGTAGTTCTGTTCAGGATCTAGACAAACCCAAACAATGTATTTATTTTCAAAGTATAGTGAGTGGAGCGCTTTGATAAAAGAACGGTCTGTTGGCTATCTGAATTTTTAACTTGTTGTAGATGATTTGTTTTAAAAACTGTAAATGGTAAGAAACTCTGTTCAGTGTTCCAAGAAAAGAGTATATTGAGCAGCTAAAAGCCAGCTACACTGAAACATATCATGAATGCATAAATGAAATCTACTGTGAATACATATTAACTGGATGATGCTGAAGCTGGATTTATTTTTTAGCGTTTGCTTTTATTGCCGAAGAGAAGCTGGAGAACACTGTAATGTATCCCAGCTTGTATTTCCACCACACAAAAGAACAGATGCACTAATTAGCGTTTGAAATCACACACTTGCCTGAAAAACAAACAGACACACACACACACACACACACACACACACACACACACACACACACACACACACACACACACACACACACAGTCCATCAATAAAATTTATCAAAAATATCAAGGCTTATGTTGATCTGAGAGTCTTATGAAGCATTTTATACAAAAAAATAAAAGGGGCCTAACAAATTAATTAATTTTTAAATGCGACCAAATTGTAAACAAATAGATACATCAACATTCAAGTCTTTTACTAATTAATTTTCATGAATATAGAACACCACAATCACCAATGCCTTAATATTATAAAATTAATGAATACATTTTTATATTCTGTATTTAAGACTGTTTGAGATGGCGGTACATTGGAAATGGAAACAACAACAACAACAACAACAACATAAAAAGCACTTGCACATGTCCAAAGAGTAGTTTTTGTGCTTCCACTATTTCATACATTTATGCCATCTTGCATCTTGGAAAGACACACACCTGATCTCAGACGATAGTTGATCTGCAGTCAGATTCCTTTTCTGTTGATACTGGCTTTTAGTTATGTATAGGAATAAACATTTTCATGTGTAAATATCTTACAGGTGCACCTCTTTGGTCTCACACAGTTTGAAGATTTATTTCCAGTACACAAACACATTTCTAGCTGTTTTAATCCTCACAGAAGCTGCTGAGGTAACAACACAAACTGAGTTATCCTCAACACTGCAACACTAAAGGCGGTTTTTTTGATGGACTGGTGAGGCAAATCAGTAGCAAAAGCAATTAAGATAAGCTGGAACGCTCACTGTACTTTTTGAGTGTTCAAACCAAGCCATAACTCCATTTAATTTTTTTCTTTGTGACCACGAGGGTCCGTCTTTACGGGATAGTCCATGCAAATGCTACTGCACTTAAATTTGCATTCCGACAGTAGCTAAATCTTTGTGTATTTTGCTAATATAACCTCAAAGGCTTGTTTTCTCTCTTCTCTAGCTGGCTATTGATAATCCTGTTGAATAAACATCATTTCCACGTGTACATATTTTTGTGGCTTCATCTTAACAATTCCGCTCCCACACGATATAGGTTCATCTGCAATAAAATGCATTGTACTTGTGCTCTGACTGCAGCTGCTTCTGGGGATTAAAACCAAACATGACTTATCCTGCACACTGTGATTGTAAAGGCTGTTTGGTGGCTTTTTCCAGATAGCATGTCTCAACGTATAACAATTACTCTTGGCTGCAGCTGCAAACATTTCTCTGAATTGGATTACATTCTCACAATACATGGTAGGCCACATTCTCATCCTAGATAAACTGTGGCAATGGATAGAGGAGGGGATGGAAAAAGCACATCTCCGAGGGCAGAAGTAATTCCTTTTAGCATAAAATGGAAAGTTCAGGAAATCACACTTTATGATTTTATGTTAAAAACAGAGTATAAAATGAATTAACTAAAGAACTAGTTTGATATTTACCACCCTTGGCAGTGTGGGTGGTTTTTTTTTTTCACCTTGTGAGTGTGTGTGTATGTAGTCATGGTAAGTGACAATTGGGAATTTGACTTCTTTGGCTGGTGTTCATGTGTGTGTCTGTCTATAGATCTCCAAAGGTTGATTCTGTTCATCTGGACGTAGCATTTTCAGTGGGAGAAACTTTTCGTCACTCATCCAAGTGACTTCTTCAGTCTCAGCTGACTGTGGTTTTCCCAGCCTTATAAACAGTACATTTGCATAATGACTGAAACCAACCCACTGAAGGGACAATGGGCTGGGAGGTCAGTTCCTTCATCATGATTATACAAATTCTCACTGATCATTGATACTGTTAAGATTGGGGAAACTTGCAGTCAGCTGAGACTGAAGAAGTCACTTGGATGAGAGACGAAACATTTCGCCCACTGAAAACGCTACGTCCAGATGAACAGAATCAACCTTTGGAGATTTACTTACCTGGATGATTGAGAATGCATCAAGACGTCTGTCTATAGACTGACACAAGATGGTGTTCAGTTTGAGATTTAGATGATTGCATTCTTGCCAGTGTCATGTTTGCCATGTCTCACCAATTCTGCCAAGTTGACTGGTGAAATAAGATGAGTGGTCAAATATCCAGCCAGAATTATGCCAGAAGCTTGTTGATAGCTACCAAAAGCATCTGAGGTGCGACTTAACCAAATCTTGATGAGTATGTATGGATATATTTGAAGCTGTGTGTATACTTGTGACCCTATATGGATTAGAGAAAATCCAAAATAAAACTTGTTCACCCAAAGTTATTAAATGTATGTTGCACAATAATTTTAACCTGGAAAAAGAACAGTTACAAAAAACATTATAAAAGCCCCAAATTGATAAGTGTACGTAAACTTTCTTTCACAGTTGTACAACCAGTGATTACCTCTTTGGTTGTAGAAGAAAACAGGAAGCAAAAATATTGCAGACTTCGTCCAAAAAAAATAAATCTTTTGAGGCCTTCTATAATTTGGGACTGTCTGAGCTCCTGCACTGATATATCATTGAAAGGCAAAGCATTTAAATGGACTGAGTGCAATGGGTCAAATAAATGAGTTTGGTTGTAGTGTCCAATCTGTCAGACTGGGTATAAGAAATTTCGGGAAATGTCAGAGAGTGCCGTCATTGTCTTTACAGCAGCAGTGTTAAAAGCAGTGTGACAAAGCATACTACAACAAACATATTGTCGTTACAGCGTTGGCCTTTTGCAGGTCTTGAAAACCCCCCAAAGAGGAGAAGAAACCGAAGCCAGTAATAACCAGGGAAAACAGGGCAAACAGAAACTGAGCATAGCATTCGTTCTGGCAGGCTACAGAGACAAGCTAAACCAGCAATCCCTGCAGATTTCAAGGCAGTCCACATCAGCTGATGTCTCAGCTGATTCCCTTTTGTGCATCCTTTTGGCATGCTATTTAATCTACTTTACCCTGCATACACTTACAACCCACCTCCAACTCAGCTCCTCCATCTCATGCTATTCATGCTCACTTAATTAGCGTCACGTTAGTTGTCATTGATGCCTGCTCTGAACTGTGAGGGGGTCTTGCTGCTTCTCAGCCTCCCTTTACACTGTAAAAGAAAATCCTAAAAAACCAGTAATATTCCAGCAGCTGGGGCGCCAAAAAAAATACCATAAAATAACAGAAAATAACTTTCTCATAAAAATACGGTTATTTTCAGAAATGACAATACAGTTTGTTGCCCTAATTTTACATGGGATTTTGCCTTTTTCAAGTGCTTTTAAACATTAAATTAGGAACATTTGAATGTGATTAAACAATGAAATTACCTATAAACAATTCAATGAATGCGGCATAAATAATAATACTTACATGTACAGAAATATACAGTTAACAGTTGGTTTAAATAATAATGGATTGCATTTATATAGCGCTTTTCGGGACCCTCAAAGCGCCTTACAATTCCACTACTCATTCACATTCACACACTGGTGGAGGCAAGCTACAGTTGTAGCCACAGCTACCCTGGGGCAGACTGACAGAAGCGAGGCTGCCATATCGCGCCATCGGCCCCTCTGGCCATCACCAGTAGGTGGTAGGTGAAGTTTCTTGCCCAAGGACACAACGACAGAGACTGTCCGAGCCGGGGCTCAAACTGGCAACCTTCTGATTACAAGACGAACTGCCAACTCTTGAGCCACGATCGCCCTAAATAACATTATATGATGTAAAAAAAGTTTATAGGAATCATTTTATATATTTTTCCATAGTATTACATCTGGATTTAAAATACACAGTAAAATACTTTTATATTACTTTTTTATTTTTATTTTTATTTTTTACAGTGTATAGGCTTTTCATATTTGAACATGGAAAGGTGGGGGTGTCCCAGAACAGAGCCATGATAGTATATTAAGCCTATTTTTTAACTAAAGTGGTCCTATTAGAGATGCAGATGTTGTAAGTGCATTATAAATAAATTCATTAATTTATCCATTCATTTACTTTTAGCATGGGTGTTATGCTAGTTTTCCATTTTCCATCCTTTATCATGTTTTATTTGTTTATTTTGCAAGCACAGTCACATTAAAGGTTTTTGGTCATATATTTCTAAATGAAAATAAATAAATAATTTAGCCGTGTCCAGTTTTTAATCACCAAAATTCTAAATTAGGCATTGTACTACTCTGTTTTTGAAGACCAGAATAGATGTGACACCTGATAAAAAAGAAAAACAAAGTTTTACAAATATATTTCAGATTGCCTTAATGTAAAATCCAAGTTATTATATTTCAATTACTGAAGAACACAGTGCTTTTTCTCACCAGCAGGTGGCAGAATAAACTGTCAAGCAGTTAAAATGACAAGGAAATTAAGGGCCATCTGCTTATTCATAAAGTGCTTCCAGCTTTTAAGCCTGAAGAAATATCATGATGTTTTTTTGCTATTCTAAAACACTAATGCCACAGCAGACTGGATAGTCTTTCTTTTTCTTTTAGTCATATTCTCATGCATTAAAAACTTTTTCACAAACTCTTTCAGTGTTCATATGCCATCTGACTATTGTTTCAAGGCAAACCTGGCAAACTGCAAAACTGATCCTTCGAGTGCTGTTTTCTGCCAGCTTTACATATCAATCACGGCCATGTACACCTGAAATCAGTCACGGTGAGACTATATTACTGGGAAGGCTGAACTGCTTTCTGCACATAAATTATTACTGAATTTTGTTTATACTACATAAAAGTGTAATAATAACAGAAAATGTCAGTAGTTCTTGCTGAAGCAATAAACAATATAAAAATCTTTGTGGTAGCAGGAAGCACAGAAACTGACAAACACATGCGCCAGTAGTAATAAAAGTCTGCATCAAAGAAAACAGGGGTTACCATGCTATTAAGCAACGCTCGACGCTGTGAAGTGCACCTACAGTTACATTTACATCTGTGGAAAACTGTGGTGTTGCCAGGCATTACAATGGGCCAGACAGATCTATGGCCTGATGCCCAGAACTCTGCTACTCAGAGTCCCAAGGCTCAAACTGCAACTCCCAGTCTAGCTGCTAATGTAACCTCTCCACCCCTTCTTCCCACAGTACGCATGACTGAAGGTGTGTGTAAGTGAGTGAGAGGCGAAGGTACAGAAAAACTGCAACACAATCAGTCGCTGTTCTAACGTTTCATAGCCGTGGCATCTCATTAATTGACTGTTGATGTTTTGGTTATGTAACGAGCCGCACATTCCTGATCCATCTGTGACTACAGTAAGGTGCAGTCACAGATGGATACTTTCATCTGATGGTAGCACAGCGTTGCCCAACAGCCATGTGTGTTTACAGTGTGAGTAATTGGATTTAAGGTTTTTGCTATCTTAAATGTGTAATTTTCACCCTTCTCTGCTTTGACAATATGTGTAAAAACATGTCTAAAGATAATAAAGACGATCACTGATTAAATAAACTGGGACAACTAACAATGATGAGCAGTGACAATGTATGTGAAACGGTACGTTTTGACTCATTATGAGGTTATGCAACCTGTTTCAGGTTTTCATCTGTCAGGCTCTCTCTCTCTCCTAGAACCATGAAATGCTATGAATTTTTTCCAGAAGCTTAAAATGCTCTGTTTGTTGTGCTATGCTGAGTTGCAGCTCTCTCTGTGCTTTCATTAGAAGACTTGCTGGCCTCTCCTTTAGCCTGCACTGAATCACAACTCTGGCAGGGCATAGATAGTTGCAAATATAAGCAGGAATACCAAATATCACATGCCAGCACCCGTCATCTGCTAAGTAAGTGTTTCATTCCACTGCGAGCAACACCGAACCCAGTAATTACCAGTCTTATTCTAAAGGTAAGCAATTCATTATGATTTACTTCGTATTTGGCTTTTAAGCCCAGGTGTGATTCTACTTTTGCTCAGACTGAATCACTCTCTGAATCCCAAAGTCTGTCACTGGAGTGTAAGAGCAGAGCTAATCAAATCCTGGTGCCCACCCAATTGAGATGGATCACAGTTAGGGGAGAACAGAATAATTCATGGACCCCCCAAGCTCAAGTGACTGGCCAAGGTGAAAATCAGTAGACTTTTATTGCAACCATGATTATTTATTAATGCCGCCTTGGCCTTCATCAATTCAATAATTAAGACTATGCAGCACAATAGTTAGTTTTACATTTTACACTTCAAAATTTATAAAACTTCTGCGAACACTGTTATGCCTTCCAGACTTAATGTGTCATTGTGTTAGACACTATTTTTCAAAGTGAGAATGCGCTTATGGGGGAAAAAATGCATTTAGTCTATAACTGTTGTAGTCAAGAGGTGAGAAAGATCTATAGCTGGAGCTCAAATGTAACAGCTTACATAAAGAAAACAATCCCTGTGCATTTCTGCCAACCAGTATTTTATAACTGTCTTATAACTCTGGGTTCTCTGTGTTCCTCTCAGAGTCTAAAGACATGCAAGTTAGGTTAGCTGTTGATTCTAAACTGACTGTAGGTGTGATGTGAGCGTGAATGGTTGCCTGTCTCTCTGTGTTAGGTCTGTGATACAGCAGTGACCTATGCAGGGTGTACGCTTCCTCTTGCCCTATGACAGCAGAGACTGGCTCAAGGCCCCTCGTGATCCTAAATTGGATAAGTGGTAAAAAAAAAAAAGGATGGATGGAGGGTGAAGCATCCATATAACCACCAATAATGACTTTAGGTAAGTTTGATGCCATTCTCTAATAAACCACACCTAAGAAGGAGCTTATAGCATGCAGTTGATGGACTCTTTCATAGACTTATTATTTGATTCAGTCAGTAATAAAAAAACAACAAAATAAAAATAAAACGTTGGATTTCCAGGCTGTGCAGAATCTTCCACTAGTCTGCTGCTTTTTTTGTTCAGCTTGCTCTTCAATATATTATGAAGAACTCTCAAATGCTTCTTGAACAGGGCTGCATGACATCTGAACTAAAATCCATTTATAGATTCTCTAACTTTAATGGTTACGACTGCTTTCTTGGTTTTAGTGTCCTTAACAGCCTACTCATTTATCGAGATGCTTAGGCCAAGGACGAATGGAAGTCAAAAGCTTCATTGTTCTTAAATTATTAAAATTGTAAAAAAAAAACAAAAACAAAACACATTTACTTGATGATCTATTTTGGTCAATAAAAGATTTACTAAGTGCAAAAATTCTGACAGGTGCTTTGATTGTTTCTACTCAGATCCTCTCATGCAAAGAGTTTGTATTGGTGTACGACTGCTGTTAATCATTATTTTGAAAGAAAAAAAAAGTTAAGTTATATACGGGGAGATTCTCCATCAATTATTCAGTTGTTTGGTAAAATATTAGAAAGTTGTGATCAATGCTGGTTGTATTTTTACAGACCCTCAAGCAATGTCTTCCCATTACTCACTTCCCAAAACTAGTAGAGCAACACTTGAAAATTCGCAATGATATAAAACATAATAAAGCAGAATAAAATCTGATGTGAAAAGTTTTACTTAAAGCCCAAATTCATTGTCTACCTTTGACAACAGCTTTTGACACTTCATGTGTAGATGACACTTTGTAAAAGGTGAAATACTGACTGTTGTTTCATCATATAAAGTAAAAAAAATTATAAATACAGTTAAAGAACAAGAAATGAGAAAGGTTTCACTGTAATTTACGGCTTTAATAATTACCCACAGCTTCCCTTCTGTCACTTGTCTTCAGTTATGTTATTAAATTATTAAGCTAAAGGGTTCTTAGACTAATCAATCAAGCCTGCATTTGTGAATATTAACAAGTAGTTCACAAATGGATTTTAGGGCTAATGACTGAAAAGTCCATTAAATGAATGGAAACAATCAGCCACCCAGTACACTGCTGTGAATGTTAGTAAGTCATTTAGTAGGCAAAATAAACCATCAATTATTAATAAATTCTTGAATAACCCTCCTCATATAGGCTCGCACTTATTATCAGCCTTTCTGTGCAATTCAGTATAGACTAAAAAATTCAGACCAGCTGACCATTTCAAGTTTTGAAAGAGGATTTTCCTCATTGATTCATTATTGAATATTAAGCTTAACGTACACGTGGATATTTACTCGTGCAAAGCGGGCAATTCATGTTTTTAAGCTCACGACCCCTAAAAAAGGATTCTCTGACAGGCACAACAAACCGAACCAAAATTAAAGTCCAGTTTGTGACTGAAGCAGCTCGATCGGCTTTGTTCTTTCACTAATGAGAGAGAGAGAGAGAACGGTGCAGCCGATTAGACTGACGAATCAATAACTGCACGGTAATGACAAAACTTATAAAGAAAAGCGATTCCAACAAGCAAAAGGATCCTTCCCAGGGGAGGGTCCGAGGTAATCGCTGAACATAAAAGTCCAGAACATGGCGTGTGTGCACAAGATTGCGTGCTTGTGCGTGTGGTGGGATGGCAGCATAAAAAAATGGAGACTGTGATTAAGAACTTCCTCAAGTGCTCAAAAAGACAAACGAACAGCGCCAAGGAGCGACGGCAGTGGAGCTTAATATGCGCTAGTCGGCGCCTTAAGAATGAAATTTAATGCCTGCGTGTTGCATGTGAATTCAGGCAACAGTGCACTCAGAGGAAGACGGAGTGACTTAAACCTGGAAGGGAGCCCACCCTGCACGGGTTTGCTTAACGCGGTGTTTCCACGAGCAACAATCATGTCCACAGAGAGTCTGAAATGGCGATAACGCACACAAATATGCTTCCACAGCTGCAAGCATCGCGCATATTTTTGTTGTATGGTGTGTATGCGTATGTGTGTGTGTGTGTGTGTGTGAGGATGAGATGCGTCACTGCCTTACAGTAAATAATCTCACCCTAGCAGACGCCAGCAGCAGGGAGAGCCAGCGGGGCTTCCAGTGAGGAAAGTGTGATGCAAATACACGAGAGCGCAGTTACAGTTTTACGCCTAAATCTTTGCAACAGGAGACTGGCAGCAGGGATGGAGACAGACCTTTTTAAATCACCTGCTCATGCATCATCCAGGTGCATTTGAGAAACGGCACAACTCTTGACATAAGTTGTCAGCTGCTTAAATCGAGCGCACAAGGACTCTTTTCAACCTGAAATCCGCCTCCTCTTTTCTCTGCTCAAATTAAGTGTCCACCTCGGGGGTTTGACTTATTGATCCGTTTTTCTTTAAATGCAGCTGATTTCAGTTCAATTGATCAAGCAACGGTTTCACTCACTCATTCAGTCCCTGTCCCTCCCCCACCACTTTTTCCCCCTGTCGCTTTTTGCGTTGCCAATAGTGTCAGTGCTTGACAACGTTTTGTTGAAGCGCTTAAAAAAAGATAGAGGAGAGATAATTTCAGTCGTGCGCGGTGGGAGGGAAGATTTGTGCAGTCAAACAGAAGAATCAGTAGACGAAGAGGAGGAAAAAAAAAAGTAGGAAATCTCTGCAACCTCTGGAGTCTCATTCAGCACCGCTCGCTCCTGGACAGCGTCTGAGCGGCGGAGTTGATCGAGAAACAGGGGATTTGTTCAAACATTCAATCTGGGAGTAACACCGAATTTAAACGGGGCGCTTAATTTTCTTCACGACTTACAATCCACATTGGTATGTTCACTTCCCACACCTGTCATGCTCTTCTTTTGAATTGAATCTGTGCGGCAAGCAGCGTTTCAACAGCGAGGGAGTCCAGAACTGACTGGAGCTGGTGCCGCCAAACAAAGACGCTGGAAGAAAAAAGAAACCTAGACGGCATCGCAGCTCGCAGAAGTTCTTCTCCTCCACTTTTGGCTCACTTGTATCAGGAAGATTTAAAGGTAACCAGTATTCTTTTCTTTTACACTCTTATACTGGCGTCAGCGAGCTTTAGGAGTGGTATGACAGCCAAGCATCCCAGAGTTACGCAGCTGTGTTGTGGTTCCTGCCTGTGAGAGTATGCAGCACAAACAGTCTAACCTATTAAGCTACTTAATTGGCATCTTGGTGTGCTTTGGAAGCAGTAGTCCATTATATTAAGAACACACACCAACAATTAAGGCAGTCGTATCTTGTTTCATTGCCTTTTGACTAAACCCAATATCAAATAGTGACTTTACAAATCTCCTGGTGTGTATGCGTGCATCGCAAGATTTAGTCCTGTTTTGGGGAGGCCGTAGTCTTTGTCTGCTCACATACTCAACAGATGAATCACATTTGCTGAAAGGCTTTTGGAGGAAGAACGAAGCTGGTGGTAATCGTGGAGCTGATTTGGGGGGGGGTGTCTTGGCAGTACAATGAAGCCCTTCATCAGCTGTATCTATAGGAGCTCCCGCTGCAAACCCCTCTCTCTTTTCCGCTCCACTTGGCTAGATCCTTGCAGAAGCAAATCGGGGAAGTCTATAGGAGTAATCAGTGAACACACACGGTGATCTTAAAGTAATGTATTCATTTAAGATAGATGTGAAGATGCTGCTAATGACAAATATGCCAGCTTTTACATGGTTGTCTGGAAGAATAGGTGCCAATCCATCTTTGCATTTAATTATTTTCAAGTGCGACTTGACGCTCTAGTGGGTGATGGTGACGCCTCTCTGATAGGCTAATGCACCTCTGTTGGAGAATGCACTGATTAGAGCTCACGTTTCTGCTACTCGCAGGTTATACATGATGGTTGTTTCATTATGTCAAAACAAAGTATACATTGATTTCTTAAAGATTTTTCTTAAATTTAAGTGATAAGAAGTGCAATTTCCGTCTAGATTTATAAAGAAATAAGAAGAAAATCTGCTTAAACACTGTTCTGATATGAAGGGTAATATTTTATCCTTTTTTGTTCCACACAGAGGTTTTAATGGATATGCTCTGTTTCCACTTTCTTTTTAATTTTTATGACAGTCTGGCTTTTGCAGGTTTGTTAGGTTCCACTCTAAATCTCTCCAGAGCCTAACCTCCTCATCTACTTCAAATGCCTCACTGGATTTCAATTAGTGAGAATGATTTAATTTGAGCTGATACTCTTCAAAACTCACACAAAATGTGAAAGGCATGTGGTAGCAAATGACAACAATAAAAATGACTTGGTATTTGCACACGGTGGGTCTTTAAAGACCAATTAGATGCTCCTTAAGCACTTCTTGAATCAGCTGGAAACATGCAGACATGTTCCACCAAGCCAATAAAATTGAAACTGAAGCATTTAATGTATTTTTTTTAAATATTTTTTTTAAAGGCATATGGGTCTTTTGAAATCCCCAAACAACCACTTTTAAATACCCATCAGAACCATTAACAGCAACAACTCTTTGCCTTTTTTTTAAATGTAATTTTAGATTTATTATAGTATAAACAAAAACAGAAATGGTAAATTTTTATGAAAGATCAAGTCTTACCGACAAACGCACCAGAGTATTTGCCCAACAGGAGTTTTTAATGTGCTAATCTTAAATCCCAACAAGTCACACTAAGATCCACAAGTGGGGACAAAGATTTTTGACCTCCGCTTTTTGTTTTCATGTGTTTGTGGCCTTAATCAGAACATAAAGTATTAAAGAGTCATCCTGGCTTTCTGAATGTTTGACCGGTATTATCGACTGTGTTGCAGTTACCATTTGGCTTTGCTACTTTTAAAGACAATAATATCAAATTGTCTTTATCATAACAAAGACAATAGGATTTAGATAAAGTGCACTTCTTCAAACACATCACATAATTTCCCCAAAGACCTGAGCCCAGAATGTGTAAAGATGACTTTTACTGACCCAGAACTGAACCCTGTGAAGCTGTGCAGCACCCCTAATAAGACCTACTGATTAAAGGTTTACATTAGTTCAGAATTCACTGTTCAAGTTAGGGGTTACCAATCAGATGTGAAATTTTAATGCAACCGAAGAAGAAGTGCCGTGCCAGAAGCCAACCCCAGCGAAAGAACAATTCCTTCACACGTTTGGCAGTTTAAAAAAGCTTGCTTTCCAAATAAAAAAAGAAAAAAAAAATCTAAAAACGTCTATATTTTTTACACTTCACTTTCAGAGTATACATGTTTAATGGGAGACAACATCCAGTATTTCCACTCATTAACACACAGAAACCCCTCTAATTTAGATCGAAATCCCAGAGAAACTCGACTAAAAAGCTCACTGGTTAAATAAAACCTGTTAGTTTTAAACTTTACATCCAAATGGGCTTTCTTGTACTTTAAGTTTTCCAGACCTGATAATGTTGCCTTTATACCCAGAAAATCATCCAGGACATGTTTACTGTCATGTCCCTCATCTTATGTAATTAATTTTTCATGCTGCTAGGAGTTAGCATGACATTAGAGGAACGGGGCAGAGAAAATCATTTTCCTCACTGGCTTCTCTTCCTTTTCCTTTTCACACTGTGCTGAAAGCAAGAGCATACGTCAGCGCTGAAATTCACATCCAGCAGTGCATAGAGACCGACAGACAAGATGAGGCAGGCAGACAACGCTTCTCTCTGCCTGTTGGAAGACTTTCAGATATCCATTTCACTGTTGTTCCTTATCACTGCTTCTTGATCACGGAGTGTCTACATTCTGGATCACCTCCTCTGCTTTTCCTCCTGGCTGTCCATCTGTTCATCGGGGGGGCCGTCTGTGTGGCCTCGCTGTGCTGACCACAGTCTGATGATCTCCAAAACAACAGCAGAGCCATTCCTCACACATTCCTATTTTCTAAACTGCTGCTTCTTCTTCTCTACGATCCTTTAACAAGCTTTCTGGTTTTCGTCTCACTTCTTCCACGTGTGTCTTGTCTGGTAAAAAATAGTTTTGTCGCAAGCTTTGCGTACTTTTCTTGATGATATTTTATAGTCCAGGTGCTCTTGTGTAAAGCCACCATGCTATAAGTAAACTGTCTTATCACAGAATGTGTGCGTAAGAGCTATAACCCGCCTACAGTTGGAACATCTTCATTAGAAGCCTGTTGACACTAATCAGAGATGACAGCCACTGACACTCTGGTTAATTTACAAGATTTACAACACAAACAATAAAGGAAATAATCTTTCCATTCCAGCAAGCGAGTTGTTCACAATGGAGACGTATTTGACAAGGCGTCGAATTAATCTTTGTTCTTATCAAATGTTGTAATGCCACTTGCTGGCCTCAGCAAAACTGGCATCAAACTGCAGTTTAAACTGATGCTTAAATTTGTTCCCCTTGACAGGAGGAACTCATTCAAATAAGTCAAGAGCATAATGGATCCATATCACAACGCACTTGTTATGACTCAGACAACAGGGTTTCGATTAAGCCTTCAGAGTCATAAGATGAAGAATTGCTCATGATCCAACTTAAATGTAGAGTCATCAAGGCCTTTTAAAAAAAAACTCAGTTAAGTTGATTAAAGTTGCAAGAAAGCATTCACAAACTCTTTGGACTGATCATCGATTCAGCACTAATTATTCTGAAAATGTGTTGTGATCCTTATGTCACCATTATTGCTGAACAAAGCATAAAAACACACAAACAGCGGTACCTTTCATGTCTTTGTGGAGCACTGTGAATAACAATTAATAGTATAATACATGTGTTTTAATAACACTCTTTTAATAAATTGATAAGTAATTCTCAACAATGATGGCTGGTTTTGTTTTTTATTTGAAAAATAACTGCTCACTTTGAATTTAATGAAAGCCACACAGTTAAAACATGTTGGAACGGAGGTGTGTTTCCTCTGCGTGGTATCACCTTCTTTTCCAAGACTCTGCGGAGACCAATTATTGTAGTTCTGAAACCAAAAATGTTTTTTTTTTTTTTTTTTTTTTTTTGCTTAAAGTGGGATTTTAACTTCTCGAAACTTTTGGACTCCTCTATCAGATTTTTCTTTCTCCCTCCCTTGTATTCTTTTTTAGCCTATATTTTACGCAACTTCTATGAAACTAGGGCTGCAAATGGTTTCGTCACACTCATGTTTTCCAAGTAGGACATGGTGCTCTTCCTTGGGCATCAGTTATGATGTATAATTGACAGATTTGTTGATTAGTGTTGGATTAAAGTGTAATTTCACGGGGGAAGATTTGGCTGAGTTTTTCACAGCATATTCCAAACACCTAAATCCAAATCACAGAAATAAAGGACAGACAAAGATTAGGACACGCTCTAAACTGAAAGTAAAAAGAAGCTACTTTTGGCTGCTCACTTATTCAAGAGGGGTCATCACAGCAGTTAGCTGCGCATGTTTGATTTGGCAGAGTGTTCTGCAGGATGCCCTTCCTGAGGTGTCTCCCCCTGGGATCGAACTGGGCATCTTTCACTTGTTAGGCAAACTGTAAGCGATAGCGTTAAATTAACCAAGCATCTAGAACATCTCATATTTAGCTGTTATGACTACAGATTTAGGTGGATGCTATAATTAATCAGGTTGTTGACACCAAAAAATAAATATGTCTAGTTCCTCATTTTAGCCACACACACACAATCTACAGTTAGCGGTTATAACATGCAACTGTTCCGATGTGTCGTCAGGACATCATTTGTCAGTGCTTTTCACAACATTTACAATTCACTGTTTAGGAAATGACCCTTCACTGTAAAGAAATAAATCTGTTTAAGTAACTGACACCAACTCACATGCACATGGAAATCATTCTGACAAAGATTTGCAGTCTCGCGTTTACATGCACTGACACACATAATTGGGACTTTGTGATGTGCACAAACGATGTGCAGATCCTGCATTTGTTTAACCTTAAAGGCTATCTTGTCTCATCTTCATCATTTTATTTGTGTAGCTGCTGTTATTATTCATCCATACATTTTCCTAGCTGTTCCAGTCAGAGTCGTGGAAGGGCTGGAGTCAGTCCCATGACTTGCTGATATGGTGCACGAAGCAGGGTACAGTGTAGAAATGTAACATGCCTCACACAGGCAGGATTTCACACATACATAATGTACCACTCCTTGGCAAATATAAGTAGCTCTACTTTGTGACAAATAAACAAGGAAGCACTAATCACCTACCTCTTCTGAGTGTATCCTATCTCGTGGTTAGACACCTGCTCCCCCATGTTGGAGAGAGTTATGTTCATGGTGATAATAATTATGTTCAGCAGCCCCAGTAAACTCGATGCAGCAGATGAGCTGCTTCTTCACTAGGTGCAGGTTCCGGCTAAAATGGTATTCCAGCTCACATCAGATCTTTAAAGCAGCAGCAGCAGCAGAAGTCACCATCCAAGATGGTTCATTTGGAATTCTTCTGACCGAGGGGTGAGAGACTCTTTGGAGTGCCACAACGACCAAGCTTGTTGGAGGGTAAATATGAGAAAGAAAGTGTCAGCTTCATAGTGAGAGTGAGAGGATTGTCCACTAGTAAACCAATCACAAAAAACATACTTCAGTGGGAATTAATATAACTGGGTGGTACCCCCAGTTAAAATCTTGTTTGGCTATGTAAGCCTAGCTATAAAGGTTTTGTGACTTATAAGACCCCGTCAGTAAGAAAACATGGATGTTTGCACTGATATTTACAAAAGTCTCTTCTGTAATCTGTCCAACTACACAGGAGCTCATTGCTGTAGTTTGAATACCAAAACTTTGTCAGCTGGGTTTTTGGGGGTCGTGGAATGAGCACCAGTCATAAAAGTAGTAAAAGCTACACGTTTTAAAAGGAAAACATATTTATGTGTTTGTACCCTTAACGTGTGAGCCGAGCGGAAGATAAACAGGTAGCATATAATGCTTGCAGGCAGTGACCAATTTGCATATTTATAGATCTGTGCATACTAAAAGAGGGAAAGGCGTGGCATTACATCTAAGCCATTTGAAAGCATCAAGGGATAATTTTGATTGAAATAAAAAAAACCTTCTAAATATGTATTTCTGATGAACAGAGATGAGTTTTTAGGGATTTAATCAGTACCATGAGAGGAGATTTAGGACCTTAGCCATCTGGGTAATAAAACGCTTGTTTTTAGCTTTGGTAAGATTAAATAAAAACCTATGTCAAATGTCAGTGCAAAAAGGAAAACAAACATAATCTAGGGTGCTTAAGTTCAGCGTTTTGTTGTCCTGTTTATCCGACTTCCTCCTCTGCAGCCTTTGTGGCTTTAGAAAAATAACCCAGTATTATCGTCCTTGCCTTAGACACGAGCAACAGGAAACTATGTCACTAGAATCTAAACAAATGTTATTCTGCTGAGTGAGTGCTACTGTTGTTTTTCTTGGAAGGACAGTGTCAGTAATCAGCTTGTTGTTTGGTGTGAGTAACATTGACAAACCATGTTTTTATTCATGCTCTCCCAGCAGTCAGCATGAATTAAACAAACTTTTAATCGGCTACCTGTTCGGCTGCGTGCGGTGAAGCTGCGCTGTTTTTCAATTTTCAATTTTAATTTCAATCCCAGAGTCCATGGGAATTATTTCATCTTTTCTTTAAGCAGCCTTAGTCAGCACTTAACCTGTTGTTTGGTATGATGTCTTCAGGTCATTTGGATCTTCTTGACTTTATTTGCTTAGAGCAGAAATATCAGCTTTAATGGTATTTTGGTTAGGAGTTTTTGTAACACTGGACATGCCGCTTCCTTTTCCACATTCCCTATTTAATTGTATTAGTTCTAACATGCAAGCATAATAGAGGTAAGAGGCTAGTTCACAATCTGTAAAACTTTGACATGGGGGCCAGAGGTTGTGATGCTGCTTGGGGGGCAATTATAACAAGCCTTTTTTCCTTATATGGTTTCATAATCTTTGTTGCATTCAAGACATTAACCTTCTGCTGTGCCCTGTTTTTATGCTCTTAAAAAGGCACACGAGGCTTGTGTTTAATAAGGAGGGCTGCTTCTGCATTTTTCATTGATATTCACAATGCGTGAGTTGAGGAATTTTCCCGCTTTCTTTGTTAGTCTGTTGAAGCCTGCCCACTACTCATGAATATGTATGAGCATATTTTAGACGAAAGTCTTTTAGTCTACGAACTCCCCCATGAGCCTTAAAAACTAAATTCTTTTGCACAGTCAAACTGATCTTAAACCAAACAGTTAAATTAATAAAATGTATTCAGTATAAATGTTCTAGATACAATAAGTCTACAGCAGATGATTAAAGAAATGAGTGGGAAACATGATCCCCACTCTTTCCATAAACATGACTTTGGGGCCAGTTCCTTTTAGCTGCAACAGACCACTACAGATTAGTCCTTGTTCTGCACACCAGCGCCAGCTAGAAATCTCTTGCCAGCAGCAGTGGGAAGGCTCAGATGAGTTCCTAAATCCTGCAGTCAACAGCCACCCATCTCTATGTGAACTATTCCTGGCCTTGATTACAATTTGTGTGCCACAGTGACTGGCTCCAAAGAAAGAACCACAAGGAGATATTCAATTATGTGCGTAGCGGGGTGGGATGGATGAGCCTTTTGCAGTGACTGAGAAAATTCTAAATTCATTTAATGTCAAAAAAGATTTTTAAAAATAGTTCTGATTTTGGCCAGTTTTTATGACGTGACAAGTTGTTAAGTCATAGCGAATCTTGCAAAAAGATGGCAAACCAAGCACTAATCCCTTTTGCTCCTGTTCTGTTCTACAGTGAATGCTTATAGATCCACCATTCAGATCAAATTTTCTAATTATCGTGAAAATGCCTCATAGGAAGGCAGACGTAAAAAGCGCTCATCCTATACCCTACGCTCCTTCAAAGACCAACATAGGTATAATGATAGCAGACAGTGGAAATGATTTATTTGCAATCCCCTGCTCTGCTTGTGTTGCCTAAGTCAAATCTCCACAATCTAATATAAACGAAGCAAGACAGGAAGCTTAGGATAAGTATGAGGCAGCACAGTAGTATTGCTTCTGAGCAAAATGCATTAACATATTGACTTTGCAGAAGTTCATGCAAGCTACCTCAGCTCACAGTTGATTGGCTGGTGCAAATGAGCTCAAGTAAAACATGCAAGCAATCAAAAAAACAAACATGTTGGATGATGTTTTATTCAACGTCTCCCGCACTCTTTGTCAACAGTTCAGTGCAGCAATCATATTGCACTCTCCAACAACATCCACAGAGCTGTGTTTAACAACATTAAACTGTAAAGGGAGGCTGCCATTAGAGGCTTTAGTTGTTTCACTTTCATAATGGGTCTGTAGGGCTACTATGTGCGCTGCAGGTCCACTTAATGGTGTTTTGATCTTTTAGAAGCCATTAGTCAGAGAATACTTGTCATTGCCCCTGCCCTACCTGAATATGACACTTCAGTTCACTGGTAATGAGATGTCTGTATCTACACCAAGTCCTGATTACTAAAGCAGAGGCAACACAAGGGATACCATGTCAACTAGTCCCAGATTTCATGTATAATATCTATGTGTCAGGTAAATTAATTTTTAAAACAGACACAAAGAACTGGACCTGATTTTATCTCCTGAAAATAAGAAAAAGAAGAAAGGAATAAGTAAGTAATTTCATTCATGTCTTCTACAGACGATGGTTGGAGATTCAGGCCAGGAGTGTATTCCCTTGCGGACAGCTTCAACATCAGGTAGGCCCAGTTGTTCCTTTTGCTCTACTTCCTAGTCCATTTGGAGGAAGCATGTGCAGCTGGTGCCTTTGTTAACTAGCTGTCCTAATAAGTCTGTGCGGTCATAGCAATGGTGTGCTTGAGTGTGCTCCATTCAGTGACTCCATCATGCTACTGGGAGACTTGATGCTCATGTGATCAATGGCACTGAACCTGAATGGTGTATTGTTATTGGACTTCTCTACAAACCACAGTTCGTCCAAACACTGTGTTCAAATATAAGCATCTCCATAAATGCACGTGGGACCAAGACACCCAACATTGCGGGTCAATGATTGATTTTCCAATCGTTCTGGACAACTGAGTAAGAGAGAGAGAAGCTGAGCTGTCAACTGATCACCACTTGGTGGTGAGTTGGATCAGGCGACGAGGAAGGATGCTGGAAAGACCTGGCACACCCAAACCTATAATGAAGGTGTGCTGGGAACGTCTGGCGGAGGTTCTGGTCTGTTTGTCCTTTAAGTATCTTGGGTCTTGTTCATGAGCAAGAGATTAACAGATGGATTGAGGTTGCGGTTGCAGTGATGCAGACGCTGTACTGGTCAGTTGTGGTCAGGGTGGCTGACCTCTCCCTTACAGATATGGTGAGGAGTTCAGTGATTCAAGAGGGCCTTGGAGTAGAGCTGCTCTCTATGTCCAAAGCAGCCACTTTACTTGGTTCGAGCATTTAATTAAGATGCCTAATTGCCTAACATCCCATGTAAATATAAAGGAAATATGACATATTTACTTATACTGTAATAACAGTGCTTAAATGTTTTAAAAAGATGCCCACCTACTGTTTATTTTAGGAAACTCCTTGCTTACTACAAGAAGGTCTACAGATTTGTACACAGGTGTGTGTTGCATTTTCAGTGGGCTGTTTCATGATTCAAGATACCTGAAATTCATCTGACTTACTCACCGTGTCCTGTCTTTGTTTACAGCACAACTTTAATGGGGGCACTGTAGACTCTCCTCAGTCAATACAAACACTATTCCAGACCCCAGCTGCTTCACAACTCAGCAGCATGAAGCCGAACAATGCACGTACACAGCTGTGTATCTGTTACCTCTTAAGACATTGCACTGATGTATGATGGAGACTTAGTCTAACTTTAACCCTAACTACTGATAACTTAACTTAACCTTAGCCTAATATTACCCCAGTGTGCATGGCGTCACATTAAAGTTTAATTATCTACTACACACTTGCTTTCTTGTTCCTATTATCTGACTGTGCAAACAGATTTAGGTCCCCATAATGTGAGCAATACTCGAAACACACACACACACATTCAGTGGTACTGTTAGAATGCCTTAGGCTTTTCTTTTCTGGATGTCTTACCCATGTAGAGAAATATTGGTATGTGGCATGCAGTGCATTTGATATATTTGGGTGTTCCGCTAGATTAAGTACTACTGGTTCCACCAACATACTCGATTGTATGAATAAAAATATACATCGTCTTTCTGAATAAAACAAACAAGCATAAAAAGGCACATAAAAGGCAAATTCTGTACAAGTTGCTCTAGTTTTGTTTTGGAGGACATACAGTACTGTGCAAAAGTCTTGAGCCACCTTTATTTCTATATAATACTTCTTTTTTATTCCTTTATAATTTGCTTCTAAAGACACAGACTTGTAATTTCTAAAGCGTTCAGTCCAGTCTTTGTACCTGACCATTTTCAGAAGAATGTTTCTTTTTATCTGTTGAACCACTGATGCTGATCTTTCATTAAAGCATAAAAAATTCACCCATCTCAGGGATGTTATCAGTGTTGTGTCTACACATTAGTGATGGGTCGTTCGCGAACGAAATGGCTCTTAGAGCCGACTCTTTGAAGTGAACGACGCGAGCCGGCTCCTTATTGGGAGCCGTGAGGTTTTTTTTGTTTTTTTTCTTTCTCTCACCCTCTCTCTCGCCCTTTTTTCCGCTAAACTCCGCATGCGCGGCCTGTACTTTGCGCTGGGCAGAGGGGGGAGGGGCGTTAGTTACACTCCCAGTAGCACAGGAACAGAGCCAGAGAGAAAGAGAGTGAGGGACAACGTCACATTAGAAAGGTATAGTAATCATCCGCTATTTTCAGTTGCAGATGATAAAGGATTCAGAAATCATGCAGGCCCATATGACAGAGAATGTGCATCTTCTTTTTGTTTTAATATTTAAATTTATATTTAATTGTGTTGTGGTTTGCAGTGTTTTGTGTTGTTTCACGTTAAATTTGTTTAAAAGGAAAAAGCTGAAAATTTAAATAGTTAAAAGTTTAAAATGTAAATAGTTGTTTTTTGTATTATATGATTTATTTATTACATTTTATGTGGAGTGAATAAATAAAGTATATTTATGGTGGACCTTAGAGACAAAGCACGTACAAACTCCAAAACACGTACAAACTCCTAAGCATGTACAAACTCCAAAACGCGTAAAAACTCCAAAACATGTAAAAACTCAGAAGCACGTACAAACTCCAAAACACGTAAAAACTCAGAAGCACGTACAAACTCCAAAACACGTAAAAACTCAGAAGCATGTACAAACTCCAAAACACGTAAAAACTCAGAAGCACGTACAAACTCCAAAACACGTAAAAACTCAGAAGCACGTACAAACTCAGAATCACGTACAAAAGACAACAGAAGTGCTCCAGGTTTCTAGGGCGAAGTGTTGAGCTTTTGTTACCTAGTGGCTACACAAGCCAGGAAGTATCAACAACTGGATTTGGTGTGTGGTAGTAACAGGTAAATGAACTTGTTTTTTAAATTATTTGAATAAATATGAGTGCTTGTCTATAAATACACAAACAATACACACATGCTTTCAATTGTGTAATTTAAGTGATCTGGGTAGCTCTGTTTTGGAAGTTCAGTAAAAGCTAGAAATGTGTTTTGGAGTTTGTATATGCTTTAGAGTTTGTACGTGCTTTGTTTCTAGGGGCCATATATAAACATATATAAATAAAACCACTTTTTTTACATTAGTAATTCCTTTTCTGCATAATTTTATATTATTGTTAATGATTAAATAATTAAAGCAACAAAACAACCTGAAGAGCCGGTTCGGAGCCGAAAGAGCCGGCTCTTTTTAGTGAGCCGAGCCGAAAGAGCCGGATCTCTAAAAAGAGCCGGAAATCCCATCACTACTACACATAACAGACAACTTGGCAAAGTACCTATTTAAATAGTATCTTTAGACACTTTATTCTTAGTAGCCTTTGGGAAAAAAATATAATTTGCTCTCATTTCTTTCATTGGATCTATGAAAAATGCCAAACATAAAACAGTTTGACAGGCATAAAATAGGATTTTTGCACCAACAAGATGATTCCTAAAGAGCTGTTAGCCAAAACCTTGGCATATCTCGGAATGGCCATTAAAATTTTTAGAGAAACCAAAAAAGCAAAAGTGTCAGGCCTAACAAAGCAAAGACCTGACACAGGACCTGGGAGATACAGTGGGGCAAAAAAGTATTTAGTCAGCCACCGATTGTGCAAGTTCCCCCACTTAAAATGATGACAGAGGTCAGTAATTTGCACCAGAGGTACACTTCAACTGTGAGAGACAGAATGTGAAAAAAAATCCATGAATTCACATGGTAGGATTTGTAAAGAATTTATTCGTAAATCAGGGTGGAAAATAAGTATTTGGTCAATAACAAAAATACAACTCAATACTTTGTAACATAACCTTTGTTGGCAATAACAGAGGTCAAACGTTTACTATAGGTCTTTACCAGGTTTGCACACACAGTAGCTGGTATTTTGGCCCATTCCTCCATGCAGATCTTCTCAAGAGCAGTGATGTTTTGGGGCTGTCGCCGAGCAACACGGACTTTCAACTCCCGCCACAGATTGTCTATGGGGTTGAGGTCTGGAGACTGGCTAGGCCACTCCAGGACTTTCAAATGCTTCTTACGGAGCCACTCCTTTGTTGCCCGGGCGGTGTGTTTTGGATCATTGTCATGTTGGAAAACCCAGCCTCGTTTCATCTTCAAAGTTCTCACTGATGGAAGGAGGTTTTGGCTCAAAATCTCACGATACTTGGCCCCATTCATTCTGTCCTTAACACGGATCAGTCGTCCTGTCCCCTTGGCAGAAAAACAGCCCCATAGCATGATGTTTCCACCCCCATGCTTCACAGTAGGTATGGTGTTCTTGGGATGCAACTCAGTATTCTTCTTCCTCCAAACACAACGAGTTGAGTTTATACCAAAAAGTTCTACTTTGGTTTCATCTGACCACATGACATTCTCCCAATCCTCTGCTGTATCATCCATGTGCTCTCTGGCAAACTTCAGACGGGCCTGGACATGCACTGGCTTCAGCAGCGGAACACGTCTGGCACTGCGGGATTTGATTCCCTGCCGTTGTAGTGTGTTACTGATGGTGACCTTTGTTACTTTGGTCCCAGCTCTCTGCAGGTCATTCACCAGGTCCCCCCGTGTGGTTCTGGGATCTTTGCTCACCGTTCTCATGATCATTTTGACCCCACGGGATGAGATCTTGCGTGGAGCCCCAGATCGAGGGAGATTATCAGTGGTCTTGTATGTCTTCCATTTTCTGATGATTGCTCCCACAGTTGATTTTTTCACACCAAGCTGCTTGCCTATTGTAGATTCACTCTTCCCAGTCTGGTGCAGGTCTACAATTCTTTTCCTGGTGTCCTTCGAAAGCTCTTTGGTCTTGGCCATGGCGGAGTTTGGAGTCTGACTGGTTGAGGCTGTGGACAGGTGTCTTTTATACAGATGATGAGGTCAAACAGGTGCCATTCATACAGGTAACGAGTGGGGGACAGAAAAGCTTCTTACAGAAGACGTTACAGGTCTGTGAGAGCCAGGGATTTTCCTTGTTTGAGGTGACCAAATACTTATTTTCCACCCTGATTTACGAATAAATTCTTTACAAATCCTACCATGTGAATTCATGGATTTTTTTTTTCACATTCTGTCTCTCACAGTTGAAGTGTACCTCTGGTGCAAATTACTGACCTCTGTCATCATTTTAAGTGGGGGAACTTGCACAATCGGTGGCTGACTAAATACTTTTTTGCCCCACTGTACATCTGTCCCTTCAGTTGATCTAGCTATTGTTCACTGAAGCCTCATCGGAAATGGTTTGAGTGGACGGGTGGCTGAGGTATGCCAAATCACACAACAACAAAGTGGCTACAGGTCTTATTGAATTTTCAGTGTTTGGTTCAAAATAATGTCAATATGTATGAAGGAGGGCACAAGAAAGGTGCAACAATGAGTATCTACAGTCGTCTGTATAACATGCTGCCAGTAGAGTAAAAGCATGCTTAGATAGAATTTATATAGAACCTTTTCTTCACAAAGCATCAAGAACTATTTCGAAAAGAAATTACTTATTAAAGAGATTGAAACAAGAAATTGTTTTTGTAGTTTCATGGCTTTTTGGTTAAAAAAAAAAAACAGACATGAAACCAGTCTTCTCTTTGAATTAAAATGTTCAGTTTCTAAAACCCATGTATAAGAAGGTAGGGAAGTTATTATAACATATTTGATATAATCTGAACTAATAATGCACTAAGGTCAGCTCTCATAATTGTCAGTTAGGCTTTTACTTGCATATCAATAGTAACCAAGTTCCTGCACAGTACAGAAAAGAACTGCTTTTAGCCAAAGTGACATGACTTCTGTTCCTATATAAATCCGTTTTGTGCTGTTTTCACTTGCAGATCTTCAGCTGCCTTTTCCTTGATGTCTCCACTTGAGTCCACAGTCAGTTCCTCCTACCTGAACTGAATTAGATATTTAAATGAATGGCTGTATTGGTATTTTGTATATCTCTGCATACTAAGAACAATAGTAGACAACAATGGATTATATTAGAATTTTGAACACTAGGAAAAAGTCTGGCTATTCCCCCCCCCAAATTTAAATAATATGCAAAATAGTGCTGACTCTAAGAAACTCTAATTGTGTGAACCAAAGGCCATCTTCCAGGTGTACTGTGTAGGCACTCTTAACTTCCAGTCTTCCATCAAAGCGTCGCACTAAACCCACCTGTGCAGACTTGATTCAGACCTTTCTAATGAAATGCTCCATCTCTGTCATCATACTGCTCCTTTCACAATCTATTACACCTTATACATTCATTGCTCTGGTATACATTATATGCCACTGACTTCTGCTATCCTGCTGCATTGTTTTAATTATGAGGAGGAAAGGGGTTACTGCTGAAACTTCACCAGAAAGCAATTTCATTATTTTCCATTTTATGGATTTTTTCCCCCCATGGAGTTCAGCATGTTTTCCTGGGTAATTTCACCACCTTGTTTGGTGGCCTTCTCTCTGTAGCAGCAATGATAACTAAAGATCAGTGGCTAATGTTTAATGCATATGTATTGGTGAGTTTAGTTTTCTTTGATGTTAATGTGTTTGCGGGGTTTAGCATCCACCAGTCCAATGCACAACACATTTCCTCTAAAGCTGCACCCTTCATAAATGACCACAGGGTTGAATTCTGGAATAATCTCCACCGACAGATTGGTGGTGCTGCATGTAATGGAATAGCTTAGATGTTTATTGGAATTTAGACCAGTGTATTTGCCTACAAGGTACAAAATAAATTGCAACTTTAGAGCTACTTGGGCCATCCAATGTGACAACATGGAGAACCAAAAATATTAGCTTGCAAACCTCAACATACAAGTTAATGAGTAATACATTTTAGTAACCGTAAATCTCCTTATTAGTACTAACTTTTCTCCAAAGCATATACAAACATACATGTATGTATAACTTTTGGGTTACTTGAGTATCTCTTTTTAATTCCAATCCATGCTGGTAGTCTGCACTTGACACCTTTATAGATTTCTTTTCAGATCAAAAAGTTTTATATGAAAAAACATAAGTACATATATCTATAAATTTTGGTTTCTGGCTTGTAACATCTTAGAAGGGTTCCTTGTCATATTTTGGATATCCAGGTTTTCAGGGCACTTCAACCAAAAAGATATTTCTTCTTAATCTTCTCAGATTCCACATTTTGATGTTTATGTTATGGAACGGCTGTGTGCAGACAGGAATAGGACCCAAGGTGCAGACACTCGGAGGCAAAACTTAAACTCAAAACAGCTTTAATGTTAAACTCAAATATAACATAACTGGAAATATCAAAATAAACTTACACCGGAAGACTGACAGAACACACAGCTAGATAAACAGTAGATCACGACACGGACACAGAGAAACACAGGGCTTAAATTCACAGAGGGAGCAATCAGGGAATGGGTAACAGGAGGGAAACATAGCTGGGGCAAATCAGGCCTAACGAGACAAGGGGAAGCGAAACCAGATACATTAACATCAGACAAGGACCTTCAAAATAAAACAGGAAACATGACACAGACTGAACTAAAGACACAGACTAAACACGCGCGCACTGCAGAGGGAACAGAGACGTGGGACCAGGGCAGACACAGACACTGACTGGACACGGGGATATAGCAAACAGGGGAGACAGCAACTAAGGATTACACAGAGACAAACCATAAGACATAACTCTAACGAAGAAACCAAAGAATAGAAAAGATAAATAATACAATAAACTCAAAACCCTGGGTCAACGACGCAGGCATCCGAACAGTTTAAGGTGTAAATGGGTATGTTTTACTTCTGTCTTACTCTTAATTTTCTTGCAGTACACTTCAGAGTAATCTTGTGACAGCTTTTAATCCACAGGTTAAGAGTCTGAAGAAATCACATCTGTTTCATCAGTTTTCTCTGAGGCTGATAGCGTTGACATTGTCAGACCAATCTGATAAGGATTTTTACAGGACTGTTTGCAAGAATTGACATCAATGAGTCCAAATTTTTAAGGACTTTGAGCACACCATCAGATTTGTTTAGAAAATAGATTCTGCCAACACAAATACAGTTGTCTGTGGAAACAGACTTAGATTATTTTAGACAAACTTACATTTTTATTAGATATTTTTAAATAAGAACGTTTGATCTTATGGCATCACAGCACTGATAACGGTACAGCGACAAGGTGATAGGCTCAGCACAATGTCTAAACATCCAGATGTCTGGATACAATTCAATGGAATGACCAAAAAATTTGCAAAGCTGAGTACAAATCACAAACAAACTGCAACATTACTAACGACTACCAGATTAGTCATCTAGTATAATTTGTTTGTTTTACAGTGAAGAGACTTGTTAGACAAAGATTTATCTAAAAACCTGCTGTACTTAATTATTAATTGCAATACTGGTTAACAAACTCATTAAACTAGAGTGTCTGTGACAGAGAGCTGCCCGTTCCCCCGAGCCTCGAGTGGGATGCACAGGATCATTAGAGGCTAATGTAAGTCTGGTTGAGATCAGTTGCTGCAGTAATGGAAAAATACAACCTTAAAGCACAACATGCCAAGCTTTAGATAACTTGTGTAGGATTTTATCTATATTTGTGCTGTTATATGTTTTTCTACCTACCACCTACACAAAAATATACAGTCCGTAGGAAATGTTATTAGATGACTGATCTCAGTATTTTCTCATCTTATTTTTAAAAAAAACCCAAAACAGTTCTGAAAGTTTTTGCAGGACACCAGGAAAATAAATCGACACCTATTTAAAAATAAGAATAATCATTTATTCAAAGTCGAAGAAGAATATGCTGCCCACTTCCTCATTCTACCCTCAAAAAAGATGTGTTAGATATTTTAATGTGGCTCAACTGAGCCACACTAAACTCATCTGCTCCATGAACATCTACAACTCTCTGAATACATTTACAATCTCTTATGACAGCCCTCGTAATTGTAAAGAGATCAAGTAAACTCTTAGCCAAGCTATGTTGTTGCTTACATGATGAAGCCTTGTGAAATCCCTTTATGAATAATTTTTCCTACACTTACACCCCCCACCCTTCTCTCTTTGGTTGTCGCATAGAACATGTCTAATCTACTTAAAACAAGTTGAAAGACTAGTAATATAAATGAGACTGCTTGGCCATCTGAGGATCTGTCTTCATTAGAAGTGGATCTGGACAGAGTTTCTATTAGCTCACTATCAAGATGGGGAGACTGTGAGGAGGAAATTACGCATGTCACAAGACAAAGTGCGGGCGGCCCAGAGCTTAGCCCAATGGAGGATGAAAAGCCTTAATCAACGACAAGGACTACCGGTGACAGGGCACCATGATCTCCCCATGCGTCACAATGTAGAAGATTATATCCAGCCTCTGACAGATTGACACTTCCTCTGTGAGTTCCTGGCTGAAAACAGAGAAGGATGGCACTGTTTCTCTCTTCTCTGCTCCTTTTCCTTCCTTTGTTCTTTACAATCAAAGGTCTTCCCCAGATTTGGGTCATTACATTTTTTTTACCTCATCTGCAACGGTAACAACACTTAATATTCTTTTAAAGATAACAGCACTAGAGTGCACCCCAGGAGGACCATGTGCGTATCTTGCCAACACTGACAGTAAATTACAGTTATAATGGAACTGAAAAGTTCAAAATATCACGATGTTGTCATGTGGAATATTCAATTTAAAGGTCATGAGCCCTCTGAAAGAAAATTCTCGTTGTTATGTTTTTCTTATCTGTTTCTTGTTTCTCTTTTTTGTCCTTGTCACATTAATCTCATGAATCAGCCAGTCAGCACCGCTCATAAAAACACTCTTCTGTTCATTTCAGGCATCCGTGTAGAGTATGTGAATTAGTCATATGCCATTATCACACCTGCACTATAAAGTTTTTTTTTTTTTTTTTTTTAACTCATCTGCAGCTAAAAATGGTTCTCTGGGGGAAAGCAATGGCTTTTCAAAAAGAAAGAAGGGCTCATTACTTTCGCCTGACCTTATTAAATTACACACAAGATACATTTTTGAGCTACGCTTCTGCAGACAGGATGCTGAATTGAAGACGAATACACAGGTATGACATCATTAATGGCAGTGGATGAAGCAGCCTGCTTCATCCATTGCCAAGGTTACTGGCCACAAGTTCCTTTGTCATTCCTCTTCATCACGGGGCACTGTCTGATAATTATCTTGATTTAATAGCTCTGTTCCTCTGAGGCAACTGTCCTAATTAACAAACAAGGAGCCAATATTTTGATCTTGCCACCAAATCAAAAGGGTGCTAATTGTACATATCATAGCCTAAAGCTTAGACTGTTGTCTGAATCATCAATGGTACTCGAAAAAATTAATATATCCGATTACTCTTTTATTGAACTCAATATTTAAGCAAACTGCAAAAAGGTACAACTAACAGCACAAAAAAGTGTGTAACTACAGCAGAGGATTTCTCTAAAGTCTGCAGGCTGCATGAATCAGGAATCAGCAGTTATATCCACAGGCTGACAAGATAACAAGTACTGAATCTATCACCTAACTTTGGTACAATAACAAAACTGATAAACCCTTATGCCTCAGAGTGTCAGAGAGTCTGTTCTGCATTTCTGGCTTAAAGGGGATAGGAAAACATGATTCAGTTATTCACTGCAATATTTAAGCAAGCAAAAATCTGGCACGCAGTACATGAGTGTGCTTGCAAAGAATGTGTATGCTTACATGGCTGGTAGCTAGTTTAGTAACATAAAAGCAGCTTTTGTATTGCATGCATACAGCTATTTCCCAGAGTTTTGCTTAATTTAGTTTATTCACACTCCCAGATTTCTGCAGGTACAAACTTGTAGTCTTCTGCCACAGCTAAAGTGGACTGTGTATAAAAAAATGGACCAAGCCACCATCATGTCACCCGGTGGTTTGTGCAATCTTTAAACCGAAACTATGTTTTCTGCTTGGCTGTAAACACGGGATATCTGCAGCATAGCTGGACCTTTTAACAAAGGTATGTAAGCCACTTGGGGTTGGCTTTTTGAAGAAATTCAAGGAACTGTAGGTTTTGATATTTCCACACTGGTTTAGTTTTTTAACTCTGCAAGTTGCTGCTTGGTTCAACTGACACTGACTCGCGTTACTTAGACTTTTAAGGGATTATCACTGGATGCACAAAAGCTGTTTTTATACCCGTATGCAGTCAAATGTGATTTTGTCAAATTAGTTATGCTTTAACTTTACATTTTTCCAGGGAAAGAATAGATTAATTAGCAGTTAGTAGAAACAATGACAGAGGGGACCGACTCAAGCACTGTATTCATATCACTCTTGGGGACTGGCTTCATATAGAGTGTAGTCTTTAAATTTCACAACAGCTTTTAGTAGTGAAAATGTCATTAGTCATCTCTAAAGTAAGCACTGATCTTGCAGCAGTGCAGTGTTTTGGTAAGTCTCTGCTTCAAAAATATTACTGTTAAAATTTCAGTTTAAGTTGACCTAAAAAAAAAATCCAAATTAGATTTACAAAGATCAAAATATTCCAAAGAAAGAAGGGCAGGAAGAAGAAAAAGTAAAAGAGGAGGACTGAAAGGATGAACTTGATGCAGTGGGTTGAAGTGAGGACATTAGCTGCAATAGTACTATCACTGAGCTGCCTATGAGGCAGAGAAAACTGAACAAAAGGAAGAATATTAGGCTAAAGTGGGCATTTAATTGTTTAGGCCATTAGTATAACTAACTGTCTGTACCTTCAATAGCCATCAACAATGTGATATAGATGAGAATGTAGTTAAAAGACACATTTCAACTGACTTTAAAAAGGATCAAGACAAAAAGGAAAACAACATCAAAGCATTAATCAAAAAAATAAAAATGTCACAACTACAAAATCTAATATGAATCTAATGATACACAAAATCACAGAAACATTATATCACATGTCTGACATATCAAAGGCCATTTTCACTGCAGCATATTTGCCTCTCCTCTCCTATTGCTGCATATTTAACTTTTTGCCAGTGGTTATGTAATGAGGCTTGTCACCAGAGGTTTGGCCAACACAAGAGACCCTCCTCTCTTCCTCTGAGTAAGTGCCAAGAAAGAAAACCTGGGGTTACAAGGAAGAGGCATAGAATGAAAATCACTTACACAAGATTTAATGACCAGGATCACAAACAACGGTCTGACAAAAGCAAGAGATGCTGCAGATGCAGTTCTTTTGTACAAAGAGCCAGAGTATACTGCAACACAGGTCAAAGAGGTACTTAAGGGATAATAAGGTGTGATAGTTTCTTCTGTGTCTTTGCTCATCTTTACAATAAAGAACTTGATAAAATAACCAAGTTGGACAATATTCCCTGTAGGCGGTCAAGGCTGTTGTTTTTGGGGAAAGAGATCAGTATGGCGCAGTGACACTTGTCATCTTGAATGGTTGGCCAGGAGTAGTGAGAGTACACTGTGAGCCCATGGTAGTCTGTCACCTCTCTCCACCCAGCCACCTACAGTGAGTAAAAATGGCAAGACAGCTAAACCCTCAACCAGAACCACTCTTGAGGGTATAATGTCATGTTCATTTGTAGGCAGATGTCGATTTTTTTTTTTTTTTTTTTTTTTAAATGCTGCTTCCTCTCCCTCACACAGTCTTCATAACAGCCAGAGTTGCAAATTAACACTGAGAGATCTGACACTAATGAAGCGATTATGCCTATCCAAGGGACGGATTGTGCCGTTATCATGTAATAACAGAGCTTCTCTGTGGACTGATTCTTTGTGCTCTTTATTGTTTTACACTCTAATTAAATTAGTGGAGTGATTTCCTGAATGCGCACAGTGTGAGTCTCGTATTATTTGTGTTTGGAGGATCCAGCGTCTTCAACTTACTCGAAGTCTTTAAGGATAAGCACCAGCTCTTCACTTCAGGCATGGGATCTGAGCCATGAGGGAGCATCAGGATATATCTTTTGCTTTGAAGCTCTGAAGGGCTGTGCAGAGTTCACCAAACTGCCAGTTTAATGGATTGAGTCTAGCTTTTCAGAGGTGCCACGGAGACAGAGCTATTTGCTACGCTGGTTAAAAGTCGAAAGACATTGCCTGTCTTGCTCTCTCTCTACTCTGCCATAATCTGTTTGCTCCATTTGCTCCAGATACATTCATTTATTCACTGTGGAACTGTGAAACAAGCAAGTAAAAAGTTTGAAAATACTGTATTTGTCACTCCTACATTTGTTAGCCCCATTCACAGCATATAGTCACTTATTGTTCCAAAATGTTATTTTTATTTGATGTTAGATTTAAGGATTTTTGTCTTTTCAAAGGCATTTCCATTTTAATACAATAAGAAGTTTCAGCAAGGGATATTTACTGTGTGAAAGCACTATCGTTTCTCCTAACTAAAGGGCTTGTATTAAAGCATATTGCATTAGAAGTGTTTGAGAGATTAACATTTAATTATGCTGCATCTGGTTGCCAGCAGAATAGGGAGGGTGAAATAACGCCAGATGAGAAATGTTTTGACTTTTAAACTAAATAAATCCTCTACCCTGACTTACAGATGAGTCCAATTAAAGTGGCGGCAGACAACTTTTCAACATTTTCAGTCGTTACTTGTTCGTTTGAAGAGCTCTGGTGTCTGCAGCAAATGCACTTCAGCTGTGCCATAGATCATAAGTATTTATGTTCCTGGGATATCTCATATCTGGAGATACAACTGCACAGTGAAAGTGCAGATCCAGTGAAAATCATTAGTGAAAGTAAAAAAAGAAATTGTTCCCATCTTAAGGTGAGTGGTTGAAACAGCTGTTTCAGTTTGTGGTGCTGAAAACATTCCTCAGAGATTTTAGTCCATATTGACACAACCTGCCACAGCCTGTACATCCATGTAGTGAATCTCCTGCTTCACCACATCCCAAAGGCACTCTATTGGATTCAGATCTGATGACTGTGGAGGATATTTGAGTAAAGGAGGCTGAAGTACCCAGGGAGAATCCGCATAGACGGGGGGAGAACATGCAAACTCCCCACAGAAGGGTCCCAGTCAGCCTTTAAATCTGAATTCAGCACCTTCTTGCTGTGAGACAACAGTGCTAACCAACGCACAACTGTGCAGGTGGAATATATTTTGATCAAAGTATGTTTTCCTGTTGAGTTGACTGCTCATTTCCCCCAACACTTTTGATTCATCTCTTAATTAACAGATATTGATAAAGACAGTGATTGTGCAGCAATAATATGAAGGCTTGAGAGATGACGCCCTGCAAGTTTGGAGTAATTACTGTATTGACATAATCTGACTTTAATTTAGGTTTAAGAGGCATCCTGTTCACTGGAGCCATGCGTTAGGATGAACTATATGGGCAGCAACTTATACGCCAGTTTCCAACAGATTGTTGAAGATCAAAAATATCACTCCATCCACACTGAAACAACTGATTTAACTCTAATAAATTGTGTCTAAAGGACAGCTCTACATCTACAGATCTAATAAAAACTAACACTGTGGCATGGTTGCATCAGCTGATCAGGAAAATGAAGGGTTAAACATGAATAAACTTAATAACTTAAAAGGAGTCATAACATTTAGTTTAAAAAGTTGCAGAAACGGCAGGACAGCCCATAACCTGTCCGCCAAACAACGCAGAATTTAAACAGCACCTGTTTGTTACACTATGAACAAAAACTGAACAGAAATTGCTATATACTATAAACACGAGTTACTGAAAGTTGGTTCCAACCAAATGGCAGTGATTTAGAAAGTGCTTTGCAATCACTGAATGTGAATGCGTGTATGAAGCGAAACATCTGGATCATTTAACAGTAGGAACAAAAAGCTACTGCACAGGGTTTAGAGTTACAAGAAGAAAAGGATTTGAAACCATAATATGCAGAAAGTTAAAAACAGCGCTGGATCTATGATGAGCAGCCATTTAGTCAGACTGGCTGTTTAGCTTAGTGACATAGTACAAGCCAAAGGTGATTAGGCATTTTTACAACAGCAAGCAGAAGTAGTCCTAGACACATTCTTTGCTCATAATGTTCATGTCGCCTAAGAAAATGTCACCATTCACACTGCAAAGCAAATTCTGCAGTACCTTCACAAACACCAAGATGAAGTGCAACGGCTCTTGTGAACTCCACAACCGCATGAAACCTTTATGAGATGTTCTTGAGTGCAGAGTGTAAAGCAGAGACCCACCTACTTCACTCTGCAAACAGCTGGAAGCTTTCTTTCTCTAAGGAAGGTCAAACATCTCACTACACATGGCACACACACTTCTGCAGAACTTGGCATTCAGAGGACTGAAGTAAAATGTCAGTTCAGTTCCTTACCAGGTAATCGATATATTTTAGTTGCAGAGCGGTGATGCAAATTTTAAACTCTACAAAATAAATAATTAATTAAGAAAAATCATAGCATAGACACAGCAGCATAATAAGGCAGAGCCGCTTATTAGACATGCACTAATTGCATAAATGTACTGGCAAACAAATCTGATTAACATAAAAGAGACTGGAGCAAAATGCAGATAAATTAAGGTCCTGCGTTGTTTGCATGACTAGGTTAACAAATGTCTCGGTAACACCTTATGATCACTAATAATCATTAATGATCATTATCATTTATAAATACTAAACTGAACACACAAAACTGAACTTAAAATCTTATAAGTGGCTTCTATAATAAAAATATATATATATATTTATGACCGTCAACCTGTTATATTTGGTATTTTTGGTTTTTGGAACAACTTGCTTGAATGATACAAAAAAATGCTTGAATACAAACACAAAAGCTTCATATGGAAATGGTAAGGTACAAGGACTGGACCGCAAATGAGTGAAAAAGGAGCCAAAGAAGCGGGGGTTGGGAAGCGTATCTGTAACCGGAAGGTCGCCGGTTCGATCCCCGGGCTCTCTGTCCTGGTCGTTGTGTCCTTGGGCAAGACACTTTACCCTACCGCCTACTGGTGTTGGCCAGAGGGGTCGATGGCGCGATATGGCAGCCTCGCTTCTGTCAGTCTGCCCCAGGGCAGCTGTGGCTACAACCGTAGCTTGCCTCCACCAGTGTGTGAATGTGAGAGTGAATGAATAGTGGCATTGTAAAGCGCTTTGGGTGCCTTGAAAAGCGCTATATAAATCCAATCCATTATTATTATTAAACTTCAGATAGTCTGAAAAAGTGCTCGAGACCACTTTAAAATAAATAGAAATTTTGGCTCTTTGGAAGCATAATATAAAGATATAATATAAAATAAAATAAAAAGGTTCAAGACTTTGGCATAGTACTGCATATTTATATTTTTATTTGTGTGAACTGCATTAAAAAGTGAATATGTAAAAAAAACAAATTGGAATTCATCACTTGTCAGTCCTTAGGGCACTATAAACACAGGCAGCAGTATTCTATAGGAAGTGAGGTAACTGATGCAAAAACATATAAAAGCTGCTATAAGACGTGGGCGTGTGTGCCTTATTCCCACAATGGTAATTTTTCAACTTGTAAATCCATCAGTTATACAACCTGTGTGACGACTCGTAAGAATATCCTACTCTTTACTCCCCGCTGTTCTGTACAATTGCCTGCCAGATGTCAAACACCGTGTGAGCATGTCGTTCCTTTAATATATACTCGAGAACCCCTATAAGCAGTTAGTACACTTCTTTAGAATTGCTTGTTGGATGATTGAATACCGTCGGAATCACCTTCTCTCAAAACTTTAGGACTGCGGCATAATAATTCCTTTACTTTTAGCTACAATCACTCCCACTAGTTCACACCAACGTACTGCCTCTGCAAGGGGGCAGACAGGGAACAGAGTTTGAGCTGTTTTTGTCAATTTCCGTCTCAAAAACTCAGTTCAACATTATGAATATCCTCCCAGAGAACTATTTGAAATGGCTGGTGTTATGTTTAAATTATGTTATGTATTTATAAAAAACCTTTGATTATATATCAACAAGCCTTACTTAAAGAGATGTGTAATGTGCATTTTTCCATGTCTGAATAAGGCCTACTTTATTACTTTATCAGTGATCTTAACTCATGTATTGCTGTGAGACAGTCCAAACCACTGTGCCACCGTGCCCCTCATTCAAACAATCATAGATCTTTTTCAATGGGAAAACCAGTTTCATTCAGACATACTTTTGTCGATTCAACTGAATTATTTTCATAGCTTTGAAAGCCCTCATCCTATATAAATAGCCCTGCCAAATTTCAGATAATTTGGAAATTTGCACTTTTCAGCAAACACTAGCGGGTCATAGAACTCTATTACTGTGTGTTTTTTAGGAGATGAACCAGGATGAATAAGTCATAGCTCAAATTCCATCAATATGCGCAAACTAACGCTCATGCAGAAGGCAGAAGAATTTCTACATGGGTCCTTAAGTTTATGTGTCAAAGACATAAAAAATGTTTGGAAAGTGTGTTTTTGTTTCAGTAAGGATGATCAGCGAGACCAACCGGATTAAAAAGGCTACATTTTGCTGAAAGCCTTATAGTGAAAATCAAAAAGTGATAATCATGGGCCTAACAGCTTTAATTAGCTGTCAGTATGGGGTCTGAGGTTGTGAATCCTTCCCCCACTCTTTAGACACAACTCACTCTCTTCCCTAGTTTCTGCCTCTCCTCGTTCTCAGTTTTAATACAGGCTGTCTTTACTATAATCTCTTTCTGCCTCCACAGTTTCAGCCTACTTTCTCTCACTGATACGCTCCATGTGTAAATTGAGGGAGGCATTTCAAGGTTGTCTCCATCTTTGATCATCACACAGTGGACCCCATAGGAAATATCAAATATTAAACTAACAGAGCTCCTCCGCAGCACACACTTTGAGACATCATAGCATGCTATGAGAATGCATAGCGTGATGTGGAAATGCAAAGTAACAATGCCTCAGACTTCCTAAAGCATTTCCCAGGAGAACTTCTTTCCACTTCTTCTTTCCACACGAACACTGCTGCAGCTAAAAAAAAAGCAGACTAAAAAACTAGACTACAGAGCCCAAGACATATCACATAATGTACCATGAAGGGCAGGGAGTTTTCAGATTATACCTGGTGATTGTACTGAAAGGATGAGTGGATGAAGAGAGAGGAGGGAGCAACGAATGAGTCATTTGGAAGGGAATTCACAAACAATTGGAATAATTTCATAGAGACCTTGGCATAAAAAAACTCTACTCTATAGTCAATGCTAAGAGATTATTTAGGACATTAACTTTTGTACTTTTATTTCAGTTACTTATATAGTTATATATATATATATATATATATATATATATATATATATATATATATATATATATATTAGTGCTGTCAGCGTTAATCTTAAATGACGTTAACGCCATAACCACATTAACACTTCAAATCTCCGTTAGCAAATCAACGCGGATCACCCCGTCCGTGAGGCTGGACGCACTAATGCGTCAAAGACCTAACCATGCTAACGCGTTGACGCTGTTAGCGTCGTCAGTGTGGTTGCATAATAGCAAACAAGCCTTAATTGGCTTACCTTGGGAAATTCATGCATTCAAAAAGAATAACTAACTTAAAAATATACCGAATTTTCATATAAGACCCCATTTACACTGGATTGCAACCTTACATTCAAAAATTGTAAATGCATCCAAATAAAAAATTGCCTTTACTTGTAGTCCACAAATCCATCTTTATGTTTCTGTTTAAGAGTAGTTGTAAGCAAGTTACTTTGTCAATGAAAACTGTTAGTTACTTTAGTTACTCATCCAAGGCTGACGCTGTATGAAAAAGCGATCTGTGACACGGTCAAGGGAAAGTGCAAGCATAATGCATATTTTTTTATACAAAATATGAACAAAAACCTCTCTATTCAGACAAAATACACATTATATTAAATGCTTAAAATACAAACCTACACTCTTTAGTTGAATAGTATCTCTAGTTTGTTGCTACTACAAATCTGTTCATTCCAGTACTAATGGTAGTCTTTATGAGCTCTGGACATTGGGTGAAGAGCTCAACAGGCTGTTATTTACAACAAACTTAACGGATTCTGATAAGTGTTTAACGAGGAAGTATATATGTTTTATAGGCTCAGTTGCCATTGAGTGTGCTCCATTGCAAAAAGCTGATTCAGTTCAGACAAAGGTGAAGCTGTGTAGTCACTTTATTAGTTTGTCAAGATGATCAATCCAGATTATTTTCTTCACAAAAAGAAACTACACATAAGACCCTTTTGCAAGTATCTCGAACCTGCAGCGCACACAGGGTGATATGGTCTCTGTGGTTCTGATAGACATATAATTATAGTTCTTATGTAAGAAGGTAAGAAAGAAGGTCAAAAGTTTACCCGTATTAAATGTTTTATTGCCTGTAAATGGCAAGCTACTATAAATATGTTCATCATCTAATGATGCAGACGTATATCCGATCAATGATTTTTGCAACACTTGAGAAGTCTGTTATACCCATTAATGGAGCTTCATTCACTCTCGAGATGGATAAATTGTCTAGTAATGAAATTAATTGAAGCTTTAGAACAGCGTTAATGGTGTAACGATATTGATTTATTGAGTGAGAAATCCAAACTCATCTCTAATGAGATGAAGTTCAAACTTGCTTCTCAGGGTTTGATGCAGTTTTCTGTGGTCAGCCAGTTTCTCCTATCTTTACAAAGATCTACAGATTAAAAAAAGTCCTCCTAACGACTTAAGGCCTGCACTGTTATCTCAATAGGACTTTCATATTCAGTAGAAGCTGATCTCCATTTAAGATGATTTTTCTCTGATGATTTCACTACTCACACAATGCTGTGTGAATACTGGCCATGGTGCAGTGGCGGTGGAAGTAAAGTCAGCACCCTCTTGGCCTTCCAGAGCACACGATTTGTCACCTCTGTTGAGAACTGTGAGGTCACCCAAAGATAGTGACACTGCTCTTACAGGGGTGTGGATATTTCATTTTCTGGGTCAAAAGCTTCTAGTCTCGCTGATTCCTTGGCAAAACTCAAAAAATAGATTTGAGTTGTTGAGAATTACCTAATCAAATCATGTTTTTTTGTTGCTATAGAGACAGTTTTTGTGCACAAAACACTACATTTTTGTCCCTTCGACAGAAGTCACAAATCCTTTGAAAGCTGTCCAGTAAAACAGTAGCTCCCTAACACAAAGACCCAGAGAATCGTTTTTGTGTTTGCCTATTTCAATCATCCCGTGTCTCTGAGACAGATAAGGAGAGAAGTGACCTGACCCTCACTTTGGCAGCACTCTCGGAGATGAGAAAGCTAAAGGGGTTAGGAGAATTCATCTGACAGGTCCACCGGGAAATGTTACTGTGAGCACATTAGCTCTCTGCTCTTCTCACTACTACTGTCAAATGTCAGTATGCTAATAACCAGGAATCCGTGTAAATAACATTCTCCATGTTATAGCATGCCAAGCTAGGCTTCTGGTACTTATTGATGTATTTTAAGAGCGCGTCTGTCCTCCGCAGTATCCCCATGAGCGCGTGGCTTGTCCCAGAACATGCTAAGATAGATAGAATCTGATGAAACGCTGAAGTTTCAGCGAGTGCTTCAAGTCTCTGTGGAGAGCGGGCTAATGCTAAATGTATGATCCATGATTTGAACCTCATTTTTAAACCCTGCGAGCGCTAAGTGTGTAATTTTTGAAACTAGAAGACACAGTTCCTCTGTGGATAGGAAGAATACATGTCACATTTTATTGCTTTACCTATATTTGTACCCCACATTATTGTATTTCCCCATAGACCCAGTTATTCCTTGATGTAACAGGGGCACTTGTATATTGATGTGAAATCTTTATAGTCTTGAGAAAAACTTTTTTGATAATCTGACTACAGTGAAAGCAATTAATCCAACGCTAATTAGTAAAGTAACATTTTTGAATAACAGTAAAGCTTAGACCCACCAATGTTAAGCCCTTTTTCAACACAGCAAAAATATGAAAGCATGCAGACATGTTAAGGAATAAAGTTCGGTGGCTCACGCTGTCCGTGCTATGGCAATGTCTGAATGAAGTCATAAGGAACATTACAGTGAAAGTGACTCATGTCTGAATGATAGGATGTCATGACTTTGACAGATTTATAAACCCAGAGGAGAGCACTTGATCATCACAGTATAACAACAAGTCATTTAAACTTACGGCATATCAATCTGTGCAGTTAAGAAACATAAGTGATTCTGAACCAGTTTCATCTGCTTTGGCACAAATGAAAGTGACTACAGGCGCAAAGGAGAAACAGCAACAAGACAACCCCAGAAGGGAATTTTTGGGGTGCTCCTAGCAACTTCACCCTTTCAGGCTAGACAAGTAGTCCAGCTCTTTTAGAATTGCACAACTATTTGTGTAAGAAGGTTTGCTGTGTCTCCCAGCACAGTCTCAAGAGTGTTGAAGAAGAGCCAGGAGATTGGCCTTTACATGAGGAGACCCGGAGAGAGCTGCAGAAGGGTGTAAATCCAGCACCTGAACTGCTATCTGTTCCTTTGTGCGAAGAGCGGCAGGAGAAGTGCTGCCAGAGCGGCTGCTCGTGTGCGTGTTTCTGACCAAACTATCAGAATCAGACTTCATGACGGTGGCACAAAGGCCAACGTCGGTCTGTGGGACCTGTGCTCACAGACCAGTGCCGTGCAGATCGCCAGACATTTGCCAGAGAACACTCGAACTGGGAGTTTTGTCACTGGCACCACACTCTCTTCACAGATGAGAGCAGGTTCACACTGAGTACATGTGACAGGCATGAGAATGTCTGGAGATGCTGCGGTGCACCTTATGCAGCCTGCAACATCATTTGGCATAACCAATTTGGCAGCGAGTCAGTGATAGAATGGGGAGGCATATCCTTGGAGAGTCACACAGAGCGCCATGTATAAGCCAACAGGAACATGAACGCTGCAAGGTATCGTGCTGGAAGTCCTCAAACCTATTGTATAAATTTATGATACAGTGGGCACTGGATTCTTCCTGGTGCAGGAAAATGCTTGGCCTGATATGGCCAAAGTGTCCAGGCAACTTCTGGATGATGAAGGCACTGGTGCCACTTACTGGCACTCATGTTCCCCGGACCTGAATCCAATTAAAAACCTCTGGAACATTTTGTTTCAGTGCATCTCATTCTGCCAAACAGTGTCACGGACTCTCCAGTGGCACACTGATGCCCTGATCAAAATCTAGGGGAGATCCCCCAGGACAACATCAAACATCTCATCAGGAGAATACCCATAAGTTATTTTGAATGCATAAAACCAGTAGGCAGTAAAGGGTTTCAGCCGATGTATGATTTAACGATCTTTTATTGTTGAGTAAAGATTATTTTCACTGAAAATATCCAAAATACTTTAGTCAGAAAAATGAACAAAGGCATTTATTCATTCAATAGCAATACAGAACCCAAGAAAAATATGAAATTGAAAATAAAAATCCATTTGCAAAAAAAAAAAAAGAATCTTTCCAAATAACTTTATCTCCAGTGTTTTTACCATGTGCATGCTGGTTAGTGTGTGTACCCGGCTCCCCTTGTCCCAGCTCACTTCGTTCTCTAATTACACACCTGCTTCAAGTCACTGAAACACTCCCATCCTGAGATAAATTGTCTGGACAACTGTGTAAAAGGCTGCCTGAAAATTGTGCGTCGCATTAGAGGTCTTCAAAACAGGGGCTCCTTTCACCAGAGATGCAACATGACAGCTGATTTTCAACACAGGAAACTTTTCCCACTTATCCACTGTGATTTTTGACCCTCAAACATAACATAAATGGAAAGTTTACTTCATCACCTCAAGTTTATAGATATTATCAGTTGATACTATATATTGTATATCATGCCAGTGCAGCGGTTATCACTGTCCACTCACAGCAACAAGATTCCAGGTTTGACCCTGTTTAGCGGTTTTTACATGTTCCCTTTGCAAGTTTAAACCCCACAGTCCAGGTACACGCTTTTTATGTTAATAGATGATACTGGTAGTAGATGTGGATGTGAGATCATGTCGTCTCAGATGGGAAACTTCACCCTCTGTCACCTGGTGTAGGCTTCAGCTCCTACTAAGCTGGATAAATGATTAAGAATATCAGTGCTCAGATAACACTCAATTTAGTACATTTCAATTTCTTTGCTGTAGTTGCAATCTGGCACTACAAGAATGTCTATTATGTTGTTATTCTGTGGAAGATTTTGGAAGATATAAAAATTAACTATTAAAGGATTCTGTTTCCAGAGGCAATATATAAACACAAGACAAGTAACACTAACATTACCAGTTAATGCATCCCTCCAACAGGCCTTTATTGTTGCACTTCCCTGCTGAAAGCAAAACTGTCACGGAAAAACAGCAGTTTTTCCACTGGCATGCACATTTTGAGTGTTACTGAAAATACCAAATCTGTGCCGATAAACTAAAAGTACTCGTTGTGCTCATTGTGCTGCACAAGCACCATCGCGCTTATTATAATCAAACTATTTATGCTTCAAAATTGAAACATGTTAATATGAAGTAATATACTGCTTAATCTGTGGTAATATTACAATTTAGTATCATGTATATATGCGGTTGTGTCTTTTATCACTGATAGTTTACACTTTGTCCTGTCATCAAGCTTTATTTATCAGTCATTTTCTAATTTAGGTCCGAAGTAAAAAAAACAAAACAAAACACCAAAAATTTACATTGTCTGAGTGAATTGTTTATTATTAAAAGGTAAAAAAACATTCCTTATTTGTGTGTGTATTGCTGTTGCACAGCATTATATCAGGCATATGTACCCACTGCTACATATACTGCGCGTATGGATTTTTCCAAAAGGCAGAGATACATATCACAAGCAAATGCATACACAGGCACATACACACTGACAATTTGAGGTCTGCTAGTTGACTGGGGAAGCATTTTGGTTTTTCATTGTGTCTGGCACAGATTGGTTGATCCATCTGCTGTAATCACTGAGTCTGACAGTATGATTCAAGTGTCCAGTGGAAAGTGACAAAAGAGAAAAACATAGCTGTGGCCCATATGCTTAAGGACAAGAGAACCCATTAAGAGCTGAGAATCGCTAACAACCTCACTTCAAAGAGATGGACAATGACGCTTGGAGCTCTTTTGTCACTTTTGCCACCGTGCCCGCCTCGTGCAGAGTTTCAGCATCATCAGTGGGCCATTAATAAAGCCCCAGAGAACAATACAGTGTGAGATTGTTGCTGAATTCAGATTTTTAACACAACTCAGACTGTATTCATCAAGGAAAACTATTGTAATTATTACATTGTCAGTAACAAAGAATTACTTGACACAGGGAGAGGTCTTGTTCCTCCCTAACCTTGTTACATGAAAACTAGAGAGAGCTCTGATTATGCTGATTATTAACAGAAATTAAAGTTATTACTGTGATGTGAAAACCTTTCTAGCCCTCCCAGCAGTTACGACAGTGTGTACCTTCGATGGGAGCGCCACAGATAGAACAGGTTCATTCTCTGTGGTAATTAGAGCTATTCAGAAATGTACCCTAGTCTTTAAGGAGAATGTTTCTTAATTGCTACCTTTGTTGCAACATTGCTGCTGTTTGAAAGGATAATAACAGCCGGTCAAAGTAATTGTTGCTTTATGAATTCATTTGTTGAGTTGTACTGGAACATTCCCCCTAGAAACTGCTCATTGTTCTGCACTCAAAGCTTTTGCATTGTTGCACAGATGCTGCCAAATTATGTTGCATGACAAAAAATATGCTAATCTTCTCCAGAAAGAAATTCTGATCATTTCAAGTGAAGGAGTAATTTGCATGAAGGCTATGGATTTTGGGTTTCAGAAGAAATAGCAGCACAATGCAATTTGTTCACTACCAAGTATACCTTTAAGCCTTTCTTGTGAAAAGCTAGTAGCGACCTGCATCTTGCCTTGAAATTGATATTGCTGGTCAATGACAGTGATTACCATGCCTGTGGGTCTCCCTCCCACGCCGTTCCTGTCAGAGCCTCAGAGATAATGAGATGGCACACATTATCTGGCCTTGCTGGAATCATGTTTTACTAACCTTACAGAAGCAAAGCCAACCAAGTTAAATCAATCGTCTGGCACCATCAGAAAAAATATTATAAACCAGCTATGCTGTTGTAAGCCGTGCTGTATCACTACAAATATATCATCATATAAAGACTAAGTAACAGCAGAGGAAAAAAATCTATCTTATTTTAATCATTGGAAAATGGATTGCTACAGATTTGGAAATTACACATGGACCGCACAGTTTTTTTTTCTATTAACGCCGACAAATCACTAATATTTACTGAGTGTCAAATAAATGTGTGGAAGATGTTCTCAACTTTCTATGAGTCCATTAAAAAGAGATATTTGCCTTTCCAGCTATATTTGTTAAGGTTCAGTTCTTAGATGGACCCAAATACAGAAGATGTGAGTAAAACAAAAGACGAGCTTTCATTAAAAGTGATAATAAAAGTATAATAAAGGAATGGATTCAAAGGGTACAAAAGCTCACCTCACAGGGAACTTGCAATATAGAAAACAGGTGTTACAACAGACTGGATAAATAGAAATAATGGGACCCATTATACAGAGAAGGCTGACTGAGAATGAGGAACAGAAGGTGAATGAGACACAGGTGAAAATAATCAAAACCATTTTTTGACACATTCAAAAAAGATCCATTATTTAAGAAATCAGAAAAGTCCTCTGAACATGAAGACAGAGACCGGGGAATACCAAAAGGATAAAAAGCAAAAGGATGGAAAAACAGAGGAGACTGAGGATGGGGCAGGCAGATAGTGAAACACTAAGGGAACTAAACACATAAAAATAACAAACTCGGAATAGAAACTGAAGCTAAATAAAGACCAAAGATTGAAACGAACAAAAGAGACCAAAACTAGGACTTGATATAAAACACTCCAGTGTTACTCAGAATACTAGAAAAATGATGAAATCAAAGAAGGGAATTTAAAGCCTAACAATATTCAAAAACTTACCAGAAGGGCAGTGAAACCACAGAGAACACTTAATAAAAGATAAGAATCCCAAACTCAAACACTGTGACCAAAACCAGGGAAAATAACAAGAAAATAGTTGTATGATATGTACAGACAAAATAAAACATGTTCCTGTTGTGAAACAAACCTAATTGAGTCAGCCTTGATTACACCAAGCTTAACTACCATATGAAAATGCATATTATAAGCCCACACAATCATTAGCTACACTGAGACAAAAGTTAATTGGAAACCCTGTGACCTAGCTAAAGATGCTGCATACATATCTATATATCTATTATATAACTGCAGAGTTAAACTGCTGAGTTTTTGTTTCCCCCTAAAATGTACATAGATTTAGAAGCCTGAGCCTTTACACCAATCGCATGCCTAATCAACATCCACTGAGAGAGTTCGGGCTCATTAAACAGGCTCTTTGTGCTGGCATTAATAATGCAGGGGCAATGCAAGAGCCACGATGTGCTGAAAGACCTGCCATCTCGTTAATGCACCATTAATTACACAGGTTAAGACAACAGCCTCGGGGGCAGTTGACCCCCCCCCCCCCCTCTTTAGGGGATGGGGTCAGAAAACCGGTCACTTGTTCTTCTTGTCCCAGGCACTTGTCGAATCCACCTGGAGCATTAAAACGCCGTCAAGTATGAAGATTATGATTCTGTTTTATATTTTTTCTCTAAACTCTCAACAATTTCTGTCCATTTTTACCTTTTAACTACCAAGTGGGAGGAGGAAGCAGGGGGTCCCTTGCATGCAAGCAGAGAAAGGTGTTTATGAAAGTAGCTCTGGGTCTGAAAGTTAATTCTTTTTAAATATGTATAGCTTTGTAATCCTTATTATAGCATGATTTCGATTTTGATCTTACTCCCACATGAAAATAAGGATTCCAGTAGAAGCCAAATCCTTTCTGTATCCTGTAAACAGCAAACATTTTCTACAAATCTACCAAAATTATTCAACACTAAGAAAAGACACTAGAAAGAGAGAGCATATTTCTCCTGTTTTGGCTTCCCTTCATTGGCTTCCTGTTAAATCCAGAATTGAATTCAAAATCCTGCTCCTCACATACAAGGTCTTAAATAATCAGGCCCCATCTTATCTTAATGACCTTGTAGTACCATATTACCCTATTAGAGCACTTCGCTCTCGCTCTGCAGGCCTACTTGTTGTTCCTAGAGTATTTAAAAGTAGAATGGGAGGGAGAGCCTTCAGTTTTCAGGCCCCTCTTCTGTGGAACCAGCTTCCAGTTTGGATTCAGGAGACAGACACTATCTCTACTTTTAAGATTAGGCTTAAAACCTTCCTTTTTGCTAAAGCATATAGTTAGGGCTGGACCAGGTGACCCTGAATCCTCCCTTAGTTATGCTGCAATAGATGTAGGCTGCCGGGGGATTCCCATGATGCATTGAGTTTTTCCTTTCCAGTCACCTTTCTCACTCACTATGTATTAACAGACCTCTCTGTATTGAATCGTATCTGTTATTAATCTCTGTCTCTCTTCCACAGCATGTCTTTATCCTGTCTTCCTTCTCTCACCCCAACCGGTCGCAGCAGATGGCCGCCCCTCCCTGAGCCTGGTTCTGCCGGAGGTTTCTTCCTGTTAAAAGGGAGTTTTTCCTTCCCACTGTCGCCAAAGTGCTTGCTCATAGGGGGTCATATGATTGTTGGGCTTTTCTCTGTATCTATGAAGCGCCTTGAGGCGACATTTGTTGTGATTTGGCGCTATATAAATAAAATTGAATTGAATTGAATTGAACTAAAAAGAGCTTTAGAGCTGCACCCCCAGACTTCAAACTGCAAGGTTAATGAAAGAAAAAAGGAGGTAGAAGTAAGTGAACTAAAATCATTTTAACTGCAGGTCTTTTTTTCCCGAACCCACACACGAATTGCCATACTTTATGTGAATTTCCCTCAACTGGGGTTAGGCTGCTATTTTAAAGGCCTTCAGAATCACTCCCTTCCCCTTTCCTCTCACCTGCTTCTTCAGCTGAAATCAATGTTCCAGCCCTTTCATCCTCTCTGCAGATTGCCTCAACCAGGGCAGAGTCTATCAGGCATCACTAGACTGACATTTCCCTGTAGCTGCTGCACCTATGGGCGACTCCATAACTGACTCAGTCCCCCAAGGGATGGATAATCCCAGGCTAAAACCCCAAGATTGTGTGATTAATGATATGTCGCGTGGTTGTGACCCTTGTTCTCCTGCTGTGATGCCTCATGTTGAGCCCAGGGAGCTTTGGAGAGTTGACAAGGGAGACCTGTACAATTATGCACTGGCACAGCAAAGCAGCCCCCTGGCAAACATAGAGCTTGACAGGACTTTTATTAGCAATGAAACGTATACAGTACCGTATATTAAGAGACAGAGCCAGAGTGCAGCCAAACTCATTTCCACACTGCGTGACTGGTTTTCAGCATTCACAAATGAGGCTAATTTATTCAAAATGTGAACTCGTGTGTGTTAAAATTCTCTGCTGAATTACACAAATGCTTTTCTGTACATTGTGGCCTACATTTAAAAGACTCCTACGAGTTGTGATTTGCTCCTCATCAAAAGCAAATTATTACATTATAATAGTAATGGCTTTATTGCAACTCAAAGTGCTTAATAATAATAAAGACAAGACAGCATTGGTAAATAAAGTGTGTGAGAACAAAGTAAAAATGAGATAAACTACCAAATAATAATATTAAAAAGCCATATAACTAAGAAAATAAGTCTGATATCAAAGAATTTTTTTAAAATTTATATAACTTAAGCCTTAAAAAAATGTGTTTTGATGTTTTATTTAAATTGATCTGTTGAACTGGATACTAATCCCTTTTGCCTATAACAGAGATGAGGACCAATAATAGAGCATATGCTCGTTTGCCAATATGTTTTAATTCTATACGGGGAAGCTTTAAGAGACTAATTTTAGCGGATCTTTGTGATGTAAAATGAGCGTACTATATCAGCCAATCAGACAGAGAGTCAGGACCCCGAGCAAAATCTTTCCTTCTCTCAATTTAGCTTTCATGGGGAGATGTGTTGCTGCATTTTGGATCCTCTGAAGTTTTTTAATGATTTCTTTTGGAGGCATCGGTGCAGTTATAAAGTCTGCTAACATTAAAAGTATGAATAAGCCTTTCTGTGTTGTCCTCAGAAAATAATTGTTACACCTGGGCAAAATTTCTAATTGTAAAATGCAGTTCTAGTTATATTTCTAACCTGAGAGTAAAAGCTTACATTATACCCCAGAGGTCCAACAAATACACTGAATATATTTCCTAATTCGAAAACATTTACCAGGAGCTTTGGCTGTTTTGTGTTTAATTACCTTCTGCAACTGGAGGGCTAGGTTTCACTGTTGCCTTAGGTGTACTATCATCAGTACATCAACTGCATATTTGAGGAACTAACCGCTGAAATCAGGAAACAAATAAAGTATATTGCTCTAACAGCTTGCCTTGGCAAAGATGTGCATCATCACCCTGTGATCAATATCCTGTCGGGTAAACCTATATTTACCTTTCATGAGCTATGGACTTGTTGTGGTGTTGTTTTATTGCACCAGTTCAGAACAACAATTATGTCAAGGCATTTATATTTAAGGGAACAACTGCAAAGCGACAACGGTATTAGAGAGAAAATCTGATGATCTTTAAGAGCGAGGTTCTTAAGAGGTTGAGTCAAGGCGGGAAGGTAGAATTCCTATTAACAGGAAGACACCTCTGGCAGACCATGCTCAGGGAGGACCGGCCTGTTGAAGTTGAGGAGAATGAGAAGATAGAAAAGAAGCATGGGGAGAGAAAACGCATAACAGACAAAGAAAACCAACAACTACAGGAGACAAGTAAACACTTAATGACATGAATTAATATCCCCTGGGAGCTTCAGCGTCTGGTTCAGGGTCACCTCATTTAGCTCGAACTATAAGCTTAATCAAAAATGAAGCCATCGGCTTTAGTTTTTGAAGCTACCTTTGTATGCTGAGATCACAAAGACATGCAGATTAGGTGAGCTGGAAAGTCAAAGCTGCCTGTAGGTTTGAATCTCACTGTTTGCGTCCAAGTGCCCACTGAACTCCATACCTACTGCATGCTAGAATGCACCTTAGTATAGAACCAAAAGTGATTGCAATGACTGCTTTACATTTAGATGCAATAAGGTTTGCATTTGTTAGAAATCTTGCCATTCTGCAAAATACCTGATGACAACAGCAACCCTGTGAAAAAGCTACATGGAATTTTCTGTGTTAAGTTGTTTTACTTTCAAGGTTTTACTTTCAAATGTAATAGGAGCAAGAGCTACGGTTCCAGTGAGGCCGCCCGGTGACTAATAGATAAAACTCTGAGTGTACCGAGCAGAATCCAGCTGTCACTGTGTGCAAGTGTGAGAGTGTGCTGCAGCATAGCTAAAAAAAAAAAAAAGCATACATACTCATCTAACCTGCAAACTGAGAAAATAGAAGTACATGTGCAGTAAAATGTGATACTGAAATCTTTTTTTCATTATAAAAACATGCTGTGGGTGCTGATAGACTTCAATTCCAAATGTGTAGCACATCAGACTGAAAGTGAAGTAAAGTTAGATTTGTGTTCAGCTTTTAAGACTGTGATTAGGTTTCTGGAGTACCTACTTGTTTATTTAACTTTATAAAGTAATACATACATAACTCAGTACACTACTTAATTAGATATTTTAGCCAAGCCACCCTTTCCTCAGTCTCGACTTAGGGTACGTGATTACTATGAATACAAATCATCTTCATAATCCAACAGGAATAAAAACAGAATTGTTATTGTCTCCTTCATATTTAATTAGAGGAACACTTTAATTGTTCCTTGGTGAGATACTCAGAAAAACAGCTTTTAAAAAGACCTAATGAAAAAACGTGGACAAGATTTGGTAAATGTTTGAGATTTGAGTACTTCTTAAATCTTGCATTAATTTGAATACTCGTCTCTTCCAATGTGAAAAAATGAAAGTACTTGTTTCAAGTGTCATCATTCCACTCTCGAACAGCTTATCTCCTGGATAAGTTGACTGCAACATTAGACCAATAAGCAGCTGTGTAATGAATCTATTTAAAACCACCTGAGATTAGCCCTTAGGCAGCACCTGATGGGTTTAGTGATCAGCTTTTGTTTCCTCATCAAGAGCCAAAAGATCAGTGCATCACAAGGAGACAAATAGTGCTCCCTTGCTAATCGTCACTCCTGTTTCACATCCAGTATTCAGCTGTCTCATATTCCACAGAGATACTCAGACAAATCTTTTGCATGATTACTTTATGGATCAAAGTCTATCTCAAAGGTTTCTTCAGAGAAAATCCCAATTGCGCAATCAGACACCTATTTCCGCTGAGGACCCTAAAGTTAATGACCCTGTTTCTCATCTGGGCACCTCCCTGTTTTCCTCTGGCGTTGAGGTTGAAGGCTTAATCTTCAGTGGAAGCTGTCAGAACATGATGAATGCCAGCACTAGACCGGCTCTCAAAACTTGCATTAATTTTTAACCACACTTACCTGAACAAAAAAATTAAATCAGCTATGTAAGATCACTGCAGAGGTGCACACGAGGCCTGGAAACTTGCACAGGTTTTTGTTGAAACTGTGTTTTGGCGCTTTTGAGCACAGCAGGGTGATTTTTTGGGGACTGTTAACATCTATCGCAAAAAAATATTTTGCTTTGATCTCCAAGCAGAGATGGCAGTGATGTGGAGTAGCTCTCCTGCCCAACTCTGGTTCGCAATCAGTGATCAACTACTTTGTTTAAAAAAAAATAACAAGACACATGAAAAGAACAATTATGAGGTCCCACGCTTCACTTAAAGCATGGTCTTAAACAAAGTGAGCTTGGTTTGTACTAAGCTTTGCTACAAAGAGCGGTTCATATTCTCCAACTATCTACTGATAGTTCAGCGAAAGAGACTGAAGGGAGGGATAAAGACGAGTAAAGACAGAACAGGGAAGGGTGAATTATTAATTACTTGTATTCAATTGTAAAACCCCAGGATGCACAGAGGATGCCTGTAAATACAGATGCTGCATAGAGAGAGAGGGGAGTTGGGGAGGATGAAGAATCACAGCATTTCAAAATTTAAGTCTGTCAAATTTTCAGGTGGCTTCTTTTATCCTTGGGAAAATGATGTTTGTGAGACAAAGACCTTGAAGTTCAGACATGTGGATTTAACTGTGTCGAGACTATACAGGAAGAACCCTGGAATCAAATATGTTTCCTGCTGAAAGCTACAGAGGAGGCACAAGGCCGTGCCTAGGGTGCTGTAGTGGTACTGTGTATTGACATGGAAGACATACTTACTATTCTATTGCAGTCAGTGGGGGAGTACAGTGAGTCATCTCATTTCAGGCTTTGTTATGGAAAATGAATCTGACAAACTAGAGCAGGCACATAAAGAACATCTTGGAATGTTTGTTAGTGACTTTCTTGTACTTTTAATTTGAAGAAAAGTGAATTCCTGTGATCTGCACACTTGGCTACTGGCCTAAAACCACAATTTTTGGAAGATATCAAACATGTTGAAGCTTTATATCTCTACCTTAGGCAAACTAAAAAAAAACAACTAAGTAAGATGTTAAAATATGCACAGTAGTAACAACAAATAGTGATTTGCATTGCTTATGCATCTGTTAAATAATTTCTTGATTCACTGTTGCTTGAATATTTAATTTGCTATTATAATCTTAAAATATGGGCAAATGTTTACATTTCAAAATTACCATTACCATTTAACGATTAATGGTAAACACCTGCCCTGTGGGCAATTTTTGCCAGGCCATGTTTTAAAACATAGATTTATGTTGATCATATTATTATTTTTACATTTAAATACATTAATGATTGTATATATTTGAATTATATCATTATTTATCATATATTTACTATTTAGTATACAGTGATATAAAAAATTCCTCTTCACCCCTGCGGTCGGTCTATTCTTCCACCTGAGGGTCCTGCGCAGCATCTGTGAAGACTGCGCTCTTCTGGACAGAGATCTTGGATGTTGTTGCTGGGATCTGCTGGAGCCACTCACCTCGCTTGGGAGACGCTGCACCTAGCGCTCCGATTACCTCTGGGACCACTTCACCCTCCACAACTTCTCGTGTTCCTTCTTCCCGATGTTGCTGTCATTCCGTATTGCTTGTCTATCACTACAGCCATCTTCATCTGCTTGTCCACCACTACCATGTTCCGTTGGTTAGCCATGACCAGTTTGGTAGCATCTTGCACCTTGCTGTTATGTGCTGGGGCATCTTTACACAGCTTGCATCTCGGGTCTTGCCTGGTTTGGTAGATCCCAGCTTCTATGGATCTTGTGCTCAGAGCTTGTTCCTCTTTCTGTGTTCCTGTGCTGCCATGATTAGATTATGATATGTGTGTGTGTGTTTCTTTGTCTTCTTAGCATTACACTAAAAAGTGTGCAGCAAAGTTTGTTTCGTTTTGTTTTTTACAAAGAAAAATGTACATATACTTGTAAAGTACTCATCATGTCAGGTAAAAGCTCTGTTTCAGTAAAAATTTATCAAAATTGTTATCTTAAGATATTTGTTGTCATACATCTTAAATCATTTTAGTGTTATGTTCAGCAGTCTCACTGCAAAACTGCAAGGCTTAGTTTACTCTAAGTGTGGATTTAATGTTCGATTTGTTGCTGGGTAAACCATTTGCTGCGTTTCATTGCCCTTCTCTTTTACCATATTTCATATCTTTGTCCACTCTATTAGCATAAAAAGGGCAGAAAATGGCAAAACAAAAAGAAACACACACTGCCTACTAATTAATACTGGTATTCAGCACTTGGAACTTGTGTGATTGATGGACAGCTGGACAGGCCATCATCATCTCATTTGGAGTTTAACACATCCAGTCTTTGTACCTCACTATTAATTCTTAGCTTACTGTAAGAAGGTCCCCCTCCCCCCAAAAAGTCAGAGCCACTACTTTTCAGTCCTCAAACAGCCCCAGTAGGAGAACAGGTCAGAGGCTTCTAAAGGCAGCAGGATCACAGTGGACAGGCCCTGTAGCAAAGCTTGGGGCAACTGTCACAAAGCCATGTGTTAGACCAGCTCTAAGAGATATATGTATGCATTATGACTGACTGCAGCTCTCCTTGAATTTAAAAGCAGCTGGAAGGTCAAATTTTAGGTTTTGAGTTCACAGCTAAGGCAAGTCCTGTTTTCATGAAAATTGGGAATCTCTCTACAGTAACTGCAAAAAAAATGTAATGCACTGAAATAATGTATCTAATTTAAATAGTACAAGAACAATAGATTAATGCTTAAACTGAGATATATATATATATATATATATATATATATATATATATATATATATATATATATATATATATATATATATATACCCCTTTAGAAGCATTGAATACTGCTTTCAAACAAATCACTTAAGATTAAAAAAAGGGAAGAGGAAACTGCCATTGGTATATCAGCACAGATTAAGCAATTACAGAATGTTAAAATTTCTCTTAGTCCTTTGTTGGTTTGTTTGTGTCTCTGTTGGGTGATACACAAATACTTTCTTCAAGCTACTGAAATATTCATTTGCCTGTATTTGAGCTTGGCTATACCTAGTTATTGGTTTGCAAGACACCATCTGTTAAATATCACAGAAAACTGCTTGGAACAGGGGAAAAAGTGTCAGATTTTAATAAATTGCTCTGGCAACCCAATTACCAATGATGCAAAGCTTACAACCTAATACCCTTTGATTCGTTGTTTGTGTTCCTGTATTCTATCCTCAATCCCGCTCCTCTTGGCAGTATCATAACACGCTCTTTCAGCCACACTCCAGCTGCCCAGCATGCACATCTGACAAGGAGAAGGGTAAAAAAAATCACTTTTATAAAATCTTTAGTCTGGGGATTAAATCCGTGTCATCAGACCAAAGGCTGACGGGATACCCTTTGAAGCTGGATAGATGCCTCTAAGAAGAGATGAATGGCAAAATAGAAGAGATTTCAGTGTTGGCAAATAGCATTAAACAAACTGGGCTTTGCTTCTTCTTCTTCTTTTTTTCTTTTTTCTTTTTAGTAATAATGCCACTAAAAAGTAAAAATGACAGCATGAGGAAGAGAGTGTACCTAAGAGGGTATATGGTTTTTAATGATAGGGACCCTTCAGGAGTGCCAACAAGTATGTAGCCTGATGTGCTAAAAGTCCAACATCAAAGATTGTCCAACACACAGTGGAGTTAGTGTGCTGCAACTAATCATGCGCATTCTCTAAGAATCACGTCTGCAGAAGCCTGACTAAAGGAAATTATATTAGAAGAAATACGCAGTGATATAAACACAACTTCTTTATTTTCCATTACAGCCGTGTTGCATGGATTGTATTCTTGTTCCAGCACTTACTGACTCTTCGAAGTTGAAGGTGGATGTGTGGGATAGTAGGCATACAAAAGGCAGGGCCATGCATATCAGAGTTTTTCTAGGGAATTTTCTCTCCAGCTCAAAATGAAACGGTCAAGGAGTTAAGGTAGAGAAAGCGCTCATGGTAATTGGTAGGTGGGGCTGATATTTTGTGAATGCTTTGCGCTACTGTGATACACCAAATATCTTTCTGAAACCAATTTTGTCTTTAGCACAAATGGTAACCAAGTTAGTGAAAGAGCACTTGGGTTGCTGTCTGTAGCTAAGGGAACATTTTTACAATTTTTTTGAGGTTATTTACTTCTGAGATGTGATAGACAGAGCTAGTATAGCTCACATCTTTGTATTGAAATTATTACCTTTATCATAAAGACAAGCATGAGAGGGAAACGGCTAACCTGGGTCTTTCCAAACATAACAAAAACAGCATAGAAGTCCCTCTAAAGCTCACGTTTTTATAATTCATGGAATGATTATAATAGTAATAATGATGTAAATGCAAAACTGAAAATTGCTGTTTAACAAGGAGGTATTCAGGTGTTAAAGTGGGCGGGAATGATCCTGAATGGTTTTCTGGCATCCTCAGTTTATAAGCATTTAAATCCGGTAGGCAGGTTAATACATATTACTATGAATGAGTTCATATTTCATGATGGCATGGCCCACTTACACCTTCAACACATTACTTTTATTTTTTATAAAAAAAACAAGTAAACAAAAACAAACAGGAAATAGAATATTCAAGGACAAAACTGCATAGGTCACAAAACACAGCAAGCATTTCAGATGAAACTATAACACTTAAGAAAATCAATTACATCCATAAAAGCCAGTTGTTTGTGAAAAGGAAACAGTAAAACTTTAAACCACAGTACAAAGCCAGAAATTAAAATTCATGACAGTTCAGCCGAGGTTCCTCCACTGAGGACAAATCAAACCAGAGCATCAATATGTTGTTCTGCACACTGGGGAAAATGTGTTATTACGGTTGTGCTACTGTGACCTGCTGACACTTATTCAAATCAGTCAGGGTGTAGTCTATTTGGCCTTGCCAGCATCCCACACACTGTGCAGCGACAGAGTTAGAGAGCTACATAGACTACAAGTGCCAGATATTACACTGAATGCCATTGAGCAAGAAAAATGATTAAAATCTCAGGTTATTTGGCCAAAGCACTGAGAGCACTTCTTAAAGCAAAGAGGTTGCATGAAGTATTAGGTTGCTATCATAAATATGAGGTATTTAAGTCTTACAATGCAGTCTCCAAATGTTGGCATATATTCAGGGAGTGGAATAAATGTATTTAATACATTTTAGTGTCTGCCATTGTTTGCTTCACATGGAATATGTTGCAGCACATAAGCCAATGTTCCATCCTGTGACATGCAGCCTGTGCCATTTTTAGAGCCAAACGTAAATGGTGTGGAAACCACACCCATCTGGCACGAAGCATAATTGTGCCAGTTAGGTTTGGAGCTCATCCTACATTTCCTCAAATAAATCATATATCAGAAAGTGATGCGAGATTATTTCCACCACAGCAGCGCCAGTGAAAATGGGGTCCAGGTGTTCCACAGTGAAATCATGGCAGGGATGCAGAGCTGTTCCTTGTTGAATGGGTGAAGCGCTGTTTGCTTTTGTCTTTTTAAACCAGGAATTACAAGGACAACCTTGGTTTAAAGAATACAGCACAAATGACAAGGTTCTAACAGCTGAAGGAAAAAAGCAGTAAGCCAACAGCCTCCTGTCCTGATTCCCCCGTTGAACACTGAAACCTCATTTTAACTGTGACTTTCACCTGATGGATCATACATAACTTTTGGCTGTAAAGATTTCAGAGAGCTTAAAATGCTTTTGTTTATCCTTTATCTTTTTCAACTATGATGTTGCCTTTGAGTCCCCCTGGAACAGACAGCTCCCCTCTGCATCCCACGCCTGTATGTAAAGAAATGCACAGGAGAAGTGACTGGTGTTCTCATGATAAAAATTCCACTTTAACCATTCAAGCATGCCTCAACATTGAAACCCTCTTTGACAGGGTGGCAGCAAGCAGAGGGATGCAGTATTCATAGCTTCTGTCTCCGGGAGCGCAGATAAACCCAGGCTATACTTAGAAGCTCAATGTGTGATTTGAAATATGTGATTCCTCACAAATACGTCTTTGCCCTCCTATTGTTGCCACAGAAGGAGGTACATTTGGAGCATTTGCTTTTGGTGACAAAACTCTCTCGTCTGCACACTCTGAAATGTGCTCAGCTCTGTTAGCCAGCTATTACTTGACTATTAGGGTGCTGCTCTTGGGGAGAGATTTATTGGATTCAGACAGCGCTTAACATGGCAGCTGCCAGAGTCTTCCTTCATTTGATTACTATGTAGCAAACACAAGAAATGTTTCATTTTGTCATCAAGACAAAAAGAAATTGGCTTGTTAGCTTCGTTTTTAGCTTTTTCGCTGTCATCTAATTTCCACTTTGGGCAGGAGAAAGAATGTAAATGTACTAACTACCAAAAAGGCTTAGACTGAGTGCTTACTGAGAACAATATATTTCAAATTTAGCTTTTTTTCTGTCTCTTATTCATCTCGCCCTGAATGAATAGTGCATTGATCTGCAGCACAAGTGTCACAGCTTTCTTTATCTATAAGTTCAATCACGTGCTCATTCTCACTTGGTTAAAGATCTCGGCAAATCACTTTTGAAGTGGGCTGCATTATAGCGCAGTGATTTTATAGATTGCTTTGCGAGTTGCTATTTGAGAGTGTCTGCACCCTTGTTTTGAGTAAATCGAGTTAAGCTGCAGTTAAATCTTCATACTGTCCAGTCCTACTGTCTGTCTCGTTTAGCACATTAAGGACATTCTGACTCAAGCACTTACAAAATACCGCGCTTAGCTCCTCAACAGGAAAGCTCAAAGGCTGCTTTTTGTCTGTTGATGTTGTAAACTGCAGCGTGTCATGAAAAATTAGTTCAAGCAAAATGGGACACACACAAAGCCTCAGCTGGCTCTTATACACGCATTTCTTATCTTTCCTTCTCTTGAAGAAAAATCTGTTTTGAATTAGATATAACTGAAACACAAGGACAAAGTCTTATCATTTCTATACGACTACAATCCCGCCAGGATTAATTGCTCGTGTGTCTGTGTGTGTGTGTTGAGCTTTGAAGAATTTGGTCATGAATAATTCAGATTTTACATACATGACATGGCTTAAAATGACATGTACGAGAAATTGCATCTTGTAACCCATTTAAGTATAAAGGGTATTTAACTACTGCAGTGCTACAACTGACAAACAGTTTAATTCGGGGATTCTCTTTAGGGATCGTCTTGGTTTTCAGAGACAGCAAAGAGGTTCTAGCTGAGAGAAGATATTACTCACTATTTTCAGACCACACCAGAGCTTTTTTTGCGTGTGAGTGTCTACATGCAGTCTGCACTGATGTGTAAATGTATAAATAAACCAATCACATTTGGGATCATTTTCATAACAAAGATGCTATTTTGCCAGATCAGTGCAGTAGAAACAGGAAAGAAATAGACCTGCGAATCTTAAACCTCATTATTATCCAACTATGACCTCTTTAAAGAATTGTTGTGTCCCGTTCTGCATTTTTCCTGTTAGATGTTCTCCACAGATCTCCACATCTTCCCTTTTACCCCAGGACAGCAACATAGACTGTTTATTAATGGAATCTGCATATTGCATGGAGAAAGTGTTAATGAGCGAGCATGAATCGGTGAATCTCCAGCTCTGTTGGAGTGAGCTAATGGACAGTACCCTGGAGAGGGGTAAGGAGGTAGTGGAGCAAAGGGGAATTAGCTTTGAGATGGGTGTCTGATGTCTGTTATAAAGAGGGAATGAATGCAGATAGCCTACTATATAAAGTTACAATGCATGTAATGAAGCTTCGTGCTTGCTTCCCTCTGCTTTCTAGTTCTTTCAAGCACTTTCTATGGCCCTGCACTCTTGTTCCTTGTTTTTGTCTTCTTCCTTCAATGACTCATCTTCCAGGGAACATTTCACTCAGAATTAATGTGACACTTATTCAAATTATGATGCACCTGTAGAGATTTGTGTAACATTTTCCACAAAGGTTATTCTGTACTCTTACTAGGAAACTACTTATGCTCTATCTGTCCCATCATCTTGCACAGAGGTTTTCAAACTGTGAAGCAGAGTTAGGGGGGTGGGGAGTCAAGCGGGGATACTGCGTGAGAAGAAAGACAATTAAGGTATTAAAACCCTTAATGCCCAATGGCCACAATTTGAGTCAGTGTCGGCTCCTTCTCAGAGTCACACGTTTATAAAATCTAAACACATGGACACGATACACGTATTTTTAGGTTCTGAAAAGAAAAGAACAGAACAACTTTATTTACTGTGAATAGCAGCTTTTAACAAGGGGATCCTGAGTATTTTTGTGCAAGAGTAAAATGGCACAAAGAAGTAAACTCAGCACAAGACAATACAATCAATTTTCTTTTTTTTAAGAGACTATTTAACAAGTCATTTCTAACATGCGCCTCTTATCATAGATTGAGGTGTAAATAAACTAGTTTCATCATGAAAACCATAACTAATGAGATTTTGTTTTTAGAAGATCAGTTTTTACTCTCCTCTGCAAAAGCAGAGGCTGTTTTTCTGCCAGTGCCTTTATTGTCAAAAAACAATAGGTATTAGAGGCTGACGTCAATAATCATTAGGCTCATGTTTATTTTGTACAGTTTTTCAGCAGAAACTAATGTAGAAAATGTCAGTGTCATAAAAGAGTGAGGGAGAGAGAGAGAGCTAAAGAAATTCTCTCCTCTAATGGACTCCTGTTGAAAAGACGATTAAAAACCTAAAAACAGCTTTCAAACGCTTCGTCGCAAGAAGCTAAATTCCTAAATGTTTTGAAGGAAACATAAGGTGGAACAGATTATGTTTTGTAAAAGAGGAAAGCTTTCGAATATGTACCTAGGATGTTGCAAAAAATTGTTTTGTACCAAACGTACGAGTCAAATAGTCCAGGCTAATATCCAACATTATTTGAAATTATAATTGCGCTTTGGTACTAGCAGCCCTTTGGTTGGAGTAGAATAAGATTGTGGTGTAGTTCAATATAGTAGATGTAACCTTAACAATAGTGCCTAAAAAAATCACAGATGTAACTCTAGAGCCAACTTATAGACATGATTCTCAGAGTCTTTGGGCTTTATATGTCTTCGATCCATCCCAACCAGCTCCTTATAATTTGTGGTTCAAAGAGGAAGGACTTTAATCACTTCTAGTGTAAAAATGTTGCCTCTGAAAATAAGCGAGCAAGTGATAACATTTGTCACCAGCAAAAATGTGAAAACAATCCTTCTCAAGCAGCCACATTTATATGCACAGTTGAAAATCATTACTGTAAAAAACACAGTCGAGATGATGTAAATAGGTATAAACAAAGGGCTCGAAAAAAACACTTTGAGCAAACCAGCCCACAGACATGCAGAGAGTGTGACGTTCTCCGTTCGGAGGACTCTATCGCTACTCTCGGCTGTGATCATATTGGTCTTTTGGGCCTAAGTATCTCCTCTACTGAAGCATAACGGCCAAAACAGCAGTTCCACGTTGGATTAGGATATCACTGTCAGGCAGTGCCCAGTACAGCTTTGACAGACCTATTAGCAGGTTGCATGTTTTTGTGAGGCTTCGCAGTTACAACTGAATGCAAAGTTGAGCCTGTGTCTCGCTGCATTTCTTTTGAGCTTTATAAGATGTTCAAAGAAGCTGAACAATAGTAAAACTGGAGATCATTATTTAATAAAAAGGCCATGCAACACAAACTCAAGACATGTGACAAGTTCACCAGCGGCAGTGGTTTTTCAGCTATTATGAATAGCTGAAATGTTATTCACACGATTTGAAAGCTGCATTTTAACTGTGAATGTGGTTTCGGGGTGGGAAGGTGCGGTTGTGTGTGGCTGTTATTATCCTGGTGATGTCTTTTTTTTTGTATAAAGTGTGAAGTGAAACTCAAACTACGGCTAATGCCAGACTTGGTTTAAAAAATTAGACAAACAAAGATCTTTTTATAGCAAGGCATTTGCTGATTTGGCTGTGCTTCCTCAAACAGTCTGGCTCAGTGGGAGTTTGCTTGTCAGTCTGGCTTTGTCGTGGCTGGCAAGTAGCCAACGGCTGATTCAAAAATTTGAATTGCTGTTGACAATCTTTGATCGTTTGGCCATTTGTACTTTTCCAAACTATTTTGAGACAGTGTATATGAGTCCCTCCGTTTTAGAATTTAATCCTTTTGCAATCCTTTTGCTGCATAACAAATGTCAGTAAAATTCAACCACTAAAAACTAAATAAATAAATAAATATGTGACATCATCAAATAGTCCTAAGTGTCATTTGATGGCAGCCAAAATCTATAATTTTGTAATGACTTGATAACAAAACGACTTGAAAACGAAAAATGATAACCCTTTCCATTACCTTTACTTACCCTCAAGCCAATTTAAAAACAATAAAACTTTGGAAGTTAGGGTTTAAATTGTTTTAAAATTATTGTTTTATTTATAATAATGTGCAATAGTCTTGAGTTACCTCTCATTTCATTATTCTTTGATTCTATGAATCAGACTTTTTTTAATTATTAAAGTGATCCTGATCTTACTAGCAGCCTGTAATTTATTTCCATTTCTTTAGTTGAAATGGCAAAAACAGTATTTTTGCACCAACAAGATGATTCCTAAAGAGCTATTGGATAAAAGCTTGGCATATTTTGGCATGGTAGGCACTGTCTTCTTAAAAGGTTTGAGGTAACTAGCTACGGGAAGGAGAAAAGAAAGAAGTTGTAGGTCAAAAAAATAACTATCTACAACAGATGAACAGTATCTGACAGTCATGTTCTTAAGAATCAGGAAAAAGAAAATCCAGCTTGACCTGCCACATGAGCTGAGAGATGCATTTGGCTCTTCAGTTGATCCATCTATCATCAGAAATGGTCTCAGAGGAACGGTGGCTAACAAAAGTCCAGTCTTAAGGAAGTGAAACAGGCAGATTTAACTGAAGTAAGCCATATAAAACATCAATTGCACTAAAATTACTAAAAATAATTGCATTTTTTCTTCAGATGATTGTAAGTATGTATAGAGGAGTACAGCAGTGAGTAAAACACAGTGGCGACTCTGTCATGGTTTGGGGCTGCATTTCATTTGGTGGTGTTGTGCATCGTGTCAGAAGTGATGGAATTATGAGTGCAGAAAAGTTCAGTCAAGCAGTACCAGTGGAAAGTGTTGGACTGGCAACAGCTTCATTTGTCAGGATGAAAATATTCCTGAACACATTGTCAGTGCAGTAAGAGCATACCTGGATAGAAAAACAAATAGCGTAACACTGTCAGTCATGGACTGACCTCCCCAGAGTCCGGACCTTAACATTGTTGAAACAGCGTGGGATCATCTTGACAGAGATTGAAACAAAAGGCAGCCAACATTCAAAGAAGAGCTTTGAATGTCCTTTAAGAAGCTTAGGGAACTATTCCTGAAGAAATTACAAGCCTGCCAAAGAGGTTTCAGGCTGTGCTGAAGAATAAAGGTGATCATACCAAATACTAACTTTCAAACTTGTTAGAATTGAACAAACCCTGTATTTCCAGGTATGTTTGCACATTTCAATAAAACACTGTACCCATTTCCCATTTTCCTAGCAAAATATAAAGAAATGAGGGCTGGCTTCTGCACAGTACATTGCACATTTCACAGCTTCATTGTCTTTTGAATTGGAGACACACTTCAGTAAATACTGTCTACAAATTAGTCTATAGAAATGTGTAATTCCATTTAAGTGAAACTTTTACTGGAGTAAAACCTTAGCCCTGTCAGCTGTCAGTGTGGTAATGCTTACAGCAGCAGGGGACTCTGGTTGAGTGCAGAGGAAACCACAGCTCCTCCTCATAGCAGCGAGGGGAGACAGTCGCTATGTGGATTCTGCATTTTACCCCCAACTCATACTCTGAGCAGACAGCTGATGTTTATCTGCTCTGCCCATCTGGGCCTTGTGACTAAACATCTGGTAAAGCTGCCACTGTGTATGCGGTGTTCCAGAGTGATGACAGTGAAGGTACTGCTGTCCACCTCTTCTAAAAAGATCTCGAGAGGTAGGCAGGACTTCATCTTCACATGTCAAGGCTTATTCTTAGAATGTGACTCAATTACCAGAGTATTGTCCAGCTCTCAAGGCATTTATCTGGTTGTTTTGTGGAGAGGTGCACTGTAATTATCTTGATTGTGGCTGCTTAGTGTGTAATCAAAGTGATAATTGGATGGGCTGAATAAGAAGTTCCCAGCCTGGAGCTTTTGTCCCCACTTTACGGGCTGGTACAGTGGTCTCATGGAATTTTTTTTTTTACAATATAACAAAGATAAATACAGTTGTTGAAATATGAAATATGTTGAGTAATAGGATTATCATTTGGTTGCCTTAAGTTTAGTCTAGCTATGTTTCACTCTTCTGTGTTAATCTGTCATGTTTCTTGTCTTCTTGTTCATGTTGTCAAACTTGTGCTATCATGTCTATGTCGTTCCATGCTGTTTCCTATTTTATTTTGAAGGTCTGCGTCCAACATGGTCAGCTCGTTCTGTCACAGTGTGCCGAAGCAGACTGTATGAATTGTGAATAGTAGACCCAAATACAGACATAAAAGAATATGGAAGAAAACTTGATATTAATATATTGATATGGCTGATAAAAAAGGTGATAAAAATGTGCAAAAAATGGATGTTAATAGTGGTGAAAAAGCAGGCATTACTCCATCATCATTATCCTGACCCCCATCTGTTTGTCAGGTTACTTTTCCACCTATTTGTCTATTTTCAACTCTTTTCATATTTAAACCCATGTAGCTACCTTTCCCTCTGCCTTCTCTTCGAGGCTTTCCCCCAGAATGGGATGTTTTGCAGTGACTGGTAGGCTTTCATCCATTATGAATGCTATGTTTTAGAAGGATGATCTGTGCAGAATGATATAAATATCTCCTTTTGGTTCCCAGCAGGATGGGAGAGGCAGAACAAGATAGGCCACTGTGCAGCGTTAGCGCTGTATCTTTATAATTTGATATGAAGTCTAAAGTAAAAGAAAGCAACACAAACATGCGACGAGCACAAACAAGGCTGTCTATAATTCACGATACACGGAAAATCTCTTGACCCCTCCACTTCTGAGACAGCTAGGCAAGTTTTTTGCAAAATTAGAGAAAAATGTTAAAATAAAAAACAGCTATTACTAGACTTCACTTCCATTTGCATTAAAAATAACTTCAGATATCACCAATCGGAAGTGATGGTCTGACAGCTGGTGCATTGTAGCGCAACTTTGTGATCCTAAGAGAATTTTTGCCCTTTGTGTCCTCTGTTACAGGCTGAAACACAGCAGGGGGCTGTATGTTAGCATACAAAACCAGCATGAAGGAAAGCCTGACAGATATGTGTGTGTGTGTGATGGTCAATTGAGAGAGAGGGACAACTGCAGGCTTCTCCCACTGTGTCCAGATCCATTGCTCTATTAGTCTGGCGCTGTGGAGGAAGCCAGTTGTCTTTGAAAGAATATACAAGGACACACACAGACACAAACATACACACATATATAAATAGAGTACAGCTGATACAAAGGATTGGAAAGGCTATGAGGGATAAGATGTGCAAAGAGTGAATAAGTTCACAAGTCAAAGAATGTGGTTTTTGATTTTCAGAATTTTGTGCTCTTAATTTGCTGCGTGTTTCATAACCTTTGGTATAACGCTCTGGAGACGATCTACATGAAGAGAGCAGTGTGCCGTTATGAAGCCTATGGAACACTGCCAACCAGGAGCAAATCAGTTATGCTCAAGGCACATAGAAATAATTCATTGCAGTACTCTGAAAGCAGTTGAGGCATGGGTGCAACACAGAATAGATTTCCTGTGTATAGTGCTGGGTTCTGGTATTATTTCTGCTTGAATCTAAAAATCTACAAACTAGACAAGAGCTTTGGCTGTCCAAAGCAAGCATTATGTGCCCCTTTGAATATGATGTCAATTAAAAAAGCGTGTGTGACATTGGAGCTTCTCTAACACACACTAACCATAAAGTGTGCCTTTTCTAGGAGATTCTACAAAGAGAAAACCTTAACATTGACTGACACTAATAAAATGCCAAACCCTGCATAAAGCCATCTTTATTGAAATTGGATGACTGAGATTCCATCTTTCATTTCCTTTTATTTCCAAAAGTGGCTTTTCCTGCTCTTTTCTTCAGGGCCTCTGACACCTCTTCTCTCTCTTTGCAGGCACCCACTGTGGAGCCCACTGGCTGGCCTTGTAACTTTCTGCCTGTTTGACACACCAAGAGGAAAGCTAAATGCACCTGAGTGATTCTGGAAAACTAGAGAAGAGAGGCAAGCTTCCCACCTTTGTTCTTGCCTTATGAGAGCTGCTCTCTGTGGACTCCACCTCAGAACACTCTGTACTGTTTAGTTACTGCATGTATCCACAACTCTAAGGTGCAGGAAAAGTGAGTGAAACACAAAGAGGAAAGAAGAAAGGGTAAGAGATAAAGAGAGCACAGCTGCATAATTAGTATTAGCGAATTTGTTGCAGAGCTAGAAACCATGAGAAGAGACTTCTGAAGACAACTGTGCTCTGAAAAATATTGCGGCTAAACCTTCAGGACATTTGTATGTGTGTGTGGGTATATGTGTGCACACCTCTTTCGTTTTCAAAGGACTTGAATTTGTATTTGGATGCGGATTTAGCCTTTCATTATGACTCTGCAAAGAGGCTTTGAGAGAGCATGGATTGGCTGCCACAAAGGTGTCTGCTGCTGGGTGTTGCTGCTGGCTTGTTATGTCTTGATCTGCTTGGCTGCCAAACCGAAAATGCCGGGCCATACACACCTAAACTCAATACGCATTGATGGGGACATATCCCTAGGCGGGCTGTTTCCGGTGCACGCGAGAGGAAATGACGGCAAAGCTTGTGGAGAGCTGAAGAAGGAGAAAGGAATCCATAGGCTGGAGGCCATGTTATTTGCCCTGGATCGTATCAATAATGACAATGAGCTGCTGCCTAATATCACTCTGGGGGCACGCATACTAGACACCTGCTCACGGGACACCCACGCTCTGGAACAGTCGCTGACATTTGTTCAGGCACTGATTGAGAAAGACTCAACTGATGTCAAATGTCTCAGCGGAGGGCCGCCCATCATCACTAAGCCCGAGAGAGTGGTGGGAGTAATTGGTGCATCTGCCAGCTCCGTGTCAATCATGGTAGCCAACATTTTGCGTCTCTTCAAGGTCAGTTTGCTCTTCAGTATATACTTCCTATTTCCCTTTTTCTAATCATGTTTGGAAAGTGCTTTTTACAAGGAATACCTCAAAACATATCCTGTGCTGCAAACTTAAATTCACTAGACTTTCAATGAAAAACAGTATAACCAATATTACACCACATCAGCATCACCACACTGTAAATATAGTATAAAAAAGTAAACACAACCTCTCCTAGGCCATGTTCATCCAGCTTTCCTATCTGTCTTTTCTTCACAAGTCTAAATGACATCAGTTTCAAACATTTTCCTACTGTCCAGAAAATTAGGCGCTAATCATTATACCATAATTCTGCTCATTAATGACATTAATTTGCCAATGGTCGTCAGTCAGCCCTCTTCTAATTAATTCAGGGAAGCCATGCATGGCACCGTGAGCTCCCTGCACTACTATTGGACATAGAGTATAAAATGAGACTCTGCATTGTTTTGGGTTAACAGATGTGAAATGTGCGAATGAGAACAAAACATAAACAATATTTGACAAGGTTTATATAATACCTGCTTAATGCTGTCAAACCAAATAACAGGTGACATCCAAACTAACGAGCATAAGGATTGTGTCTTTGTTTTAGACTTGGTAGCAGTGAGAAAACAGTGGTTATGCATTGAAACCCTTGGTCTATGAAGGCAAGTGAGGATCTCTAATTAGTTATTCATGAATTCACTGACTAACAATTTGCAAGTCAATCTGTATGAATGTAACTGTCTGAGGACTGAACATATACTATATGAGGGGCTTACTTTTCCTCTTCCTTATCCTTTAAGCTTTAAGAGACTATTGAGGAGCAGAGAAGACAGTTAGAGCTTCCACTGTTGTTCAAATTATAGGTAATACTTTAGATAGCCTTTGTGATATTTACACAGACTTTATTTGTTACAAGAAGATCAGGTCAGTAACACCTGCCGTGACACTGATTTAACTTCTTTTAAGTTCTACCAGCCAGCCGCTAAGGTCAACAAACGTCTCAACAGAAAGAGTAGAAAGGTACATAGTACAATATTCCATCCTAAAGAAGCCTGATTGGTGTCAAAGAATGAGACTCCAAATTCTCCAAAGTACTGGAGTGACTTCTTCTTCTTCTTCTTTTTCTGGTGCCATGCTAAAATCTGTCACAAAACCTTGTAATTATTGTACCCACTGAGCAATATGAAGTTGGTGACACAGCTCACACAGGAACTGTGTTACTGCACAGCAAGGCAGAGGAAAGCAGTCAACACAGCTTGGTGAGTACACTGCCCAACAGCCTACGACATGTGTCAACATCAGTTCAGCCTGTACAGGACTCCATTTTGTACGCACTGAGTCGATATGAGATGTTACCACAGCACTCGTCATCATCCTTTCTGCTCAAGCCAAAACACGACAACTATGAGGCATTTCTTAGCAGAGAGCACAAACACTGAAAAGCAAGAGCTGAAACACACCAACACATGCACCTTTAAACTTCATGCAGAGGGCAAGATGGCAAGACACCAGACGCAGTTTTCACGACGTAGCTAAGATGTGTATCCAGGGAGGCCAAAACCCTCCAATGACTGCTGCACCTCATGTTGCTCTACAGTTCTCCAATAGCAAATTTCCCACCAAACAAGGCTGCCAGGACTCCTTGTGGACGGCGCACGAACTGCCAGAGGAGGGCCTGTCCACTCGCAAGATGGCTTGTGAGACATCTTCACACAGCTAATTGGCAAGCTTGTGTTTGGACAGGAGTTTGCCAGTGAGATGTTGTGTGTTCCAAATTGCATGCCAAATCCTGTTGTGGGAATAAATTATTTTGCCTTTTCCTTTTTTCCTCCTCTAAAGGGCATAGAGCTGCACCATCCAAAACACAGTGTACTTGGGCAAAGAGTTTCCTCTGAGTGTAGTGCAACTCATATTTTTGATAGGCCTTGGATGGGCTGGGGTGGACAAATTATTTACCCTAGAGGCTCAAGCCAGAATAAGCAGCAATCCTTTTTGACGGACAATGGCCTTAAAGGTATCTGCCCAGTGGGCTCGAACAGCCTCCTTGACAGGGCCTTGAGAATGACTTGGCAAATCCCTCTAAGGGGCAGAGGAGAACACTACAGGATGCTGCTAGTGCACTTCAAGTAGCAAACACTATACAATATTTCAAGAGATGGCTGATAAAAACAACCTTTTTACAGAAAAATCATTGCAAAGATAATAAGACATACACTTTGATATTTGAAAAAGACAAACACGTCTATAACAAAGGCAGCTGGAAACAGAGCAGTGGACATATTACAGAGTTTGTAAATTGTATTTTACTGTATTTTCCTACACAAGGAAGTTATCTTTAAATGTTCACACAAGCACTGAACGGCCAAATCCACTTTTATGTGCATTCCTAGAATCTCCAGTCTGTCCTTGACATGGTGCATGTAATGTGAGGTATTGGGAGCAGCTATTAGCTGAGCATGTTATGTATATCACAGTGCTGACGCTGAATTACCATGACCTACTCTAGTGCAGCTCTCTGTTATGGCAGTAGAACCAAATGGGAAGAGAGAAAGCTTTTAGGTAATGAACACATGTGAATGCGTCAGCCTTCAATAGTCATCGACTAACGGGCAAAAAAACAAGGAGGTGTTCTATCACTGCATTTCCTGCTTTATTTAAAAAAACAAAACAAAACATGGGAAGTAAACAGGCTGATCATAAGGCTGCTACTTCATAGAAAAGGAAACAGAGTGCAGATAAGTAACGAATTGATTGATTTGATTTGTTTGTAATCCTTTTACATGTTGGATCAATTATAGGGACAATTGTTACTATTATTATTATTTTTGTATTCACCTTAAATATGGCAGATAGTTAAGCACACTGAAAGACAGTCTGGAAAATAGGCACTGATCAGTGTGACTAAATTAGAAATATATATATAGATATATATAACAGACACAACAGGTAAATATAGTTTTCCCCTTGGGTTGTGTTTGTCTTTGATGATGCTTATCTCCCCACCAAATGCTTTATAGGAGCTGCAAATAAAAAAAGAAAAGAAAAGTTTGTTTCAATAATAGTGGCAAAGCTTCTTAAAGTTTTTTGTTAAATATATTCCTGTGTATAGCATTTCAAATATATATTGTAGAGAACTAGGAAGACTTAAAAGCCTTTAATCAACTTATCTTCTATTTTGTACTTGACAGGCGGAACAATTTTTCATGAATCACACTGATAGAGAAACAGGAAGCCATGGAAATGTGATTTGTAGGGGGCCGAGAAGTGGCCCCAGGTGAAAAATATTAACACAGGGTTTAATATTTTGAAAAAATATTAACACTACACCAGATCACAAAATGGTTTTGCATATTTGTCTCTCTCTTTCTCTCTCTGCAGTATATTACTTGATTCCTCTGTTAACTGATGTTTAGCTAAATAAAGCAAGTTATAGTATAATAAAACAGTTGATCTGAATTTTAGTGTATTTGTCTGCGTAAACTGGTGTATAGTATTTAAAGGGTGATACTTGCTCCAAGGTACTACTACTGTGGCTAAAAAAAGATTAAAGGCAAAGTAGAGCAATTTAAGAAACATTGGTTTTCATGTTCTGGTAGTGCCAGTGGAAAAGAAAACCCCTAAAAAATAATCTTATTGCCTGAAAGTTGTTCAAAGGCATTGTGTGGGACATGCAGGCAATAACTACTTAAGGCAGATGTGGACAATTCAGTTTGTGGGATTGTAGTTAAAAAATAAAAACAGGTGCAGAAACAGTATGTATGTAACATGTAACAACATGTATGTATGCCATAGGCTGGTTGTTCTATTAAAAACCTGCAACTATAAACTTTCATCATAGCTTTTTCGAAGAAATACTATTTGTGTTTTAAACTGTTGAAAATCAGGGTGTAAAAGTTATTGAGGTCCATCGGGAGCCACTCTCTTTCTTCCTTTAAGGATACAGACTACTGGTAAGTAAAGCTAACTTATTACTTTCACACAGCACTGCTCGTCACATTCAGACTGTTTTCCTCCATCATTAACGTCACATAAAAACATAAGTGGGGCTCCTTTGTGTGGTAAGGAAGGTTCCACATCACCATTTCTGCTGACTTCAAAAACTCGGTGTAGCTTCTTTCAGCTTATTTCTTTTATGTTCACCTGAGATGTTGGGCTGAAGCTGAATGATGATGCTGATGAGTCCCTTTGACCTCCAGTACAGCGTGTACATTGGTGTATGAATGATCATTTCAGAAGCTACTTTCGGCTTTATATGTAACTCAAGTTATTTCATCGCGTTCTCCTAATAATTTGATTGACAGGGCACACAAATGAAAGAATGCAGACTCAACATATTGGAACCAGTGCTGCTTGCAATCTTGATCACTGCAATTGTTTCTCAGCTCGTTGCTTATGAGTTTTTCCTTATCCTCTTTAGTGGAGGAGTGGCTGAGGGTGTAGTGTTTGCTCAGCACTTCAGAGCAGCCAGGATTCCGTCCCCATGGTGTTCCATGAATATTTTACTATATTGTTACGTAATTTACGCCCAGGGATTGAAAGCTCTCTCTATTCATTCCCTCATCACTGGGTCTAGCTCTTGGTGTGTTTTCATCTGTCGGGTCTTTATATTACCATATAAGCAGGAGCAAAGTGCACCAGCACTTGAAATAATTAGTGGTTGGTTGCTTGTGATACTCAAGACAGACTGTGTGTAATTAAAGCCCCAGGCTTTTGATTGTATCTCTTATACATCATGGAAAACAGCCCCACTGACTGGCTTGAGGAATACAGTTGCTGCAGTCAGAAACTGCAGGAGCATGCACCTTGTTTCAGGTATAGAAGCTGACTTGCTGAGACAATCATAAGCTTTTAGACAAAGAGGGGGAAGCTTGGGCAACTTCCGCACAGCAGCTCTCTAAATTAGGTACAAGCAAGCACAGTCAGACTGCAGTACTTTCCTTGGTGGAGAGTTTGGAACAGTGGAGACAGATGGAAGGAAGAGAGCAGAGGTGTTAGCTGGGTATACTGCGAAAGCAGCTCAAAGAAGAAGGTTATCTACTGACAGGTGACAAATCAAGGGAATAACTGGAATCCTTGACCCTTTTAGTGAGGGGATCTGATGATTTTTATATTGTGTGGGGCATTTTCCTTGAATAGTTTGAATCACCATAAATCAGTTTAAACCGACGGATCATTGCTATTTGTTGAGTTATTGGGAAGTATCATTAAGGGAGTGACCTTTGTCAGTATAACTATGACCCAATCCATAGAATGCACAGGTGTCACTAAATGGTTTACTGATGGGAAATGCTTTTCACCAGTTTCTTAGAAAGCACTCTTCACCATCATTAGCAAAACATCAAATGATAGAATATCTTTTGGAAGGATGGTGGTCCATTCCTTAAGCAGAGTTCAGTCGACATACTTGACAAAAATCAGTACCAGGCAAACTCAAGCTGCTACTAAAATATTTTATGTTGGTTTTTCCTGTAATTTGTCATCCTTCTGCAGCTGCCTGTTGTGCTGTCTGTGAAGCAGAGACCTTGCATCCGCCTCTCTCCTCCCTCATTAGAGGCAGAGCCCCTCAGGCACAGTGCCTTACTCCCCCTCAGCATTTCACTGTTGAGACAGGGCTCTTATTGGATTACCCAATCAGCCCACAGTGACGATAGGCTGAAAGCTTTAAAGGATCTCAAAAATCTGCACATGCTTTTTACTTTCTCTTGTTAATGGCCCGTCTATTCATCCAGACATTAATGTTTATATCTTTGTCACTGTCGGACCTGAATAAAAATGGCATTAAAAAAAATCGGTATTGTATGTTAATAATGGATTAATTTGTTATTTTAAGACGAGCTGTAAGTCAAAATATTATTTGCACATATTTTAGACGAAAAGGAGCGCACACAAATTTAAAGCCTTTATTTGTGCAAAAAGGCTGAGACACCACTATATCATCATCAGTCACACTGGAGACCATAGCAAACCATTTGTGACAATCCATACCTGAGGGGTATAAAGCAAGTTCAACAAAGCCAGGCTTTCTTTGTCTCAGCTGGGTTGATAAAAACTTTGACCCCATCGAAAGATAATTGGTATCACAGTGGTGGTTATAAACCCAGGCATTCTGCTTTTGCCTCTGTGTGCGCTCACATAAAAGACTGTTTTACATGTCATTTGACTCTTTGTCTGCCCAAAATCAAGCTGAGCACTGCCTACTCCAATCATAGACATTATTAGGAACGGGTGATATTCATCTATGAAAACAGTAAAAAATAAAACAGTGTGCAACAAATAAGACAAATTGGTAATGCTGCAGAAAATCATATGAATCATGTGATCATTACAACTAAAATGGACAAAATAAATCTCAAGATGTTATATTTATTTTACTGCTTGGTGTGCTTTCAGTGCTACAGGTATTTTCTAATATGACAGCTACACATTGGAGGTCTGAAACTTTAAATTGTATTTATTTAAACACAGTGGGCTACATTCAGTTTCCACAGCCTCCATCCCAATAGACGAGATCTGGAAATCACGGTAATTTGTCATCAGATTGAAGTAAAATTTCTTATGTTGACTGAAAAGATATTCTTGATGATAAATAAGACTACAAAGGAAACTGATGTTCTAATCTGTGCTTATATATGCATTTCCAACTGTGTAAACAAGACCAAGCATGAAAAGATATGCATTTTCTGCACCACCAACCTTATGCGACACCTACCGTTTGTACAGCTGGGCATCATTTAGTGGTATTAGTAAGATATGGCTTAACACATTAGATATGTATTCCTACACATCGAATGTAGCTCAACAGTTGGGAGTTCGCCTTGTAATCGGAAGGTTGCCGATTTGAGCCCCGGCTTAGACAGTCTCAGTTGTTGTGTCCTTGGGCAAGACACTTCACCCGTTGCCTACTGGTGGTGGTCAGAGGGCCCGGTGGCGCCAGTATCCGCGGCAGCCTCGCCTCTGTCAGTGTGCCCCAGAGTGACTGTGGCTACAACGTAGCTTGCCATCACCAGTGTGTGAATGGGTAGATGACTGGATGTGTAAAGCGCTTTGGGGTCCTTAGGGACTAAGTAAAGCGCTATACAAAAACATGCCATTTACATAACATATTAGTACAGCAAAGAATCTATATTGCACTAAAAGAATATGATAAATTCTATTCTAAATAAAAGCTTCAGTAAAAATATGGCGCCTCTAGCAGCTCTTAAAGTGAAACATTTAATAATAAGCTGTTCCCCACCAGGTTACGTGTTCAGCCTTAGTTACTATGGTGATTGAACCAGGTAAAAAGAGAGCCACCATTGTGACACACTGAAAACTCTCACTTAAGTTCAACAGCTTGATAACCAATCCATCTTTTTTGTAGAACGTCCTTCTGGTGTACTGTTCAGTTATCATTGTATAATTGGTTAAACAGGAAATTGAATGTATTAATAACAATAAATCTCAAGGAGAGAGTAATTGTGAAACATCAGCCTGTTTGAATCAGTGTACTCCACCTTCTTTCCTCCTTTGACAGTTTGACCTATAGCGTTGAGAGGCAACTGATTCTGCTTCATTGCCACTGGACATAATTTGCTATTTAGTTAGTAAATGCTCCATAAAATTGCTATTTTTTTCTTGGGAGGACAAGATGTGACTGAAATGAAGTTTTCCTTTATAGCATGGTGACCTTTCTGTGAGGGTTTATCACTACAACTTACCCATTTCACATTACCAAAGCCATTTGACACATTGCACAAATAACACAATGATTAGGGAAACGTTGTAGGATGTCTCTAACTTGATGGACAAGATGACTCTCTCAGTGTTTGATGGTTTTATAATGAGAATGGTTTAAATGCCTGAAATTAATGGGAACCTTGGTGTAATAAGTCATCCCACAAAATAATAGTGGTATGGCTACATGTGACACTTTGACTTGTCAGTGCTTTATTTCGCGGGCAGCCTCCGGTGTGCCTTGACAAATTCCCTGAGGCTCAACATCCTGGAACTAGGTGATGATTAAGAAGAGAAGGCTTTGAACACGAGAACTCATTCTGACTAAACTCGCTCTCATGCACCTCCGAGTGTAATTTGCTGCACAACACAGTATATTCGCTTATTCACGCGGCCCTTTTCCTTGAAATCCACACATCCGCACCGAGCAAATGTCATGCACTAATTCGATGCATCCTTAAACTCTAACCAACACAAACCAAAAGAAAGGTGAATTGCCTTAAAAACAAACAGGAAGCAATGTTTCTGAATGTGTTCAAAGACCAGTGAGCTTTCCATGTTTTCTTTTTTTGCACACCCTTCAACTTGGCTTTCACAACTGGGCAAATCAAATCTGTGAAGCCGTCTTTCTCGACCCCAGATTGCAGACGTCCACCATCCACCATGCTCTAACAGCAGAGGAGCAGCTCCTTTAGTTCAGGATTAGTTCCAACTCAACTCACTTTGTTCACCCAAGCCCAAGCGGTCAATTCCCAGGACATTCATGAGTGAAGGCTGCCCAGAACCTTGTGTTTTATTCCTGGCAGTATTTTATCCCCGTCCTCCTGCTGTTTGAAAATCCCTCTGCAGGAAACATGAACCACCGCTGGTAATCACAGAGCACAGTGACAAAAAAGCTACTGTGTGGCTGTCTGTTCTTGTGCATTTTTTTTTTTGGTGATATGTTAGGTTTCACTCAAATTAATTACTCTCCTTTAATTAGTGTGCACCAGCAGACCTACTGAGGAAATAACAGCAGGAGGAGGGAAAAAATGCTGTTTCTTTTTTAAATGTATAATTTTATTCTGCTGAGCACTGCTGAAAAAAATCCAGAAGCCAAGACTGACAATGAAAAGCGCAATATAAATACCAGCGGGGTTTGCTTATGTTCTCCGTGTTAGAACTGTCACCATACCTTAGCGGTTGCAAAATCCCGATTTCTAGCCTTTTAATGTGTCTGTTCCCTGCTCTGGCTTTTCTATAAAAGTTTACAAAACCTCACATCTTCACACAGAGCACCACAAATAGAGCACAGCCATCAAATAGTTTTCTTGAAAAGAGCGTGGGATAAAAGGCTCGGAGCTGTCTCACCTGCATAATCTCACCATCAACCCACCAGTCCATCACTGTCCTGCTGTGTGAGGCACCGCTGCTTAAAATTTACTCAGACTTTAACAAAGGTTTAAAGCTACAAAAATGAGAAAACAGAAAATCTTAAGTAACTCAAGCAGCTTTAAATGAAGAGTAATCAATAGCACCATGACAGCTTCCTTATTGATTGTGAGAGAGCAATTTCTTTTTTATTATTTTATTTTGAGGAGGCAAAGTGACATTGTCAGCTGCTGAGATATGACTGAACAGAGAGCTCAGTTATTTATTAATTTCAGCACAGCAGCTTCCACAGACTAATAAATATAAAACATATGAGGAAGAAAAGGTCAATATAATAAAATTTTCATAGAGCCACTGTAAAGTTGCCTGAGATCTTAAAGGAATTGTTCTGTCAGCCTAATGCCAGGCGATATCCTCAGACTACCCTCCAGCAGGGATGGAAAGAAAAAGTTTGGCCGTCTTCAGGCTAAGCAGCTTGGACATCATCCAGCCTTCTAACACATGAGACAACATGGAGCACCTCATGAGTCACTGCTGTGTCACACAAAAGGACTCACTTTCTGTTCAGGGGCAGTTGGGATTTACCATGAAAAGAGTATATTCAAGCTATAATTGAGAAATAAACAGGACTAGGGAAAGTTGTGATTCTGCCTTGTGTCAAGCACTGTCATACTCAAATGACAAGGAGAGGAATCAAAATCTTGAGACATATTTTTTTTTCTATTTGTACTTTTTCTGCAAAATAGTGTGTTCGATCATTATTTTGCATTAAAGAAAAAACAATGTGGCTGTGTTTTTTCATGGTGAGTCACTGACATGAGCAAATAGGGTGGTGGTTCGTGCAGATGTAGCTGTGCAAAATGAGTTGCTATTATTTTGGTGAAATCCCTGAGAACACACACCCCAAAATCACGTGTCTTTCTGGCACAAGGCGACTCTACTCCCAATATAGCCACTTTGTCAACAAAAGCAAACTAAATAAAAAGCAATAACACAATGACACCTAAAATTTAATTTGCCATTTAAATTACTCACTGCCCTCTAGCCAGTTGAGTACAATATCCGTGCCCAGCTGCATGAAGAGGTTTTAACTCAGTACATTAAATCCCATAGCCATCTGAAAGCAGCAGAACTCTTTACTGACAAAATCTGCCCAGTTCCAGAATGCAGTCCCACTACACTTAACCAGTATGTTGGCACCAGGCAGTAACTAAGAAAGCCTTTTTGGTTATATCAGCTTTGTGCTGTGCTGAATGTCACTACTCTTTTCCAACTTTCTTTTGGTGACAATCACATTTTATGTTGTATCACCTTGAGCAATATGGTGTGACCATTTATGGTATTTACAACAACATTATAATTAGAAAATGCTGTCATATAAACAAATCATAGACATGTTATATTTCTCTCTAGAGAAACCTCTTCCCATATGTTAAGATGTTGTTGTCGTGTGTGATGAGCAGTGTTGGGTAAGTTACTTTAAAATAGTAACTTAGTTACATTACTAGTTACTTCTATCAAAAGTAACTCAGTTACTTCAAGTTACTCGTTACTTTCAAAGTAACTAGTTACTAGGGAAAGTAACTTTGGTTTTACTCAGAATTCTCTTGTTAATGTGTTGCTTTCATAACTTTGCCAGTCTTCTAGCTTGCTTACTTGCCACAAGTGCACTGTGCCACCTACCAATAGAAAGGAAAAGATAATGTGCATATTTCCACGAGAGAAATCCCACGCCTGGACCATCATTGACCCCTGCCATGATTCTAGCCTACGTCACAGCGTCATGTGCGCCTTTTACATCCAACACAAAAACTGCAGTCGTGGTGCTTTTGATTGTACTCAGAACTCGGAAATTCTGCCTTCTGAATAGGAAGATGTAGGTAACACCAGACTGCAGATGAGCTGCATACAGGGCTGGACTGGGACAAAAAATCGGCCCAGGCGTTTTGACTAGAGACCGGCCTGCCATTATAGGAAAAATCATAAAGCCTTTGAATGAAAACAAACGCTGTTGTGACAGTGATGTACACTGTTTTGATGGTATATATGCATCAATCTATCAATCGTTTGTTGTAAGATTCAGATAATTATTTTTTAAAAGCTAGACATTTTAAATGAGAATAAGAAAGAAAAGTATTTATTTGTGCCCCCCTCTCCCTGTTAATGCCCTACCTGGCCCCCCTGGCAAAACTTTGCTAGATCCGCACCTGCACAGTTACCAGCTGTCAGCTACCTAAAAAAGGATCCTGGGGTTATCTGTCTCTCAGAAACAGTTCATAACTTCCCTTCAACTCATTTATGTCACCTAAAAGGTAAACCTGTTTCTCCATCACCTGTCCAGCTCTGATTATTCAGTATGGACATCTCCTGGTTTCATCTTCATGTTTCCCTCTCACCAGATAACCAAACCGATATCATGACCAGCAGCTTTACAGCTGTGGCTCCAGCAAACATCAGCTGATACTATAAATTAATATTAAATAAATTCTAACAACAGCTGATCAAGCTTAAACGTGCTGCTGTTGTTTAACGCGACATCGGCTGGTTTCCTCTTTCTGGCGCAAAGTGGGTGATAAACAAACAAGAGAGCCGATCAGCTGATCATTGATCAGTTTTCAGTAGAAACGGGAGAGGGAGGGGGGAGAATGAAAGAAGAAGAGGCAGCTGTGCAGCAAAGACACAGAATAACTCCAGCTTTGTGTCTTTTTCATTGTAGCTGAAGTCCGGGACAAACTGTTCCTTTTCACCTCAATAAGAAACGCGTAATATTTTCTCTGAATACCAGACGGGACGGTTGGCAACTCTAATAACTTATGAACAAAATAAAGTTCAACATCATTAACTTCATAGCACCCACCCAGCTGTATAGAAACTCCGTCATGCTAGCTAGTACGCAGTACGGAAAAAGTCAGAATAACGAAAATAAACTCCACCTAAACTTGGTTTATATCTGACCCAGATAGCCTGCAGGTCATAACTTCTTACCTGAAGTTCAGTTCACACTTGGACTGGCGGCCGCCTCAGGTCTCTTTTCCTTCTGCGTCCCCTTTCCCTCATCCACCTGCTGGCCTCCACCACTTGCTAATGTTACAGAATCTGTGGAAGCTCCGCGATAGCCACCACACGAAGTAACGAGTAACGACCCTATCTAAATCCCAGTAACGACTAACGCGTTCCTGATTTTGGCATAATAACTAGTTACCGTGCTCGTTACCACAATAATAACGTAGTTACTGTAACGCGTTACTTAATAACGCGTTAGTCCCAACACTGGTGATGAGACCATTGATGTAGCTGGCTAAGCATGAACCACACGAGCCCTTTTTTAACAGTGCCCTTCTATGACTGTATAAATACCAGGTGCCTTGGGAGACACCACCACACTCTCAGCGTATTAATCATGTAATAGTTGCAATAATGGGTATGAAGGTTTATATATTCACTATAATCCATCAAACAAGCTGTCACTTATATTTGTTATGAGAAAATAGGAAGTATGCGTATGAGCCTGGTTGCCTTAGTAGCTGTGCACTGAACATATTTAGCTTCACATGGTGTGTAATTAAAGTTAATTAGAAAGCTATGCATGTTTTCCTTACAAACAAAACCAACATGGTGGCCTTTCTGAGTGTGATTAGCATGCTCTACCAATGCCTTTGTTTGTTTCTTTTTCTTTAACAAGAGCTCATGTTTGTTTTGCCATGCTAGGCTTAACACACAAATATAGTGCATTTAAAAAAAAATCTGAATTTCTCAAAGTTGTATTTATCAGAGTGTGGCGGGGTGTGGCCTGCGGTGCCGTGCAGAGGAGGCGGACGCACCTGCACGGCATCCGCAATCACGCCCCGCCGATATAAATATTGTACTGGGTCCTGTGGGGTGGTTGTTGTTGTTATGTTGAGCTGGCAGCGGGAGACCTGCAGCTCTGAGTGCGAATGTGCAGCAACCGTGAGGGATTAATAAAAAAGTATCAAAATGCCACTCAGAGTATCTCACTAAATATATTAGACCTAATACGCATCGTACTCATCTTGTACATCTTGAATTTGTACAATTATCTCCATTATATTACATGTAGAAAAAAATGTAAATTATTACAACAATTTTACTTGTTCCAGAGACTTTTTTTTTCCCAACACAGCAGGCTAGTGTGATCAGTTGGCATTGATTAGCTCCACAAAATTTGTTATGGGAAAGAGAGGTCATTTTTCAGATCCATGCCAAGAGAAGCAATTAAGGGGTTGTTTTGCTGACAAAATAGTGATAGATGCAAACAGAGCAGACACAGAACAGCACGACTTAGATGTTTTTAGTGACTGTGACAGCTGATATTTATTTATGCTAACAGGCAAAAATGGGATAAGGATAAACGAAAGTATCGGGAAAAATATACTGGCAGTACACTACTCATCTGTTCAGCTTTTTAAAGCTGTTTAAAAACAGTTCTACTCCTTGGGTCTTGATTTCTAAAGCTCTAGCATGCATGTCTAATGTTCTTACACCAGATGGTCGCACTAGTCTCATGAATTTGATTATGTTTCTCTTATACTGTGATACCCTCAAATATTGTCAGTGCAAAGGTGGATCGCTATCGTCTAGGAAAAAATGCATTATTTACATGATTTTACAGTGGTTCTCATTTTATGAAATCAGCCGATATCTAAAATTAGTGTACAAAGTAGCTGTAAATATAGCCAAAGATAGACGCTCTCCAAATATTTACACACATTCGGATTACCAGCTGGCACATGAGGATCAATTCTCATTTACAGGCTAATTATTGTCTCAAGAGCTTCCTCACTCAGTAAGAACAGAATAAATCCTTACAGACTAGCTGTCTGTTTGTCACCATCATCACCTTGTTTCTTTAACCTTCAGTCATTAAGCTATCAAAATTTGATGGCCTTCCATTACAATCCGGCACCTGGATATTGACACACTGTTGACAAGCTGGTGTGACAACATGCCTCATTTACTCACATATTTATCTTGTACTTCTTTGGCTAAAAGCTGCCATGGAAAAAAAGGAGGTTCCAAAGTAGTGGGGTATATTTACTTTTTATACCCTGCTTCTGTATTTTGGTTATATGTGGCTGTCAGGTTGTATTTACCAAATTTTCTGATGTGGTAACGACCAGATAGTCCTGATACCTCACAGGACTATCTGACAGAGGGTGCACTTTGTACTAAATTGAAACAGATTGCTGTTATTTCTTGTTAAATTTGAATAAGAATGTATATTATTTTATTTTTAATATTAAACTTATGTCAAATTATGTCGCATTTTCAAGCCCAATGTTAATAACTGTGCAAAGCATATTTTCAATATGATAACACCTTATTGTCTCACCCTGTCTTTATTAAATTACATAACAATGACAAACATCTTTGTCCCTTGAGGCCAGCTTCCAAACCTGTGTGCTTTATTATGAAGTGGTTCACCAGAAAACATTTATTCTATAGCTCAGTGTACGGCTGGATCTGTTCTTATATAATCTGTCCGTGACGGAAGCAGGCTCTTCCCATATAGTTGCGTTTCTTCAGTTCTGACAGAAACACTAATAAGAATATTAATATGAAGGAAAAACAGTCATCTCTCATGAGGCTTTTCATCCACAGATTCTTTATGAAATGTGGTTCTGAGGCACCAGTGTTTTCCATTTCATGTTAAAGCATTGTTTTGTATCCTCAGGTGCTTTGTGTTAGTCACTGCTTATCTGTCTCATATTATACCATTTGTTGCAGTTAAATATGCAGTTTGCCCCGTGATGCAAGATATCTTGTAGGTCACCTTATCTAATCTTAGTTTTACTACATTACAGATATAGATGACAGTTTTGCACTCGTGGCTCACTCTGAAATATGTAAGTGCTTTATCTGTGCCTAAGTGATATGAGTTGCAATCTAAGATAGGCAATTGTTCCTATAACTAAACATTGTTTGTGGTTACAATACTTAGAATATGCTTTTCTGTAAAATGAGATAAAACATTTTAAGAAAGTACTGCAAAACTGCAAAATAAATGAAGTATGGAAACCTTTCGACAGGTAATCAAGTGTCATTGTTCTAGAGCAAAAATGGCATTTGGGTTGAATGATTGATTGCAACAAGGTACATGCAGCTGCATTAAAAACCTCCTTGCAGTTCACTTGGAGATTGCCATGTTTGCCCAGAAGATTTTGACTTGTCTGCAAACATCTGCCAGCTACTCACTAAGTGATAAATTTTCTTTTGGAAGTTATATCTCCTTTTTTAAGTTTCACTACTGTTTTGTGGTTAGTTAGAGAATATTGGCAGATAAGTTGATGCCTTCTCTGCAGTACAGAAAGACATTATTGCTATGCAACACGTAGAAACCTCCAGCAATCACTCGCCAAACCAGAGTTTGCCAGGGGGCTTTTAACCAGTCTCTCAACCTATGTGACTGACGCTTATATTAATTTAAATTTAAACAAAATGACACTATAATTTAAATTAAATGATGACATTGAAATTAGTTAACTTTGTCCCATTTTATCTCTGAATATTCAGAGATAGAAAAATGCTATAAAGTATTTAATAAAACAGTTTCTTCCAGTGTTGTTTTGCATTTTATTTATCTTTCAATAGTTACATTTTTCCTGACCTGATTCCATTATAGGTCTGTGCCTTTCAAAATCACTAAATGTTTGCCACTTAGATAAACCAACCTTGACTCTCTTATTTTATAAAGGCCAGTAAACAGCATTCTCGATTCCAGTGATTTTGAAGCACATTCAACTACTTCTTTTAAAGAATGAATGGCTTTTTCACATTTTCCCCTCTGACTAGCTGGTGGGATTTGCCATTTGAAGATAAACAACTAACAGTGTTTTTTTTCTGTTACTTACTGCAATTATGCAAAAAGCAAGCTTTTTTGTATTATCAAACATGTTCACCTATATATTACATAAATACAAAACAGTTTTGGTTGTTAAAATTATCATTGCGTATTATAATTCTGTCACTGTATAACATTTAATTGATTTCACTTTGAGTTTCTGCTTGTTTGCACGTGACTTTTGCAGGTTATACAGATTTGACTGCAGAGGCAATTGGGGTCATTGTGAAGGATGCTGCAGCTACACAACTCAAGCTGGTTTTAGTGCCTTCATATACCTTGATATCATCTCAGGGCAGAGATCTCTAACCCACTGAGCTCCTCAATAAAACTCAAGACATAAACTGAGGCACGAGCCATGGCCTCTGTTATGAGCCACTGGAAGCTCACAACAGTGCTGATTTGTAGTAAATGAAATGTCAACAGAGCGGCAGTTTAATCCCATTAACAAAGTCACTTTCCTTATTTTGTCATACATGCCTTTCTAAATGCGGAAGAGGATTTACTACATTTAATAATACAACTCAGTGTCTTTCGTTTGACCCCGGATTTACTGTATTCATTGTCTCAATGACATTGCAGTGTCAAGAGTACAGATGGTAAATCCACAATATCCCATTGACCCGTGCTGGAGCGTCACCATTACTTAAAACCTGAAGAGTATTAACATGGAGATGAATATAGTGAGTGGGTGGACTTGTTCCAAAGTCATTCAGTGATGTTGTGCCATTAGATGATAGTGCAATTTGTGTGAGAGAAATCAATATATGTGAATGAGCATTACAAATTAAACTCTCTATCAATTCTGGCATTGACATGTGTAGAATACAAATGTTGTTCATAGAAAGTGTATCAAACAATCTGTTAAGTGCCTTAGAAGAAAGAGGGACACACTCGGTATTTATTCCCTGTGTTTGCCCTTTATTTATGTATTAGAACATTTCTAAGTTCACATTCAGACTTTTGTTGAAAGCAGAATATAGAAAGCAAAAAAAAAATCCCTTTCCTTCAGCACGTTTTTCATAAATGAGAGTAACACCTCTTATGGTATAACTGAAAATATCCCTCTTGATAAGCAATTAGGGAGCCATGGGGGGAAAGCTTCAGATAATTATATTAAATTAAAGAAAGTAGGTAATTATGCCCAATGTGAGTGTGAAACTTACTTTTACACAAACAGAAATTAGTTTCAGTGGTGCTTGGATTTCTTTTTCAGATAAACCCTGAGGAAACTTTAAGTTTAATCACTGTGTGTTTTCTTACTGTTGAATCATCAGGAAAATGGTCATAGACTGAATGAGGAGGATCACATGGTTTATATCTGTTTTTTTTTTTTTTGGTTTTTTTTTACAATATGAGCCACTTACTGTAAGAGAAAAATATTTAAACAGCAAAAGCAGACTTTGCTCTAGAAAAGCAAATGTATCCAGTCACTCATTCATCTTCAAACAGCATGTGTAAACGGAATAACCTGTACACAGAGTGACACTGTGTGAAAACCACAACAGTCGACTCGGTAAACTGCCAGTCTCCTGTTCTGCTGTTAATCAACTAGTCAGAGTTAATGGAGACGTCAGATCCTGACACGGACCTTAAGTGATTTTGAAGCTACAGCGGAGTGCTTTTTTTGTTTTACCTCACTGTTAAATTTTTTAAAAGCATAAAAGACAACTGTGGTCAGACAAAATTGTATTAATGTCGTGTCTTCAGCGAAAAATCTCAGAAAAAATAGGTTCTAGAATAGCCTAAAAGTAACATTTTTAGTCAGTATTATATATAACAGACTCATTTTCTTTGGAAATGTTTCTGGTTACCTGGTTGGTTATTGCTGCATAATAAACTATGATGTGCGTGTGAAATGAAGCCATCTATAATTATTTCCTTCTCTAAGAGGAATTAATTTGTCATGCTCAGATGCCTTATTTTTTCACAAAACTTTTTTTGGCATTGAGCAGCACAAATGAAAACAAAATTTATTGGCTACTTTTTGTGTACTGTGTGTCACTGTTTCTAAAGGGAAAATGTTTTATATGCCTCAATGTGAGCTTTAAAAAGGGAAGTGGAGTTAGGGCGATGTCCATTATCTTTAGCTTTAATGAATATCAATGTTAAATGAGGCCTTCAACAGCCCACTAGTGTCTCTTTAAGTGCTGTGTCTGCCATTAAGTACTCTTAGTGTGTTCGGCAGTGTGCTGAAAGCATAACTAACATAACTATTACTGAGTATTATACCACTGCAACATTTACGATGAAAAGCAAAGTTATCAAACAGGAGTAAACTGTGAACTTGAACAGTTTTGTTAAAATACTTAATCAGGTGAAACTTTCAAACAATCCTGTGAGAGTTTGTGGAGTTTTATGGTTTTCAGCAAATTTGCTTTGTTATAAATATTTCATGTTGCCATCAGTCTTTGTAAAAGCCACATCACGAGTATTACCCCCATGTTTCTTTTTCATTTCCATTTGCAGGTCCTAAACTTCAAAGATCTGCCTCGGGAAAAAACCCCGGTTTGCTTACACATGGAGAAGTTAGCTGTCTGTTGGCATCAATGTCAAAGTACACACAGGAACGACTAGATTGAAACACTCAGGCAATCAGGCTGCACTGCTTACAGACATTAGCTAGGCACAGCTTGATTTTGAGCAGGAGAGACTGCATGCACACTCACTCAAACCACTCTGTTGTCTCATAACTGCTGCACACTGCATGTGCTATCAATGCTTTTCACTGCCCCACTTCTCTTTTCTGCAAGTTAAGCTGGAAAAAAGCAGTAATGAAATATTTACAATCCAACTATTGGAGTTTGAAGGGGAGTGCCTGTTTGTTCCTTATCTACAAGTCAAACATTTAAGTGTAGGTTGACCTTGGTTTTAATTCATGCTAACAAATCACGGTGTGACTTAATTAGGATTTTTATGACATATTCTGGCTGAGGTAACACGAGCTGAGCCACTGAGAGTGGGCCATCACCCACTTGTTTACATTATTGTTTCAGCTGTTGAGATAAAGCTGCCAGAAAATTCTATTGAACAAGACTCTGTGGGATGGGCTCTAATTTCATTAAGCAATATATGCAAATGGAATATAATTTGCATTACTTTTGAGCAATTCAACACTTATTTGCTGGCAGACGAGCCCATACAAGACACCATGAACACACAATGGTCATAATTCTCAAAGCATTTGAAGCCATAAAGAAATGTAATTCATTCCCATTTCATTTGGTTCATACTGCAAGTGCTCAAAGGGACGACCCCACAAATAGGCATTTTATATCGATGTTGAATAGCAATTGGCTGACAGTTCTTTCTTAATATCTAGTCTATTTATGGTCAAAAAGCCGTGTTGGTTCACAATACAACAAATTTTAAAAGAAAACGAATGAGAGTTAAAAAAGAAACACAAACCTCCCTGGTGCCTCAAACGCACAACTTTACATTTGGGGGGCATCATTTAACCTACTGAGATAACTGACTTCATATATAAATGACAGCGTTTATTATACTGACAACACAGACAGAGATAATTGTAAGAGTCTGATGTGTTAAGTTCACAGTGCAACAACTGAAATACATGTAAATGTACAAAAAGTGTTTTTGAACACATACTCGTTTGTCTATATGGAGAATCGTGGCTCAAAGAGTTGGCAGTTCGTCTTGTAACCGGAAGGTTGCAGATTCAAGCCCCGGCTCGGACAGTCTCGGTCGTTGTGTCTTTTGGCAAGACACTTCACCTACCGCCTACTGGTGATGGCCAGAGGGGCTGATGGTGCGATATGGCAGCCTCGCTTCTGTCAGTCTGCCCCAGGGCAGCTGTGGCTACAACTGTAGCTCGCCTCCACCAGTGTGTGAATGTGAGAGTGAATGAATAGTGGAATTGTAAAGTGCTTTGAGGGCCCTGAAAAGCGCTATATAAATGCAATCCATTATTATTATTATTATTATTATTATTATTATTATTAGAAGACATTATTTGGATGTCCACTACATTCACTACTGTACATTGCGGTCCTCTATCCTACGTGGAAAGAGTGTCGACATGTGTTCGCCTAAAGTTCCTTATTTTGCCATTAAGGGATATTTAGAGGCGACTGAATCCCATAATATTAAAAGAACAGATGAACTTACCGAATGACAGCACATGGCCTACGTAGGTTTTAGCTGAGAAACCTGTATACGGACTACAGTGAGTTTTTAATAAGGTTGCATTAAAGATTAAACTTTTCCTTTGCCCTCAACAGTCTTGTTCATTTGCCTGGGGTCATTCAGTATGCATTCAATGGGGTACAGCTAAAGTACACAGATCAATAGTGAAGTCAGAAGGTTTAAAAGCTGGCAGGATGAATGGAATCTTTGAGTGTTTTGAATTATTCAGTGGTGTGGTGAATTTGTCAGCCTCCTTTGCGCTGACAGGACTGTTTACATTGTTACATTCAAAAGAGCAGATGTTAAGTACTTGGACAGATATGTTTTACTCATAACTTTTCATCTGTCAGTATTATCACTCAAAAAAAAGACAAATATAAATACAAATATGCTAAATATACAGTCCCCCTATTAAAAACAAAAATTTCAAAGAAAATCAGTTTTAAATAAACACTACGGTGTCGACAATACTACAATTTTTAATATTTGCCAGTGCAACAGACAAACTAATCATCATCATATTTAAATAAAAACAAAAACAGATGCCAGGCCAATTTCATTCTAGTTAGAAACACGTGGGAGGATTGTGTTAACTGCCCAGGCAGACAAAGGGGAAGCCTTGCCACATGTAAAAAATGCCTGTAGCTAAACTGCATTCAGGTCAATTACAGCAATCAGTTCACACGTTTGGCAACCTAATGACAAGAATAAGTAAGACACACAAATAAACACCAAGATGGGCCCAGGACTCATCAGCTGTTAAGTGTTTAAAGTGAATGTTAGTTAACAAGGTTCTGCAGCCATTGGGCTATTGAAATGAAGACACATTTCACACAATGAATGCAACTGTTATGTTTTCCAGAGAGATTGTATTTCTTTGCCTAGAATTACAAAAATGGATAGGAATAAATCCAGGTGTTACTTTAAAGTGAATCATAGAGCAGATACAGTACAGCTACAGTGCAATGTATTATCAAGTGACAATTACAGATAACCCCCCCAAAAATCTCATACAATCACTACTTTTAGAAAAGAATAAAATAAACTGGTCGATTGAGGAGAAAAAATGTCTACCAAGTTGCAGCCTATTGTCAGTCCTCACACTACATTATATGTTTTGCACTGTCCAAGGCTCCACATGTCTGCATTAGAATGAGGTTGAGAATGTTGTTGAGGTCATGACAGTGCAGCATAAAGCAAGGATTCCTGTCGACATGACAGATTTCTGCAAATGGCAGGATAAGCATGCGGGAGCAGACTGATTTTCCTGAGGTGCTTTGGGGTTTTAACAAATTAGGACTCAAATGTGTTATTACTAGGCCACACAGAGAATGTCACTAATGCTGTTGAAAGTCAGGCCCGTGTTAGAAATGCAAAAAGAAATGTGTAAAATGTGGACCGTCAGCTGTCTCGCCCGCTTTTAACTTGATGGCATGCTTTCTGCCCCACAACCAAAAGTGAGTGGTTGTATTAGTTAGTGTATGGAAAAACAAGGAATTTATAAGTGTGAAAAGCACACAAACCAAAAATGAAGCACGGTAGCTGAAATGTTATGACATGCCAGCCTTAGTGTACTATACCATCACAACAAAGCTTTGCATGTTGAGTCAGTGTTTTAAAAAGAAATAATAAATAACAGTCATCATGCCACACAGGAAATCAGACAGACGTTATGTATAAAACCAGCGCTGGAAATAAATACGAGTGTGCTCTTTTATTTTTGAAAGTATACTGACTGGAGCAAGCAGCGCTTCATGATGCAGTTAAGATCAACTGATCTTTATTTTCTGCATAGTGATAGACATAAGATTATCCACCTCAGTTATTTACTGATGTTCATCGACCGTACACAGTTTGATTATGAATTTTTTTAAATGATTCTCTGCTCTTGAGGGCCAATCTGCTGTTAGCTAATGGAATATGGGACTCCAAGTTTCCTGTTTCTGACATTGAATGTAATATAATGGCAAGTGTATTTGCAGTCATGAGCAGTTCGTTTTCCCTTTTTAATAACAAGCAGGTTGTACCAGGAACGCAGATTTTAGCTAAAGAATGTAACAAAAGAGATGGGAATTTGGCTTAAATCTTCGAGAAGAATCTGAAAGAAGCCAAATGGAATAAAAACAAAACTGAATATTCTGCTTCTGAAATAAGATAAAATGCAAAAACCAAGAGACAGTTCAGATTATGTTATTCATTGTAGAGGGGATAGTCATAAACTCTATATATAGCTGTAGTAGTTACTGTAAACCGTAGCTTTCTGTCCCCAAAACTACAATACATATTAGGGTTCTGTTGCAATGGAGATGACATGACAAGAGAAGCAGCAGTCGCAGAAGTAAACAATGTAGGAAACATAACAGAATTATGTTTGACTCGTGTAATAATTTAAGGAAGGTTATCATCTGCTGTTATTTTTATGTCTTGCCATTGGATGGTAAGCCTCAAGGGCAGCCTCTAAGCCACACGCTTCAAATCATGTTTTTTTCACATTCACTGGGGGGCTTTTTAGGTTTTCTTGTGATGCCACAGTGACGAGAACACGTGAAAGCTGGGAGAAAGACACCTAGCAAAGGGCCCCAAACCCAAGCCTCTGCATTTGCTTCATGGCAGATTGGGTCAGCTGCTCAACGCAGTGAGCTAACCCGGCGCCCTTGTTGTCATGTTTTATTCTCCGGGTTTCCGATGCACTCACATTTACAATTGAGTTTCTTCATACATATCATGAAAAACTGCATTAAAACAGTTGGAACAAACCTTTGTGGTTAGTCAACATGGACTGGCATTTAACCCTGACTGAGTCTTGACACTTTATTGCTTAGCTGTGCGGCACTTTAGTCAACCCCTGTTGTTTTGAAATGTGCTTATAGAAAAATGACTAGACTCGACTACATATTTCTTCCTACAATTAAGAATGCCTGTTACGAGTTAAACCGTAAAGAAAGTGAGCTTTTCTGCACTCTGCAACTCCAACTCTCTTTCACAGTGAATGAAATGCAGGGTGTAAATGGGCAAGAGTTCAAGAATGAAGAAAGGCAAAACCTCTCCGTGTAGCCTTGAGTAAGTAGGTACTGCTACCATGTTTTGTTAGGCCAAGTGCAAGTACTTATATCTGAGTACTTTTTATGAACAACCTCCAATATGAGTACTTATGGTGCTGTCCTCAATAAGGGTCTGTAGCATGCAATAAGTGCTGTTCCAGTGTGTTGAAATGTCTTGCTGCAGCAGTCTTTTAATAGGCTGGTTGATCTGCACCCGAATGTCTTCCAGGTGTGAAAAGGCTAAGATGGAGCATTTAAAATGCCCACCTATTTTGAGTCTCACTTCGATCTCATCTCATCTGCAACATTTCTAAGAACCTTGTTAAAAGCTGGAAGGTTTGAGTGACACTCAGCAGGCTAGGGAATCTGGCCCCAGTTGATCATGAAGGATATCATCAAACACGCCTCCTCTTGCTTGGCCTGCACGCGAACCCCAAAAGTGTTTTGCATGTAGAAGGACTCCACTGCACAGTTAAACTGATGAGAGACATTATACTGACATTGCTAGTCACAACATCAATAGTGAAGCTGATGGCTGAAATGCCCGGCAAACATACGCATAGGCTTTTTTTTCTTTTTTTTTTACAACATTGTGTGACTTTGATAGTACGGTTTCTGTAATACGGTGACAGCTCATACTTTCCTGTACACTGAGCAGATGACAAAGTACCATATTATCTACAGCTTGTCATCAAGAGCAGTGCACTGGATAAGAGCTTCTGTTATTTTTACAGGATGTCGGTTGCAGCTGCACATTTTTTCTTGATTGTAGTGTTTACCTCAAAGCTTAATTCATGTAACAATAACCCCTTAAAAAATAAACTAAATTTGCTATATGAAATGCCACTGTAGCTATATGATATGCACTCAGTTCTACTCAAATTAACACCTTTTCCTATTTATTCCAAAAGAATGGGTCATTCAGAGCTGCCAGCTAGAGCTCCGGGAGACCACATCTAATTATTCTGAACCTTAGTAGGAATCTTATGTTCCATTTTACCATCTCCAAACCACAACTATCCCTAATTTTCAGGCACTCCGAGGCAGAACAGTAATTATCAACTTCCACTTTTATTAGCTATCTGTAATGGTTCTTGACCAATTATAAAGTGGTTGGAAAATTAGTTGTGTCAGAAAAGGCGAGAAAGGGAGACTCAATTGTTTGTTGCTTGAGGCCGTCTTTGAGAAGTTATTTGTCAGAGAACAGGCAAGTCAAATAAAAGGGGAGAGAAAGTGGATGACTTTGAAGAGATGGATGTGCTGCGGTGGTGCAGGGGAAAAAGGGCAAAATGCTCAATGGAGCCACCTGCAAGTCCTTAAAACTCGAGCTTAAGCAGCCTGTGAAATAGCTTCCCGGGGTCACATAACCCCGAATTCTTCTAAGAAAAGGAGGGTGTATATAATGTCATGAATTTCACCTCCTCCTAACCACTGAGTGATAATGGCTAGAAAAACATAGAGTAAATGTGGGCAGAGTCTTCAGGCTTTGTTTCTGTTTTTGTTTATCAGGCATCCACAGATCCCTTCCAGTGTAGGCGTCTGGGGTAATGGATTAGAGTGCTGGTGCCAGTGATATCATGGTTGAGAAGGAACTGCATATTTTAGAGTTTCTTTGTCTTCATGTGAGGCCTATGTATTTCACTTGCGAGTTAGGCTGTTACTGATATGCCCCCTGGCATAGTGGTCCACTGTGAGTATAATTTAGGGCAGCAACAGTGGCAAACCCAAGGGTGTTAAAGAATGGTAACAAGCTGGCCAAAGAGGATTTAACATTAGTTTGTGGCTACAGGAGTATGGGAACTTTTGCATGCAAAATCCAGCCAGGTATACCAGTTTTAATTAAAAATTGGCAGTTATTGTATACTACCTGCCAGCATATCAGTAATGACTTTAGTTAAAACTGTATGAAAAACATTTGATGCTTGAAATAAAGTTTATGTTTGTTGTAATGGAAGGAAAGTGGGACAACAATAACTGCTGATCTGTGAATACCAATGAAGCAAATTACGTCTACACTCACCAGCCACTTTATTAGGTACACCTGTAATCCAAATATCCAATTAAATTCAATTTTATATAGTGCCAACTCACAAGACCAGTGGCCTGAAGGCACTTTATGTTATAAGGTAAAGAGAAAACCCCAGAAATCAGACAACACCCAGTATCAGTTAGCATTTAATCACAGATGGAGGGAAACATTCCTTTTTAATGAGTAGAAACCCCTGGCAGAACAAGGTAAGGAATCAGATATGACCAGTTCAGAATGAGAATATCTAATCATTCATTCACATGGTAGCAACTCACAATGTTTAGGCATGTATGCATGGTTAAGATAACATGCTGAAGTTCTGAAAAAGACAAAAACTCCAATAAGTGGCAATTCTCTCTAAAGTTAGAGGAGAATGCCAGTGTTTCTAGCTGATAGGATGTAAACAGTAACTAACTTGCTACAGCCACGGTATGCAGAAGAGCATTTCTAAACACCTTTGAAGCACATAGGCAGCAGCAAAAGAAGACCAGACTGGGTGCCACTCCTATCATCTGAGAACAGGAGACGAAGGCTACAATCCATGTCGACTCACCAAAATTGCACAACAGATTGTAAAATTGTCTGATGAAGCTCAATATCTGCAGCAACATTTGGATAATGGGGTAGAATTGGTGTAAACACATGAAAGCATGGATCCAGGTTCAGGCTGATGTTGGTAGTGTAGTGGTGTAGATCATATTTTCTTGGCCCACATTGGACCTCTTGTGTAATATATATTTTTTAATACATCATTATACATACAGTGTAATACATCATTTTTAAAAATGCATCAATGGATTGTTTTTAAACAAAAACATAGAAATGTGCACTAGAAACTCCTGGGTGTCCATTGCTTTCCACTGCCAGCTACTAATGTATTCAATGATAGCTGACATTAAAATATAAAAAAGATCAAACTCTAGCAAGCTGTTCATTGACATTTTATCTTTATTAATGCTTCTTTGAATCTACATAACTGTTTCTCCAGCAGAGCATCATCTAATATGAGATGTTGTCAGCTTGTGTTCTGTGGCTTTGTTAAAAAAAATTGCATGCCATCAATATTATAATGAGAATACAGCTTCAATTGTTAGCACAGAACATCACTTAAAATTCACATTCATGCATGCAGTGAATGAGCTGAAAAGGAAATTTATGTCACAAAAAAATCTCAAGTCCTCGAGTCCACGCTGAGCACTGCCCACACAGAGCTGAAAAACCGTCACAAATTTATCTGTAGCTCGGAAAGACTGTGTGTTTTCATACTTTTAAGTGCCTGGCTGTATAAAACAGAAAACCTACTAAATTTTCCATTATCATTTTGTTCTACATGTGTGGGCATACTGGTTTCCTTCCTTCAATGAGCTTTTCATAACAAAGCTAAAATACCAGAATTATCTGATAGTTACCACTATGGATACTATAAGGGACCACCACACCACTGAAGACACAGTTAAATAATAAAACTAACAATGTGAAATTACACTTTCATGGAGCTTTAAGTCCACTGACAAATGACAGGTTTTTACAAACGGTTTCAGTCATACTGTGTCAAGCTTTGTTTTGTCTTTTTAAAATGTGAAATAGCAGCACACCTATGATTCAAAGTGTGAAGGTGCTTCTCAAAGACAATGCCGTAAAATCATCCCTCAGCTAGTATTTGTTTCTAAGACACCTTGACAAACTTTCAGGAGAAAAGTTGCTGTTTTTGCTGGAGTTAAAAGAAGAAACAAACAATGTCATACATATTGAATAAGAATTCGAATTTAAAAATAAGAATTACAATTAGAATTATTAATAATTACCATCTAGATATAAACATGCCTGAAAATAAACTCCTCTATTACATAAAAACAGACAGCTTTATGCTGACTTTGTTGACATGATGAAGCCTTGTGGAATATTGTATTATGGGCTTGCCCATGTATATGAATTGGAGTTTAACAAACAGAAAGCTTCTGGTAAACAACGCAGGGCAGCAACTCACTGGGATCTTTATTGAATGAAGCGACATCAGAAATCACTGCCAGCTTTAACTCTGACTTAAAACACCTCTGTGGTCCTGGAAGCTCAGAGGGATAAACAATGAAGGCATGTGATCACTGCCAGATGACGCTGATAGTCACCATGTCTAAAATGTGAGAGCACAAACTAACCCCGCTGATGCCTTGTGACACTCGTGCTGTTTCTAGTTTTGCTTCTCAATACTACATTGTTAGATGCCACTGTAACTAATTAAGCCGCTGTCAGCGGCTGTCGTGACACCGGCTAAGAAGCCAAGAGTCCACACTTGGATTACTTTAAGCCAGTGACCTTTCATTATATCAAGGCCTTGTTCAGTCATAAATGTCTGCTTCAGGCACTGGACACTGCTCATTATCCAGCTCCAGTAATAGCCACACATGAATTGGGCCTTAAACACTGAAACTCATAGAAGACAGCACTTCCCCTTTAATCCATTACCCATCTGGAAAAAAAAAGAAAAAAAAGAGTTTATGATTTTAGTTCTTTTCCATATGGGCACACACCAGGACCTTTAATAAAGACTGCTGGGAAAAGCAGCCTCAACCGCCCCATTTAACCTGTGCCTGTTACATGGTGCTTAGTGTGACTCACTCACATTTAAAAAAACAGCATGAATCATCAGTCTGTCTGTCTTAGAGCTACATCAATCCTGATGAAGACCAACTCAGTTCAAATTTTTATTTTTATTTTTAAATTTGTGTCATCTCAATGTGTGCATTATTCATAGTGTTTGCTAAAAAATAAAACAGAGAATTGGCCTCCTTCTGTACTGTACTGTGCTGTGACGTCAGATTGGACAGACCTTGGATTCATCATTGAAAACCTATTTAAAACTCATGATAGTTAAGTCTGTTTGTACCTTCACACAATTGTGACAACATATCAAACATTGCCATGACATGACTTAGCCTTTGGATATATTGCCACAATTGCTAACTTTCAGTTTCATAACAGTATGAGTATAATATGGAGAGAGTGTGGCAGTTGTGTGTATGGATGTTGGAATAAATGACCAAAATGCTGAAACGGGGGCAGAACAAGTAGATCAAAATGGAAGTAAGTCACAGTAAGGCCCCTGTATCCACAGGGGCTAGGCAGAACAAAAAAATGCAGGTTTCTAAACACAGATTAGGAAAACAGTAACAGGTAACAAGCACAAAACATACTGGAAAACTAAGAAAATGACAACCTTGGAAAATATCGTTACCTACAATTATTATTCAGTCCCAGCTTGTCAATTGAAACAATGACATCTGGATCGGTGATTAAAGACTGCACACTCATTTTTAAGGGCTTATTTTTACTTACACATTTCACCATCAGTTAATGACCTAATAATAGCCCAATGTTAAAAATACAGTATCCAACAACGTCAATGTAGATTTATTACATTTGCTTTTATTAAACCAATGTGGTCTTATAAAGCAAAAAGAGTGTTATACAAAAAGGGCAATTAAAGATTATCATATTTTTATATTATATTATATTATATTATATTATATTATATTATATTATATTATATTATATTATATTTTATTATATAACTGGTGGTGTTTCTTTGAAAAATAAGAAAACAAAACTTTTTTGACTAATTTTGATATTAAGATGAGTAAATATGACTTTAAGGGTTCATATAATAATGGCATAAAAATAAATGTAACAACATGAAGCATTTGTCTGGTCACTGTGGTCTTGTTATTTGGACAGATATGATTACATTGAAAGCATATGTTGTTGGAAGTCCCGGCAGCAGTTCATTTAGGTTTAATGAAAATGCAAACAGGCTGGTTATTTAAATGTCTAAACTATACTACTATATTTGTGATTTCTAATGGAGATAAAATCTATTAGTTCTTTTTAGAAAATTATACTTTTCTTGCCTTATTACACAACTTTTTCTAACCTCTTTTCAATGCAGGAATGTAATGTGACCAAAGAGATTTGTGTATAAAGCGATGTTAATGTGTCCTTAATGTGCTTTGTGTACATTCTCAGCTCTACTTAGCCCACTTGTGACTGAGAAAGAATGCAAAGAGTGAACAAGACAGAAACATGTGGTAACACAGAGTGGCTTTCAGGTATCATGCTTGAGACCACTTAACATTCTGTGTAACACTTGAATTGCAAACTGGCAACTAAGCTCAAAAGTTGTTCAGAAAGTCTCCCTTGAATAATTATACTGCTGCAATCCCGACCTCTGAGGGTGTCCAGTATGTTTGCTGAGCTCGAACTTTGTGAGAAGTGAGAAAAGATTCATAAGCATCCAAGAATGACTACACTTGTTCCAGTCTAAAGCACTGGGCTGTGGTATTGGCTCTGTTGTTGAGATTGTGTCTAGTGTGCACCTTTGTGAACTCAGGAGACAGAACAATGTTTTGTTTGGCGCTTTCTATTGTGCTCACTACATAATCCACAAAAAAACAAGCTTGGATTCATCGAGAAAGTCTCTCAGAGAGCAGAGAATTCAACTGCTTCTGAGTGAAATGGAGCATTGGATTTGTTCAGGCAGAACATTGCAATCATGCTCTCCATCAGGCAATCAGTATTAGCTCTTGCATTTACCAATCATATTCAAAAAAAGTCACCGAGGTGGTCCTCATAATCTGACAGAAGAATTTCTTACTTTGCTAGACGTTCAAGCCAATAAACCATTACTAACAAAACCCTGTGTTTAATCTCACAGTCAGTTTCATTTTAGGTACTGTTTTTCAAAGCGCCCTGTGTAGTACTGTGAAAAACGAAGTGCACCCCGTGATTCAGTAGCTTGTAGAACCACTTTTAGTAGCAATTACTTGAAGTAATCATTTTCTGCATGGCTCGATTGGTCTTTCACATTGATGTGAAGAAATTTTGGCCCACTCTTCTTTATAATGTCGCTTCAGTTCATTGAAATTTGTGGGCATTCATTTATACACAGCTCTCTCAAGGTCCCGCTACAGCATTTCTGTTTCTGATTGAGGTCTAAACTTTGACTAGGCCATCGCAGCACCGTGATTCTTTTATTCTTTCTATCTGTTGTAGATTTGCTAGTATGTTTAGGATTATTGTCCTGTTGCATGGCCAAATTTCGGTCAAGCTTTAGCCGTCTGAGAGAGTGCCTCACATTTGACTCCAGATTATGTTGGTATATAGAGGAGTTCATGGTCGACTCAATGACTGCAAGGTGTCCAAGTCGTGTGATTGCAAAACAAGGTCAAATCATCATCCCACCACTATTGTGCTGGTCCTGCAAACTTGAGCTGTGCTGCCATGTTATTATTACAATCTGCCAACCCTTTCAAATAAGCCATACTTATTCAGTCTTTTTGTGCAAAACAAAGGAAAAATCCTTGGTTATGTGCAGTGGTTGTGGGTTCAAACATTACAGTCAGCCTTTCTGTATGATCACCCTGTACGTGTGCTTGGGTTTCCACCACACACCACACAACTAGCATAACTGTTGCCATAGGAATGTTAAAGTGTGAGATCATCCCTTTATGTTGAGCCTGGATTGGCAGGGTGTATATGGTCTCTCACCCCATGACACCAGTTACATAAAAAAGCAGGCTTGAAGAGTTTTAGCTTCCCAAAGAGACAAGCTTTGGTCCTGACATTTCAACGCTAAGAACACTGGTATATTTATACTACAGATTATAGGCAGATGAGGTTGGTACTTCTCATTAATTCTTTGTGAAGATTTTAGTCACTTCAGTCACTGCAACTTCACAGCTGGAGAAATATGGATACTGAAGGAACCTGAAAGATCCTGCTAACCTGAAGGTAAACACTGGGGCCTAAGCAGCCCTCTGCCGCTAATTAGCGCTGATGTCCTTGTCAACAACACTACAGCATATAGTAGTTTCATCTGAGGTTGTATTTGCCAACATATAGTAGAGTAGACGTGGAACTGGAAGTGGGAGACATACAGTAGTTTTAAACTCATACTATAAGTAGATGGATGACATTATTCTGGTACAGCGTTTGATCATTGTTAGGATATGCATAGTCTTCAATGTTGCATCTGTTATGGACAGAACGCAAACGCTACTATTGCCTCATGAATAAAATCTCAGAATAAACCTTGTGCTTCTCAGTTCATCAGCAGATGCACATTTAAGGATGTTATGCATTCACAAATTTGTTTTCTGAGTTTCAGAACAAAGTGTTCTAATGCTGAGATTTTTGGTTTTATTTCAGATAAAACTGTATCTGGTACGAGGTGAATAGGAATTAAGACTGTAGTGAGGCTGACTGTGGATTGCTCGCTGTTGATAGTTTATATAATCAAAAGGAAGGGATACCCTGTCTGATGAATCGCACAGGCTTATTCTCGGAGGAAGCATAATAAATTCCAATCTCTCTCATGCTTAGTAAACAGAATATATGGTTTTAAATTCAGGAAAGAGTCATTTCAGGGTGCATGTTTCCAAAATGCTAATCTTTATTCAGTAGATGCGCTTCTTTATGAAATACAGAAAAAACAAATAAAACAGACTGTCTGCAATGCACAGCTAAGAATCTAATACTTAAATGCTACTATTAATAAGATATATAATGCTTACACTTGGGTTTGCTGATTTTCTGGTTGTAAAACTTTCATCAGAATTAAATAACAATTATTGCAGACATTATGTTATGTGATGGATGAACTAACGAGAGAGGAGGTCAAATCCTAATTAAAGGGGTACTGAAGTGATTTACTATTCCCTTTCATAAATTTTGAAAAGTGACAAATTAAAACAATACAACGAGGTTCCTGCCCTGCTGGCAGCTCAGCGAGGCTGTACTGAGGCACAGTGCTTTAGAAAAATGTGAGCAGGAGAATAACACAACGTCCATGACAACAAAGGTAACCTGCTGATGCTTTGTAAGCAGAATGGTTCCTGTCCATGATCTTTTAATTTAGTGACATAGTGAAATTAACCAGTTAATATTAAAAATAGGTTTGGCTGGCCAAACATGTCCGGATGCCACAAAAATGTCTTAAAATTAGGTTAATATAACCTCAATTCAAGAACAGCACATGGCATATTACAGCTGTCATTGCTTATTTAACAAACAGTCAAAATGTAGAATTGGTGTGTGGAAAAACTTAGGACACCCTATGACTCAAGAATTTGTAGAACTACGTTTAGCGGCTAATTAACAACCTGGACCTCAATACCACCAAGACAAAAGAACTGGTAGTTGACTTCAGAAGGAGAAGAGCTGCACCCTGTCAGCATCAATGGTGAGTGTGTGGAAAGTGTCTCCAGTTTCAAGTTCCTGCGTGTGCACATAGACACAGACCTTCAATGGAGCTCTAACATCTCTGCGGTTTTAAAGAAGGCCCAACAGCGTCTCCACTTTCTGAGAATCCTCAGAAAAATGGACCTGAAGAAGGAGCTGCTGACCGTCTTCTACCGCTGCTCCATTGAAAGTGTGCTGACATATAGCATCGGTGTGTGGTTCTCCAGCTGCACCACAGCACACAGAAAGGCACTCCAGAGGGTCATCAATATGGCCCAAAAAATTATTGGACATCCTCTTTCCTCCCTGAAGGACCTGTAGAGCACTCGCTGTCTCAAGAGGGCACGCAGCATCCTACGGGACGGTACGCACCGGGTGTTTAAGCTGCTGCCGTCTGGCAGGAGGTTCAGGCTGCTGAGGTCCCGAACAAGGTAACAAAGGTAAAAACAGTACAATAATAATATTTATTTTTATAACAAGGTGCAATAACAATTAATGTGCAATAATAGAGGAGATTGTGGCTCAAAGAGTTGGCAGTTCGTCTTGTAACCGGAAGGTTGCCGGTTCAAGCCCCAGGGCAGCTGTGGCTACAACTGTAGCTTGCCTCCACCAGTGTATGAATGTGAGAGTGAATGAATAGTGGAATTGTAAAGTGCTTTGAGGGCCCCGAAAAGCGCTATATAAATGCAATCCATTATTATTATTATAATAACAGTGTGCAATACAAATACACTTCTTCTTCTTTTTTATTACTTAGTTATTATACTGTGTTGTGTTGTTTGTGTTGCGTTGTGATGTGTCGTATCGGGTCGTGTTGTGTTATATGCAGTGCCGAGGTAGGACAGTTTTCAGTGTTCAATTTCAATGTACTATTGTACTATGTGTCACTGTGAAATGACAATAAAGAGTTATCTTATAAAGAGTTATCTTAATGCTTGAAGTAACCACAAGTAATCATTTTCTGTATGACTTTATCAGCATCTCACAATGCTGTGGAGGAATTTGGCCTCTTCTTCAGAATGTTCTTCAGCTCACTGAGGGTAGTGTGCAACAGGATTCAAATCAGGTTGTTGTCTGGGCTTTGACTGCAACATGAGTTTTAAATGGTTATTTTGATATACTGAGGAGTTCTTGATCAACTCAATGACTACAAGGTGCTGATGTCCTACGGCTGCAAAACAACCGAAATCATCAGCACTCTACCACCATGTGAGGTGTTGCTGGTATGCAACATGGCATTGGGCATTATGGCCAAACCTCTTGTGTTTGGTCTCATCTATCCAAAAGACATTGTTACTGAAGTCTTGAGGTTTGTTCAGATGTCTATTTGCAAACCTAAACTGTGTTGCCATGTTCTTTTTTAGAGAGAAGACACTTTCTCCTGGCAACATTCAAACAAACCGTACTTTTTCAGTTCTTTTCTTCTTTTACTGTCCTTAACTTTAACATTTAGCATGCTAGATGAGGTCCTATAATCTGAGATACAGTTCTTATTTATCCTTATTTATTAATTCATAGAAAATTCTCCAAGCATTACATGATCTTACCTTCGATTAATTTGCTTGTCTGTTTGGCAACTCTGTTGAATGTTTTCCACTTGTGAATAACATTTTCACTATAGAATGATGGAAACAATGTTTGGAAATGATCTTAAAACCCTTCTCAGATAGATGGGCAGCAACAATTGCTTTCTTAAGATTAATGCTGATGTTTTTGACACATACCTAAACTCTCCAGATCAACAAACTACTAAAACTTTCACAGAGGTGGTCACAGTTATAGACTGCTTCTACGTGTTGGCTTAATTTTTGTTGACTAAAGAATGACATGTCATGTCTTGTACTTCATCTAAGGTTTCATTTACCTAATTTTAAAACCTGATAAGGACTCGATTATTTTATGTAATAATCAAGTTATTTTTCGTGACTGCAAATTGCTGGACTGGCGATCCAGTGGAAAAAATAACAAACTTTTAGTTTGTTATTTCATTCTGACTCTTAGTCTATACCCTAGGTCAATGTCTCAGATCACTAGATCATAGAATTTCCCTGTTATAATTACAATGAAAAGCAGGCTTAAAAATGTCAGCTGGTAAGTAATTAAAAACTAATTTAGAAAGGCCAAAGTTGGTTTAAGGGAAGCTAGGAACATTTGCTGCATTACTAAGTTTTGTTCACCTGGCAGCACTGACTAATTTATTTGTCATCTGTAAAATGTCTCACTTGAGACATATCTTGATCTTCATCTTTAAAAAATATAATATCTGGGTTGATGCTGCTTCCACAAGAGAGTATGTTATACAAGTGTTTTCACAGGTGTTCATATGCATATACAGATAATGGCAACCCACCAACACAATTTTGCTTAGGAAATTGCAATCTCTTCTAAGTCTCATGTTTTATTCTGTTTTACAGTGCACAACTCCTACGCACACACATTTAAAAGGACAAATTGAGATAGCGATTCCACCGAGATAGCGTTTGTAATATTTTATATAATACCTTATATTAAAAACTATCATAACTATCATAACAAATGATATGGCCAGTGTGAAGTTTTCAAAAGGTCATGGACGCACGTAGAGGAGGTCAACTGTATGCCTGACATCATGTTACTGCGATAGGCTTGTGGGAGATGGTCTTCATTGCAAATAACATCTGGGCTGAATGTCCTGTAGCAGTTTTTTTTTCATGATTAATAATGTACAGCTCTTTTTGTATAGCTGCCCCCTTTGCCAATGGAATATTTTATATTGTTAATTTCAAACTTGTTCAAAGCTGTGTTTGAATAAAAGGACCAAAGGTACAAAGTAACAGCTGTGCATCAACCCTGGAGTCGTTCATCCAGCTTGAAAAACTAATGATACTCTTCAATGAATATGAATAGATACAATGCCATTTATCATGTTTTGAAGCTGCTCATCATCATCCTCATCTTTATAATTAGCACTATAAAAGTACCTGGCTTTGGCTCCGGACATCTGTTGGCATGGCAGCACACACACCTCTGTTGCACTGGCATGGGCTGTGATCTGATGTTTGCTTAACTCAAGGCTCATTACACTCAGATGCAGAGGCAATATTGTTAGCAGCAGACCAGCTCAACATGCTTCACTGATGAAGAAAGCTGTCAGCAATGCTTTTGTTTGCGCTTTTTTTTGTTGTGTCTATGTCTCTTTTGTATGCTCTGGTGCAGTAACAAATCATTTTGGGCATAGCTGTGCTCAAAGTTTGTGTGCCAAGCAGTTAAGCTTTGCACAGAAAATGCAGCTGATTCTGTTTTTCATTAATTTTACAGGTATGTACATGGCCACAAAGTAAAAAGTCCACCCATTCATTCCCTTAACTGCTTATTCTACTAGGATTGCAGGGGCTGGAGGCTATATCAGATGACTTCGGACAAATGGCAGGGTGCACCCCAGACAGGTGGCCAGTTCATCACAGGGCAAACAAAAAGAGACAGATAAACATTCACACACTCAAACAGTGCCCATAGCCAATTTCTAATCACCAATTAAACTTAAATTAAACAATCATGTCTTTGGTCCGTGGGAGGTAATCGGAGCACCCACAGGAACATGCAGCTCCAGGCGTACTCCAACATACACCTTTTATGCTGATAGCATCAGCGATAATCACTGCACTCACAACCAAAACTACTGGAAGAATTATAATTTACCCTCTTGTACTATTTTGACAATAGTTCAACAGAGTAAGATAAAATTATAATAATTATTCCTTTCACTTTGAAGTCAACATTTAAGCTGTGGAAGCAAAAGATATTTTTTGTCCCACATTTCTGCAGGTACTACATGTAAACTCAGTTTCATAAATCATGAAATAAAAAAAAAAAATAAGCACATACAACAAGTAGTGAGCTGAAGATTCTCACATCAGAAAGCTAATATAAGTGTCTTTCAGACATAACAGGCTCTCGAGATAGGGATCTTAGTATTTCAAAGGGTGTAACACTACGGAACATCGTACAAAATTTATTTCACCGAATAAGACATGATTTCATCACTGTTTACATACCCGCAGCAAAGATTTAAAATTTAGAAAGGAGAACACAGCAGACATACTATCTATAGCTGGCTAATGGAAAAATGCAGAATATTAGAGAATTCCAAGTCTTGATATTAAAAAAAAGGAAAGTAGCACACATGAATGCAATCTCACCACTCCACAGTTTAGTTTCTGTTGCTAATTCAGTGATTTTGCTTTTGTTTTGGACAAATGCTAAAAAAGTTGCAGTTACAATGGCACTGATGAACAGACCTCCCACCTCTGTGAGGCTTAATCAGTGACAATGAAAGACATTTGTTTTTCCACCATTTGAGAGGCAGTTTTCAGCTGAACTGAGACTGGTAAACACTCAGTACACTGTGACAATATTGTTTACTCCTCGTTGAGTAATATGTTGATTATTGGCAGATGGGTAGGAGCTTTAGTGCGAAAGAAAATCACCTTTTGAGGCACCTGTAACATACCAAAGGCACCAAATACAAAACCCAATAACTGTCAGCAAATAAATGAGAAAAATCTATTTGAAGGTTCAATTCTAAAATAGAATAATGACTTGCTCGTTCACAGATAATCAGCTCATTTTCATAAATGAATGTTTCCTTTAGCATTATTGATGAGCGTATAGCAATGTTCAACAAATGTAAACAGCGCTGAGTTATGATTTGAAATAAATGCGCAGTCATGCATTCCAAGGAAGGGATTTATATTCTCTACCCTTCAGCAGAAATATCAGCAGAGCTATCGTTTGTTTTCCTCCCCTCCCCGGTGCACTATTTACCAGCTGGGAGGAAGTAAATCTCTTTATCTAAATCAATTAATCAAATAACAAACACAGTTTAGTGAAGAAAGTCCTCATAGTTATACAGAAGTACTCAAACAGAAATGCAACTGAAAAACGATTTAGCCTTGGTTAAATCCTGTATCCTCAAACACAAAATCTGTGCATGGAGATGAATAAAAATTTAATCAGTGTGATCAAGAATATTTATTTCTTATTTGGGTGTGCTGAATATAAATCTGGGGTTAAAATGTGGTGCATTTTGGTTTGAAATATGCATTGAAGAAGAACAATTCTTCATTTTTTCATTTTTTTTTCTAGCATTGACAACTACAAACACACAGTATTATATGATCAATTGAGATTCTGCTTGTGACAAGGAGGTTATGTTTAGCCTGAAAAGTTTGGAAAGAATACATACATAGTGACACATACATCACAATAAACCACTTGAAAACCATTCCACACAATCACAAGCAAACCTTGTGACAAACATTGCAGGGCTTCTGAGGATTTCTGGGAGGTGGCTGCGTCAGCCGTGATAAAATCCTCTAGCATCTAGAAGTAACTGAACGTTTCATCCATCTGCAGCATTTCAATTTCTAAACAAAAAAGCAGCATTAATATTCTTAGAAATCTTCATTTGCTCAGTGTGATTTTCTTTTAGGTCAACGCTTCCACATAAAAGCAGATTATTTTCTAAATTCAGACTGATTTATCAACAGATACACTCTTGAGAATCACTTAGTTCCTTTTACTGCAGTATACAGCACTGTGCAACAAAGGAGCTGACCTTATAATAAGCACCGAGAAGCAATACCTCTGGGCTACTCATGACAGAGCAGGTTTTCCTGCTGAAGGCACCCCTTTAAAATTTTTTGAACTATTGCTGTAAAGAGATTAGCTCCAGTGATTCTATACTTTGAGATCAAAAAGTGGCTGATAGCATGCCACTGTTAGTTTTCTCCTATGCTATCAACATTTTGCTATTGTATGGGACTGCTAAACTTAAGGTCATGTTCCACTTTCATACTCACTACCTACTGCCTTACTGCAAACATCCACCCTGTCATTGCTTTTTGTGATATGCTGCTCTTTGGTCCAACTCATAAACACGAATCTCCACTGTTATTTAACCACAGAGTTCTGCATTGCATCATATGCTGGTTGTCAGTGGCATGCCAGTTTTACAGTTAGTTTGTTGGTGCTGTTTGATTGCAATTAAGCACATGAATATAGTGTGTCGGTGAAGTTCCACAGCTCTAAACCAATGCCTATCCACATACGACAATGTGTGTGCATGGTGAATGGTGTCTGTGTGTGTGTGTGTACATGGCTGGGCCTGGGTCTGGGGCTTGCTGAGCCTTGGTCCCTGTGGGACATGGTAAAAAAAAAAAAACACATTTGATGAGTCATGAATACCAAAGTTGCAAGCAGTGTTTGGGATTAAATGCCTCTCTGTGCTCTTACTTGAATCCTTAATAGAGGTCTTGCCATTCTCCTCTGACCTCTACATAATGAGGCACTTTTGCACACTGGATGGCTGTTAACTGAATATTTTTTGCCCGTCCTGCTATTCCTAATAGAGTAAACACGTAAACTAAACACGTAGTCTTAAATCTTTCCTAAATCTGCAGATGATGGTTGTTTTTTTATGTACTGCTACCAGTTCTTTTTTAATTCAGTGATTCTGGTTTAGTACTCAGGAAGGAGTGCCCAATAACTAAGAAAGAAAAGGGTAAGAACATGTTGCACTACATAGATAGAAAATTCGCTGCAACGTATAGCATATATTGCATATTTTGTGTGTCATTTCCCCTAGCCACAGTACTTACCCTCTCACAACAGGATCTGTCACTCAGATAGACTCAGAGATAGCATATCAAAAGGAAATGAATGTATGCTCTTCATTTTGTCTGCCCCAGAGATATCCCTATCTAAAAATATGCAGTAAAAGACCTCATGATACACACAGTATGATGAAAGAAATGTGGAAAAAAAAATACATAAGATACATTTTAAATCACAGTCACAGGGTATTACCAAAGTTCAGATAACAGCAACTGCTACTCAGGCATTTCTTTGACTCAGCACGCTGCCGTTGTTGGAATTTAAATCTCTGCTGGAGCCAAGATCTAAACCTTTTAGACGGCAGTGCAGTGGCCCTGCTTCTCCCGTCATTTAGAGATTTTCAAACTCACATGATTCTGTCTGGGAAGTTCCATTAGCTTGGATATGCTTGGGATATGTGGCTTAGGGGATGGATGTCCTGGAGCGCAGTTTGAGACAGGGTTGCTTTGATCCAGTAGCCATTCTCTGTAGCCCTGGGTGCTGCTGTGTGAAGTATCAGTTCCACATAGAGTTACTATAAGGCCCTCGCTGCAGTAACTTCTCGCTGTGTGTCCTCTGGCTCAGCATTGCTCAACGCAAAGTAGGAAATCTTCAGAGGACATCGAGGATGATTCTTCATAAGAAACTGGCTTTAGTTTCTGAGACTGGTGTTCATGTCAGTCATAATTAATAAACAGCACAAATCTACGGAAGACACAATGCTTTATTCACCAAGAGTTTATTTATCATCTTCTACTGTTAATTAGGTTGTTTCCTGTTTGGGTTATACCATTGGGAAAGCTGAAGTTCTGCTCAAACTGCTGTTCTGCTGAGTTCTGTAACTTCGTCATCCTCTCAATAAATATGCACTAGATCACACATTATAATGAGAATGACCAGTAGAGTTGCTGACACATGAACAAACTAGAGCTTCCACTAAAAACTAAAAAGGAAGCCTGACAGGTGTACTACAAAGCAGGTTTGACATAGGTAGACTTTTGCTACTTTGACTGGCTCAACAAAATCGAAACCCCTATTCAAGGGTAACACGACTGTGATTATCAACTTTGTTAACTCAGGCTTTTTCATTCAGGCACTGAAGAGACATTTCCAGCGGATCAGGTGATGAACAGGTGCGTTCAAGTCTGACACTGTCCCATAAACCTAACGAATGAGATTTACAAATCACTTCAGTTTTTTTGTCCAAGCAAATTGTAAAATTTTAGCATGGATCAAAACAACATGCAAAACCACCCAATTGCATGCAAATTCCTTACTGTGCAGCAGATGTTGCACTGCTCTTACTTCCCTGTACAACTTTATTTGATGGCATCAGTAATTAAGACAGCGAACATCCACATATCACTCTTTGGATATGCTACTGGGAAGACAAAAAAACAAAACTGACTGAAAACCAGAACTCTGAGCATAACCTGTTAATGTCAAGCATACAGCAAGCTAGTGTGTTCACAGGTGTTACCATGGCTGTGCATGTTGTAGCTGTGTACCAGACTGGAACAACCCGTAATACTGACTAGTCTTATTTTTGGTCTTGTTGGTCTTTTTGCTTAACCCTCTGCTACACACAATGCAAAAGTTGTAAAACACAAAAAACTTTTTAATAGTGACATGAAACCAAGTGTTAAAAATAGTGCTATCAAAATTAACGTGTTAATGCAGATTAAACCATCATCACGATTAATGCGATACAAAAAAATGTAATGCTATTAATGCATCTGGAGTGCAGAATGACTTAAAATCCCTGAAATGTTTCCGTCAACACATTTCGGGTAGTTGTCCAAGTAGAGTTACCTTCGCACATGCTCAAATGGGCAGTTAATCTGGCAGCTGAACCAATCAACTCAATTTGGAAGATGAGAAATGCACAGTGGCCCTCTCGATGGAAAATTTGAGTATTAAAAAAATAACAAGATGGAACAGTTGACCAAAATAAAGTATTATGCGCATTGCCCAAGAAGGAATTTTCTTTTCACCGAAGCACCTCCAGCTTAAAATATCACATTGATTCAATGCATACGTTAGCCGGGGATGCTGCTAGCACTTTACCCAGCTTGCTACAAACAAATCACGGAGCATCGGGGACTCAGTAAGTCTACCTCAGACATACTGACTGACACAATGCCAAGTGGATTGCAACAAACTGCAGACCTATTAATATCGTTGAGAACATGCGCTTTACATAGCTTTGGTTCCTCGTCTCAAATGGTAAATGGCCTGCATTTGTATAGCGCTTTTCTAGTCCCTAAGGACCCCAAAGCGCTTCACACTACATTCAGTCATTCACACACACATTCACACACTGGCGATGGCAAGCTACATTGTAGCCACACCTGCCCTGTGGCGCACTGACAGAGGCGAGGCTGCCGGACACTGGCGCCACCGGGCCCTCTGACCACCACCAGTAGGCAAACATGGGGTTAATATCTTGCCCAAGGATATTTGGCATGCAGCCTGGGATCAAACCACCGACCTTCTGATTAGTGGCTGACCTGCTCTGCCACCTGAGCTACAGCCACCTTCAAGGACTTGAAGTGCCTCCCAAAGAGTGACAGAGAGAGAGAGTGGATAAATGCATGCAGAATTTTTTGTTAACATGAATGTTCAAGACGTTCAATAAAGATGTTAAGTGCATATATTTTCCCCTTTTTTTCCAAGTCTGTTTGCTCATGCAAAATGAAATGCGATTAATATAGATTAAAAATGAATGACATTTAATCATGATTGATCAAAATCAATCCACAGTATCTGTGATGAATCTGATTAAAAATTGTTTGAGAGCACTAATATATATTATACAGGGTGGGCCATTTATATGGATACGCTGTAATAAAATGGGAATGGTTGGTGATATTAAAGTCCTGTTTGTGGCACATTAGTATATGTGAGGGGGCAAACTCCTCAAGATGGGTGGTGACCATGGTGGCCATTTAGAAGTCGGCCATCTTGGATACAACTTTTGTTTTTTCAATAGGAAGAGGGCCATGTGACACATCAAACTTATTGGTAATGTCACAAGAAAAACAATGGTGTGCTTGGTTTCAACGTAACTTTAATATCACCAACCATTCCCATTTTATTACGGCGTATCCATATAAATGGCCCACCCTGTATATTAGTGTATACTTACCTATCAGTATACAGGTTTTCTAAAAAGTTACATTTCACAGGAGAGAACCTGTGCTAAAAGATTGAAGAAAACAATTCAAATTGTCTTTGAATTTAAGCATACATTCTTTGTGTTTATTCTCCATTTACTTCATTATATTGCATAATGTCTGTTACAAGCTTAAATATAAAGTTGAAAAAGTGTAATTGCAGCCAGGCTATTGATCAAGTAATTGCGATTAATCGTGATTAATTACAGAAAATTGTGAGATTAATTTGTTATTTTTTTTAATCTATTGACAGCACTAGTTAAAAATGAAAATTGCCTACCATAGTAGTTCTTTCTTTAACAAGCCACAGAAGTATGATTTTGAATTTGGTTCAGTATTTTATTTTTGTCTTGGTCTGACACATAGAAAGAGCAAACCATGGTTGACTTTGAGGATGAATTTGATGATTTCACGAAAGAAGAGCCAATAGTCTCACACTGAAATTAAAATTCTCCTTCCATCCTCTACCAGTGTTTTTAACATAACCCTTTGCATTGAGGAATCATTCACAGGGGATTTTATTTTTCTTGTTTTTTCATGCCAACAGTTTGCTCATTAAATGAGAAATAAATTGGAATCATAAGTGCTGTAATTACAGCTCGTGTCAGTTGTGTTTGTTCTATTAAATGAAATGCATTGGGGGACTGCAGTGTGAGAGTCATAAAAAAATGTGAAAACCAATGGTGAAACAGACAACATGGTGCTATAAGTGTGCACCATTTTCGTTTAAATGTAAGCTTTACTTTTTCTCATCCTCTTCTAATGGCTTCACAACAACCAGCTGAAAGTGGTGCAGTTAAATACGCGGAGCCAGAGAGAACCCGCTTAATCATTTAGGAAAAAAGAAGAGTACTTTCTTGTTGTTAAGAATGATAATAAAGTGCAAAACTCTCTTGCAGGTTTTTTTTTTTCCCTGGGAGAATATAATGAGAGAGGTGCCCTAGTTTAACAAAGAATCTATCTTCTGCAGCGCACACACAAAAATCCAGACAAGACAAATATAGATAACATAATTAAATCAAACAACGTGGAAAGAAAATAGGAGCTCAGTTAGACGAGAAGCTCAGAATGGTGAACTGGATACTGAACAGCAAAGCCCAGGAGACATTTAAGATCCACACTTAGGAGGATATCTGGGTGATGGTAGATTTTTATAGACTATGCCGGGAGTTAAAAGTTGCTTTGAAATACAGATTTTTATCAAATTAACACTCAATTAACAAAAATAAAAATTTCGCACTTGATTCTTCTACTTCATCTCCTAAAATACTTGTGCTCTTATTTAGATGAGTTCAAATAAAATCATACATTTTTCTATTTCACATTTTAGGACAAAAAATAATGAACAAACACTGACAAGTAAAACAGGTTGCTGTTGTTGTTTTGAAAAACAAACAGTTTTTACAGGAACTCCTTCATTCATCATTATCAGTATACAATATATAGCTGATTTGTAAATCAATACTTGATAACTTTATACTAATATCAACTTTTGTACTGGTCAATTGGCACATAACCTCTTAATTCAAAGATAGAACATCTACACAAACAAAAAAAAAAGATTTTCCTAAATATAACATTAATCGAATTCATCTCTCCATAATGCACAGTTTCTACACCTAATCAGCCACAACAATACAGCACAATCTGCAAACCATCATCATTTTCCAAGAGCAGTGTCCCACCCCAGGGAGACTTTGTCACGCCTTTCTTAAATGCACCTTGGAGAAAGTAGTACATTGCACTACTCATTAGATTACTTTTGTGTACGCAAAGGTATTGTAATTCCATTTCATGTTCTCAAATGCATTGTCACACAATTAACATTTAACACGATAAACCTCAGGCTACAGTCCCATACCTGTACAAATCTCCATCCTAGTGAGGAATATGAACATAAGTTGACAACACAAAGCAAATCTGAAAACAAGCCCAAAGAGACTTCAAAGAAAAGCACCTCTAGAAATGGAGGCTCATCATCGCCTTTGTTACTTGTTAAAGATCAGGGTCTTGCTGCTGGCATGGGGTCAGCAGGCACTCAGGTTTAACATCACTCTGGCTCTTGCTAGTTTTGTGTTAGTATGCTCTCTGTAAAGATGCTTGATTAGCTTGAATAGCTGATGTTGTGTTAGTAGTATAATTGTTTCTGATTGGGGGACAGTTGGGACTACCCATCATGGTCTTAAAAAGTAGTATAAAAGTATTGTCTGTAATTCCACTACCACTACAAACATTGCATCTTGCTTTCTTCTTTTACTTTTCCGTGCACATGGACTGTAATAAACTGACTGTAGGCAAATGTGCAGAAACAAAAAACATCAAACATGTTTTTTGTTTCTATCTGCCAGTCATGCAGATAACTAAAGAACCTTTGTAATGCAAGTCACTTAATTATTGTAAATGTAATGTAATTACTGAATATCCTAATGCTTTACATTATTGCCTTACCAATACAATCTAATGTGATTGCAGATTAAAAATGTACCCAGTCCAACGGTATAAGATTTATCGGCAAGAACAACAAAGAAATAATTGACCAGATACACATTTCCTTACACACACACACACACACACACACACACACACACACACACACACACAGAGTCATGTTTTCATATCTTAGTGGGGACATGCAATTGACATAATGCTTTCCCTAGCTTACCCTAACCATCAAAAATGAATGCCTAGACCTAACCATAACCTAATTATAACCCTGACACTAAAGACACATTTGAGTCTCAAACATGCCTTCAAACTCGTGGGGACAGGAATTTTGTCCCCATAAGGACTGTTGGTCCCCGCAAGTATAGTAACATTCCAAAATTTTGCTCCCCACAAAGATATGTAAACGTGGTACACACACACACTGCAGGATTTGCCAGCACAAACCCAATCTACAGAAGCCCCACCCCAAAATCCACAGTGGAATCCAATGGCTTCCACTGCCAAACTTATAGGTTTACATCTTTAGGTAAAATTTTCCAGTAGTGCAACGTGCATCATATTTGATGTTTGAACAATGTAAGCTTTAGATATTACAGATAACAAAGCTAGCCATATGAAGAGGTTCGCTGCCCTAAAAGGAGTAGATATTTCAATTAGGATGTGCTTTGAATTTATGTTCAGTGTCTGCATGTTGCATGTTTTTGCAGGCTTTAACTTAAGTGACTATCGACCACCGGCCATTCTAAATTATTTTCATCGCTCCCTATTTTACTATAAAAGCTGTGCGATATAGCTTAAAGATCAACTGTGTGCTCTTTTCAAAGTTTAAAGAGTTTCTCAATGATGGTATGCATAAATATGTCTTTTTCCAGCCTTCATGTCAGTATGCATATGGACATTTGAGTACACTTAGTTTTGCCACTTTGCCAGTGTTTCAGCAATAAATGAGAATTAATATATATGTGTGGAATTGAGAGACAGTCTGAATAACAGATTACAGCGAACACCTGTAAGCTCCATGACCTTGATTTTGTCTCTTTGTGGCAGGTGCCATCATCGCTGTTATTAATAGAATAGCTGCTGACTGCACTACAGCAGGTTGTCTGTGTTGGAAGTAGTCAAAGCCTCTGATCGCTGCAAACTAATGGCTTTCATTTGGATCTGACAGCTTGGTATTTGCAGGTCCCTCTTGTATTGATAGATTGCATAATTTACAGTCATTTGTTTACCCAGTCTGTCTTGTGTGTGCTACTTCGCCTCTGTAGAAGTGTAAAATAACAGAACGGGAATTGGATATGATTAATAGGACGACTTACAATGTTAAAGCTGATTCTGAGGAAATAAAATTTGTGTGGGCTTTGCTTTCTCAAACATATAGGTTTTCGGAAATAAGTGTCAGTGTTATTTCTGTATAAAAACAGGCTAATTAAAAGTCTTGACTTGACTGTAAACATCAGATGTTAGTGGCAGTGGAAAGATTATACTGTAGCATGTGGGCTGCATCTGATCGTTCCTCTCTAATGTCACCCAGGGCTGTTGCTGCACTGTGGCATAATCACACCAACTTGCATGGCAGTTTTCACACAGATTATAAGATAATCAATTTCTCTGCCAAAGTAGTCCAGATGGAGTTGGTATACAGTATGATGGCAATCTGTGAGCATCTCTAGCAAAAAGCCAAGGAGCCTCAGCTGAGAACATGATAAAAGAATTCAAAATGGGTTGCTGTAAAGAGGTAGGGGAGCTGCACCACAACAAACTCACCAATCACCAGGGATGAAAAGAGGGGTCCATGAGAGACCCAATTTGTAGTTTTTATCTAAAAAACAAGAAAGTGATTTACTGCATAATGACTCCTCTTGTTTTCAACTTAAAACTGATGTCAGTTTGTTTTGTTATTTTTACAAAGGATCGTGACGCTACTACTGGCACTGTCAGGTCTGCTTATTATCCAGTAATTTGTGCCATAACTGCCGAGCACAATTACTGCTCCTTTTTTATATTACCGAAAGGTAAGACTTTTTTTTTAGATTTGATTCATGTGAAGAAAATCTTTTGAGGCTTAATGTCAGAATGACACTTCCTGCAGTAGCAAAGAGAACAGACACCAATAACCCAGACTAATGTGTTTTTTATGTACGTCCTTCATGTCAAGGTAACCAACAGCATCCAGCTTTATGGGTGGAGAGAGACGCACTGGGCTAGAAAGAACAGAGCCGAGATGGGCAATCCAACCGAGAGTTCATGTTAGATATCAGTCCAACATGCCATTGAGCCTTCTTCCTGTTTTTTCACCACTGAATTTAGTTGGCCAGAAAGTTTTTTAACTTGTATCAAAATGAGTATTAAAAAGAAAATGTGGTAATGTTAGATTTTCTTTAGTGCCAGTCTTTTTATTTCCTTTTGTTTAATAACAGATTATTGGGAAACGCCAAAAATGTCAGCATTGCGTCATAACAGCCATACACATATGGGACAATAAATCATAGGTAGGTAAAGAGATTAATCACATATTGGCAAAAACTAATGTGCAAAAGTCTTGCGGCAACTCTCATTCCTTTATATTTTGCTCCCAAGGAGACTACACCAGATGTGTCTGAAAAGCACGTCCTTGAGAAATAAAGAAAATTCCAGCAAAGACCAGAAACTGGACTTGACAGATGCATCTGGCCTTCAGTTGATCGATGTACTGTTTGCTGAAGTCAAACGGTAGATGCTGTAGTAAAAGCAGAAATGGTCTCGGTGGAAGGGTGGCTGTCACAAAGGAGGGGGAAACAGGGAGAAAAGACTGAGGTATGCCACATTACGGACTGAAACTCAGTGGCAACAGATCTTAAAAAGCAATGCATCCCAGTTTAAAATCTTTGGTTCAAATTGTCATCAGTGTGTGCACAAGAGGGCAACATATTGGAGGTTTTGTATGAAGTCAGCCAATGGTGTTCAGGATCTTGTCAAAACTAATGGAATTATGAATGCAGTACCATGAGATGTTTGTCCACCATTGCAATACCATCCAATTGTGTTTTGTTCAGTATGACAAGGATTCCAAACTCACTGCTAGTGCAGCAAAAGCATATCTGGAAAGAAAAACCCACAATGTATGCCTGTATCGGCCTCCCCACAGTCAGGACCGTATAATTATTGTAGCAGAGTGGGATGATGTTGACAGAGAACAGAACAAAAGCAGCCAACCTCCAAGGAGGAGCTGCAAGAAAATTTGTCTAAGAGAGTTCAGGTTGCATTGAAGAATAAAGACAGTCATACAAAATAATGCATTTCCATGTATTTTTGTATGTGTTTCCATAAATCTCTCTACCTATTTCCTGTCATCATAAAAAAAATATATAAGTAAACAAGGTGTGGCTCAAGACTTTTGCACAGTCCTATATGCATATATGCAATTACGTGGTTTGATAAAAAGCAACAGTACTGTTGAATAAATTATCCTCTGCTTTGGGGGAACAATGATAAAGCGAGACAAAGCCAGAAGCAAATGGGTGCTGATTATCACGCCAGTGACAATTTCTGGTGTTTGAATGCAAAAACAGGTGTTAATTTGCACTCATGGCTACTTGTTGGAGTCAGCATCAGATGAGTACAGTTTAACACAATGATGTAACAAAAACACATTTGTAAAACTGAAGAATCAATTAACACTTAAGCAAGGTAAAATATAGTGTACTTACCCAGTATGTGCACTACTACATAAAATAAAGAAACATCCAATCGGCATCCATGCCATTAGACACTGATGGATGTTTACAATAAAGTTGACAGATTGGGAACACTTACATAGTCTGATGCAATCAAAGGCAATATATCTGTGTCTCTTCTTTTGCTCATCACAGTTCAAGAGCCAAACAAAGTGCAAATAAAAAAAATATACACCAGATGAGCTGAAAAAGACCATTTTCCTTGCTCATTCGAATGATAGAAAGCCAGTATGAGGTGGTTCTTGCTATTTGTTGTGAGTAGTGTGCCTTATTCAAACTGTATCACATTGCTACTACACTGTAATGTAATGTAATGTATTGCTGCGGGCCGGCAGAATGCATTTCTGCTGATCTGTACGTGCGCACAGTGTCTTGTTACTACTAAAATTTATGTTGCTATATAAATAATTAAAGAGCTGTGTTTGTTGCAGTGCTCGAGAACCTGTGGAAAGCTGGTATCGCAGCATGAGCTTGCTCCAATGATTTCATTGACTGAAACACAATCATTAGAATGTCTTAGTGCCTTATTTGGGTTAGATGAGTGCAATGTGTGGGAGAGGTAAGAGGTAAAGCAGAGAGTGCCCTGTAGGATCTGTAAAAACTGGCAAAGTGGTAAACTGTATAGGACCTTGATGGATAACTTGGAAGAAGGATGCAGAGTAATATTTTGGGAGGGGAAATCTCATTTTCTCCAAGCTAGCTTAAGGGAGCACTAAACTCAATCAAACATAAATGTAATCAAACATGTCATTGCTCTTTGTAGCTGTAGAGGGATCTCTCTAACCACAGACTTGCAGTACCCAATTCTCTTACTCGCTCTCTCTCTGTCTTTCCTTCTGCCTCTCCCCTTCATCGCTCCATAAACAATGACACAACAGTCGGAGTAATTAAGGTCACAGGGAGGTTAGACCAGAAAAGTGGATGAGGGAGCCACTTTATTGCTCCCTTTGATAAAATATTTCTTTTTGTCTTTTTGAGTAAAGCTCACATTAAGTAGAAAATACTTTTCTATAAATATGAAAAAAGAAACTTTTTTTTTTTTTTTAACGCTTGAATTAATTTTATTTTGGCCAAGCGGTGTGAACAACTTATGAACAAAGCATTTCAATATCTTCTAAATTAATACAGTGAACCTAGAAGCAAATCTTTTATGTCTTTCATTTTGTTGCTGTTCTTAACGGCTAACGTAATTCAATTATTCGCCCTATTTACAGCTTATTGTTTAAAAAAATATATCTTTACTTGACTTCTTTTTTTTTTTTTTGAAAATATTTTTATTGAAAAAAGAAAACAACAGTACTTGCAGTTACCGAAATACAATCAACCTTTCTTCATTTTTCTAAGTAAATAAACTTATATATATATGAAAGAAAAAAAACCCCAACGCATTCTAAAAGAAAGACCCCTCCCCCCCGTCCCACACAGATCAACACAACCATCAAACATATTAGAGGAATATAACAGTAGCAGAAGTACATTTAAACAGGCAATACCTCTAGACTAGCAAAATAAGAGATAAAGGGTTGCCACTTGTGAAAAAATTTGGCTGTGCAACCTCTCAACGTATATTTAATTTTTTCAAGTTTTAAAAAAAACATGACATCTTTAAGCCACCGGGAAACAGTAGGATACTTAACAGACTTCCAATGCAACAATATTAGACGTCTGGCTAATAGGGATGTGAAGGCTATAATATCCTTTTGTGTGGAATCAAGTGTAAGTGAGCAAACAGGAATCCCAAATACACCAATCAGAGGACAAGGATGAAGAGTTACCCCAAGAACAGTTGACATAATACCAAAATACCCCGTCCAGAAACCTTGTAGATCAGGACAGAGAAAAAACATGTGGCTAAGGTGACAAGGAGAACCATGGCATTTATCACATTTATTTTCCACTTCTGGATACAATTCAGAAAGTCTAGACTTAGAGAAATGCACCCTGTGTATGACCTTAAATTGAATAAGTCCAAGACGAGCACAGGAGGTGGAAGATCGTACCCTCGCTATAGCCTGTTCCCAAGACTCCTCATGTATTTGAATTCCTAGTTCTCCTTCCCACGTACACTTAAGCTTAACATTAGAGTGGTTACTAAAAGACAGAATAGCATCATAGAGTTTCGAAATGGTTCCTCTGTGATGAGGAATAAATGATAACGTAGTTTCCCACTGCTGTTCTGGAGGTAAAGTGGGGAAATTTGGGAAACACTTGGCAACAAAATTTCGAATTTGAAAATAGCGAAACAAATGGGTAATAGGGAGATTATAATGAGAGGACAAGTTGGGAAAACTATCGAAAACACCATCCACATATAAATGTTTGAACTGTGTTATACCCTTGTCACACCACACTGAGAATGTCGAGTCCAAAAGTGAAGGGGGAAACAAATGGTTGTCGCTTAGAGGACCCGAGGAAGACGGCATTACAAAATTAAAGTGACGTCTAAACTGAAACCAGATTTTGAGTGTGTTAAGAACCACCTGATTATCAGTGTACAGAGAGGGTTTTACGGGTAAAGAGGAATAGAGCAAAGCCGGTAAAGAAGAGCCCTTACATGATGATAGCTCCAATTTACACCACGAGGAACCAGAAGATTTTAGCCAGTAGCAAAGTTTATGGATGTGAGCGGCCCAGTAGTAGGCTAAAAAATTAGGTAATGCAAGTCCTCCACTAAATCTGCATCGCTGCAGCAAAGTTTTAGAAACCCTAGGTGGCTTCCCTCCCCAAATGAAAGAACCAATAATCTTGTCCAGTGAAACAAAAAAATGTTTCGGCAAAAATAAGGGAATTGACTGAAATAAAAATAAAAATTTTGGTAAGATGTTCATTTTAACAACATTAATCTTACCGATTAAAGAAAGGGGGAGATTACCCCATCTTTGAATATCAGATGTGATCCTTGATATAAGAGGAGACAAATTTGCTGATTTAAGGCCAGCTAGAGAGCGAGTCACGTTAATCCCTAAGTACTTAAACCCAGATGGACTGAGACGAAAGGGTAGATCGGACTGTTGAAGTCGACATGCTGCCGTATTAACAGGAAAACACTCACTTTTCCCCAAATTTAATTTATAACCTGAAAACGAACTGAAGTTCTCCAGAATGCTTAAAACAGCAGGGATGGAGCATGCAGGGTCAGTCACATATAATAACAAGTCATCCGCATACAATGATACTTTATGTGTAATTCCATTACGGATGATTCCCCTGAATAAAGAAGAAGATCTCAATGTAATAGACAGAGGCTCGATGGCAATGGCAAAGAGTAAGGGAGACAAAGGGCAACCTTGACGACAACCACGACCCAGCGCAAAATAATCAGAGTAAACATCATTAGTATGAACACTAGCTTTAGGAGACGAATAAAGAAGCCGAATCCAGGAAATAAATTTATCGCCAAAACCAAATTTCTCTAAAACTGCAAACAAGTACTCCCACTCCACCCTATCGAAAGCCTTTTCAGCATCTAAAGAAATCACAAGTTCAGGAAGTTCAGATAGACGCTTTGAGTAAATAACATTAAAGAGTGTACGGGTATTAAAAAACAATTGCCGTCCCTTTATAAAGCCATTCTGCTCTTCAGATATAATTTGAGGAAGGACATCCTCAAGGCGAGATGCAATTACTTTAGCCAATACCTTTGCATCGGCATTAAGCAGAGATAATGGCCTGTAGGAACCACAGGAGGTTGGGTCCTTGTCATTTTTGAGAAGGAGCGCTATGGTTGCTTGTGTGAAAGTAGGTGGTAATGAACCCGTTTCCAAGGATTCGTTAAACACAGACAAAAGCAATGGAGCCAATTTACCAATAAATGTTTTATAAAATTCAATTGGAAACCCATCCGGGCCCGGGGCTTTATTAGACTGCATAACTGTAATAGCTTTTAATACTTCTTCAACAGATAGTGGGGAGTCCAATTGCCCCGCATCATTAGCACCAATAACAGGGTTTGAAAGATTATGAAGAAATGCATTCATATTAGCTTTATCCGTGGGAAATTCGGACTTGTACAACAAAGAGTAAAATGTTTTAAAGGTAGAATTAATTTCCAAGGGATCTGTAGTAATATTGTCATAAGAGTTTTTAATACTGGGTATCACACGCGAGGAGGCCTGACGTCGTAACTGATGTGCCAACAAGCGACTAGCCTTGTCACCATATTCGTAATATGAGCCACGACTGCGTAGTAATAAGTGCTCAGCCTCTTTAGTTGACATAAGATCAAATTCTGCTTGCAAATCAAGGCGCTGCTTCAGTAATTCTGGAGAAGGGTTCAGTGTATAACTTTGATCAAGGTTACTAATTGCAGCTACAAGTTCTTTAAGCCTGGCATTAATCTTTTTATTAGCACGGACAGAGTAAGAAATAATTTGACCTCTCAGGTAGCATTTAAGAGTCTCCCATAGCAGAGAATATGAAACAGAATCATCCTGATTGAAGGACAAAAACTCCTCAATAGAGCTTGAAATAAATTCACAAAAGTCTTTATCCGCCAAAAGGAGAGAGTTAAATCTCCAATGTGGAGGACTACGTTTATGGGTAGAAAGCTGAACTTCCAATAGCAGAGGAGAGTGATCAGATATTACAATACCAGAATAGTCGGAAGAATTAACACACAAATTAAGAGTTCTGTCTCTTTACTTGACTTCTGTATGCTCACCAACTAGTTATCTATCAATTGCACTGCAAATTTCAAGTTCTGAGCTTTTTCACTGAAAACATCTATCTGCTGCAGCCAACATCAATAGTGAGAGAGAGATAACCAGAACAGCAAAGTAGTAGACCAAACAGCTAAGCACTGAACTGAAAAAAAAAAAAAAGCTCTGTGGACTCAAAACTTAACTCAACAAGTAATCCCTTTCACACTGTCACATTGTCATTTTGGTACACTGTATTTTTCAAGCTTTACTCTTGGTGCATAATGATACAACTACTGTTAAAAAAATAATCCATCATGTCCTGACGTGTCTGTTCTTAACATGTTAATTATACAGAGCATGTGCAGAACATATGGTTTCAGTGCCTGAGATAATAGCGTAACCAAGGACAGCATCACTTAGCTGCTCGACACAACCGAGACAGGCAGCTTGCTGCTGTCAGTATCTGCTATATGTGGAATGCTTTGAGCACATCAATACCAAGAATACATTACTATGCATTATGACTCAAGGGAACATGGAATCATGGACGTGTATTGATTAACAACACTTCCATTTCTAAGATACTACAAATACTAAAAACTTTTAACGTTTTTATTTGCCTTGATTTAACAGATGAGAGAAAGAGAGACGGGAATTAACGGCAGATAGATACCCACACATTGGCTGGACATTGGGATAACTGTAGGGCAATGAGTCTCAGGTCAGGGAACATTATGTGGAAGTGATCTGAAGGAAACATGTTTCTATAGCCCACAACAAAAGAACTATTTTCTTCAAGAAATTGTGTATCCCCTTGGTCAATTTTGAAAGAACATTTCAAGGATGTCCACGGAAGAAAAAGTAAGCTGCCTATATTTTGACTGCAATACTTTATTTTCCTGATATTTCAAATAGAGAGCCAAATGTAAGTGAAAGAAAAATAGACTGAGAAAATGAGTTGGAGTGCAAGCCATTACACACCTGGTATAGACAGCTGCCTGGTGGAAATGGAGGAAATTTGTTCCATCACACGGAGGAAATATCAGTGACTGAAAAAAATGGATGCTTCATGTACAGTGTAAACATCCTGTGAGTATGTGAAATCTACCATGGTGATTTCTGTAAGTATTGGTTCGCTGCAAATTTCCTGCCTGCCTCCCATTTCTTTGCTAAATGTCTGCTTTGGGGATTCAATATGTGACCAGTCACTTTCTTCAAACTCCTAACTACTGTACTTGGACAGCAATGGATCTGGCATACACGAATAAATGTGAATAAACTCCAAGATTAGATTTCCAATAAAACAAATGCCCATTTGTAACTTTGATTGCTTCTGACTCATTGTCTGACTCATACTTTGCATAGTTAATTTAATAAATTCAGCTGTTCTTAATTTTTTTTTGTACAATTGATTTTTATCAATATTTATTTGAATGTTATATGCTGTATATCGTAGTTATATACATAAGAGATTTTAGCAATCATATTATCTGTTTGTCTATATTTGTTCTTAATAATTCCTGTGAAATAACACCTGCTGCTAATGAAGCTGAGAATGAGAACAGAGGCCTATACTGCGAAGCAGGCTTTGTGCTTATCCAGGAACATTCAGTGTTAATGATGGATTTTCTGAACTATTAAGGTGGTTCACTTCTTAATTGGGGTATACTGCCAAAGTAACCTAACCTGCTCCAGAACAGGAGAGTGGCGGGGTCTAAGGTTCAAGCCAATATACTCGCAAAAGATGAAAACAAAACCCAAACCAGACAATTAGTGGAAAACTCATCAGGTTAAAAGAAAAACTTGCTATTAGAAAAGCTTAAATTTGAATTCCTGCACTGTTGCCTCACAGGAAGAAGGTCCTGAGTTCAATTCCACCATCAGGCAGGGGTCTTTCTGTGTGGAGTTTGCATGTTCTCCCCCGTAGGTTAATTGGAAATACTAAATTGCCCATAGGTGTGAATGGGGGAGTGTGAGTGCAGCTGGTTGTCTCTGTCTTTGTGTTAGCCCTGCAATAAACTGACGACCTGTCCAGTCCAGCGTGTCCCCTGCCTCTCGCCCTAAGACAGCTGGGATAGGCTCCAGCGTCCCCCGCGACCCTGAAAAAGGATGGATGCTTAACATAAACCCAAATAGTATAAACAAACTCAAAATCCACAGACCAAAATCAGGAACCATGACAAAATCTGTATCAGTACTCTAGTTTAAGTTTCCCTTTAACACCTCAGGAAAAAAACAAAAACGATGATCCCCTAAAGTCAGACAGGGCAGGAAAGAAAGAAAAAACTTTGCTGCAAGTAGTTGACATTTCCAAAAGGAATAGTAGTGAAAGACGTTGTCTCTGTCATCATACTTTCTAGATGCAGAGGGGTTTTTAACTTCATTTGAAGCTCAGTGATTTCTCGCCCGCTAAAATCTGTACAATGAAAACAGATTTTTAAAGAGAAGGATTTTCTCAAATTGCAATTTCCCAGCGGAGCTGCATGATAAATAATGTTTACCAACGGTCAATTACCATATCAAGGGATATTACTGGCTGAAGTGCAGTCATGTGAAATGAATAGGAAAGGAAAACGTTCCGAGGTTCACACGAAGGTCTCTTCCATTAAGGATCAGTGAGTTATAAAAGACTGGCAGGATTATAGGTTCTGATTTTCGTTGCAAATTTTCTGTTTACTGATGGAAAGGTGTCAAAAGCACATGTAATCTAAATACAATGATTGCCTGAGCTGTGATGAACACAGTCATGGTTAATAACTTTGCTTTCAAAATCACACATAGCAGATTGAGTCTACCTTCTTTTCTTTACATTTCCTGGCTTACATGATGTGTAGGTCCCACATCATGTAATCATCTGCAACCTTAATCAACATCATTTAAGTATGTCCTGCCTTTCATTGTGATTTGTGGTTTTCTAATCCATCTAATGTGTTGTATCTCAGGCTACCCCCTCCTACCTTACAAAATCCTGAGTTACTATTTATTGACAGACAGCCCAGTAATATGTGGTGGTGAATTATGTTTGCATTATTTCCTGAAGTCGCACTGATCACACATTTCCTTTTTTTTATGTTAAATACAGCCATAAACAACAGTAAAATTACATAAATAACTGGGGTCCATAGAAAACTGCTTGGTAGTGGATGGTATACTTTGTTTAAAGTGTCAATAAGGCAGGGCAGTGACTTTGAGAGGATTGATTTCGGTTTGAAGAAAAGGTCATGTTTAATGACTTGCAAGTGGTTTATGCCAGCCTTGATCCATTCCAATATTAGGCAAGTAAATATCAAATAGAACCTTGTTTAATCAAATTGAACAAAGATTTAATTAGAGAAGTTGTTGTTTTCTTAATTCCATATATTATACTCTCAGCACAAAAACTCATTATTGTGCTCCTTTGTTTTTTGCATGTTGGATAAAGAGGAATATTGTTGCCAGAGAACAATCTGAAACCTTTTTCGGGTACAACTAATGACAGAAATAACCAGAAAGCCAATACCATTTCACTCATATGACACCTAGAAAGGAAATAAGCAACACCTATTTCATATCTATCACCAACACTTGCTTTGACATGACTAATTTCCATTGCGCCATTGCACTTTGAACAAGTACAGACTAGCAGCGCTAATAGGAGAGTTTTTTTGTGAACAATTATCTATTAAAAAAAATTTATTCAATGAAACAAGAGAAAAAGAAAGAACATTTTCAAAGGCGCTTATTCAAATGTGTCTTTCTACCAGTAAAAACCTTGACTTGAATGCTTTTATATTACCATCAGTGTACTAAAGCCAGTACATTTTGTGCAACCAAAACAGATTCAGAACCAAGAAGCCAAAAATTGTTCACCTGTCATTCAGCACAAATCAAATTATACGCCGTGATGTTGTTTCTATCTAATGAATGCAAACGGATTAGTGAGCTACATATACATATTAATGATTAAGACAATTAGTAAAACTCTCTCGAGCTGTCAAAAAAAGGCAGAGAATAGTTGATGAAATAAACTTTCTTCAGGGACCACTTTAGTGGTGTTGCATACAGAGGTACTTAAGGAGACTTTTATTTCTTGTTCCTAATAACTGGCACTCACCTTGTTGCTGTCCTCCATCTTTAAGTATATTGATTCATCACAAGAATTGTGCCTCCGTTGAGGCTTAGGTTGCTTGGCTAGATTGTTTTAGACTTTGGGGATTCAAGTCAAGAGTGCTAAAGGGGAGTGTCGAGTGTTCTTATTTTTAATGAAAAGCACTTCATTAAAGATTTTTGGAACTTCACAGTAGAGTAGAACTGGCTATCTGAATTCAACTGCTTATAAATCTTCACATTCAAACATGTAGTTTATACTCAAATAACAACTGATCAGACAGAAACAAATACATCTGTGCCATCCTACCAGCAGTGTGATTCATCTGTGTGATGAGGCTGGTGAGCTAACTGCAAATACACAAGCCAGGCAGGAAATATGAGTGCTTTTCACACTCAACAGCTCTCTTATAGAGACTATGTAGACTTTTCACATTTGAAAATAAACACAGATGTACCCATGTTATCAACTCTCTCTTTGTCATCTCTAAAACTTTGAGATTAACAGCAATTTAAATTAAGGTTGTTGTTGTTTTCTCTCTTTTTTTTTTTAGCAAACTAAAAGTAGGCACATACTTTATGTCTGAGTTAAAACATTTAAAGATGTGACACGGGATTCTTAAAAAAAAAAAACAAGTCTCCAGTGGCCCTAAGAGACGAGCCCAAGCCTAATAACCGAATCAGTCCACTGCACTTTAGGAGTGGGCTGATTCACTTTGCTTGTGTCTATGATATAATCATCTCAGGCACAAAGCTCTGGCTTTGAGCACAGACGCCCCATCCACCTGTCTTCCATTTGAAGACAAACGAAAGACAGGTGGGACAGCCAATCAGAATACAACTATGTTAAAGAGAAGACGAAGGGGCTAAAATGTCTTGTTTCAGACACAGGGCCACTGCCAGGCAGTGGTATTAGAGTGATAATTAAATATAGCAGCCTCACTGAATATGGTCCAGAAGTCCATGAGAAGATGAAGATAAAGATAAAGAGAAGAAGATCTCGAAAAGTAGACGGCCCAAATTTTAATCAGGTCAGGTTTATCACTTTTATAGGCCCATTCCCAGAACTTTTTGATTACACCTGTTCGTCCATAACATGACCAAAATGTACACAGGAGGACTGAATGAGCTATAGAAAATGGATTGCTGTGATAAGCATCATTCTTCTGTACAGCTCCATAGAGCATCTCAACATCATTATTTATTTTCAGTTATTCAGTGTAATAGTGCAATACTTCTTCCCCCCCTCACTATTCCTGTGTATACGCTTTGTTTGTTTACTTTTCCAGCTTCCATTAGTTTACTGTCCCCTGGGCAACAGTAACAACATCAATTGCTGGCAATGCAAATATTAAACTTTTCTCTTTGAACCTTTATGACAACACCTTACAGTTACTAGCTTTTACAACCTACATGACTGTAAACACTGTCTGAGCCCAACTAGATATATCAATCAGTTATCATTTGCACTCACAGCCTCCTCGCAGTTGTTAAATGTGTGACGCTTAAACAGGTCTGAGACAATACACACCTGCTTCAGCCTAAAAACTGGTTTTCCACTCATGTTAGGTCATCTAGAATCAGTCAGTCACACAGATATATCACAGAGACTTTCCATCATACCACTGCTCTATTTATAAGCCTCCCCATACACCAATCCTACTCTCCAGGGAGGTCATTAATTTGCCTCTCTGTCAGTGGTATGCCCCACAAAAAGTCCATCAAAACTTGCTGGCTGCTTATCTTTATGGCTACATTTGCTACATTAGAAATTATAGCCGCATGGATTCTCATTAGAAAGAGGTCGTTTAATTACAGTGTCCTGACAAATTTAAGAAGCACATGAGACAGATGACCCTTTTATTTTTCTCTTATGTTTCAGTTTCAGACAAAATTCAATTACACTCAACATTGTTCACACTCATAGCATTTTAAATCTGACAGCTCTGAAAAATAGGGCAAAGCTACCTTATCTTGGGGGAATAGCTCACTGTCGTGCATTACCTCCCACAGACAATCTACTTAGTGTTGCCACTCCACATTGTTAATACTCCATTAATATCTGTCTTCATTACTGTGCTTTGTTTCAAGAGTGCCAGATCTCTGGAGTGGAGATAAAGTGGTCAGTACTGTTTCTCTGATGACTTTAGGACGCGCTGTCCGTGACTATTTACTCCCTGCTCCTGTCTCAGCATTGAAACTTTTACAGCACTGACCCCTTGACCTGAATACGCTCATATTGCACTTTGTATTTCAGGCACAGCGCCACGGTGGCCGTGAAAGGTGTTTAATGAACTGTCTTGTAAGAAGACAGTTGTGCTTGCCCATCAGCACTTATCCATCCTCCCAGTTTCTGCATCACTTTCTTATTTACAGCCATATCTCAGCTGGCTTTTGCTGAGCTAAGGCATTTCTCCCGGATTGAAAAGCCTCAGAGGTGTGAATAGTTCATCTGTATAAAGATATATCATTTGCTGATATTTGCATGCTATGTGGTGTCTGAAGAGCACAAAAATATTTCACCATAAAACAGCAGTAATCCCTGATACACTCAGCCTGCTGATACACTAAATTTGACAGCAAACACAATGAGTCACATCTGAGATAAAGGAAATGTTTTGTTAGTGTTGAAAGCAAAATTGAACATAATACACTAAAAATATTTTGGTTGCATGAAGTAACTGCATCTGTTGGTCTATAACACAAGGCTTCTTTGTTGAAAACTGCTGGGAGTTTGACTGCATTCAGTGTTGATTTATTCAGTATTGATCAGCCAGCTCTTGAATAGAAACACTAAAACACAGAGAAAAGGTTTCATTTCCGCATTGTTAAATGATTATGCATTACTAATACTCTTTTCCAGAGTTGATTAATTATTGTTAGAACCCCACAGAGCTCAGTTCTTACTCTCACTATGAGTCATGGACTGCAATGTATTTTTGTTTCTTATAGAGAACATATATAATAGGCACACAGGAATATATGTAAACGAAAAGGTTGATTTACCACAGGTAAAAGTGCACCAAAAATCCTATAAAAATCGAACTAAGTTACTAGAGTTTAAATAATGGAGTAAACTGCAATAAAGGGCAGTGCCCAAGAGTATGAAGCAGCTCAATGTAATATTAATAAGAAATCCCAAGCCATAATATAGGGTCACAGTTTAGGGTTTAGTTGTTGGGATTGAAACACAAGGGACCAGGTAGCTTGCAAACACAAGCTGTAAAAAATTTGCATCATCTCATACGAAATAGTGCTTAAAGACTGTGGCCTTATACCAAGAAGAGTAAAAAGGTATAGAAGTAGATAATGATACCAAATTATACTGACTGAAGCACACTGACTATTACTAATACTAATATCCTGTGAGTAAGAGACAGAAATTGACTGTATGGATAGGTTTTGGTTTTCTTTGCATTGTAAATAGAGGACGTAGAAGATGCACATTTGTCTGTTTTCACACAAAGAGGACTGTAATATTGGATAATCATACCATACATAATGACTCTTAGCAAGCATAAATATCAGTGTCAAAAGTACAAAGTGAACTAATGAACACACAATAAAAACAACAAACTGTTCTGTCCTTGGAAACTTTGAGATTTTGAGAGTTTATCAATAATGCATGTACAGTTGCTATTAGAGTTTCCCACATACAGGCTACTCAGGTAGGCAACCCAAGTATACCTGGTGACTTGTTTTCTTAATGCCTAGGAAGAAACTTCTTGTACTTGATTATAACCTGTGGTTGTTTTAAAAGATGTGTAATTACAGTGTAATAGATGTTACCCTGGCGCAATGTCCAGAGTGACAGCAATTGCAGTATAAATAACAGAATTGCCAGCCTTAGTAATATAACTAGTTGTACTAGTAGTTGTAATTGCACTGGCAGTAGTAATTTTAATTAGAAATATCACATCCCATTAGCACAGCAAGAAAAAGGAAGTCTGACTTGACTGAAAAGTCTTTTATTCAAAAGCGACAATGCTTTTAATCATCCTTAAAGTGAACTTGGCTAACATTCACCAATCAGAGGAGCAGAAAACATTACCCACCTACCCTTCTGCCTCCTGGCCTCTGCTCTGATCAACTTTACACACCCATTTCATGTGTTTTGATATTAATTAAAAGCTATTTAAAATTGTCATAACTTTATAAATATATATTAGCCATTAAGCTGTTACAAAGCCTTGTGCTCTGGTTCTGGGCTGTTTCTTAAACATACATGTATCCAAGAAAAGATTCAAAAAAACAATTTGTCATAGGATTACGTTCAATGAATACAAATTCTCTCTTTTCAGTTACCTCAAAGCACTTCATATTGTCAGGTAAAGACCCTACAATAAACAACAGTGTAACATTCGTTGGGGGCTAAACCAAAATTATGAATGGGGCTATACTGTCCAGAAATGTACGCTTATCCAGTGCAGTAGGCAGGAAAACATAACTTCTCTTGAACAAACTCCTTAATTACCAACGTTAAGGGTTACCGGAGTGCAAAACAAGCACACTTAAAGCTTAAAGGAGCAAGAGGTTGCCAAGTAACTAGTAAGTTTTCACATATTAATGGGATGAAATTAGATCAAAACTGTGTTCTTTGCTCTCTTTCAGATCTACACATGGCACCATAAGGCATGTAGTAATCAACCTTTTCAGATATCAGCACATGAAAGAGAGTGCATTGCTTCACCTCATCTGTCACACTCAACCTTAGTACTCTGTGTCATGGTCTCTACTAGTAAGCAAGAAATGACAGAAATATCTAATATGTCACTTCTGTGCTGGCTTTCCGCTGATGGGAATAATTAAGTCAGCGCCCTATCTCCTATCTTCTTCTTTTTCCCCCCTCAGTTTTCGCAGGTGTTCCACTGGGCTTTTAATTTCCCTGCCTGATACTGTTTTACTTAGAGATGCTTGAACTAGCTAGGTTGGCCTGCTGTTTGATAGAAGCGAGATCCAATTTCTGCTCTTCACATCAACAACGCTTGTTTACTTTGTTCACTCGGGACAACTCTTTATGTTACACACTGGCTTCAATTTTGCCTGGCTTTTTATTTTGACTTTGAGAGCAAAACAACTGGGCACCAGCGGTCTCTCTGACCTCTATTCATCTCTAGTCCTCCTTCTGAAATAAGCCCTTTTATCCCCACTAGATTCCTTATTCCTCAATAGAAATGCTTCACTGACACATTTTATTACATGTTTACCCAGTTTCAAGGGTGATACATTTGGCTGACTAAAGCATGCTGAATAAACAGAATATGCTTGCAGAGAAAGACCATTTCAGTATTCATATTTTCTGACCATTAGCAAGGAACGTGAAACTCAGTAATTGGCCAACTGGGAAGTGTTAAGATGGAGCTTAAATTCACAAATAGTCCCAAATCTACTGCATTTGTACTATTTGTATGAAATTTTAATATTGCTTGCATGTACATATGAGTAATACCTGCTCAGATATCTTGTTGTACTTTGTTGTTTAAGAGCATTCTCTGAGGGTGCACTACTGGGAGACACTCCTTATCAATATGATGAGGAAGATGGTTATGAAGAACTTTAGAATGCATTTACAAGTGTGTGATTATACTTAAATTGGAAAATCTAAATCAGACCGACTAGCCTGAAAATAAAGCAAAATTACCTTAATATATCAATACTGAACAATAATAAATAAATAATCATATTAAAAACCCTTAGAAGCAGTCATAATTAATTGATTTTTTATCTTTCATGCTAAAGCTGATAAGTACATCTAGTCTCGCTCAGTTTTCCATTCTGTTTCACTACTTCTCACACAGCTTGATTCTTGAAGCAGAATAACTAGAGGGAAGGGAATGAGAGCAGTGGTGAAAGATTTGGGAAGTACCCTCTGTAAATGGAGCTGATGAGATAATTTTGGGAGTGTCTTCCAGTAGTGCACCCTCAGGGAATGCTTGAATTCCCAATGGCTTTAGATTGAGATGCACATAGGCCATCATAACATAATTTACATCTTAAATAATAAACAGAAATCATAGTTCCTACAAAAAGCTGTTAAATTTTGGTCTTCAAATTATTTGTTTTGAGATAATTGTGAGCATTTCTTTAATTGCAAAAATGTTGCTCTGTTTTTCTGAATTAATGACATAAGTTATAATCCCCAAAGATGTTGACTTGAAAGTCTAATTTCATGAGCAATAATGGCCCCACCATTAATGTACATTAGGAGATGCACTGAGAGATACTGGCATCTTTAACTTATACAGATGGTAATGTTTGTCTCCTGGTGTTACAGGATTTTCCTTGATCATTGGAACCAGGAGGGTTTCGGGATATATGACGATGCATGTAGAAAAAAAAAGAGAAATCAAGAGACAGAGATGCCTGTATCTCTCACTGTTTTAAAAGTAAACCAAAATAAAGTTGTATTGAAACTGAGCAGGGAGCAATTTTCTTGTAGTTTCCCTGATAATTATCTCATTAATTCAGATTTTTGTTAAATGAAAAGATTTCTCTGAGTTTATTCGTCAAGTGAATGCATTACACATCCGTAATGTGGTACTAATGTATTTGCATATATTTTATTTCTACAGCCATGTTGGCAAAAAATACTTTAAGGTAAATGCTAATGAAATGCTAATATGGCATTGAAAAAAATATAAATTCTATAGTTGAACATAAATAATAAATACTATAATTTATGGCAGTTCCTCTATGAATGTCTGCAAAAAGTAATAGCAATACATTGCAAATCCAGAGACCAAAGTGACAGACCAAAAGTGCCACAGAGCACAGAGCAATGCTAGGAAAAAATGATAATAGCCTTGGTTTTCTTGTCTGTTATGTATCATGAGTTCTTTCCATCTAGAACCAAAGCCATGGCACTGACAACATACATAGAGTGCAGGTTTTTTATTTTCTTTAGAAAACTGAAAAAAAAAAGTATATACAGAAGTTACATATTCATTACAATGAACAATCAAATGAGCTTTTTTTTGGTGACTTCTTCTGATTGATCATAATACTTAAAAAATGGCAGCTAATTTTTCAAGTTACTGATCTTTATTTTTTTTTTCATTTAGTCTTCCTTTCTTATAAAGGAATGTAATAAAACATACATTTCATGGTTATCAGGAAAAAGAATTGGTCAAATAAATCGCATTGAACTGAAATACTGTAAATGAATCACATTTATTTTAAATATGATATTTCCCTTCAGGTTAGAGTTTCATCTCAGGAAAACTAGATTTATTATGAACTCGTTATTTTTAGTTAGCTCCATCTTCTCAGTCCGTTATCACCAGTTTTACTGCTAACACTGGTGTCTGTCACAATTGTGCCTCCTGATAATTTTTTATGGCTGCTGCCAACAAGAGTTCCGAATACAAAAGCTTTAATGAAGTGTCTTGGGCTGAAATCCTTTTAGGTTATGATTCAGTGATGCAGAAGAATGAATTGGGCATATAATTATACAAAGACGTTGTGAACTGGCCCAGAGGGAACCCCCCCAAAAAAATAAAAAAATAAATAAATACAAAAACAAGCAGTTATTGGCTCTCTCCCTGGCTGTTTCTGGTGTGGCTCCATCACTGGTGTGAAGCATTGCAGTAAATATTGAGTAGAGCTGTCCAATAATGATGTTTTTTTAATGCAGAAACAACAGGCATCACAATACACTGCAGGCCTGTACACCACTGACCTCATGGTCTTTAAGACACTTTTGAGATTGAGCGAGATCAGTGAATAAACTCTGAATACGATGTGACATGCAAGTCTTATTGTGAACCTTCCCAGAGATATTAAATCCATTTCTATCCCAAGGCACTGCTAAGAATATCCCTTTTTCACTTCACTGATGTCTTCTGCACCAATGCAGAAGACATCATACATACACCACTTAGTATGTATTAGTTGCCTTAGAAGAGGAGACAGAGGAGAGCACCAGTTCAGGATTGCTGAATACAAAAGGGATATCCATTGTGCTAACTGTGAAGACACCCAGACATTTCATAATATTACAATTTTAACATCTGTTCTACATCTTCCAGAGCTCTCATAAAATAATCTGGCTTTTCATACCTAGGCAATACTTGATGAAGCATCAGTTAGTTATTTTGATCACACATTCATCTTTTTTTTATGTGGTTGTTAATGCTGGGGTTATCATGCTAATTCATTATAACCCAGGGGAAGATTAGTCAAAACCTGAGCATTAATTGCACTTTATACAACTTCCTTCAATTTTTGTGGTAAACAAGTGCATTGTTGTTTATGCAATGAGTCATTAATCACAAATGTCATTTAGTTCAAATCTCACAACATTCTCAACCTTTAGTTGAGCTCATTTGCATGTTTAACGCAAGTAATAATTCAATTTGTAATGAGATAATTAATCACAGTTGCCACTGCTGAAATTAATGATTGCCACTGCTTAACGAATAGAACAAAAGCCATGTGTAGGAACACAGAGTGCCTTTCAAAACAGGGAGTAAACAACAAGTGCTGAGGCCCATCAAATATTTAATTTGGCTGCAAGATTTTTCGCATTGTTTTTGCTAAGGCAAAGTATGAAAAATTAGCTACCTATTTTGACAAAAGGCTGCAAATGGAGTGGAACGGCCCACCTCTGCAAGAATGGGAAATACACTCTTATCTAGTATTGCCTGCCTGCTCTATTTTTTTTCAGAGATACAAAGATTTATGCAAACTGTAACAATGCAGAAATAGCCTCTGGCTACTGTTTTGCACTGGGTTTGGTGTGTTTGTGCATCTATGGGTTTTACACTCATGTGTGTTTGTGCGCGTGTGTGTGTGTACGCACATGCACGAGTGAGTGGGTGCTTGCGTGTGTGCTTGTGAGTTTTGAATTGAATAAACGAACAATGACAAAACGAGTTGTGTAGACTGGTTTGTATATCATGTCAGATCCAGGGCTTTCACCACTGCAAAACCTGTAAATCAGGTCCTGGAACACTAAAATAGAAAGGACCTGGGCATGTTTGATTCTAAAATGCAAACCAATCAGTGACACTGTTGCTAGTTATGGCGCAAAATAAAGTCGAGCTTAGAAAGTGTCTTGCAATTAATCTATTAAACTAAAAATTAAAAAATTCTAAATTTGTTGATTTCCATAAAGTATTCAAGTATATAGAAGCCCCCCATATTGCTCCACTTCTTGAAGGAAAAGTATTTTCAAAAGCTGTTTCCCCATAACAACTTCATGCAACCCTGCAGTGTTATTTTTAATTACCTTTGGGTTCTGCAGAAAACAACTAACCTGGCAAAAATTTACAGATTTATGCTGTAAGGTTTGGCTCCTTAACATAAAATACTGGCAACTCTAATTCTCAAAAATTAACCTACGAACCAGTTCCTAAATTTCTTGGCTATCAGCGACAGCATGGAAAAATTAGTAATAGCCCAGGATGCGATAAAGGCAGTGGAAGTATTCTACACTAACATATGCAGGAATTACTTCCGTACTTGTCTGATGTTTTATTTAAATGTCATTTTCTTTAAAACAACTTCCTTAAATTCAGCATGATTAAATATTGATTAGCTGTCACAGATTCTGCTCATACGTTTGTGGACATAATTTCTAGGAGAAATGATAGAGGGCGTCCAGTTTGATGGTCTAATGATCAAACCTTTGATTTTCATTTGGTCCAGGTGGCTTCAAAGAGTAATGACCTCCACCTTGCACTCGAGAGTTTTGCAGCCAAGTGTAGAGTGGCTGGGATGAGAATTGATGCTTCCAAATCCAAGGGCATGGTTTTCAGTCAGAAAAGGCAGTTGCCCACTTCAGATCGCAGATGAGTTGCTGCCTCAAGTTGATGGGTTTAAGTAGTGTTCATGAGAGTGGAATGGGAGATTGACAGATGGATTAGTGCAGCATCTGCAGTGATGCAGGTGCTGTGCGGTTCTGTTGTGGTGAACTCATGGCTGAGCACGCAAATAAAGTTATCGATTTACTGGCAAATCTATATTCCCATCCTCACCTATAGCCACAAATTATGGGTAGTAACTGAAAAAAGTAACTGATCATTGAACCAAGGAAGGGAAGCAAGTTTCTTCTGAAGGTTCTGGAGCCATCGTCAAAGACTGGCTAAGGAGCTCATTTATTCAGCAAGTAACATGTAACATCATATGAGACCATTGTTTCGTCTGCCTGCATAATGACATCTTTCACCTTCTCAAAAAAAGTGTTCTGGATGTGGTGTTCAGAGCTGCCATCAAAGCCAGAAACTTTGAAATGTTATAGATGACCAAGTTGATCATACAAACAATTGATCTTTAAGGTACACGCTTATGTATCTTTGGTGAACCATACAGACTTGGCGTAGCTTCCCCTGGGTATGACCTGTAGTATGAGGTCCAGTCAATAGCATTATCTTGTTCTAACTGCTTCAGACAATCTTGTTTCAGCGACTCATAAGTATTTTTTTCACTGAGCATCGACAAAATTGTCAATTGGCATTGATCAGGTTGTTGATCAATCGTCATTACAATGTATTTATTAACAATCATGAAACTGAGCTCACAGCCCATTATTCGTCAGTGGTGCTAGTTTCAGTCATTATGCAAATGTGCTGTTACTTCTCCCACTGAAAACGTTATGTCGAGATGAACACAATCAACTTTTTGGGATTTCCTTACCTGGATGACTGAGCATGCATCAAGACACATTATTTTGTGTTTTGGCTATTGCTTACAGGTTTTACATGGGGAGCACGTTTCGTTATATAAAGTATATATGTTGAATATGAAATACTCATAACTTCAATCTCAGTTTGTAATTCACATAAAGCACCTTATCTTACAGAAACAATATACATTATACTATTTGAGCCTAGTATATAACAACACGGGTGGTGTTGTATAAATCAATGTAAGGTTAATATAGTGCTCAATATTCTGAGTAGCAGGTGAGATGGCTTCATTCAAACTTTAAGACAAAAAATCAGAACTTTTTATATAAAGCAATGTGAGTTATCAATGGACTCTTCCTGTGAACTGAAGCTAGGAGCAGTGCCAAAGTATTCTTACACAGCTCTTAATGTCTGTTTTTGCTTCCATCTCTTGAGAGCAATGAGTGCCCTAGTGGATAGACATGTCTGACAGTTTCTGTCTATCTTGGGATTTTCAGTGGTCTGAATCTATAAGGATTTTAGAGTATATTAAAAAATACAAATACTGAGATGCTAGCAAGCTAATCTGCTCAATGCAGGTGTTAGTTGACAATTGCTTTAATTGCCTTGCTGCTGATTGGACTTGCCAGTGCCATTTTGTCTTTAACATACTAGCTGCTCTAAATCCAATTAAAGTTTCTTTTAAGCAGGAATTCATTATTATTGTTATTGCATAACACATTTGTTTTTCCTGTGTATTAATTTTTTATGACGGAAACACACACAAAAAAATTAAAAATTATTTTTAAAACCTAGTGTTTTTATATTTTTTGTCCAGGTAAAACTTTCACTGAAACTCAAAATCAGACTCACAAGAGCGACCTTGCCAAGAGTGCAGCAGACACTGTGGCAATTATAAAGTGTTGCATAAGTCACAAAGCACTGGACTTCTTGTGGCTCCTCTTGTGGGTGTTGGGTCCACAAGAGGATGGATCCATGTGGTCTGATGAGCTAACGCCTGGCTACCAGGTGTTCACCAACAAGCCTCTGCCCCAGGGTTGGGTCCAGGATTTGGTCCTAGTAACCAGCTCAGCCTAACAATGTGAGGAACTCATTCATCCAGAAATGACTCAGGGAAGTGCTGTTGCTCCTCTGCATTGAAAGGAGCCAGTTGATAATGTTCAGGCACTTGGCCAAGATGCCTCCTGGGTGCCTCCTAGGTGAGGCATATCAGGCATGTTCAACTGGGATGAGACCTTGAGGCAGATCCAGGACATGCTGGGGGGGATTGCTGGCTTGGCATATCCCAGAAGAGCTGGTGGCGGGGGAGAGGGAGGCTTAGACTCCATGTCTGCTTAGACTCCATAGAACATAGACCAGGGTAACTGATTAAAAAAATGATGGATGGGTAGACAGATAGTTACACATCAGCATTTACCTCATATAACAGACCCATGCAAGACAAATACAAACACACACAAAAACAACATTCATGTTTGCTCTGACCACTTTGATACAAAACTGCAGACTGACTAAATTGATCCATATCAAAATAAAGCAAAACAGACAGTGGGGATTTTTCTCTAGTTTCTCTCCACTCCTACTGAAACCAAAGCAGTTAATCTGGGGGAAATACTGTTGCCGAGGGTGAAGGGTTACAAAATTTCTTCAGATAATTATCCCTATTGTTAAGATTCTATGTAAAATTTAGTTAGTAAAAGGCAATACAGAGTCCGCTTATATGTTGTTGAGAAAAATACTTGGCAAACTATAAAGAGTAGAAGTGATTAAGCACCTGTAGTATCGGATCCGATTTTGATCCTGGGCACAAGCATCTATGTGGAGCTTGCATTGTTCTCTTTATTCTCACTATATTGATCTCAGTAACAATGGGTGGAACGATCTCAGTGGGCTTTATGACTCAGCAGGTTCGTCCAGTAGTTATTCACAGGGTCAAGCCAAGCTTTATAGATAACGTTTTTTTTCCCTGGCAGGAAAGGTGTCCTAATGATAAGAAAAGTAACTGAATATTAGAAAGCATATAAATGTCATTAGCACAGCAATATCAGTCACTAAGCATGACACTACTGCTTAACATACCATTGGCTAAGAATGGAAATCTACTATGACAGGATTTACTGACTGGATGCTTCACCTTGGATGACATCCATTTTTATGTTCAGCTATTTTTTAATTGAAGACTACAGCTGTATGCCTAAAGGTGCTATGACTCTCAAGAGCATCTGTGAAACAACACAGTAACTACATTTACAAAACTCTTTATATGCAGGTAGAGGCAAAAGTGTTTTGTAAATTAGAGACAACGGCACAATTTAGGGCATAGCTGCAATATGGAAACTGGAAACCTAGCCTTCAAAATAAAAGCTGTGCCTTTTGAAATACGTTGGTTTCAGCGGTAAGTCACGACCATTACTTTGAGAGGGAAATGTTCTCCCTCTCTGGTTTGCATTTCCCTTTTTCAAGTGTCACTGCAGCTCGGTAATTAGTTCGTGTGTGTTTTCAGACAAATCTGCGCCTTCCATGTAAATTACAGGTTATCACACCAATCTGCCTCCAACCAAAGCAATCAGCAAGAGGTTTTTGGTACAAAAATTTATGACCAATTTCACCGAAGCAACCAGTCATTCTCTAGTTAGGGAATACACTGATTGGTTGGCCACAGTTTTTCCAAAGGGTCTCATGGCCTGTGTGACCGAGGCCTAAAATGAAAATCAGATAATATCAGCTGTAGCTATCTAGCTAGATAGCTGAAAACTTGTCTGAGAATTAGATAAAGTTTTTATGCCATAATAATATATTTTAGACTAATTTTCTAGGTAGATATGCATTAGAATATTATTTACATCAATATATACTCTAAATTCCAGTCATCATAATTCCCACACATCAAATATATTTGTTCTCAATTAGTGTCCTTTATTTTCTTATTTTAATCAGTACATGTTTTGCTAGTTTATAAGAATTGCCTTGGTTTTGATTACAAAGCTAGTTTCAGCCACTCCCTTGTTCATAAGAGGTCAACACAGCGCATACATAAACATAATACATAAACATTTACATACATGCATTTTACATACTTATTGCTCTTTCTGACACAAGCTCTAAGGGATTTGTGTCTGTTAGCTAATGAACCAAGCATGCTTACATAAGGTTTATCACCTTTTTTGTCATGTTTTATAGTGAAAAAATGTATTTAGTTTTGGAAAAATAAGTCATTGCAACCACGCACGCACTATTTAAGGCTTGAGAGGCCTGTTGTTCATTGTCTTGGTTGCTAAGGTTTGACTCGACTAACACTGAAGAGGAAAATTAGCTTACACATCACTAAATCTTGCATATTATATTATGAATATAAGTGTTCATTTAATTAATATCTATTGCACCTTTTAAGTAAACATAAACTGTTCATAGGAGTCTGGTGACAAGTTAATTAGACGACGGATGTTTTTAGTTGAACTTAGTTGAACTTAGTAGTTAAACCTGCAAATGTATCTGGAACCATTGTTTTTATCTTATTTTTCTCTTCTTGTTTTCTTCGCTTAGTGAAAATACATTTTAATAATACATCAATACCTCGTAAACAGTAACACCAATCCTAAATATGGACTCTTCCTGTGAACTGAAACCTTTTTTCTGCTTTCATAGATTAAAAATATACTCCTTTTACATTTTCATAGGAGGTATTTGCAGAAACATTTCCAAAGCCCGACTAAAGCTTTTGATTTTTCTTCCCCAGCAAACACTGTAGATGTATAATATTTCTGTACAGTTCTAATGAGCATCATTACTCCTGCATTGATGCAGTGCCAAATGAGCTCATTGAATTTTTAAAAAGGCACAGTTATTTAAAGCAAGTGATTTGAACATTAAATCTGCATCAAATATCTTCTTGAGACTCACATCACAGCAATTAAACGTATTTCCTAAGCCCATTAGAAATTAAATGGATAGTGGTGGGGTAGGGCAGGTGCTGATTAAAAGAGTTCTATAAACTTGGAGAGGAGGGAATAATGTACTGGCATTCCCTATACTGACTGAATCACAAAAAGCTCATCTGAGAGGACAGCAAGTTCAGCCGCTTTCATCTCAGCCTGAACAGATGGTAAGTGTACACAGCATTACTAGAACCAAGTCATTTTTAAACAACCTACTAAGATCTTTATCACTGAATGTGTTTACGAGTGTAGTAATCCATGCTGAATTCATCTGCTCAGAGCAAACCCCTTTCTTACGTCAAACCCCCATCAAAGCGCCACACATCATGTTTGTATTTTTTCTCCCGGTATCTTTGATTCACTGGAGGTACATCAGACGGCACCTGTGCCGAAGAATTTAATTTCTTCAGCGGATGCTAAGAAGCGACTCTGTTCTATTAGAGGGAGCACACTGTTCAGGACCATCGCTGTAGTCCAGTGAGCAAGAAATCTTGGCAAGACAAACACGATAAGCTCTGCCTCTCCTGAATCTTGACAGAACGCTGAAATTGTGTGATTGTTACAGGAGTGAAAATCCCTCAGGTGAAAAATACAACAGCGTAGCTTCACAGCACCTCACACTTATTTGGCAGATATGAGTCTGGACATGTCACAACAGCACTGCAATACATGGGAACAGCAAAATTAAAAGACCTTCTTTGAAATCCAATTTTCATATACTATTCATAAGATCCATATATGTTATTGTTTTCTGCTATAAGACTTCCTCAATTCAGCAAATTAGCTTCAAAATTGGCATTTTATCTTTAGAAATGAGCTTTTTATGTCAGCTTCTTCTAAGAAGACTAAACATCTGTTGGAAAATACAGTAACAGCAAGAGCAGGTAAATAGCAGGTACAACCATAAATGTCAGCAGGAGATGGTTGATTAGATGCAATCTGAGTTTTAAATGAAACATCTGGAAAACGAGCTTAAAAGAGACAGGATACTATAAGGCAGATGCCAGAGGCAGTATGATACATGTGTTATCACCTCATATTTTATTCTGGAAGGACATACTGTGTTAGGAAAATTATTAAGCTATAACATCTATCACTCTGACACATAACTCGGGGAGCAAATTTGGGGTGTAAATGGCTAAAAAGCTCATTTTCGCTGTATGTTAGAGCACTAAAATAATCTAAAACAAGGCATCATTAACACCTTCCAAACACCTTTGTACAACACTTAACTTTCATCCTGCTGAATCTCGCCTGTCGTCTCATGACGTCAAAAGAGTGAGAGAAAAAAAAAATGATTCGCAGGATTATTTTTTCCAAGAGGGAGAGAAACACAAAGGTGGCAAAAAAGAGAAGAGAACAGACTTAGTGGTTAAAAGTACACTGACCTGCTTATGTTACTGCAACAAAGTGCTGCCAGTCTGCAGGGTGCAGTCTCAATAGCCAAATACTACAACAGGGCAGAAACACATGTATGTTGCATGTTAGTATCTAACATTGATTCAGTGATCAGAGCTTGTGGGGCAGGGCAGTTTCTACAAGCAATACCAACTCGACACAAAACAAGTGACATAGAAATGCTCTGAAGACAAGACACAGTGTGATAGCTTAGGACAAATGAATTCCAGGAGGCTAACATGCAACACCCACAGACAGTCCATTATAAACCAACACAGACTTCCCTTTTCTGCATGTTCTGCTCTTTGAAGAAAATCAACTTAACAAGACTGTTTTGAGTGGCTCGCTTGCTGCATCACAATTCACTTCCTACAGCCAGGTCTGCACAGAATACAGTCTGTTCTGAGCTTATCAGGTAGGCAGATTTAATGCACCTCTCGCTCCAGTTTTACCAACAAAAAACAAACGAACAAAAGTAAAGTCATTGTGGAGTAAAATGAGTTGCTAGGAGCTGTAGGTCACGGGCACAGATTGAACAGCTGTACTCCTAGCACAGGCTGCAGCTACAAGCAGGGCGCACAGTAGAAGCAGAATCAGTGCAACGCTGCAGCTGACCACATCAAAGGCCTCAGCTGTGGGAAGTAAGGGAGAGAGGAAGGGACAGTATGACTCCCACAGCAGTCTTACTCCTGTTTGTGGAGCAAATATTGGTAAAACAGAACTTTCAGCTGGTAACGTTTACTTTCATGTAGCACTGCTAGAACACGAGCGCATCAGGACATAAGAAGTAGGACTATAGGTGGATAGTTAACATAAACAATTTAAAAAAAAGCTATCTTATCATTAAGTTAAAGCAGTAACCAATTTATGTTCTTAAGTACTACATGGTTTTAAGTGGTTGGTGTCAGGTTATCCCTCCATCTGTGCATCCTTTCATCTCAGTAGGAATGGTCAAGAGTGTCATGATTTGTTAGACTCCCCAGAGCTACGCTGAGGTCCCATGGCACTCCAGCATAGCATTCAAACAGTATTTGAAAAGAATGACATTTTATTCAGGTGTCAGTCAAATTCAGATATTTTTACCTGCTAACTTGTCACTGAAAAGGAATGTTTTTTGCAGATAATCTTTATTAAAATAGAAATGTATGCACTTATTATAATTATAAAATTATGCAATATCACATTGATTTGTCAACATTCGGATCTTTTGGTTGTGTATTATTTTATTATCTTGACATTTTGTGTGGGGTTTTTTATGTAAAATACTTCCTGTATTAAGACTACTTAAATAGGCAGAGCTGACCTTAGGACATGCGCTCTACTTTGGCACTGGATGTAGGAAAATGTAATTAAACACTGTTTTGGCCTTCAGCAAATGTAATGATGCTTTTTGCATCTACAAGCCGATTCGATCACAATGAGGGAAAAATGGAGCAACATTAAAAGAGTGTCCGTATTTGAAATGGACCCACATTACTGAATGCCATAAAATCTGGTCAGTTAACTTTCAAACTGTGCAGCACAGATCCTATAAGAAGATCACACAAGCTATGACAGCCACAAATCTGAAATAACTTGAGCAAGCAAAAGTTGAGACGAAGAGTTTTCTGCTAGAGGCGGCAAAAAGACTTCTGTAGTGCAACTAAGAACAAAGATACATTGTAGAGACTCTGAAAATTGCACTTGCCAGTATAAGCTTTTATTATGTGTCCTGGATGTTTTAAAGGATATTTATTAAAGAACATAATCATTTCTTTTAATAACTAACCAGAGCTGTTTCCATCAGAATAATGAGCTTGACTTCCTTTTGATTATCTTCCCTCTACTGAGCTACACCCACACCTCGTTTTCTACTTGTAAACTATACTAGGAAACAATATGGTAATCATTACTAAGAAACAATAATATCTTTATGGAAACTGACAAGAACATGGGGTATTATTTCAGCTCTGGAGACATAACACCTTTGCTTTTGTGCTTATATGTTTTTCAACACCAAAATAAATCTTGCTGTGAAGTCATGAAGAGATTAGTGTTGCTTGACTGGTGTGGAAAATAATTTTCAGAAAGTATTGTAGCTAAGCCTGTGATCATCAGGACTATTTAAAGCAACAGTGTGCGAACTGCCGAAGGAGAATAATCTACAATGAGTACATGAGAGATATCAGCAGATGTTAGGTGTCATATTATTCAGCAGTTTGTTTTTTTGTACACAAAACTGTGTGGAACCTTTTTGCTGTATATATAATTAATTTGCACAAAGTATATTATTTATATATTTCATCATGTATAACCATCAGATTTCTTTATCTTCTCTTCCTCTCTCGCAGATCCCTCAGGTGAGCTACGCTTCTACAGCTCCAGAGCTGAGTGACAACACCCGCTACGACTTCTTTTCCCGTGTGGTGCCTCCAGACACATACCAGGCACAGGCGATGGTGGACATTGTTAAAGCTATGAACTGGAACTATGTCTCTACTGTCGCTTCAGAGGGAAACTATGGAGAAAGCGGGGTTGATGCATTTATTCAGAAGTCCCGAGAGGACGGTAAGTCCTTCTTTAAACATTTCCACAAGCATCCCCAGGTATTTAAAATTATGTTAAAGTGGTTCTCGTTTTTGAATCTCATTTTGTCAACCACCAAAAGTGTTTCTGTTTGAGTGAGAAAGAAATTCAGCCTCTGAAGTCTGAAATTTGAAACAGTATGATATTTAAAACTTTTTAAAAAACTGCTGACTTTAAAGATTGACTTTAAACATGATCATTTTCACACAGAAGCTGGTTTTGTTGCTGTTGCATTATTCTTTGTGTTGCGTGTTATTGAGAGATGTTCATAAAACAGGGTAAGGTTTGAACTGGTTATTTTGATTTCTTAAACTGAATGAATGCTGTCAAAAGGATCCGAAAATAGTTCTCAGACAGGATCAAGAGTCTGGCTTCAATTTTCTTGTTTTGGCTTTACCACTAACTAGCTGACTATCTGAAGCAGAGATGGCTAATGCTGTAAATTTGAACTATTTCAGTGAAATCTGCGTTTGCAACTGTTATCTCCATGGAATAATATGAGCTACACAGGTGTGCAGTCGAAGCACTGAGGGAATTAATTTTGATTATCAAATTATGAGACGGCTCAACAGTGTGGCAGTGAACCTGCAGAGCTAGCCTGAGGCATCATAAGGAGAAAGCACTGCGCAGTGCTGGGAATGCAGTCAGTTTGGTGCAGCAAGCTGCCGGTACACAGTCAGCCTGACCCCTGAACTTCTTCTGTAGCAGAATGTAATCACTACAGACATGTCCAGTACTCTCTGTGCCACTGCGTCCATTCAGTTTCTGCCAGATTCAAGCTGCTGCCTATCATCAGTCTTCCTGGAAAGGCACCGGCAGCAGAGCCCCCTGTGTGTCCGGCTCAGCTACCTCATTGAACAGTCCACACAAAGGGGGAATCAAAGCCCCACAGGGAGATTTAAACTTTTCCTCTTCTTTTTTGGAAAATAATGTTTTTTCCCCACATGCTTTCAATTATGTGTTTAATACTACTTAATACTGACCTTGCACACACTGTATCAGCTTAAAAAAACATATCATATCTTTTAAAATCCCAGACTACACATAAAAAGAGGCAATGAGTTCTGAAGTCATGCCAAGAGTGGAATCATGCTCTAAATGAATAGAAAATGAATCTCAGAGAAATGTTCTTGCACATGATAATATGTTGAGCACAAGCTGGTGTAAATGATTAGCTTCAATGTGTTAACATAAAATAGGTTTTTCTAATATAGGAAAAAACTATTTTATAAATCTTTGGGATTCTGAGTTTATGATATGAAACATAACGAATGAAACCTGTAATTTATGTCATGTGAAATGAAATTTTGAATATACTAAGAGATACTTGATAATATACTGAAAGAATCTTAAGTAATCCGTGACCTATATTAATCTACATAATCAAAATGATAGCCTTCTGAAATCTTATTTTTTGTTTTTTGTTTTTTTTTTAATTTACACCATCTTGGTTTAACTGTAACACTTTTTATTAACAGCTGTCATATGAAAAACAATATAAACAGTCTTGAGGTTACTTTGCACTGTCTTGAGGAATCCATTTCCACTGTTGCCACATCTTCAGTGCTCAAGTGTAATCTTGTTTTGCATCATTCCCGAAGCACATTAACAAGTCTTTTAGGAATATTGGCACTTCAGCTGGAACCTGAACCACATGGTATGGGCAAGCATTCTGTTTCTCAGAGGGAACAGACAGGTTTATCAGCTAGCAGCCTATCAGAACTGTCATTCTGCTGCTTCAGGTTTCAATCGATATCTTTTAACTTTCATCGGTAGGATTGCTCTCAATCACTCTTTGTCGTAAAAACAGTTCAAACACCGAGGCAACTGGCTCATTTATCAAATGCACTACAATGATAGAAGACAGGCTATCACAGTGGAACAGACAATAGTCTAGAGCAATGATTGTTTTAAACAACTGTAATTAGTGATATTATGTTTATGTATTATATCAACATTTGCTTAGGCCTAAAGATTAACTAACCTGTTCCAAGGTTATATTCAAGTTGCGTTCAACTATCATTGTTCTATATATCCATGTATATGCACTGATGTAGATCTACAGTACCACTTGTGTTTAAAAAAAGAAGCGTTTATTCTTATACAAATGTGAATTCTTTGATTCTTAGTCTTGTGTACTTTGATGTCACAAACGTCACTGAGAGTAAAGACATGTCAAGAGAAAGAACATCTGCAACATCTGTCTTTGCAGACATTTTGTGCGGCATCCAAAAAAACCTTGTGTTACTGTTTTTGCTGAAGGAACTGAAGGGGGTGACTTTGACTTTCATTTTTTTGAACACCTTCTCAAATTCAACTGTCACTTGATTTAACCACCCAAGAGACAGCGTGTGACAGAAACCATCAAGCACGCACACAAAATCAGTGTTTAAAGACAAGTACTGCTCTTTTCATTGACTCCAAATTATATATATATATATATACAGTGTTGGGAAGGTTACTTTTAAAATGTATTCCATTACAGAATACAGAATACATGCCCCAAAATGTATTCTGTAACTTATTCCGTTACGTTACTCAATGAGAGTAACGTATTCTGAATACTTTGGATTACTTAATATATTATCATGCTGTTTACAACTACATGAATGTACTATTGCTGTGATTTATTACTGTTACTGAAGGTCCGCGGCTCCGAACCATAGTAAAGGGACCTCTGGCTAATACGGTGGGTTCTGTGTCGGGCTCGTAGCCGAAAACACATAACGTGTATGGCAGTCCATTCTCCCTGCAGCACGGACTACACTGCCTATGATGCTACATTCTTTAGAGCTATACCTGTAGCATTCTGCCTATTAGCTTAGCACAACAACAACAGGCGCTCTCTCACCCAGGAAACACGCAGAGAGAGAACGTCACCCTGTAACCATGGCAACCGTAACGCTGCCACCTGGAACAACAGAACGTAGCTGTCAAACAAAACCCAAACAGTCCTGACCCGCCACAATATGAAACAGGGAAGTACCGCCGTGTAATCCATTTATTTCAACAAAGTAACTGTATTCTAAATACCACCTTTTTAAACGGTAACTGTAACGGAATACAGTTACTCATATTTTGTATTTTAAATACGTAACGGCGGTACATGTATAGAGATTGAAAATGTGACGTCATTCAAGGGTAAAACCGCAAAGAATTCTGGGAACTCGTGGCAAGCGGTACTAGCGCACGCAGGCTTACAATTGAAATCAGTTACACAGCGATAAAAAGAAACACAAAAAACTGTCAAGAAGCTGTTGTATTATTAACTGCAATAGCCGGTCGCATGACAGCCACGGGAAGCCGACGGGTAAAGAGATCGTTGTTTTTTTTTTTTTATCGGATTACGTCGTTGAAGAGAAATTATTCGAGCCATGTTTCTGACGTAAAAAGAGGCGACAGATGGCCTGGATTGCAGCCATTCAAAGACCAAATATAACGTCCCAGAACACTCCAGCTCACAGGTTAGTCTGCTCCAAGCATTTCCACAAAGGTCAGTGTTTTGTAGTAGTTAATACGTCATTTTTCATAACATAATTGGTGATATAGGTTACAAGCAAGTCTGGCGCTGAACAGAAATTGTGGCGCTATGCTATCACTAATTGCCCAGTACGATTACAGCATACAATATTATTGTCACTGCTACATTTCTGTAATGCGAACCAGAAATTATTTCCACTACTAATTAATTATCGTTGAGCTCAAAGGTCCTATTAATAAACGGTTAACGAATGTGTATTTATGAAGACGATTTGTGAGACTGGTAAACTTATGATACGTACGATGGTCTTTCGTTCTACACGGTGCATTTCATGGTCCTGTACTCATCCGTCGGTAAACTGTTCCTGGGCTTGTTGCAGTGACCTGAAGTTACTGAACTTCATGAGTGTATGCACTCACTCCAAGAACCGTATAATTATAAATATGAGCGTGGTGAAAGTTGGGCAGCATGCTAACGTATTTGGTCCACTCTGTGTGCTGTAAGGGTATAACCCTTTCACTCCTTTGAATTTTTCCTCGTATCTTTTCTTTGCCTTTTCATCAAGTCTGTCTTTGTACGGACCGGAATTGTTCTCCTTCGTTTTGTACATAACTTTTTTGGGGGGCAAAGAAAAAGCAAGAAGGTATTGGAACCGGAGAATGAACGTTTTGCGGTGCTGCAAATGCTTGCATTTGATGCGGTACTTGGATTGTTTTGCCACGAGTTACCGGCATGCAATGCGCGAAAGTCACGTGGTCTGTCAATCTCTATTCCGTTACTCCCCAACACTGTATATATATATATATATATATATATATATATATATATATATACATACATATGTATATGCATGAAAAGTCCTGTCAAGTCAGCCCATCTATACGCTTTAAATTGGACTGGAGCAAAACTTTTACATGTCGGCTTTTAAAGAATTGTTGAATCCAATCCTTTGGTCCAGTTCAGGTCTTTGATTGATTATGTGAGCGAGACAGACAGAGGAGAAGCAGACAGCTCTGTCAAAATCAAATCCACAGGTATTTGGTTGCTAAATGGGTTCTGCAGTTGTCTGCTCACATAATAAAACAGCCAGATCACAACTGGCCAAATGTTCTGTCTCATTAAACAGCCAAAGGCCATACTGAGCAACAGTCTCCCCTGCCTAATGTCACCGTGGCCCTTTGCTGTGCTGTTTTGTGTGGGGAAAATCAGCTTTTTTCTCTAACATTTTCCATGCTGAAGGAGGTTAAAAATAAAGTGTAGTTCTATTGAATAAAAACAAACCTATTCTTTTATTAGGCTTACACAATCACTAGATTCATAAAACTTCAATTACTAGAATTAGTTGTTTATTCTGTTAAAACAACAAAACCATCAGGTTTCATACATAAAATCTGAGTAGAATTGAAACTTATGCCCAGTACTACTTTTTCATTGAGAATATTGCTAATTATGATGTTGATGAGAATCAGGCAGTTGTGTTGACCCTCAAGCTGTATGACGTTAAGGTCCTCTTGTCAACACGCTCCAGATGCTGTTTCTGTGGTGTGGTTCAGACAGTTATATCTCTACTGAGTCCCGAGCAAGTTTCAGCCTCATAAATGGATATTTATAATTTTTCTCTAGCAGTACCCTGCTGTTTTATGATTCTGTTTAAGACTAGCTGGAGGACAACTGTAAAAAGTTCCACCATAATGCGACAAAAAGTAGTCCGGCCATTTATATATCTGCAGAGCTTTACTGTATGTTGTTTGCTTCCAAGCAAAATAGAAGTGAACGAATGCATTGCTGTTTGGTATTCAAAGGAGTGTAAGTCCTGGGATTACTTGTGTGTGTGTGTGTGTGTGTGTGTGTGTGTGTGTGTTGGGTGATTTGGCGGAGCTGGAAGCAGCGGCACACGTGTTAAAGTGTTGTGTTAGATGTTTGATAACACAAGGTCCTACTGTGAAATAATCGGGTACCATTGATCCAAGCTCACTGGAATTTCAAGAGGAAACTGAATTAAACTGATTTCACACAGCATTTGATCAGACTGGCTGGACTTATCAGAAAGGAAATAACCTTTACTGTTTCTGTGAAAGCAAGCATGAACTACAAGCGGGTGAGCACAATTAAGGGATCCTCAAGAATGGGCATGTATTTCACATAACCTTGGCCTTCTTTGTACAGTAAGATGAGAACTGAGTTGAGATGGGTTGAAATGTTTCTTGTGGTTCCAATAGCAGAGCGGTTAGGGTATATACCACATGTGTGCATATCCCTTTATTGATGGAACCACTGATCAAATACCTCCCTGGAGTCATTTGCTGTGTGTTATCCTGCTGGTCTCCCTCCCTCATTTCCTGTCACTATGCCACTAACAAAATAAAGACCAAATTCTAAAAGGTGCCTTAAAAACAGCTTCAAACGACAGCATCGTTTTAGTATTACTAGGCAAAATTTACAACTGAATTGAACAAAATTCAATTTCACAACAAACTTCAAACTGACTGTTCAGTTTCACATGAAATACCTAGACTTTCTTTATCAAGTATGAGTCTCCTATATTCAGTTTTAACAGCCTCTTTAGAGTTCTGCTTCTGTCGCAACAAATCAAAGAATAACACTCTGCCAATGCAGGGTAATACAGGTAAATGCATGCGATTGTTTACTACATGCCTAATAATGCTAATATACAAGAAGACCAATCCTTTCCAGATGGCCCAGAAGTCTGAAATCAAAGTGAAGATTATAGAATATACACAGCTGCTAATGCTAATGGGTTGTTCTTTTTAGTTTGCTATGTTTGTTTGTTTGTTTTTACTGTGTTAAAAAAGTCCCAGTAGCTTTTCCAGTAGTTTGCATTTATTGCATCTATTGCATACAGATCATCTATGCAGTCAAAACCATATTGCATACATATCAGCTCTCCTTTCAGCGTCTACTACTTCCAACATTTTTTTTCTTCAAAAAGGCATCATGAAGTCAATTTTTAACAACCACATAACACATTTGCAAATCCTTCTCTCACTTTGGTAATACAACCTCTAAAAGAGAGGTGCATTTACTGCTCTATCATTCAAACATCATGAGTATTTCTATATCCTTTCTGGGGTCCAGGTAATTTCACTGTAAGATTCTTTGGGATGATTCATGTATAATTGTGAAAGTAATCAATAGAAAGTTTAAGATCTCTATTACAATTGCATTAAATGA